>NC_135270.1:6756587-7493174 GCF_051311805.1 Agelaius phoeniceus
CAATCAGTTCTTCACATTTTCACAGCAGGCCCTGGAATTTTACTTGGAAAATTCTGTAATTTTTTTCCTTGGAGTTGGTGTGTGGGTTTGGGATGTACAGATCTTTTGGGTTGGGTCAAATCATGTCCCCTGAGAGGACAGAGGTCTAAAACAAAATTACTGAAGAAGCTAAAACCTTCCCATGTAAAATTCAGGTCATCATTTCAGGGTGAAATTCCAGGGCAGGCAACTATCCGTGTTTGTATGGGGTAATGTGTTTTCAGTTAAGCAGGATCAGAGTTTATTTATCTTTTTTTTACCTGTTTTTTTGACCAAAAGTTAGTGTCTGATTGATTCATGGAATAGTGTTTATACTTTTGCAGTACCTTCAGGAGAAATGCTACTCTGTCTCAGACCTTTTGCAACAGTGCTAAGGAAAGTAGATGGAAAAGTTCATTTTCAGCGAGCAAAATAAGGAGAAAGCCTGCAGTGTTCCATAGATACAAGTTGTTTTAAGTGCTTCTCTTTTGAAAAGTTAATTATGTGATTGCTGCATTACTTAAGAGTTGAGAAGAACATATCTGTAATGAGCAGAATCTGAGTAGATTTTTAATGCATCTCTTTCAGCTCTGCCTGTGGCTAGGAGTGCTTATTGAGATGTTCATTTACAATAGATTACTGGTACTTTTTTAAAGTACTTTCCCACTCTCCATAATTGATGTATTAGTATATCCCCTAAGCATATTTTCCTGCTCATCTTTACTCCATTAAGATTAAACAGAATGGTCATTAGATCATAAAGCAATAAAATATTCACTTTGCTACTCACTGCAAAAAAAGCTGTCAAATATAAAGATTGACTTTGCCTTCAGGTACATTTTTAATGGTCCCTTGAATATAGCCCTGAACCACTGCAACACACAGTAACACATGAAGAACTTTCTTCATCAAGGGAATGTTTATCTTAATTAGGTGTCAGGCCCAGAATTTTTTGCTTAGCCTATGCTCTTCTCTGTGAGAGATTTTTATCCATGGTTATATGAATTCATGACACAATCGCAATGCAGGTTAAAATTAGGGTGACAATTTAGCCTTTATTGCTTGATATAGACTTCTTAATAGGTTTTAATTAAAATGTCAAAGATCATATATATATATATATTTCTTATTCAAATAACAGTGGAGAATATGAGTATGCAAAAATATGAAATAACCTAATTTTCAGTGTGCAAGCATAAATTGCATTTGCAAAAGAGGTGTTCAATCAGGAAACAAACCCCAAATTTTATGTTTAGAAATTTAGGCTTGCACAATGGTGAGTGTTTCCCTTACTCACTGTAGTTCCTCATTACTTTTCTCCAACACTATCTTCTTCTAAGGGAGAAAAAGAGAATGTTATAAATGGTAAAAGCAATTTTCAAAGGGCCTCTAGGAAGACATAGGATACTTCTATTTTTGTAATTGAATGCTAACAGGTATAAAATACATAAAATACATGCAGCAGCATGACTCCAAAGCTGTTCTTGTCAATAAGGGTCATATTTACTACTCACCAAGCTAGATACAATTTGGTGTTAGTGACTGAGTAATTATTATCAGAAGAAATTGCAGCCAGACTTATTTTATTGATTATCTCTTTATTAATATTGTTGTGGCTCCAAAGTCTCAGTGTTCCCATACATTCTGAAAAGTATCAATATTCACTAGTTTTGATTGTTACTGAGTGTGAGATCTCTCAGTCAGTGCTGGTTCTGAGCCAGTCTTTTGCCTGCCCTGAGATTACTGAAGTAATTAACAATTTGATAACACTCAGAATCATAATGAAAAGCTTTGGGATATTTTAGCTTATGTTTATTGTTTTTTTTTAAATGATGGTGCTAATGTCTGTAATACTTGAGGTCTTCCAGGGGAAAAGCCCTTTTCCCCAGGAGTCCAGCATGTTATAAAGGCATTCTGTGGTTTTATTTTGTTGGAGATTGTCTTGGGAATGGTGATCATGAAATTTGATGTTTGATCCTTGAAGTAAGGAGGGGTGTCAGCAGGATGGCTGCCTTGGACTTGTGAAGGACAGACCTTGGCCTGTTCAGGAGACTGTTTAAAAGAGTCCTTTGGAGGAATTCCTGAAGGGCAAAGAAGCCCAGGAAGGCTGGATATTCTTCAAGGAGGAAATCTCAAAAGGCACAAGAGCAAGGCATCCCCTGTGCTGAAAGATGAGCTGGTGGGGAACATCAGCCCAGCTGAGCAGAGAACTTTGGCTGCAACTCAGGAAAAAGAGGAGAGCTTGAGACTTTCGGAAGAAGGGGCAGGCAGTTTGGGAGGACTACAAGGATGCTGTGAGGTTCTGCAGGGCTAATTAACCTTTAAGATAACAATTCTTTGCCATCAAAGCAACCACTTCCTTCTGTCGATGCTGCAGTTTTGTCACTGCAGATCCCTTCCTGAGTGCTCCCAGACCTCCAGGGCTGGAGATGCAGCCACCCACAGTGGCAGCTCAGTGTTCTGAGCCCTGATCCCAACACTGCTGCCTCTCCCAGCCCAGGGTGACAGTGCTCTTCTCTCCCTGACTCGCTGCTGTGACACATCTCTCTCAAGTTTGGTCTGCCTTGTCACTGATTGGAAGCACAGCCCCTCTGATGCTTATGGCAAATGTTATTTCTCCCTTTTAGCAGTTTTCCTTGGGTGAAAGCACGTCCTGGCTCATTATGTAAAACAGATAATTGGCTGATTATTTGTGCTGCACTTCACGGTATGATTGGATGTGTGTCACTCTTGTCAGTGGTGTGGAATGATTTCAGAAGAGGGCAGCTTGCCTGGAGATGCTCTTCCAGTGTCACCATCAGTATCCTGAAGGCCCTGCTTGCTGTCTGCTGTATTCCTTGTGTTGGTCCCACTGTCTTTTTATGGCAGTGGACAACTTTTTGTGGCATTTTATGGCTTCTTTTTATGGCACTGGACAACTGCAGCCATCTCTGTGCCCCAGTCCCCTCCTACCAAAGGCTCTGACAGAACTGTAGTAAGTGCCTTGATCACCTCAGTGGAACTCCACTGGAGAAAAGGAATTATATTTCTTATATAATTCCTTATAGAATTATAGTCACAATAAATAATCAAGATAATTTGATCCTTTGACACTTATTGCCATTTTCAGCAATGGCACTGCTGTTTCTCATGTTTTTGTTGTGCAAGCTAGAAGAAATTAGTCCTTTACCTGTTCAGTCCTACCTTTACTTTCCATCTCCTCTCTCTTTCTAATCCTCCTATATTTGCACTAAAAGCATTTTAGCAAACATTTAAGAACTTCTTCTGAAACTGTATTCCAGGGTTCTCTCAAAGAGAACCTACAATTCAACCTCTCCCTGAGTGTGTCCCATGATTTGGCCAATTTTTTTGTACTTTACTCTAGAACTTCCCAGAGTTTGAAAGGTATATATCCTTTTCTTTAAATAGATGTTCAAAGAAGTGAAAGAATTCAGTTGCAAGCCATTTCCTTTGTCCATAATATTACATGAGAAAAATTTTCACCCTGTTTGTTTTTTTTTTTCTGTGGAAGGTATAATAAACTACCTTGCAAGTCCCTCATCAGTTTTTATTTTTGCCTTTATGTCTTTACAACATCTGTTCCAGAAACAGCCGGCTTTGTTTCTGTTCCAGTTTGTTTTGGCAAGTGTATACTGAAAAAAGGATACTGTTAAATTTACAAGTAAATTATATGAATTCCTGTATACTTCTAATAGGTTTTGACTGTCCAGATGGCAACTAAAGCTTCTAACTTTTTCCATGTGCTTGGTGGCTTTAAAAAGAAGCAAAAATAACAACATAAACACCAGCCCCCTCCAACAAATGACAGTTAAATTAATGGCTTTTCTTACCTCTATGCCACAGCTCTGGTTGATAAAGCAGCAAAAATATCTTGACATTTAAGGAAAACAATAGATTCTTGTGATCCTGTAAAATTTAATTTTTAGGAGCAGAAGAGGTTGAGTCTTGTCCACCTAACAGAGCCCTGCCTTTGTGCCTGAAGCACCTGCAGCCAAACTTCCACCTAAGAAAATCTCTGGGATATGGGGCACTGAGAGGAGCAATAAACTCTCAATAGCTCGATGGTTACAGCTGAAGACCTTTTTGTTTTTCTAACCTGCTGCTGGCATGGAATAAGCTGAATTCTGGTGGATCCTTTGAGCTGGACAGCAGTCCTGATGGCTACCTGTTGTTTTACTCTTAGATTGGCTCACTGCTTTTCCATTTGACCTCATGTAGACCCAAGTTATTTCAAGGGATTAAGAAGACCTTAAAATATAGAAAAATAAAGGGATATCCAGTTTGGAGCTAGGCAATAGTCTCAGACTTTACTGAACCACCACTATGCTTGACATTGGTTTTTTCCCTTGGGATAGTCACTTTTCTCCTCTGAATTTTATATATTTTTTGGAAAAAAAGAGATTTTTCATCCCCTCCATATTGTGTTGGGAGAATGAATTAAAATATATTCATTTAGTGCATGTTGGTGAAGCATATCAAAATGCAGGGGGAAGGGTTGGATTATAATTTTTTATACATTTTGTTTAACTGATGACATAGTTCCTGGATGGCATCTTTAAAACAAGAATTCCTTTCCCACAGAGATATCCAGTAATATTTTCTATTCATGCAAGGTTCATCCACTGTTTCCAGAGCATGTTAAGACATTTAAGAAAATAAATTTCCTAATACTCAGGCAACTTGGTCTTTATTGGTGTAGAGTGGTTGAGTGCCTTGCATATTTTATAATTCAGAGAGTAAAATGAAAATTAAACTTTGAGCCAATTTATGGACAGATAAATTGGTAAAGATTTTCCTGGTTGCTCCGCAGAAATAGTTCATTACCTCCATCAATAAGTATTTTTCACGTTGATGTCTCTCCCAGATAACTGTGTGTTATCTCTAAGACTGAATTGTGAAAGAAGAGCATTGTGTGCCAGTTTTAAGTAAAAACTGAAGTCAAAGGGTCTTTTCTTTGTCCACAGCCTTTGAATAGTGTTTTTGACTGGTGATGACTTTTGGGGTTGCTTGAGGCTAAACTCCAATTATGAGGTGAAAGAGCAAGTTTAATTTGCATGGGAAGCTGGTGCTTAGGAATTAGTGAGAATATTGACTCGTTAAACAGGATGGGTAATGTAGAATATATTTTCTTATTTATTTTTTTGTCTGAGGACACAGGAAGTTGTGCTGAGGCAGAAAACAGTTGGGATTCCTCGGCTCTGGCCATGCCATTGCTTCCCTCCATGCTGGGGTCTGCAGTTTTTCCTCTGGGAATTCCTTGTGGGGAAGGCAGGACAGGGATCTCCTGTGGCAGCTAGTGGTGTCTGTGCTTCTGCAAAGCCTTGCAGGGCATTGCAAAGTGATTTTCATCCTCAAGAAAGGAAATGTGGGCAGCTCCTCTTGGTACCCCATGCAAGAGTGAAAGAGAGATGGATCACTCCAATATTTTTATGGCAAAAGGAAAACCACTCCAATGCCATTTGAGGAGAAAAAGGAGATTTAATTCTGATAATTAAAATCCTATTAAAAATTTTGCTCATCTGCAAATGTGAAGGAAAAGATTTTCACCTGTCCTTTCCATGATAGCTCACACTTGATGCTGCTGCCTTCATTTCTCCCAGTTTGTGAGGCATGAGGAAATAAGATGGGTTCCAAGAAGAAGGATAATTCTATTTTCTTCACAGTGTGTGAGGAGAGAAAGGCTGCCATGTGTTGATGAGATCATCACTTTAATAGCAGCCATTTATCTCTGAATGCTCTCTGGAGGTAAACACAACGATCACTTTTAAAGTTAAAAGCATAATTCAGCCTGGTTATTTTCCTAATCCTGTTTTTATTAAGGTGGATTGGTTCACCTGATCTATTTCAATGGTGATGAATGCAGAATATTTTTTTGAAGAATGCCTTTTATATTTGCTTCACCTTGATTTAGGATTCAAGAGCAAATTAAAAAAAAAAAACAACCAAAAAAACAAAAAACAAACCAACGAAACCATACAACTCCATATCTTTTAAAGTAAAAAGCTTATTGGGCCAAGTGGAAATACACAGGAAATACATTCTTCTTTATGCTGTACTTGGGAGGTACAAAACTGGTGAAAAGTTGTTTTGCAAATGATAAAAAATAATCCTAAATTCTCCTCAGGAACAACACAGATCACTGCAGTCAGTCTGGATTCTAGAAATAATGCTGCTTTATACCCAGAGTAAACTGGTTGCTAAGGAATAGGTATATTGAGCCTTTTCACATTAAAGCAAGGACTTTTACCTGTGGGGGAATTTCATCAGAAGCTGGTTGTAGATGAAGTTAGTTTAGAGATAAAATTATTAGAAAAAGACATTATCCTCAAATCAAGAATGTAGTGGTCTTGCAAGAACTTAATCCAGCCTGATGTAAGCCCTGATAATAAATTTTTCTGCAGCTATTTTGGTTGCTGGTAGGGAGGAACCACCAGCTTTTGCATCCATACCTTCCATTTTGTACTTGTGAGGGTTTCATACTTTTTTTTTCCCATTCCAATGAGATTTTGTACTTTCCTGTAGAGCAAGAAGCCCATCTTGTTTCTTTCTTTTCCAAGGAAGGAACTGAGTTGTTGTTCCCTTTCTTTTCCTTTTTTTCTGGAGCTCTGTATAAGCAGACCATAAAATGAGAGTTGTGGTGTGATGCTGTGAGTCTTGTGGATGTTGGTCTTTGGGTGTTGATTCACACTCACAATTCCATCCACAGAATTAAACCAGGATCTTCTCACTATTAAATCCAAGAGTTTCTCTCTTCAGAGGTATTTATAAATAAATAACTTTTTTAAAGGTCATTTGTCCCATAAAGAAGACACTTTCACAGTCAGGTAGGACAATTTCTTGTCCTAAAGTGAGATAAAATTTCCAGGATGTCCATCAAAATATTCACCTTTTGTGACAATTTGGGTTTTCTTATACACATTTCCCAAAATTTCACCTGTAAATTTTGCAAACAAGATGAAGTGTTTTATGATAAAACTTTTAGTGACTTGATCATATTATTTCTATAATTATTTATTCCCTAACATACTCCTTCTTAATAAACAGCTCTAGAAGTTTGAGATGTTAAAGTTTTCTCCCCCAAAATAAAAATACTGGTTAAAAATAGAAAAATCCCCCAACCTTGTACATAATTGTCTACTTATCATAGGCTTTTCCTTTAAGTTCTCACATTTACTTGACTTGAATTACGGAGTTTAATAATGGTCAAGATGCAAGTATAGACATTAAAAAAAAAGGGATACTTAACATTGAGGAGAAATGTATTGATTTAATTAAATCCCTGTCATATGCCCTTGGAAGAAATGTCAAATTAAAGCCAGCTATATTGCTTAGATATTTCAGATGTGACACAAATGAAGGCTTTATTAATTCCTGGGTTCCTAATTGTTTTATTTGCATCACAGCACACCATGGCTCTTGGATATGGTCCTGCTCTTGCCCCCCCTGTAATTACTTAGGACTTGGGAGAGAGAAACCCAAGCCTGTCTCATCAATTGCTTGGTTTCCTTTAATAGTCATACATTATCTGCACGATTTATTTGTTGACCACTGCTTCTGCTGTTTCCTGCAGTCTCAGTTCAAAATCTCTTTTTTCTTATGGTAAATCTTGAGGCTCAGGACATGCTCTTATCTCATGTAGACATGAAGAACTGGGCACAGATAAAGTATAAAGTAGTTTATTGAAAGGGTGTATGTGAAATCTTTGGTTCTTTTCTGGGTTTTTTAAAATTTATTATTTTACTGGGTTTTGTTTGTTTTTATTTATTTGTTTATTTTTTTATTTTCCTAGTTTTGTTGTGGTATTGTACTTTGTATGTATGGTTCTCAAAGGAGCATCTGAAAATGCACCATCAGTAGTGCCATCACCGAATTAGTGACTTCAAACAAACCCACACACTTCAAATTAAGAACATAAATATTTTATTTTAAAGATTAATGCTTCTAACAGATACTGATTTTTTTTCCTAAATCTATGGTTTTTTTGTTAAGCTGTTTTGTTTTTTTGGTTTTTTTTTTTTATTGTGATGGGAGTAGAAAATCTATTTCATGCATTAAAGTGACCAACACAAAGAATATGAATGAAAAATGTCACACCCACCCTATACAAACAACACCGGGAATCCAAAGATTTTATGTGGAGTAGAAAAAGAGCCAAAACAATTTGGCTTCTGGAACAAAATTTATGTTGAGGAAGATGAGGTCCCTGTGACAGTGATGGAAGGCAGTTAAGGACAAGTCTGGTCCTGCTAAAGCAGTAAACTGCTAGATTTGTGTCACATTAATTAGAATTACACTGGAAAACAGCAGATTTCTCAACTTTCTTGAGGGAACTCAGTTTGAGTCTTGATAGGCAGGATTCCCCCAAACAAATATCCTGAATCACAGTCACATATCTACCCTTGCCTACAGTGCTGATGCTCCAAAACCAAAATTTCTCTCTTACCTTGAAAGCCAATCTTTATCCAATGCACACATTATTTCCAAACAACAGTGGGAAGCCTGGGAGAAAACAGAATGAAAAGAGTCTTGGTTAGTCAAGCAATTTTGCTTTTGTCTTGTTGGTTTTTTTTGTTTGTTTGTTTTTTTTTCTTAAGAAAAGAAACAACTTGTACAGTGCCAGACACAATTTTAGATTAAGATCTCTGCAAATGTCAATAGATTTTCGTTTGAATCTCCCAGGAGAGCATTTAAGACCTGATAGCCCTGACAATTTTAAGACAATAAAATTTAAAAAGAGCTGTATATATTGGAAGAATTTTTTTTTAATTTCTTGGCTTGTGGGAATTTTATTTTGCTTAGCTGCAACTGTGGTGCAAGAAAGTTTTCTGTGTGTTTTCCTCCTCCTCATAATTTTTTTTTAGTTCTGTGTTGAGCTTGCACTTTTGCCACTCTTGCCACCCTCAATCAAGCAAAGAGGTGAGGCCTGATTTCTGAAGTTGAGAAATCAGCACTGAGCCCTGATTTTTCTTGGCATGGAAGGAGAATGAGGGGAGCAGTTCTGTAGATCCCTCCTTGGTTTTGTGCTGCTCACAGCATGTGCAGGATCTGAGCCTGTGGAGCTGCGGGCACAGCACATCAGCCTGTTCCTACACCTGTATCCTCTCTCATCACAGACAGAAAAGGGTTTTACTTTCCCATGGAAAAGTTACTGCATAAATGCCTCCCTACTAGCACTGGTTCTGACCCTCAGAACCTTTGGCTTCCTGTGAAATTAGACTTTTGTTTAAATGTTAATAACTTTTGAGTGGCTTCGTGCCACCGGTCACCACTTTCAAATGCAAAATTGTGTCAATAAGGTGGGAATAAATTTAATAGGCTTAATGGTGCCTGTAGAATAAAGCAGCTTGTCTGTGACCTCCTCATTAAGGTGTTTGCTGACAATGCAGACTAACAGCAGTAGGACATTAATACTACAGTGTGAGGAATTACTTTATTTTAAAAGACTTCAGCAAATTTTCATGCCTTTATCCATTCCCATTCTGTCTGGCTGCTAGAACCTGTCAGCACTTCAAATACCTTATCTTCCTCCTTGACAGGGAATTTCTAAACATACATAAATCTGTGGACCTAATTGCTGTTGAATATATTTTTTAGACATGTTTCCCAGGAAACAGTCTGAACCATAAAATGCTGAACCATAAAAGTGCCACCACTGTGAAGTTAAGGTATTTATGCCACCTATACCTTCACTCTTTTCTTTAGATTTTGCTATACCCATCTTCTTTTTGAAACAATTAGCATTTTGAATGTAAAACTAGTGAGCAGTTAGACTGAAATTTAATCACCTGTTTCTTCTGAGTCAGCTCTGGCTTTATCTCAAATCAGAGCGTGCCTTGATGCAGCAATAGAAGCTCATTGTTTGTGCAGAAATGTTGTGTTTTGCATTATTCATGTCCAACACAACTTTTTTCCCACCCCTAAAATAGTTAAATGATTGTAATTGGGAGGTTCTGCAGTGCTTTGGGTGTACCAGGACTGTGTGTGGCTGAATTTGAAAGGTGTGAGCCTGGTTTAAAGCACAAAGGGGCCACAGTGGTTTTCCAAATGGAACCTCTTGGTGCATAACAGCTTTTGCATTGGTCTTGTGTTGAAATGGTGGGAAATGCACTTAATGCAACAATTTGCCAGACAGAATTGCAAAACTGACTGAGAATGAGCAACTTCCAGGGAGTGATACTCTCATCATGTCACACCAGCTGTATCGACAGATGATGGTAATTGAAGCAAGATTGAAATAGTCTAAGGTGAACCTTAATACTTATGAATTTTGTCAAAAGTGAAAAAAGCCTCAATTACAAGAAAAACCTAGAACAGGATAATAAACATTTGAGTTATACATAGCTCCTTCTGATTTAACAAAATCCACTAAGAGAGTTTTTAAAAAAAAGGAGCTCTAACCATGTTCTATGTGATAGTACTTGAAATTCAGATATTATAGACTGAGCAAGAGTATGGTCAGCGTTATTCAGGGAACTGCCTGTTGCCTTTTATTTTTCTCAAGAGCTGTTTCTTTTATTTCAAAAAGAGTTCTCAGGTGCTTTACAAAATCAGTTTTTTCTGCTGTTACAGCTAGAATTAATGTTATTGTCTGGTTTTGTATCACTGATTCTTCATTTCGGCAAATCACAACACAACTGTTAACACTGACTGTAACGTGAAATGTGAGGGTTCATTTTAAAACATAAATATTAAAATAAAAAATTTTTAAAAGTATATAAACATATATTTTTATGTATGATGAGGTTTCTTTTTCTTCAGAAATCTTTACACTTTTCGAATTCTGAAAATATTTCTTCAGAGTAATTCACAGGGAAAAAATGAGAAGTCCTTGGTCGTGGAACATCATTGTGCCATGTAATTTAGAGGTACAACACCTTTAATCCTTTATTATCTTTAGCCATTTTAGGTTTTTCTGGTTTTATCTGATCATATATAATGGAAAAATTGTTAATGGTTTGTAATAGAACTGCTTGGAATAAATAGAATTTTCTTTATGGTTATTGAATGCCTTAACTCTGTTTTTACAATTTTACTATCTTCCAAAACTATATATTGCTTTGTATATTCCACAACAAATAAGTGTTGTTCTTAATCACACAGTCCTAAAATAATACACAATTTTAACCAGAAAAAAAAGAAAAAGGAAGAAACCATCATTCCATGTCATGAAAATAATTTTAAAATCAATTTGTAAGAATGAGGTTTAGAAGAACTAGAAACTTCCTCTTTCTGTGAGTGGTCATTTTTTGATTATACATTCATATTTCCAGTTATTGGGCTACAAATAAAAGAAGTGGATTTTTCTTTTAAATAAAGAAAAATTTAAAAGTCACCCAACTCCTTGAGATTTTGAGAAAGACCTTGAAGGCTGTAATAGCTTTCATATAACTACAAGATTTTCAACTGCATATTACCTCCCATCTGTCCATATTTTACACCCTTCTTTACTCTTTAAACAAGCCTCTAAACCCAAGACTAATCCCTGCATTCTTCACAAGGTATTTTAGGGTAAAATATGAGTAGGAAGCAGCTTGCCTCCTGCTGGCTCCAATATTATAAATATATATATGTATATATCTCAGTGCTCTGTGGCCCTTCCTTAAGCTGTTGAATTTTAAATTCCCCACAGCATGTACTGTGTTCTGCACCTATCAATTACAGAGGCCAGGCCATGGCAGCACAAATGAGACCTCAGCTTCTCAAAGGACCTGGATGCTTGTTTTTCTTTGTCACACTTCTTTAGCATGGATATTGAACTGTAACACTGTGGTTAAAATATCTGAAAAGCCTCGATGTTCATTTTTAGATTGGTTTCCTAAGAAACTGTAGTTTATGTGATGGTGCTGTTCATCTGTCAGCTGCAAATCTGAAAACTACTGAGGAAACCTGAACAAAGGGTAGAAAGTGAAAACAAATTTGTGTTAGATGGAGATAATTAGGGAAGATTGTCAGGAGGCTAGAGGAGGAAGATGCTGATGAATTACCTTCCTCTGAGAGAAGGGCAGGACCCAGGGAGATGCTCCCTTTCAGGTTCTCTACTTTGTGAAGCCAACTTGGAGCTTGCCTTCTTGCTGTAGTCACGTTCAGCCACTTATTATGTTCCTATCAGAACAATATAAAGCACTTTCCTGAAGTGTCAGTGAAGGATTTCTTCTTTGCCATCCTCATATTTCTGAGTGGAGCTCGAGCCATTAGAATGTCTTCCACCGCTCTCAGTTTTCTCTATAAATAAAGGCAGAATCTCATTTTGAACTTTGCTAAAAGGCAGAAGCAGCTGCTGCCCTTGCAGTCAGAGGTCTGTCAGCTCAGGATGAATCCCCATCATGGATTTGGTTTGGAAAGAGGGACTGAGATAAAATAAACCCATCTCCCAGCCAAAACCAAAGGCCTCTCAGACTTTTATTCAAACTCAAATCTCAAAAAGAGAAAATGCTTTTGTTGGTCTCTGTCCTTGTGCTGAAGGATGGACCTGGTTCAGATGATCTCAACCATCTCATTGAATGGGTATTGTCAGGTTTATGCCAGAGAGCCTGTTAGTTTGACATGTGGATTCCTCAACTGCCTCCAAACCAATAAAACAGATTAGTGACTCTCTGGCTTCATTAATTCTCCATGCATCAACAGCAAAAGTTTCCCATTTTCCTTGCATATTCTGAAGAATTATGGAACATTGCTGTTTATCTCCAAAAATACAGAATGGCAAAATTATGGACCCCAAATCTTAATGTCATAGCTCAGCTTTTATTATGCTTCTTGTGCTTCAGGTAACAACTTTAAATTTCTTCAGTCAGCATGTTTGGGTCATCATTTGCAGATATACCAGTAATATTTCTCAAGATTTAAGTCTCCCCAGCCACTGGATTGTGGCTGTCCTCTAAATGGTTGAGTTTAGGGATCAAGGTTTCAGGGACTGCAAAAATCTAACTGTAGTAAGCTACTGATATTAACCAGTCTATGATTTGCTTTCGTGGTTAAATCTAAAATGTTGCTGGTCATTAGAATAAGCCTGTTCATTTCTTTATTAAAATCTCATTTTCTCAGCTGTTTAAATTTTCCTCTTTTGGTCATTAATGTAGAACCTCAGGTTTGCTATTGTTTTCTGTTCTATATGCTGAGTATACCTAAAATTATGTCACTCTTGGTGTTGAGTCTTTTCCTCTTCACTTATGATTAAATGAAAAAACAAATATCTTGTCCTCCCATCCTTATTACCAACATTCAAATCAGAGATTCTTGGAAAATGTATGTGAAATATTTATTTTCCTAGCATCTTCACATTAGACAAGCTTTAAAATTTTGGTTTTAAGTGGTCATTTCATAACCTAATCATGCCTTAGAGAGCCCCTGACACTTTCAAACATCAGGTTTCCCTGTGCAGCATTTAATATTCATGTAGTCTCTACCAATCCTATTTATTTTCCCATTCTATCCTTTAATAAATATTATTTTCACCTTCATTATTTTACCTACTCCAGTATTCATAGGAATAGTAATTATCCTGTTCGTGGTTTTATTATTGTATTTTATATTAATTGCCCCATTTTTTCCTATATCACACTGAAACTTTATTTCTTTATGAAATAATTGACAAAAGTTGCTCTCTTCATGATTCTCCTTTTGGAGTACATCCCATAGTGTATACATATGTGTTTGTACATATCTATATATATATATATATATATATATATATATATATGCACACACATATATACATACATACATACATACATATGACAATAATATGATGTTTAATTTTATCTAAGACCATAAATACAGGCTGTCCTCTCTACCAGTGTAAAGTAGTTTTTTCTCTGGGTGCTTTACTGAAGGTGGCACTCATTCAGTGTCTCTAGAAGAGATGGCAGAGACTTGGTCTAATTGGATTATTGACTACCTGTAAATGCAGCTTTTATGCACATTTATGCCTCTCCAAAACACTTATTTAGCATTGGCACTTTTTATATTCTATAAAGAACATTTTTTTTGTTATTTGAATGCCTGATAGGATTAACCTAAGTGCCGAAACTTACTTGTTTTTCTGTAAGGGTGCTGTAGACTGCCAGACTGATGCTCAGTGCATTGAGCATTCACAATTTTACTCAGGGTTCCTGCAAAACCACTTAAGGAAATAAATATTCACAGCCTGCCTTGCTTTCTCAGTTACTTCCAACCAGGTCTGAGCAGGAAATCTGAAAAAACAAGGATAATCTGGCACCCTGGAGGTGGGAAAGAGAACATGGGCCAGCAGTGCTAAGAAACCCAGCTTGCCTTCTCTGCCTTATCTTGTGGCTAAAAAACTTAAATACCCTGGTTTGGTTTCCCTTCTGTAAGGGGGTGACTGTGGAAATCATGCAGATTAATTAATTGAGGACCTTAATGCAGTAATAAATGATATTATTGCAGCCACACATGGCAAGAAATAATCAAAAGTTGCAATGTGATAAATTTGGAATAGTGGGAATCCTTGTAGCATTTCTTTTTTGTTTTGACCTTTTTTTTTTTTTTTTAAATATAGCCTGAAATTTTGTCATATAGATCTTGTTTTCTTGGTTTATATAGAATCATAGAATGATTTAAGTTGGAAAAAACTTTAAGGTTGAGTCCAACCTTGTGGTCCCTTATTTCTTCATTTGTCATTAATCAATCTGGTCAATCAAATAATGGTGAAAAAAGTAGTAAAAACTGTTTGAAGACTTAAATTATATTTTTAAGAGTATCAGTAAATAGAAATCACCAAAGTAATAAAATTTAAAGATTTAATTGCAGTAAACTGGAAGAAAAAAGCTGCTAATAATTCTGGTTTTGGGATGCTTGTTAAATGTTGAGGAATCCACTGATCAGTATAAAAAAACTGTGTAAAATATCCTTAATTAAATATTAGGAGAGCACTAAAGTTGGATGCTACTGGTAGATGAGGCTTTTTGGTAAAAGAATTACAATATTAAGATAGAATTAGGAAAAACTTGAATATGCCAAATATTTGGTGGGGTAATTCATAAGAACTTAAACCCATTGGATTAATTAGTAATAATTACATTTTTACAATGCAGGGAATTAACTGTGCTTTTACCACCAAATAATAAACGTGGAATCAATGAAATTTTATAATATCTGTCAGGGCATGCTCTAGGGAAACAAGAAATTGTTTTCTTTTTGGAATAAAAGGAAGGGAATTCTGATCAAATTTTACAAGCATAAGACAAACCCTGCATCTAATCTAGTGAAAAACTGAATTTCTAAACAGCAAAGCTGCTTAGTTCTGCGGGCTAAATAAGCTGTAAGGATGGTGTTTTATTATTTTAGTCCTAGTGATGCTTTATTTTAGCACTGAAACAAAAGTAAAAGGAAGACATTCTCATTATTCTCCAACTTGTATGCAATATTTTTACATAGCATGAGGAAAAGGGAAAAGGAAAATCTGTTGAAAATAAAAGAGAAGAAAATCTGTCAGGAGTAGATCTGACAGTTCAGACCATTTCATCTTGTCTTGCAATTACAATGCTTAAAATAATTAAAAGCACATTAAAACAAATTTACACATTTACTATAATGCATCAGGGACAATGATCCTAAGGACATTATTTTATTTTTATGGTTTTATTCAAAGACTTACTAGTCTTTTCATTTTAATAAAGGTGTAGTTTCTTGGTTTTAAAATTAAAAACCAGCCCAGTGAGCAGAGGGTCTGTTGGTAACCAGGTGAAAAGTCCATTTTCAGATCATAGCAAGGAAAGTCTTATGCATTGTCAGTAGCTTCCTTTCAGTGAATTATAGCCCTGGTCTGTGGATTTTTTGGGGTTTTTTGTTAGGGTTGGGATTTAATGTGTGAGATACTATTTTTTGTTTGGATTTAGACATTTATTTATTTAGACATTTTTATTTATATTATAGTTTTATAAGTTGTGAGTTTTATAGTATTTTATTAATAAATGATGAAACAGTTTTATATCTTTAATTAGGTTTTTTTAAGATAAATTGCCTGATTAGGAAATTAGCTTAAAATTACTTTTATTTTAAACTTAATAACTATTTGTGTTTTGTTATGTGGATTTTAAAATGTAATTATATAACAGTATATAAATTAATGAAGAACATGATGAAAGATTAGTTATTGTTTTAAAATTTTTATTTCGTTTATATATTATTAATTATTTTATCATTATATATTTATATATTTATAAATATATCTATTTTATCTTTATTATATATTTATTATATATTTATATATTATCTATTATATATATTATTTATATATATTTAAATTATGAACTTTACAGCTTTTATTATGTGATAATATATTTTTTTATTTAGATTATATATTTATAATTTTAGTTTTATTATTTATTTTTTTGAAGGTTTTTTTATGGTTTTAGGTTAAATGTAGTGTTCTCTTGGGGGTCAGTGCCTGTCAGCACAGAAAGTCTAAAAATTCTCAGCAACCAGGGCCCCAACACTAATCCTTGGGGTAAAGAAGATTTCAGTTCTCTTTAGCCTGACTGCAGGAAGTTTATCTGGAGAGCTTTATCCCATCAGAGGTATCTCAGCTGAGATATTTTTCTCCTGTATCCTGTATGAGCACCAAGGAGGCCTCTCCAAATTTTTGTGAAGGAAATGGCAGCAGTGGCACAAAGCAGCTCCAATGTGCCTAAGGCATCTTGACAGAACACAGAAATATTAATATTTCCCCTGCCTGCTAATGAATATATGGCAGCCCTAGAGGGCATCTGGGGTGGCCTCATGACCAATTCAGGGAGATTTCCACACCTCTCCCTTGGTCTGTCCTCATCTCAGTCAGACCTGCCTGCCAAAATCTTAACAATTAATTTCAATTCTTATTCATTTAATCCTCCTATCTGCTCCTGAGCAGATCACCTCTCTTCCTACAGCAGCTCAGCCAGGATATTGTGCTAATCCTCACCATGGGGAGCAGATCCAGCATGATCATCCCAGTGAAGATTACTTCAGAAGGAACAAAAGGAAAGAGGACAAAATGGGATCAAAATGGCACAAAACAGCAAGTGCTTGGGTGCATGTAACCCCCTGGCTCCCACTGTGCCCCTGCCAGGATGGGGGGACTCAGCAGAGTTAATTTTTATCAGAAAAGGCTGATTCACAAGGGCTCTGGGCAGAGCTGTGAGTGCTGGCTCATCCTGCCCTGCAGCAGCACACAGCCCACAGCTGCTGTCTCCTTTCCACCATTTCCTCAGCTATAAAAAAATAGACAGGGAGACTGTGAGATGGCAAAAGGATCCAAATTTATTGTATTTGCAGGGTGCCCCAATGAAGGAAGGAATGATGAATCTGACCCCATGTTTTCAGAAGCCTAATTTATTATTTTATGATACTGTATTATACTAAAGAATACTATACTAAACTATACTAAAAAATACAGAAAAATACTTACTGAATGCTAAAAAGATAATAATGAAAACTCGTGACTCTTTCCAGAATCCCGACACAGCTTGGCACTGATTGGCCAAAGAGTGAAAACAACTCACAGCAGAATCCAATGAAACAATCACCTGTGGGTAAACAATCTCCAAACACATTCCACATGAGCAAAACACAGGAGAAGCAAATCAGATGATTACTGTTTCCCTTTTCTCTGAGGCCTCTCAGCTTCCCAGGAGAAAAATCCTGGATAAAGGGATTTTTCCAGAAAATATGAATGCCACACACATTTATTGTGGAATACCTGTGCTTATATACTATTTTAGGAAGACTAGTAATGTTTTACTACAGTGATAGGGTTAATCATCACATCAACAAACTTATGCATTATACAAGATCTCTTGCTTGCAGAAGTTGATGTAATTTTCTTTTCTCTGATTGAATCCTCTTGCAATCTTGATTTAATCCTCAAAGTTCCATTTGCTCTTGCCAAGGCATCCTGTTATCAAATCTCTTATGCTAACCAGGTCCAAAGTCCATCACCTGTCTTGTGTCCCAATATCTCCCCCTTCTCTTTCCAAACAAAAAACCCTCCCTTAGTGGCCTTATTAATCTCTGCACACATTGAAACAAGCAAGGTATCATGATTAATACAATTATGATCAAAAATCATCACATACATACCCATCTTAAAAAGAATCTTTAGAATCTTTTAGCTAAAAACTCCAATCACTAAAGGCTCAGGCTTGATCTTTATAAACTAAAAACTTTCCTGATTGCAGCTTCAGGGGGGGCATTACTGGATTTAGAAAGATTGCCAGAAGTACAATTGCACCAAAAGGTTTGATTCTTATATACAGGGTGATAGGGAGAAGCATCCCAAGCTTTAGACTGATTTCTTCCTGTGTATTTAAAAATTAACACAAAAATCCAATGTCACAGAACCCAGGAGCTCTAATTCTTGGGGTTCCAAGGGTGTTTCAGGAGGGTAAGGGGTCAAATTTGATTTGATTTGATTTCAAAATTTTTAGTGTAAATATTAGTGTAAAGTTCTGGAGGAGCTATACTCAACAAGGAATTTTTCCTGGTGGTTGGTCTCTAAAACCAGCTCTGATAGGGACTATCCAAATTTCCTGTTTCCTGCCCAAGATAAAAAAAAAATTACTTGTGACTATATATTTTTTTTTTGAGGATATTTTTGGAGAACTCTGCATGTGGCATGCAGAAGCTTTCAACAGGAATGGAGGGGTATGAGGATGAGTAGGTGGGGTTTCATCTGCACCTAGAGGAGTTAAAAACCATACACAGTAAAATCCTGTGTAGAGCAGCCGTAGAGGACATTGCCTATTGCTGCCTGTGTCCCTAAATAAGAATATAAAGCAAAATCTTGTTTTATCCTCATGTGAGGAAACAATCTTGCAGTTTTATTCCATCACAATGAATTTCTACTCAAGCCCACATCTCGATGTTTTACAAGGCAGCATGATAAAGGATGAAAATCTGATGTTTCTGTGTGGCAGGTTCTTTGAGGTCTGCTTGTTTCAGAAGACAGGGCTACAACCTATGCCAGGTTGTAGACGGCACTGAGAGGCTTCATTGAGCCAGACTGCAAAGTTCTCCCAGGGACACACTGGAGTTTTCTCAGAGTGTGGTTTTTTGGGTGGATCTGCCCACCTGAGACCCTTGCTCAGTAGCTGCAGCTGGGGATAACCAAATAAAGTTTCACTTTCACATGAGCTATGAAAATACCTTTTTTCTCATTCTTTTTAAACAGGGCAATCTACACAGAGCAGCCCTGCAAGTATGTGAGCAAACCATGCAAAACATGAAAATCAAACAGCACATCTTCATGAAGAGACAAAGTCTCCTGATGACATCTATGCCACCAAAAATAATTACTGAGCACAAACACCCAGGTCTGAAACTCTTCAAAAGGGCTGCATGCTGCTGCAGTTCTGCCCAAATCCATCCTGTTTGCACTGCTGTGTGGGTTTGAGCTCAAGCTGCAGAGGCAGAGTGTTTTACAGTCACAGAGGTTAATGCAGATTTTCTTGATGACTCTTCATGTTTTGTCACATTTTCTCATGCTGCTCCCAAGAAGACAATGCATCTTCATTCCTGTGACAGGGCAGGTGCCAGCTGAATGGGAATGGAGCTTGTGCTTATCTGTTGATAGCTCAGTGGGAATAGAGCATTTGTGAAATTCTTCTTGGCTGTCAGAGGAGCGGAGGCACTTTCCTCCTCTCCTCTCAATTCACTTTTCAATCTCAATAGCTTATTGGAATGACAGGGTATCAAAACGTCTGGAAAGCTAAAACCATACATCAAGCACCTGCGTATTGCAGAGGTCTGACAGTGCCAACAGAATAGATGGATCTTATATAATCTCTGTCTCCTGGAAAGAATAAAAGGAAAATTTTATAGGCTTGACCTGTGATCTCGGAGAAATAGTCTGAGTTTTGTCTGGGTGGCTTGGCAGAATTGGGTGCACTGAATACTGTTCCACTTGGTATTTAATAAGCAGAAATGCCCCATGTAGAGGAGTAGTTGTGACGATTCAGTTAAACATGAAGGAAATCTTCAGAGCAATGATCCCTTTTCTTAGGGCTGTATTTCATTCCAGTTGCTAATCTTGTTTCAGGAATTTGAGTTTCATTACCACACTGCCTCTGAGTGACATGTTGATAAGCTGGGGATCTGAAAGAATCAAGATAACTTCCCTCACCTCTTTGTTTCCACTGAGACTCAGGAGAGCTCCCCTTGTCTCCTATTTTCTCTTTTCAACTGAAGTGAATTATTTGCTGCTTCTTTAACTCCATCCACCAGTTCCAAAACCTCCAGTGGACAGTGTGTAATATATGTGCAGCCCACTGAATTCCTGGGATGCTGCCCAGAAGTCCCTCAGAGAAGGAAAACAGTTGGGAAAATGGATCCCAGCATCCATGGACTCAAAGGAACTTATTGTCTTTGCTGCCTGCCCCTTCTTTATCAGTTTCTGCAGGGAATGCAATGACAGATGGAATCCTGTGCTTGCAGGATAAGAGATGGGGTGGGATTTTTGGAGGACCAAGTTGTTCAAGCAGAGCTTTATCTCACACAGCACAACTTCTATTACTGGGGAACCACCAGCTTGGTGTGAAAATCCTTTCAATCTTGATTCAGTGTCAGGGTAGCTGGGAATTCAGAGCTGCAAGTGGTAGGAACAGATCACCCAAATAAAAACATCCCAGGAGAAGTGAGTGCTGAAAAAGTGTATCAGATCTGTGTGTGTGTGGAAATTTGCAGGAGTAACATGCCTGTCTATCAAAGATCCTCGTGGTGTTGAATTGAAGCAGAAACATATGTAATGTGCCTGTGAACAAGGAGGTTTGGGGAGCTGCTGAATTATGCATTCTCTGGTTAAATTGCTACTTAGTGCTAGAGCTTGGCTTATAGAAGATGCAAATATGCAGCAATCTATGTAAACTTTGCCACAGAGGAAGAATGATGTAATGTGCAGGAAATCAATATTTCCTCGTGCAGTGTGAAAATTAAACTGAGTCAGTTTATCAAAATAGATTTTTCTACTTACTGCTGAGAGGGCTTGTTGCTAAGTTTGTTGTAGTGCCATATTTTGGAAATAAGATCATGAGTGGGTTGAGCAAAATTATGCTATAAGGAGTCTACTGTGCAGAGCACCAGCATCTAATAGATGGAAAAAGCTATTAGCAGAAAATGTTTCTTAATTACTTCACCAGAGAGCATAAAAGCATAAGCCTGGGAGAATTTTTCTGTCTGATCTTTTGCCCTGGAGATGTTTTGTGCACCTGGCTCTGTTTCTTATCTGACTGCTCCTCACCACCTACTCTGGGGGTATAGCACTAGTTCTGGTAAGCTGCCCTCAGCAGTTATGTTTTTCTCAAGTTATGTTTTTCTCTACCAGCATTGTTGCTGAAATAACATTTGGAAAGTCAGGAACAAATTAAGGGCGTGTAGTAAAATCAAAAGTAAAAATTTCTCCTCACAGACAATTAAAACATCATAAATAAAATCATGTGAGGATTTACTTAGGCTGGAAAACACTGGCACCTCATCATAATCTGTTTGTTTGCTCCAGTTGCCGCAAGCATTCAAGGACTGGCATTAATTAAAATACTTTTAAATGAGATATTACTACTGAGTTCAGTAGTAATAGGCTTATTTTTCTGCATTGCTGTTCCATTCATCTTATATTTGCCTTGCCTTTTACAAGCTAATTTGATGTATATTACTCCTTTACTATCTATAACTCCTTCAATGATTTGCAGAGCATGTAAACAATTCATGCTCATTGTGTGTGTGCTGCCTTAAAGTATGGTACATAAACCTATTAGGAAGATGGAAGCAGAGTATCCTTTATAGGAATATATCAAGTCATAATGGGGTTCCTTGAGATCTCAGAATTCACTTTGTAATGTTGTTTATTGTAGAAAAAGAAAAAAGAAAGAGAAGTTTTCTTCAGAAGGTGCCATTTTGAGAAATACAGGTTTTTCTTTTGTCCCACCAAATTCATAAATGATTTGTCCTGAGTTTGAGGAGTCCCTGAGCTCCCAGTTAAGCTGAGCTCTTTCCTAATGCTAAAAAAATGCCGTTCTCGACTGCTCCATGCCTGTGAAAGAACAATGAGAAATGAGGAAGAGAATGGGAGAGATTTTAAATGTCGTCTTCTGCAGAGCCACATGCTGATTTACTAATATTTTAAATAGCTGCTGGCCTAACCAGCTATTGTTTTCAAGTACTTCTCATTCTTGTTGTGCACTCTCAGTTATTTGGTCTTTGTTTTCACTTTGCAGATGGGAGGCTGGAGGGAGGTTCTGCTTGTGGAGCCTGGAGCCATCTCAATAAATGAATTTAGTGGTGCCGGTATAAAATGAGCTTGTTGTAAGCAGGCAGTACTCTCAGAGCCAGGGATGAATTTCTGTGGTTTCTAAACAAGCAAAGTCTGTTCCAACCAACAGAACATTGTGGCTCCCCCATGGAGGCAGCCTGCAGTTGCTGCAGGATTTTCATACAGCACAGGAGAAACTTCTCTGACCATACGAGCACACCACACATATAAGAAGCAAAAAGCCTCTCCTTTGCTTGGAATTTATGGCTTCCTCATTACAGATGAGGAGACACTGTGATTTACTACTTTCTTACTTCATGGCACACTAACTTGTGATTATATAATGTTTGGGTGGTGAACTCCAAGCTCTCAGCAGCAATTGTGGTGGAACAGCTAAACTAACCTATACTGTGGAGAATCAAAACCACTGTGCTTTACTGATCTTTTTTTTTTTTCCAGTATTGGAAAGATTTAAAGAAGCAGGAGAATATTTGCAATAATATTTTTTCAATTTAGAGGTATCCTTCTTTGTAACAGGCTTTTCCTACATCTGTGTATTTTTATAATTAGAGAAAATAGGTTTGATAGTATAAAAAAAGCGTTTTTTACACTTTAATAATGTTATTCAGTGACCACTTTCTGTCCCTACCATCTTAAAGGGTACAAAACGTCCTAGGAAGTCATGTTCATGGTTTGAAAAAGATCTACTTGTGGATCAATATTTAAGGATCAGGATCTCACGTGTCTGGCAGACTTTCTGATTCCCATCTTCAGTTTAACATTTGAAGTTAAGGGAGGAAACATCTACCTCTAATGAGCAAACTAAGGGTGATTTAGGAAGCTTTTGAAAGGATTTTGAACCTCTGGTAGACAAGAGATTGAGTTAAAGGAGTACTAAATCTTTAAGTCCTTTGTAACAAGTTTTAAAGGAAGAGAATGTATGTTGGGGTTTTTTTTTCCCAGTGGCTAATGATTATGACTATCATTTTGGAGGCAAAATTTTTTCCAGAGATTTATGAAACACAATCTATAGAGACACCATGAAAAAAGTTGTCAAAAATAGGAGTCTAAAATTTTGGCTTTACCTGTGAAAAATTAAATGCCTGGTAACAAAACTAAATGAAAAGTTGAGTAGGTCATTTAGCAGACACACAGCTTTTATTGGCAAATAAATGTTTAAAGGTTTATCTAGAAAGATGCATTCCCATGGTGTTCTAAATTTCCAGTTTTGAAAAATGGTACCAAGACCAAAATATCACTTGAGGCTTGTTCAGACTGTTGGTATCATCACTTCATGTCATCATGTGCAAAAATGGCAGCAATAGTAGAGTTTACAAAGAATTGTGTTAGTATGTGAGATAAAGTAAAATATTTCTCATTTTCTGGAGTAGCACTGCAGTGCTAACAGCAAGGAGAAGTAATAAAAAGTAATTTATTGCACAAATGCCACTCTAAACACACCCAGTAGAACCTCGGATGAAAAATGGACCTTGTTTTTTATATATATTAAAAAAATTCTCATCATAACTGCACATAAAAAAGTTATATTGGCTCACATGGCCCTTACTGTTTCCTAGTAAAACCTTAACTTTCTGGTCACTCTAGACTCAATAGTTCCTCTGTCACCTGCTCTTTTGTTTCTTGACATAAAATCTTCCAAAGAAAAAATCAACTGCACCAATCTCCTTTTCTTCCTCTTCTTAATTTTTTTCAGTATTCCTTGAGCCTTACCTTACTGATTCAATGTTAGTGACAAATTAAAGAATGAAGAGAAAAACTGTTGGGATAACCAGTATCTTCACAGAGTCAGGGTTATTTCCTTTAACATTTATTAAGATTTGCATAATCTTGCATTATCTAGAATCTGTATTACACATAATTTTCTTACAATAAGCAATGAGATGATTGCTCCATACACAGATAGACCTAAACTAAATACCTACATTTATTTTGATTCCCAAATCTGAGAATACACTTGTGTTGTTCAGTTAAAAATTCTGGTTTTAGCTTTCAATTTGCATTGAAGTGTTTCCAGAGCTGGCAGAGCCTGCCTGTGCTGTATATCTTTCTTGTACTCTCTGTTTTATATGCCTACTGAGATCCTGCACTGCAATTACTGCCATATGGGAAAGAAAGTTGAATTTTACAGTGGAAATCCAATGCTGGGTAATCACATTGCCTGTCTAGGAGCAGATATGCACTACAAGTAAAATCATCCTTTTAGATCTATCAAGCAAATCTCAGATAAGAAGAAGAGACTGTGATTTTTCTGAGATTATCTTCAGAAACACTAATGTTATCCCTGAAATTCTTCATGTGGGTATGTTGTTTGGAATTCAAAATCCTTTACTGGGTTGCCACCAAGGAATTGGAAGAAAAAGGGGAAGGGGAGTATGGTGGGCATTTTAGACCTTCTTGTCTATCCAATCTATTAACTTTCAACTTTTCCTATTCTGAAGCTGGGTGAAACAGTGGTTGGGTCTGGTGCAAATGGGAAGTGAGCATTTTAGACCTTCTTGTCCATCCAATCTATTAACTTTCAACTTTTCTGTCCTGAAACTGGGTGAAAGCTCTGGTGCAAATGGGAGGTGGCCAGTTTCAGGCCTGGCTCTTGGTTTGGAGAAGGAACAGCCCTGCCCTGGTTGCCAGCAGATGGAGCAGGGCAGGAAGGGCTGCAGAGCTGAGGAGCTGGATGAGGCTAACCTAGAACAGAGGCAGGACAGAGCTAAAGAATAAAGCAGGGATTTATTAAAAGGATCTCCTCAATGGACACACCTTGGGCAGCACAAGAGCCCAGCCAGGGCTGCACCCAAGATGAACCAAAATGGCCACAAAATGCACCAGCGCTCCCGGGGTCTCTTGTGGGGAATAAAATGTAAGAAAATAAAGGTAATGTGGAAGGCAATCTCTGCCCTGAGGAGTTGCAGTTGTACTGATCACCAAAGATTAGGAACAGCCCTGCCCTTAACAGGCCACAGCTGTGTCCAGTGAGGATGAGTGTTATAAAAGCGTGGGTTAGCTGGGTGAAGAGGGAGTTGGAGTTTGTTGGTTGTGCTGTGAGGAGCTGTCCATGAGAAATCACCAAGAAGGTATGGAACTTTTGTTATAAGATGACAATAGTCTGTCACTTTTATAAATTCTGCTCCATTTGCATATTGCAGTTAATTGTCCAGTTATAACTTTAGGTTATGAAGTCCTATCCTGCTTACTTTCTCTCTTCAGTTTCCATTGTTTATGCTCTTGGGTCTGAAGATTGGAACAGTTATTCTTGGTCTTAAGCTGGAAAATAATTGTTTTGCCTGCCTACCCTGTGAAGAGAACTTACTGACACTTGATATGAAGCTCAGAGCTGCACACCTACGCAGCACAGAATCTGAAAAATTTGAAAGCTAAAACTTAGGGCATCGCTTGTCCATGGGATTTTCCTCTCTGCCATTCCATCACGCCCACTGTGTTCGCTCTTCCCATGGGAAGCCAGTTCCCACAGCTGAAAGCAGAGGGAGCATCCCCAGTGCTACCCCAGCCCTTGAGGGTCACTGGAAAACATGTGCCACTGCTCCAAGGAGATCAGTTATTGAACAGATACCAACATCTTAAAGCAATCCCTCTTAGCCATGCTCCTGCCCAGTGTAGAGGCAGTCATTCACAGAGCCTTTAAAAACGTCCTTTTTCTTATGTAGTTGTTTATCTAGCCCTAAACTTTCTTGTATAACTGCAAGAAGCATTGTGTGTCCTTCCTTTTGCTGAAGTTTTATACTCGCAGGCAACCTGCAGTTCTTACACATGTAATAATTTAATATTATTTCTTTTTCTTTTAAAAGTGTTTTAATTATTTGACTGACATTATGACCATTTATGTTGCCAGCATAGATGATACCAAAAAAGGCCTGAGGTGCTCTGCAGACATCAGCCTTGCCTTACCCCAAGTAAAACTGGAGAGCAAATCTCTGCACTGGGGAGCAGCTCTGAGCAGGAGCCCTTTGGAATATTTCAGTAAACTTTTCACTCCAAAGCCACAAGCCTCAAATCTCTGTCAAGCCAGGAGTGATCTTATCCTGGAGGAGCTTTCAAAACAGCTGCTTTTGGCCAAATTGGCAGCCTCTCTGCAGGGCTGGGGCTGCAGTCAGCACTGTTGGGGGATATCTTGGAGGGCAGCTCAGCATCAGCCTATGGTTTTAAGGACATTCATGGTGGTTAAAAAAAAAATAAAATATGACAGACATTTCGTGTAACTTGAAAAACAAGCTTTAAATGTTTTAGCGCAACTCAGAAAAGTAGTTTTGTGTCTGTTTAACGTGTTTATTCAAATCTACAGAGAGGTAAAGGTAAGGGTGAGAGAGGTCTATTTAAGGCTCTCAGACTCTTGATTACATCCTAAAGGACATAATCAAAACTGTATAATGTGGGGTTTTTTTGCATTATTGGAGAAAAGAAATCATTTTTTTCCCTAGTTTTGAAAAGATGTGTCACATGCCTGTATGGTACCACCACATAAGAGGCTCCTCCTCAGGATTCATTCATTTTTGAAAGGGGCAAGGACATATTGAGGAAATATACAGTTAGAATGTTTTTCTCTCATTGTAAAAAATTACAAGACAGATCATGGAAAATGGAGTGGAATAGCTTTTCTGTGAGGAAAGTGCTTAAGGTTTCAAATGATCTTGTCATCTGAGAGGAAAAAAAATTGTAGCTTGGTTCTTAGAGCTTCTCATCTTCCTTTTCTTTAATTTTCTGCTTCATGTAGGTATATAGCCACTCAACACACACAAAGACAGCTATATAAACATTGACTACTGCAATTTGAATGAGTTTTATTACTTAATGGGCAGATGCCAAAAAAGCTCACCAACTTTCCTAAGTTAAAGTTATGCAATTTCCAATAGACAAAGATGGCACAGAAAAGGTTTTTATCACCAGAAAATAATAGAAAAATCTAGAATCTGCTACTATTGTGCAAGCATCTTGTTTTTAAATAAAATATCTAACTTGCCAACCCTAAGCTACCTACCAGCAGCTAATTTCCACACAAATGAAAATCAGTTCTCTTCATTCCTATCCTCAGAGTATGTTTCCCTTGTTTATGATTTAATCTTCTGGATCGCTGTTTACATATTGCAGCCCAGTTCTTTTGGAAATCATTAAAAACAGTTACAACCTGTAAAGATGTTGAATTGTAGACATAGAAACTTGAGTGGGAGAGCTGCAAAGTACTTGCTGAATAAAGACAGTATTTCAGGGATATTTTCATTGAAAATCACATAGTTTTATGCCATTTCTGATTATGGTGCCTCCTGTTTCTAAATTATTTTGACCTTAATTTTTCCCCCATTTAAAATTTTATTTTGTGAATAGCACTGAGGCTATTAGGATCTTGGGACAAAGTGCTGCAGATTGGAGCTGCTTCTGCATTGAGATGAAGAGGTCTTTCCCAGCCTTTTGTGGAGGAGGATTCTGTGATCCATTGCAGGATTGCTCAGGTTTATTCTGCTGGATGCCTGGGCTGGACTGGGAAGGAGCACTGAAGTCCAAGTTGTGAGAGTTGAGCTGGGTGACACCTGCTATGTTGAGGGGCCATTCCTCTACAAACCCAAGTGTATCCAAGCCTCCTACATTTAGAATTGCAACATACAGGAAATTAAAAACTTTGGTGCCAAAGGTACAGCATTGCCAGGGATCATACATTTTAAAAATACTTGTGTTCATGCTCTACTCAAGTTTTCCCTGTTGCTTGTTTTGAAAATAGCTGTTTTGTTTTTGTTTTTTTTCCCCCCATACTGCATTGGGTAATGCTTTGTGTGAATAACAAGGGTAAAGTGTGGTCTTTAAAGTTTTAGGACTCATTTCCCTGCACTCTTTTTGCTCTTTATTACAGTTTAGCTCTAGAGATTTATGCTATAGACTAAAAAGCCCTACAGGAGACTGAATCATGCACGAACTTTATACAACTTTCTGTTTGAACCTGATAGTTTTTTTCATCTTTCTCATCAGAATGATCAGTGTTTTACTGAAATGCTGGCAGGCAGGGAGCAGGAATTGTGCCAACTGATGCTAACATTTCAACAACAGCGGGGGGTGGGGGGGGGGGGGAAGACAATAAAAGAAAGAATAGCTGGAGAGTATACTGTTTTTTCTAGAATTATGTCTTTTCTCAGAGTGCTCAGTTCTCCTTGAGCTCAGGCTGCTTCCAGTCATTTCTTAATGTGTGAACACAGCCAGGCTTGAAACTGTTTTAGGCTTCAGCATCCAACTGTTCCATTTATCTCCAGCCTGACAAGGTAGCATGGTAACCATTGTATTAAGCCACAAGAAGAAAACTGCTGAGATAAATTGTGGCTTTTCCCTCATTTCTTTATTCTTGTTTTTCTGTAACCATGTAGAGCAGGCACTGCAACGTGTTTGATGGAGTTTGTCGTTCCTGGAGTATGAGGATGATCAAGTGATGTTGGTTACAGTTTGTTGTGACAAATATTTATATTAGTGCAGCTTTATCATTTGTCCCTGCAGCTCATAAAAAGCAATAATGCAAATATTAATATGATGTTCATGACTTGCAGACCAATGGTTCAGCCTGTGGAGGGCTATGCAGAGGCTGAGGATTTTACAAGTGGTGCTGATTTCCTCACCAAACTAAGAATATAATCCCTGTGTGCCTTCCCCCTTGATAAAACCTTTCTGCTTTTATTTCCTTTATTTGCCATGAGTCTGTTACTTTCTGAGCATGTTCAGAGTTACATATTTTGAAATGAGATCTCTCAAAAAAAGCCCAACCTGCTTAAAGAAAGAAAGTGTTAGCTGGTGGTATTTGACACAGATAATTCCTGCCTTGTCTGTTAGAACAATATATCTTTATAAGTGGTCCTGAGTCATAGTGCAGCATTTCTCAGTCATTGAATTTCTGGTCTCCGGATAGATTAAGTTATTTTTTGTTTGCTCTTGCCCTGATATATAATTCTGTGCTATTCCAAGTAAATCTGACCCATTCATATTTAACTAGTGCAGACTAAAGCCTGAATTTGTTATGGATATTAGACTGACTTTTATAATCAACTTTTTAATACATTGAGTGGTGTCTAATGATATGTGAATGTGGGCATAAACCTCACAGTTAGGAAATCAGAATATAAACAATGCTTGCTTTACCTGCCTCATGCCAAATAAAGTTAAACAAAGTTTAATTCCTGCTATGTGCAAACTTTTTCAAATGTCCTGCTCTCTGTGGCTCCAGTGGGGATATTTTTATTCTTACTGTTAGCTGTTCCTTTCAAAATTAAAATATTAAACTCCATCAGTCAAAATTTTGCATTCTAAATGGAGATTTCCATCAACTTTCTAATTAGAAGCTAACCAAGTACTTATGTAATAAATGAACAAATACACACTGATTTAACAGGTGCTATTTTACAAAAAAAAGGAGTATTTTTTTATTCCTCATTACCTTATGCCAAGGGAGGTACCTTTAAATATTCAATCATTTATAGCAATATTCAGGAGATCTGTCTTCTGGAGCAGCTGCTTGGTACCAAGGACAATGTCAGAGCCAGATTTACAGTGTCAGATTTTATCTAAAGCTATTTAGAATTCACCACTTATTCCCACTGATGTTTCAACAGGTTTAGTTTGAAAAAATTGGGTTGTAACATGTAAAATTTTTTCATGCTGTGTCTGGAAGGTTTTTCTTACAAAAATTTTGAGAAGACATGTTTGAGCTCTAATGTTTTCTTTCAACAACAACTAAATAAACCACTGGCAGAATGGAAGTGAAAAGCCAGGATGCCACATTTGGATAAACAATGAAATGCAGTTCTCAGAGAGTTAAAGTGACCCAAAATGAAATCTGAATCAAGGACAAAAGAATGGCTGTCCATGGAAGTATTAACTGAGGGAAATTAAATACTAAGGGGACTCATTAGGAATTTTACAAACAAGTAAAGTGCATGGGGGGAAAAAAGATAAATTAATGTTTTTCTAAGAGACATCTGAATATTACTAGACAGTTAAGCTGAAATGGATCCAAGTTTCTTCTTTGGTTTTCACTGCAGACAGGGTAAAGACAATGTATTCTTGGCAAGCATTTTATGTGGAACTTTTAGAGTAGGTGTTATGTCCTGGAGGTTAGACTGACTGATGTGTCTAAATGACAGGAAGTGATTGTCCCTGAATTATAACTGAGAAAGGTTATGAATGGATTTTTTAGCATCACAGGGATGCAAAAAAAATGGGTGTGAGATGTCATTGTCAGTAGTCTTTCCGGAAGAAAAACACTGAAAGGGTCAAATTTATACATAATGTAAGAATTTGCTTATTTGTTATTTTTCTTTTTGTTAATTTGATAAATTAATCAGTTAATACATAATATCTCAGAAAGCCCACAAGCCATGTTAGAAATAAGTCACAGGATTTGGCAAATATTGCATCCCTCTGGTGGAAGTGTTGAATTCATTGCCATGATCCTTTTGAGGTCCTGTTTTTCTTGCTTTGAAAGGACAGGTGTCTGCTAAGGAAAACAGGAGCCTCCCTTGAAATGGAAACTGTAAACCCCCTCCCTGTGAATTATTATAATTTTGAAATTAAGGGGTTATCAGGCAAAGATATGGGAGTAGGAATAACAGTTCTTTACCAGGAAAATTAAAAATACAAATGTAATAGTACGAAAAAAAGCAAACCACTGCCAGAGTCAGAGCAGGCCCTGTCCCCCTGGGTGTGAGGGTGGTGGCACAGTCCCATCCCATGGGGGCTCAGCCCTCCTGCAGTGCCAGCTGTGGCTCTGCTGGAACAGGGATCCTGCACAAGGGGGGAGTTTTCCTCTGCAGCCCCAGGGCTGCTGGAGATGGGCCTGGGCTCCCTCTGGCAATGCAGGGCAGCAGAAGCTGCTCCTCTGGCAATGCAGTGGGCAAAGGCTGCTGTGCTGTCCCAAGCCTCAGATTGTATCCAGGTAGGAATGCTTGGCTCCCCTCCCCCTGCGTGGAGCCTCTCCCCATGGGATGATGGAATTGGATCAGCCATGCAGGGACACTCAGTGGCCATGGACAGAAGAGATCTCCTGGAGAGAGGATTGGCTGTGGGAGAGAGAAAGAAAAAACTGCCCAATGGACAGCAGAGAACTGCCCCACCTCTGACAGATGGGAATAGAACACACACCCCCATTTCCAAAATAAGACACTGCTCTAACACTGCTCTAAAAAGTTATTTCCAAATCTGTGATTAATGTTTATTTTTATCTACATATTTGGCCCAACTAAGCAGGATAGAGAAAAGCAGCATATTGAGATTTGACCCCTAGTTGCCTGGGTTTATAAAGAAAAATTGTATCATAGTGGCTGCATAATTATCCTCCCTGGGTTTATTATATGTTTTTGTGAAGGAGCAGGCTCTCATCACACAGGGCTGGATATATTGGAGTGTCTGTTTCAGTGATCTTGGCAGTAATTACTCAGAGACACTGCAAGACCTCCTTGCCATTAGCTCTGACTGAAATTTCCCTGCTTTTTTGGGATCAGCAGGAAGCTGCTGGAACATAGGCAGTCTCTCCATTTTTTTTTTCTGAAGCCATATCATAAGCACACAAGAGCTGCTTATCTGTGCACACTTACTGTCTTTTTTTCCTCTTGCTATATTTCAGCTTTATGGCTTATGTCCATCTTTTCTGTGAGACTGACAATTTTCAACTTCATTTTGAATATCTTTATTCAAATGCAGATTTTGTCTTTGTAGCCAGAACTAAGTTGAAGGCATCTTTGAAGAAATGCTAATAAGAGTGCTGTGGTAATGCACTGCTTCTTAGGCATACCTTCCTTCTTAAGAACGTTTCTTTGAAATCTAGACTATAAAAAAAATAAACCATTTTGCTCTTATCAACACTGCTTTAATGTGCTCAGAATAAGATGCCTGCATAAACCAGAAAATTGATAGGTGATAGTGAACTACTCCTTTACTGTGCTGAATGTGGGTGGGTCTGCTTTAGTGCAATCCAGAAGGGGATTTTGAAGGAAACAACTTTATGTTCCTTTTCTTTATAATTTAGCTGATCAGCATCCTGCATTTCCTGAAGTGGCACAGCAGCCCTGAGCATGAGATAAACAGTGCTAAAACCTGGTTTATCATCTGCAAAGTAGAGGTGTAGGATACTGCACCAAAGGAATTACTTGGCTGGGAAATGCTATCAGGGTGGCTTGAAATCCAATACATAGAAACTTCTTTTTTCAGAAAAAGGAAAAGAATGCAAAACCTATAACTGACACTATTGGGTGGAATTGGAGAGAACCTAAAAAATTGCAGGTCCTGATAGATTCTGTCTTTTACAAGATGGAGAGAAAACTTTTTTCAGTGAGAAAAGATCGGCTGAAAAGAAAAATGTCACACACAAGTCTGCTCATGAGTTACTGTGATTTGCTGCATTTGCCAAGTTACATGAGCATACTCAATTGCAAGACAGCTTTAAGGTTACAGAAAATCCCTAATAACTTTATTATTATCTCTTAAAAGAAAGTAAAGTCCTTTTAACTGCATTTGGTATCATTTTTCATGAGGATCCACTAGAGTTAAATTAATGTATAGCTCAGTCATCCCAAATCATTTCTGTCTGATGTTCGAGCCTTTGATAGCATACTTTGAGTTTGAATTGAATTCTGCAGAGACACTGAGAATGTTAATTAGGTTCTCTTTGTTCTCTAAGAGGGAGGAAAAGCATCAGGGATCATTTTTAATGTTTCAGTTGAGCAGTGTTTGCAGTGCACATTCCTCTTTCCTACAATATTACATGGAATTAGAGGTAGAAATTTCTAGAATTGGCATGTTCACTGTGGTATCTAAATTTGCTAAAGGTGTATATGGCCTTTGGATAATATGCATTGAGTACAGAGTAGCTTTTTTGAACTAAATTTTTAAAATATATTACCCTGAGTGCCTTATTTAAATAATATATCTGGGTGCTACACCACTGTTTTACACCTCTGAAATTGCACAGGAATTTGACTGAGACAAAAGCACTGAACACATCAGCTAAACAGGGGGGATATTATTTATGTTAGCTGATCCTTGTTTGCACAGCCACAACATTGTCTCCCAAATCAGTTTATACGAATGGGGCAACAACAGCATCAGCAAGGATGAGGAGGGGAGGAAAAGGGATTTGTTCTGCCTTTCCCACAGGCACTGGAGCCTGAGGGCAGGGCTGAGTGCCAGGAGGTGTCCCCAAAGTGCCCTGGGATTGGCACTGCTGGGATTGGTAGCAGCACTGGATGGATTACCAGATGCACTTGGGGAGGTGAGGACAAATTCTTCCTTCTGCAAACGTTGCTGTGGCTGAGATGAAAGCCAGAGAGCCAAGACTTTCCTGTGTCTTCCTGTCTATGCTCCCAATTATGGAAGTTCAAGAAATCAAATGAAAACAAACATAGATCATAGATCATGTTAGATGATCGTAGATCATAGTTAGATGCCTTGTCTGAAAAATAGAGTTTTACACCTTAGCTAAAAGAGCTTACAAAATAGGTTTATGTGCATTTGTTGTTATTGTAACAGTGTTAGTAATGGTACCTTGTGTACTTCACTGTACACAACAAAAAATGAACAAAGCCATCAAACAAGGTTTTTCTGTCCAAGAGAGAGGGGAAAATGTGGGAAATGGATTTGTGGAGAGTTGTCAGGGCCTGACAGAAATCCCACACAGTATACATCCATATGCAAATTTTGAGGCAAGAAATTGTGACTTAGAAATACTGTGGAATAGGACAGATATTGATGAGAGAGAAATGGATCTAGAAACAAGTTTCCAAGGATGGCCTTACAAATAAGACTAGATATTGTTGAGAAATAGAACTATGAAGGATGCAGTGTAGCGGGACCCACAATGAGTAATTTTAGATGATTGCCTTTAAGGCATTTTACAGCATGGTGTGGCAAAAAGCTGATAGGCCAAGAAACACTTATAGTGCATTGTAATTAGGAAATAGTTGGCTTCTGATTGTGATGGCATGAATTATAACATCTGTATTGTCTCACCCTTCTCATGAGACTGAAAATGGAACAAAAGTTTTTAAAATGGCTCTCAGTTGCTCCATCTCTGGGTCAGAAAAAGGTATAGTGTGACATCTTCCTTCTGCAAACACTGCTGAGGCTGAGATAAGAGCCAGAGAGGAAAGACCTTCCTGCATCTTCCTGCTCATGCTCCCAATTCTGCTGCCAAGAGGAGAAATGAGGTAGAACAAAACAAATTACCTCATTACTGATGCAAAGAGAAATGAAATACAGCCTGTGAAAGGAGCAGGAGTGGTATTTATTGTCATGCATGCGAACAAGCTCAGTTGGCAGTGGTTGGTAACACCTTGAGGTATCAGAAAAACACAAAAGAAGTGCAGGAAGAAAACAGAGAGCAAGTTGTAACCTCTGGAACCTGCCCACACTGGCAGTGCTGGGGGCAGGAGATGAGCCTGGGCTCTCTGCAGAGCTGCCTTCCCCTGCCAGCCCAAAGAAGGAGTCCAGGCTCTGGCCACCAACAGAAACATCATGGGTCTGCAAGAAAAAAGGGATCTGACAGCTGTGAGAAGAACTGGCAGTAGGAATACTCAGTAAAAATTAAGCCCCAGTTAAAAGAGAATTGAGGTCAGAACAGGAACAGATGTGCACTAAAAATAGAAGGATGAGAAAAAGATAAATGCAAAGGTCCTTGCACATAGACAGATATTTACCAGAAGGGAGAGACATCTTATTAAAGGAGAGATGGAAAAGCAGTGCTAATACAAAGGGGAAAAATTGCAGCACACATTAAGAAGTCTCTTCTTTTAATTTAAGTTGTTCTTATTTAGCTCTAACTGAATCACCCCTTGAATTCTCAACCTGCATTATTACTCAGAAAAGCAATGGACCTTATGTAAGGGGCACTAGTCTGGATGCTGTTAAGCACCTCTGCAAACTTGAGATAATGACATGAAGGGAATTAATAGAGTTGAAGTACAGCCTACATTTAGTTCTAATTAGACAGAAGATAGCAGCCAAATTGCCACTAAAATTTAGATAGAGAATCCATACAAGTTGTGGAAACTGTGGCAATATATAACTTCTGGGTTTAGTACAATTCCCTGAAATCTCCCTACTTCCCCATTTTGCTGTTTTTTCCCAATAATTTCATATATTCTGGGGAACCAGACCTGAGGCACAGCTGCATTTGAGCCCCCAGCAGGATGACAGCTTTCATGTGGCACTTCTGGGAGTAGGAAGTTGTTTCTGGAAAAGGGACAGGGAATGGAAGTGAAGTTTCCCTCCAAGAGCAGCAGAAAGAAAGAACCATAACCAACCCTGTCAAACTCCCTTAGCCTTTCCCTCCCATAAACACAAAAACCTGCAGCAGGAAAAGGATCAATTCCAGACCCTTTGGGTTCCCAAGTGGAGTAAGTGCACTCACCAGGCTGGTTGTGGGACTTCCCAGAATTCCTGCGCACTAACCGGTCACTATCAAGCAATGAATTCCTCAAAAACTCCCCTGTGATTCCCAAATATCTAATTTTCTTGTTGCACTGAAGTTGTTTTTTAAAACAGACCAAATCTGAGTTATAGCCCCAAGAGAATTCCTGCAGTGGGACATGAGGGCAGCAAACTGACCTTGGGAATTTTGTTGTTGCTTGCTGAGGAAGAGCAGTTTGAAATGATGCTTTGCATATAAGCTTTGCATACATAAATATTCTGTAACAGCAGGAAGAACAAATCTTTTTTTCCTCTGTCTTAATGATCATTAATGAACAAAGATTTCATTTTCTTGTTCCTGTCATCATAATTTTTTTATGCCATGCTCGATTTTCTAAGAGCCAGGTGACAGTAGTCTTACATGATTTTTTAATACTTTCTTTCCATTATATTCTCATGTTTACAGCAGCCTTTCTCCTGTTCTTCCCTCTAGCAGTTTTGTCATTATTCTGCTTTTAAATTCCTTCAAGTGATTTTCAGTAAGCTGGTTGTATGGTCTTTCATCAGGTACAAAGGGAACCCTTGGCAGATTCTCTGCAAGTAAAAATAACATTTTGGTATTTATGGCAGTGCTCTAAAAAAATATAGTACATTCTGGCCATTTAACAAAATTACTTTGGAAATTATCTCACCAAAATTGCTGGTCTAGATATATGTTCTTCACTTTACATGGGAAGGTTTTCTTTATTAATTTCTCTTTATTTGTAGCAATTCATTAGCAGCTAATCCACAAGCAGTCTTATCCATTTCATGGACCTCATTTCAAGGGGAGGGGTAGACCACAGAGAAGGCTATTTTTGACTGATCTCTGTCCTCCTGCCTGAATTTCTAGTCCCCTTTTTACTTGTCTCTGAGCTCACATGTCATCTTCCCTCTGTTAATGGTTCCACAGCATCTCTTAGCTGCTGTTGTGTTGTTTATATGGAAAAATATGTGTGGGTGTAATTATAGACAGTCCTGAAAGGTAGCTAGTGTAAGAATTCGGGTTCTTGGGGGTTTCTCCAGGGTTTTTATTTCGTGTAAGAGGCCAAACCTGTCCATGAACAATTCATTGATCACAGAGAGGAAAGGCAGGAGATAACACATAAATTTGAGACTCTGATAGAGGGAAGGTAAAGACAATTAGCTTCCAGAAAAAGGCAAGATGTAAGAATTACAGCCTTGGTGCTTCCCACTTCTGCTTTGCAAGGCAGTGTGAAAGGGGACAAACAAATATGAGGTGTGGTTTTGGGCAGAGGAGGGTGTGATGAAGGAGAGGCAGAGAGCAGAGCCTTCAGCAAGTTTTGACATAGAGAAAAGGTAAAAATAGTACCAAAGAGGAAAGAGGAAACTTTGACAAGTTTTTAGTAACAGCTGAAGAGATGCCTTTGCTAAGGAGTTGTCCAGAAGGATGTTAAACATAGGTAAGAAAAACTCAAAAGTAAATAACCCTGGTAGAGCACTCGGGTGCAGGGGGGGGATGGAGGGGACCAAGAAATGATTCCTAGGTGTCAAAAGCATGTTGAGGGCTATTAGAGAGCATGGAAATATGTTAGTAAGTATTTGTACATACATTAAAATTCCTGTATTTGCCCCTTGATCAAATATCCAGAGGTAACAAGATAAAGCACACACCCACAGGGTATCCCTGAGTTGAAGGCTGCATTATGGTCATGTTACTAATTCACAGAAGTGACTGTTTGCCAGTATTTCACTGACAAAACTTTCCATGATCATATTTGTGGCTTATTAGTCCAGGGCTTTTTATTTAGTGAGGGGGAAATCATTGACGTGGGACTCCTTTTGCCTCTGTTCCCTCACCAATTCTATCCTAATGAAACAAATTCCTGAAAGAGCTGCTGGATGAGCGAGTCATTTTAAAAACTGAGTAAAGATGTCAGAAGTTCTTCTTTAAGCTTGTAACTTCACAGTTAGGTATTTTAAGTGAAACAAAAAGCCTGTGATGGAACAAAAAGCCCCTTTTGGGAGCCACCTTTCAGGACTCATCCAGTCCTGTTTTGGCCACTGAGCTGGGGGCATTTTCTGCCTGGTGCCTACACTCAGCTGCAGGGTCAACAGCAATCTTTAATTTATGACACATTTTCAGTGTAGCTCTGGGTGGACTGAAGAGGAAGTGTGATCCCACTTCCAGAAAAGCAGAGCACTGGGTTGCATTTTGCAGCAAGCACCTCCTGCCTCAGGGCTGGGAAAACAGCCTGGCACTCAGGTGACCTCCTCTTCAAGGCAGAAACAAAAGCTATTGATGGGGAAGAAACATCTGCTGAGTTGGCTTAACTAATTTCTGCTCTCTGAGTTTTGGATCCTAAACTCTGTGGTGGAAATGACCCAGTGCTGGGCCAACCTCTGTGCACAGCCCAAACTGCCTCAGGGAAGGATTGTATCTAGAATTATTTATATTTGTGTTTTTGTTTAGTTGGGTTATAATTAATATTTTCAGTATACCTAGCCAGTGTAGTTCTTCACATGAAGAGTGTTTGTGCTTGCCTATTCCTTAAAAAAAGAGTTTCAGCCTTTGGAGAAAAGTCACTGTTGAAGATTCCTTGTGCAAGTCTTAATCATATTTTTTGGTAGTGGATTCATCCTGCATGCAGTCTGAAACCAGCTTCTGTAGAGCTCTGTGTACTTCATTTTCAGTGAGTGTTAGGAGGAAATTTCAATGGATTTCAGTGGAAATTTTCAATGGATTTCAGGAACATCTGAAGTGTAAGGAAAGGGAGTTTAAAACTGGCATGCCATACAAATGACCCAAAGCTTCTATGACAGCTGTGAGCAGAGAATATCTAGGTGAGAAAATTCATCTTAAAAGGGAGTTAATTTATAGAGAAGCATCAGAGATTTATAATTGACACAATATATTGCTATTACAGTTTTCACAGGCGTATTTGTAGTTTCCAGTCTTTTGCTTTTGCCATCCATCAACTGTGCAAGATTTCATAAAATATTTTTTTTAAATTAAATTGTGTTCTGAAATATGGTTGGAGTTCTGGACTCCTTCTCAGTTCTTGATTTCTGTGTTAATATGTATTAATTGTAGAGAAAAGGCCTTTTCTTTCCATTTGCCTACCTGCAATTTGCATGTAGTCTCACATGTCTGTAATGTCTATATTTCCCTGCACTAAATAAACATGTCCTTGACACTGAGCAATCTGATTTTTTCCTAGATTATGGCCCTGATTTCAGTGAGTTATAGTCCTTGTTAGTTTGGCTAACTCGATATCTGACAAGAAATTTGTGAATGTTTCTGTTAATAAGAAGCAGACAGGCACAAGTTTGCTGAGATCTTTAACTGAGAGAAGAGGAATTATGAGAAAGATGCATTCTTAATTCTTCAATCACAAGATTGGACTCTGGTCTCCCCAGGGAAGCAGACTCACTGAGTGAAGCTGTCGGATGTTTACAGCTCAGCTTTTGAGAGCAGAGGCATATATAATTGAAATTATGTTTCAAGGGGATCTGTCAAAGTATTTTTGGCATATGGAATAACATTCACTTAGTGAACAATTTGGAACCACTGTCTCTTTAGTCCCATTAAACATCCAGATGTTCCACACATTTATGTTCTTATTTGCAAGGCAGAGAAACACCATTGCCACTGCAGAATAAGGCATGGAAATGGAAATGAGGCAGATATTTGCTGCCTGTGTGCTGATTATTTGCTGCCTGTTTGGGGTGAGATGGCAATACAAATATTTGCAAGGGAGATACACTATATAAGTTTTTATATATATTTAATGTATAATACAATTGTTATATATTATATAATTTATATATATATATATATATATATATATACACACATAATTTTTAAAATGTTCTGTATTAAATTCTCATAATGATCTGGCTTGCCATAAAATTTTATTTCCATATAGGAGGTATAATGGTCTGTGTAAAGGAGAGAAATGCCACAAAATGCTACACGTGACTCGTAATTAAGTGACAACTCTATTATTAGGGTGATGGATATCTGAGGAAACTGAAATAAACCAGCAAATGCCACTGATAGGCCTGGATCCAAATGGAATTCAGCCAAGACAGCAGTGCTGGGAAATGGTGCATCATCAGCTGGGAGATGATGGCTATTTGAGAAACGAGCTTTGCATCCTCAAATTCCTAACTCATCTCCATAGCTTTACAACTAATGCTCAGGGCAGCCTTCCAGAGGAGATGCCAATGTTTAAAAATTCTGGTGATACGTTATTCTCTGCCTTGTGAAAGTCATCCTGCTTCTGGAAAGTTAAAATGGAAAAACTGAATTGCATAAGGAAAACATAAAATCCCCAGCTCAGCTGGCCATCCTCTGAGAATGGTGTTAATGGGCAGAGGAACAGTGAGGATCAAACTTTAGGACTGGAAGGTCTCCGTCTTTCACATGCAAAAAAATTATAATTAATAGTAATGCAATATGATATAATACATAATAAGATTATAATGCAATATAGTATGATGTAATAGCTGCTGAATGTATTTGATATTTAGGTCTAGAAATGTCAGTAACTTGGATCTGTAGAGAGAAGAGTTTCTGGAGTCAGAATTCTGTCTCTGGTTTTTCCAAAGCTCAGTGGAGCACAAGGCTTTTAGAGGGTTTTGGTGCACAGATGGTGACAGAAGGTTTGATGCAAGGGAGTTTTAAATACAGGGAATAAATACAGCTAAAGCCATCTAACAGTGAAATAGGAGGCCCTAATTCCATATCTGTTGTTCTTATCTCACCTGAAGAATCCCTTCACTGCACAGCTCCTACCATAACAAATAACTTGACATTTGATATCCTAACAGAGGCTGTGACCTGAACGTAGCAAAGCTGTTTTCCTGTTTAATATCTGTTTTCACAGACCATAGAATCTTCCAAATCCTCAATTTTGAACAAAAATAATCATACCCTAAATGCTTCAAGCCCCAACAAATCTGCCTCATCAGAGATATTCTCATATTTAATAGCCTTCCTGGTGGAAATTTCCACCTTAATTCAGAGCTGAATTTCTCCCGCAACAGCTTTCAGACACTGGATGTTCTTAGGGCTTTTTTTTTTGCCCAGATTGGATAATCCATTTTTTTGGACTTTCTTGCATGTCCCACTATCTGCACCATGCAGAAATTTTAAACCAACTGCTCCCAGCTCCAAGGAAACTGTTCCATTTGTCAGGATGTACACAGCACTGGAGGAGATTTCCATCAGTCTCCTGCTCCTCCCATGGAATCATGCGGGAGCCTGAGGGTGCCTCCAGGGGCTTTGTCCATGGGCACCTGCTGGGAACAGCATGCCAGTCCTTTTATAAGGACAAGAATAGCTCTGCCAGGGAGATTTCCAGGGGGTTGTGTCCTGGCACTGCCCCAAATGTGCCCAAACACACTCCTTGTATGAAGGAGGGTGCTGCTGCCATCCGGTCTCTGGTGGTGGTAAGGACCTGCAGTTTCCAGTTTCTACTCAGGTCCAGTTTTCAGGATCTTGCTGGTCCCAGAGGGAACATCTCTCTGGGGCCAGGGCTGGCCAGGCCAAGAGCAGGCAGGTGGAGGAGTCTGTTTCCTGCAGGGCAGGGACTCGTTCAGGGCTTGGCACAAATCCCTGCCAGACAGGAAAGCAGCTCTGTGCTGCTGCTGGATCCCAGCCACTCCTGAGATGCTGCAGGAAGGTCGAGGAAAGAGCCAGGATGTTGCTGGGACTGCAGCTGGCCACGGTCATTTTGGATGCTTGACAACTGGAAACAGCCCAGAGTAGCTCCCTCTCCTCCTCCTCCTTTAATTTTCTGGTCAAAGCTATCCAGTACACTTGTATTTGATCAGAATTTCTTAGAGGATTAGGACAATCAGACCACTATATCCAATATTTAAATATTTTGAAAAATTCTGGTGATACACTATTCTCTGCCTTGTGAAAGTCATCCTGCTTCTGGAAAGTTAAGATGGAAAAACTGAATTGCATAAGGAAAACAAAATCCTCAGCTCAGCTGGCCATCCTCTGAGAGTGGTGTTAGTGGACAGAGAAACAGTGAGGATCAAACTTTAGGACTGGAAGGTGCAAGTCTTTCACATGCAAAAAAATATAATAATAATAATTCAATATGATATAGTAACATAATAATGCAATATAGTATGATGTAATATGCTGACTGTATTTTATATTTAGCAGACTTGTATTTGATCAGAATTTCTTAGAGGTTTAGGACAATCAGACCAGTATATCCAATATTACCAATTTAAGAAGAGGATTGTTGGTTGAAGAAATAAATTAGTTTTCTAAGGGAAGTTCTCTTTCTCAAAGGAAAATGTCAATGTCAATCCCTGTACTCCTCATGCATTTAGAAATAACAATACTAATGGGAAAATAGTGTTTTCTCCTTGTTCTAACTGAGCAGATGTAGTATAGAAATCTGACTGATATTTTATTTTGTATAAAAGCAAGCACTAAGAGCAAACTTTCTAGTCCTTACTAATTAAACTTCATCACCAAGAAGTCATGAACATTCACCCAGTGAATTTTTTCTGCCTGGAAAATAAGGGCAATGTATCCTGTCAGAACTGAGCTCCAAACTGATCTCAGCTTAAGACAGTCTGGCAAGGAAAAGTATTTCAGGTGCTGCTTTTCTTTTATGCTAGTGATCACACAGGGCAGCAGTCTTGTTTTAAAATTTGAATCACCTAAGTGAAAGTGCAAGAGTTTTAAAAATATATGTATGCAGGACTTGTGTGTAACTAGAAAACAGAAAATAATATAAGAAATAGTTTTTACATTTTTCAGATAGTGTTGGAAGTAGCACAAAATGAAAGCTACTCATTTTGCTCTATGCTAGAATATTTTTTACCAAATTTCTGCAGAAGAGTTTTAGTGTAGCCAGTTATGCCAGTAATTCAGAAGTTCTAAATAATTGTAACTCAGCTATTTCATGCTCCTGTGGTTCCTGGAAGAGCAGGGAGATTTTTATAAATACGTGGTGGGGCAGATACTGTACTGATATCTGCCCAGTGAAAATGGATTCCCCATTTGGCTCCCCACCTCTGCCTGAGATGATAATCACAGGAAAAGCGAGTTGTAGTGAAATGCCATCAAGTCTGGTGCTGCCACACTCTGGGGATCTTTATCTCCTGCTACATTTTTTAACTCTGTAAACTCAGAATAAAATCAGGAGTGCACTGTCTACACCAGTTTGGAAATAGTCTGTATTTCCCAGTTGCTCTCATGCTCAATAAGGAAATATGGCAGATGCTGTTGTTAGAAAAATGATGTGATACAGGCTGTTTGGTTGTGATTAAGTACTGATAAATAAACATATCCTTTTTATTCCCTCTGCTTTCCCACCCCTGCTCTGAGGTTCAGGATTCAGGGCACTCACATGTCCAGCTTTATATATTATGTGTCTAAAACATTTGGCATAAAGCTACACAGAAGTGAATGCAGAAAACGAGCAAAAAATAAGACCCCTCTGAGTCTTAATCTTATTTTTCTTCTCTTTTCTGGACACCTACAAAACATGAACATCTCTGAGATGCTCTTGCTGCAAGTCAGCTTTTCATTCCTCCTCTCCTTCCGTTCCTTCCATTCACCTCTTACTTTTTTCCCTCTCTTTTGAAAAGATGGGAGAAGTAAAAGCCCCTTTGGAGAGTTTAAAATACTTGGGGTGATAAAACAGAAAAAATTGAAGCAGGCAAATCTTGCTTAGTCCTTGAGGAAGTGGAAAAAGAAGCAAAACAACTCCTGCTCCAGAGTTTTGCCATGCCACTGGCAGGGCATCTCTCCAAAGCTCTAACACAGGTCTTCATGTTGGAGAAAACTTTGGGGATTGGAAAGATGGGCACTGCAGACTGGGACATGTGGATTTTGGTCTGATTGTCATCTCTTCATTGCTTCCAAGTTGCTTTCAAAAATATACTTGTTTAGAAGTTGTCTTAAAGCAAATTTATGAAGGTAGTAAAATGCCTTACTTCTGGAGAAAATTAATTCCTTTAACATGTTTCAAATAAATTTGGGTCAAATGCCATCCTCATTGATAACTCTTTACAACATATAAATAAAATTTGGGATTTTTTGGCTTAGGAGCTGACATGCTGTAGTTGGTTTGGTTTGTTAATTTGAGATTTTTTTGGTTAATGTATTAATGAGTGTGGTGGGTTTAGTGTTGGCTAATAACTAATGTACTTATTAGAATGTATTTATTTATTTTTCGTGAGGTAGGATTAGAAGAATGGTAAAGTAGGTTTAAAACCTCAAAAGGGTATAAATAAAAATTAATTAATAGTAATGAAAAGAAAAAGTAATAAGAATTAAGATAAAATTTTTAGGACATCTTTTTTTTATAATTTTTTAAATTGATAATGTAAAGGAATAAAACTTAAATTTTAGTTAGTTTACTATTTTTAAAATAGGGGTTTTTTAGTTTATTTAGGGAGAGAAGTTTTTTTTTTGTTGTTAATTTTATAGAGACTTTTTTTATAAGAAAATAGTTTTTTGTGGTTTTTAAATTTTATGAATAGTAGTTGTTTGGAGAAATTTGGGGGAATTGGGAAATTTTGAGTTGCTATCTTGCCAGGGACCTGCAGATGGTTACTTGATTTTGGCTGGGCTTAATAATTTGTGGCAGGAATTGTGGCTGGGGGGCACTGATGGCCTCTCCTCTCTCTTGCCTGTTGGTTGTGGGTGAGGGCTTGGGCTGGTTGCAGGGGCCACCTAGCTGGGCTTTTGTTACTTTTCTGTTGGTTGGAAAAGAAAGAGGAAGTTTTGTTTTTGTTTTTGTTTTGTTTTTTTTTGTCTTAAACAGGTGTTTTTCACAGAGGTGTTTGTAGCTTTTTAGTGGTTGGAAGTTGGAAGTTTTGCATTATTTCTGTGAAAGCCTCCCATGCAAAGCTACCACACGTGCTTTGGTTAATTAGTAGTGAGTGGATCACCTCCTTAACTCCACCTTAACTCCATAAATAGTTATGACTCAAACCTGACTACCTTGACACATACAACTTCCCTTTCTTACTGCTTTTGTGTGCTAATGTGAGCACCAAGTATTGCAGTTCCATCTTTCTGCCCTGAAATTGCCACTGTCAATATACTGCTCCATCCCCCGATCCTCAGATTCTTAATGAGCCAATAATATTCTTGCTTAAATAAAATAGTTGCTTAAAATGCTCATAAAGATGAGTTTGTGACAAGATTTCAAGCAAAGAATTTGGGCTCTGAGGGGAAGGCATGTATTGCAACCTGCTCCCAGGGCCACACTCGAAAAACTGAATAAAACTTTCAGGACTAGGTCACAAGTTGAAAAGTTCAGCAGTGCTGACAAAAAAATTAAATCCTATTTTTGTTTATGTCAGTGACAAGCAGAGAATGTGTTTGGCCTTTTAAATAGACTTAAGCTTCTTGAATCACAGAAATAGCATTTGATGAAACAAGGATAGAAATAAAGAAGATAAGGTCAAGAAGAATTGTACTTTATTCTTTCAAAGTGAAGTAATTTAATTGTTTTAATTTACAAAAATATGCAAGCAATAGTTTATTCATTTAGATAATGAAATTAAAACTCCTAATGAAAATCTTGAATGTATTTGCTGAACATGTTTAATATTTTCCTCGCAGATATGACAGGAATTTCCAAATGTTTCTTTACATGTAGTTCTGATAGGTCTGTTTTCCATAGTTCATATAGTATTTTATTGTTAACTCTTCCCCTTTTTTCCCTTTTGTGTAATTCTTTAGATGGTGGCTGCAGAGATATGCTGAAAAATAAAAACTGTACCCCACCACACAGGATCTTAATGAAAGAAAAAAAATCTTGTTCTCTTTGCAAACTTTCAAGATATCTTCCTAAAAGAAAGAAGACTTTTTAATTCTCTTGGCTATGAACTTACAACTGTCAGAAAAGCTCTTTTTCCTTTTAAAGGCATTGGAAAAAGGCAAAGCATAATTGCCACCCCACCTTTAAAAAGATTTTATCAAGCTTTTATTTTCAGCTCTTCTCCATTTTGTAAGCTTTTAGGTGGTGCATTTAGGCCTCAATTGTGACTAGTATTGGCCTAAACCTTTGAATTTCCTCTTGTAAATCACACTGCCATTAAATAACAAAACCTAATAAAACTGTGTCTTCACTCTTAAAACAATAAAAAAAAACGTGACGGTATTGAGGGCCCCAAAAGCTGACAGCAATCAAGATTTGTCCTCACAAATAACATTTGTCTGCATTAATAACTAATGCCATAAAAATCATTCCTTGGAAAACAGGAAAGAAGTAGCCCAAATGAGCAATTAGAAGGCCAATAAAAAAGTATGTTTCCTTCATATCTTTATGGGCTCATTTTCAGGCCATTAGGCTGCAGATACACTTATTTGGCTGAACATTTCACGTTAAAATTCTGAACTTGACGAGCTATTTATTAAACTCATTCTTTCTAACTGGCAGTATAATTATGCAAGGGATTATTGTATTTTAATTTATTTTTCTGGAATGATTAGCTTGTGATGCTATAAAACTCATTTATGAGAATGACTGATATTTATAAAGTTTTAATTAAATTTGGAATGGGAAGCAAATGGGAAAATTTACATTCAATGTATACAGTTGTGTCAGACATGTTTGACAGCACTTGTATTTTTATTAGCTTAGAATAATTAGTTGGGGTATTTATGTACTAATATTACCTAATTAACTCAGCAGCAAGGTAATTAATTTAGTTAGTGGCTGTCCAAGAAAAAAAATAGTGCTGTAGTATAGCGAGATGCTTTAATTTCACTATATTCTTCTTGGTTAAATGATTCTTCAAATAGTTATTGTTTCTTAGAAGGATTCAGAGAATATATCTGTTTTATTGGAGAGGGCAATTTTTGCATTTTACCTATGATAAAACAAGGTCCAGTGTAAATCAGAGAGAGAGAGCAGAGGAATTGGGTGCTGTTCCTTTTCAAAGGAGCTGTTAGGTAAGGTGTGCTCCATCAGCATTAATTGCAGTTATTCCATTGCTTTTAAATTCCAAATGCAATTTAAAAAAAATAAATCCCTTATTGCAACATTGCAACATCAAGCAATAATATATTGGGTGAGAATGTTGGGCACTGAGCAGATATTTAACCAAAACAAAAAAAATATTCAACACAATGACTTCCCAAACTATGCATAGTTATTCCCATTAATTCCTTTTCTATAGACTTGACCTATCTCCCCCTGAATGGTTTAATGTGTTTTGTGGAGTCCTGTGACAGTAACCACATGTTTAAAAGTCAGTCGGGGGTCACACCTGGTCTTTCTGTCAGTTTAGAACCTGAGCACCATGAGCTTTATGTCCTTTAGTTCTTGGAAAAGGTGATTTCCATCCAGGTGCTGAATTCCATAAGCCTTGCAGGATGGTGCTTTGGAGTGGGGGTTCTCCCACTTCATTTGTTTCTGTTTAAAGAGTATTAATTTATTTTCCTCTGCTAAAAAAATGTGAATATTCATGTTAGCTCAGTTCCTAAGGGTTCTGTGCACTAAGATTAGTCAAGCAGTACTAGTGGGTAAGAGATTTTTGCAACAAATAGGATGCAAAGAAAGGAAAGGTTGGGAAAAACAGCTCACCCAAATACCTAAAGGACTTAAATCAAAAGCTGTCACTGAACTCTGAGAAGTGGTTCTGTGAAAAGGATATGGGCATCTCTGCCTCCCATGGCCATCTGGTCAGTGTTGGGGAGGGAGGAAATACCCACTCAAATGGCTTATTGACTTCACAGGCCAAAAGGTCAGGCCAGAAAGCTGCAGACTGCCCAATTAGACCTAAGCTTCTCCTTACAGATATCTAAAAAGCTTTAAAAGAATATTTCTTCTGCCTTTTCTAGCGCCAGCTTTGGTAGCCCTGTCATTGGGAAGGTTGTTGTCCTAAAGGAGCTCTCAGCTCCACACTTAATCACTCACATAACCTCTCTTTACCTTTCCTCACAGATGTTTTATTTTTATTTACCCCATTGAATGATCCACAGCAGAGCCAGTCTGGCTCTCTGCAGCTGTTTTAAACACCGTCCTGTGAGCAAATTGTGTGCTAATGTTGATCTCTGATAGTTTATCATTATCAGAAAACGTTGTCATGCCTTTTTATTTGCAGTTAGCCAGTTCCAAGTGATATATATATCATACTAACTCATGCACCATCACGTCTCACTGCCTAATTAAAAAACTGATGACTTCAATTCATCAGTGTTTCTGCCAGTCCCTGAAATACCCTCTTACTTTTGTCATTGCTTCACCCAGGAGCTCCTTGGTTGATTCATAAGCTTACTGCTCATCTAAAGACCTGCAAGTGAGAAAGTTACATTTCTAATTTATTTAGAGGTGGAGAGGTTGTTCCAGAATGGCAGAGTCAATAATTAGGCTTGTCTTACTTGAGCCATTGGGATCTTGTTGGTTTTGGTGGGGTTTTTTGCATATGAGATTTGAGAATTAGCTGCTATCTGAAGTATTTTCACTCTTAAGATGTAAAAAAACAGAAGCCAGTTAATTCCATAACATTTCTGCAAAGAAGTTTGATAAATCTAGTCTCCTAAATCTTTCATTTAGAGGGTCTTTTTTTACCTTATCTGGATATTTTTGTATTTTAAAAAAAGTTTTCTCCCTCACAGTTTTTTCACTTTTTAATTATTTTTTTTTATGCCAGTTACTAGCATTTGTCCACATAACAAGGTGACAAATACTGCAATTTCCCTTTTCCTGCTTGTTATTTACCAGGTTATACACAAAAGTCTGAATTACTAGTCTACATGGGTCATCCTAGTTAATAAGTTGCAGTTTCCTAAGCCATTTCCAGCAATATTTTTCTGGGGTCCTAGTCTTTGGATTGTATATTCTACATGCTTTGTTCCTAAAATCCAGATATTATATTTCATATATATAACATATATTTCATATATATTTATAATATATAATATATATTATATATACAGATATATATACAATATATATTATATAATATAGAAATTCTATTTTTTATATCTATAAATATATATAATATATTTATAAATCTCTGCAGAGAGTGAATCAAACTGAACAAGTGATCCTTGCAGTACAGCTGATCTGTTCTTGACTTTCTGCAGCTGCCAAATTTTGCATCATACGAAAATTTTAATCAAAATTTCCATATATTTTTTCCCCAAATTGCCTCTGTGGTTATACACAGCTGTGTGCTGAGGATTCATTCTTAGCTGGGAAGTGGGAAAGGAGGGAATCTGCAGATCAGAGCATGTTATCTGTGTCAGCAAATTATAATCTTCCCTGGTATTGAGTTTGAGAACAGAACATTTTTATGTATTAATTTTAATAATAAAGTGATCAAAGTCTTTGTGTATTATTTATAATCTTCTAAAATGCAAGTGTCTCTTGTATCAATTTTTAAGGAATTTCCATATTCTCTTGTTACTAGGGAAATACCCCTACTTTATTATGTAAAAAATATTACATTTATTACATAATAAAATAGGGGTAATGAATATTTCAGTAATGTAGTGCATGTTTTGCACTGCCACTGAATTAGAAATTGTAGGATCCTCAATAAGTGGCAGCTCCAGGCATGGGTTGAGTCTCAAAACCTTTTTATTTTTCCTTGCACATGTTTCAGAAGTCTTCCTCAGTGAGGTCACTGATTGTTTAGGAAGAATAATACACCTTAGAATTAAATTCTTTAGCATCAGAAAGGCTAGAAGTAAGAGTTTTATGGGGAGTAATAACAAAAATTGTACGGAAGTAGAATGAAGAATTCTAAATATTTTATTGACCTGAGCTCTGGTAAATGCAATACCAGTTTCATTTCAGTGAGTTTTCTGGCCCATTGCAGCTGTAGTTCATTAAGTGTGATTAATACTCTTCCACTGATAATTTTTGTACAAGTCCAAACATATATTAAATGGAAAATTCATAATTAACAAAAAAATATTTAGATATCCACGTACAAATAGTTCTTCTATCTCTCTGGAGCCTTTAAAAATGCTTTTCTTCAGTGTGCCATGCCCAGTGTGTATCTGGCTGTGCTGGAAGAGCATTGTTTGGCCTGTTCCCAAAATCAGAGGCGGAGCAGTGTCCTTCCCAGGGCTGCTGCAGAGTACAGGACCCTGGTATGGAGCAGCCTGGTGGATTTTCCTCCCCCTTGTAGTGGTGGCAGTGGGCTGGGGGCTACAGTAATCAAAGTGACCCTGACGAGGGGAGAGAAATGGGGCATCTGACTCTATGTTCTCAGAAGGCTAATTTATTATCAAATATTACCTATTCCATATTACCTATTCCATATTACCTATTGTTATAGTATATCTCATATATTATATATATCTTATAACATATATAATATATAAGATATAAATTATACAATATATAATAATATATTATATATTGTATATTATATATTATATTATACTACACTACACTATACTATACTGAAGAATAGAGAAAGGATACTTGCAGAATGCTAAAAAGCTGATAATGAAAACTGGTGACTCTCTCCAGAGCCCGGACACAGCTTGGCATGATTGACCAATGAGTGAAAACAACTCGCATGAAACCAATGAAACAATTACCTGTGGGTAAACAATCTCCAAACACATTCCTCATGAGCACAACACAGGAGAAGCAAATCAGATAATTATTGTTTTCCTTTTTCTCTGAGGTCTCTCAGCTTCCCAGGAGAAAAATCCTGGGCCAAGGGATTTTTCAGAAAATGTGAATGCCACGGGGGACAGGTGCAGTGTGGGCTGTAATTTTAAATAGCAGTGGTTGACACCTCTTTTAAATGCTTCCAGTAGCACCAGCACATGAACACAGTGACTAAGAGTGCCTGACAATTTCAGTTTTGCTGCACTTACTGCTTTGACAGGCCTTGACTTTCTGCCAATTCAGTTGGAAACAGGCTTTATATGCCTTTTGCCCCACTTGCTTTCCTGTTTCTCTCTTTTTTTTTTTTTCCCCTATCCACACATTTCTTTTGCTCACAACTCTGATTTCTCTGGAGTAGTGGCCACAATCCCCCCTTGCCCACAACTTGTGGCCACCTGTGCTGTCCCTGCAGTTAAATCATTAAGATAGATTCTAAGAAAGCAGGAGAGAGAGAGATAATTACAACATTAAATGATCTTTTGCCTTGGTATTTTTTAAAATAAAAACATCTGACTTGAATCTTACATGCAATTTTTTGGTACTTGTAAATATTAAGAGGGAAGTCAACCTGTCCATTAACAGCCACCAGTGTGACCCTGGCACCACCCTTCTGTGGTGCCATGAATGTGGTATTTCTGTGTTCCCTCAGCCTGTTTGGATGACAGAGGAGCTCCCAGAGATGACCAGTCAGGATTTATCCTTTTACTGATTCCAGGCATGGTGTGGGTATAAAACAGACAAAACTCTCAAAGTTATTTGTTGAAGAAAACCACATTTTATCAAGAAAATAAAGGGCAAGTTGAGGACCAAAGCTGAATTTCTCACTAATTCATCATATCTCCTTTTCAAGCTTAAGCCCATGAGTGTCTGTAAATATTTCTAATTGTTACTGGGAGGAAATAAGGTCACTGAAGTGGGTCAGAGCACTTGAGCTCCTGGGTCCCAGCTCAAATGGGCAGCTAGCAGGAATTGTAGCTCTTCACAAGCTGCACTAAAAGGAGTTGCTGATGTCAACTTATTTTTAAATAGTTGAGTATGCACAATGCAAATCTCATTATCTCTTCTGTTCTGCTTTCTGGGACTACAAAGGCTCCCCTGGCACTGGGGGTTGAGTTATTTCTTTGCTCTGAATGGTGCTGCCAGGTCTGGGCTGGTGGGTGTTAGAGCAATGATGCCACCTTTTCATGTTCTCCAGCTTTTTGGTGGCTTTTTTATCTCTTTATTGTTGTCTTACAGTCACCCATTGGCAGAAAATTTGTGAGAAATATAGGTGTGTTATTTCCCCGGGTAAATTGATAGCTCAGGGTTATTTGGGGGTTTTTTGGTGAGTTTTTTTTTTTGGTGGTTTTTGTGTTTTTGTTTTTTAGGGTTTTTTTGTTGTTGTTTGGTTGGTTTTTTAGTGTTTATTTTTGTTTTGTTTTTTTTGTCCACATGCATCAGTTACTCATTGTTAAGGAGCAGTTAAATGTTTAAGATACGATAGTAGGAAAAATACCTAAACAACCAACATAAGCTTCCCCTCCCCACAGATTGCAACAATTTCTGAGCCTCCATAGTTTCTTTTAAATCAACAGAATGATCTTTACTCGTGTCAGAGGCACAGTTCTCAATATGGATGTTTTCTAGAGGAAGGTTTTGAAGGGAGAGCAGAATCCACAACAGCTGATCACAGCATGAGGGGTCAGTTGCTAAAATCCATTTTCCTTTGTTAACTAAATATCTTCTCAGGTCTCCTGTAATGAAGGAGTGAAAGAACAGAGAATACCTGAGGGAGCATTGTGGAACCTGTAGAAAGAATGGCTGCTTATTGGGGAAAAAACAGTTTTAGAGTAAAAATGTCTGAACTATTGGTACTCCATAATCATTATGTTGTGCAATAGCCTACAAACTGCCATCTGGCACAGAGAATAATGAATACAAATGAGATGTTCATAGTGAGGAAATTTATTAGCATCACTCTGGTGAAATGGCTGGATGTGGTTCCCCATTTGCTATGGTTTTTTAAAATTATCTTCTTCCTAGTAGCAGTGATAAAAGGACATGAAAACAAACTAATAGGAGTTTTAAGAGGATCTTTGTAATATTTGTAATTTCTCAGAAGAAAACTGCTGGGAGTGCCAAGATAATTTGGGCAACACTCAAAGCAGCTTGAGGATTCTCTTTTAGGATTTCCCATCCCTGAGGGACACCTACACCAATTCTGTGCTCAGTCCCTCACTACTGTCAGGAGATCTTCACCCCCACAGGACATTCTCCAAAGGATGGATGCAGGATGAGAAATTCTTTGGACAGGCACAAGAGAGACTCAAAAAACATTCCATACTACATGGAGATTTGCAATCTAAGTCAGCCTTTTATCATATATTGACTTGAACATCTCCACTCCATTAATAAACATTTAAACATCCAGGACAGTCTGGCCTTCAAACACATCAAAATGAACATGAATTTCACATGCTTATATACGTTTTTCTCTGGTGTTGCAGCTATGCCCCAGTTTGGGAGGTACTTTTTCATGTTACCCTGGATCAGGACAGAATTGTGCTTTACAGCTCTTTGATTTTGAAATCTAAGGCTTTTCTGAGAGATATATATTGGATAGTAGTTCACATTAAAGTTCAACCAGAGTTTTATGGGAAGTAATAGAAATTGTACTGAAGTAGAATGAGGAATTCCAAATATTTTATTGACCTGAGCTCTGGTAAATTCAATGCCAGTTTCATTTCAATGAGTTTTCTGGCCCATTGGAGCTGTAGTTCATTAAGCATGATTACTACTGATAATTTTTATACAAGATGAAACATATATTAAATTGAACTAAAAATTCATAATTAACTGCACTAAAATGTCAGCTCAAAACCTCTGACTATAAAAAAAGGCCTGTATCTTTTGTTGTTAAATTTATATGAACAGAAACAGCTGTACTGGGGTACCTACAATTTATGTCTTATTCTCAAAATGACAAATTTTTATATTATTTAATTTAGTTTGCTAGAAATATTTGATCTTTCAGGTTTTTTTCAGTGTAAATAAATTTAGGTAAAAGCCAGCTAACACTGGCCATTCCTGGATCTTCTGGAAATCATTCCAGTAAGAACCATTGCAGTTTTGAAGCTGTTAAAAAACCACAAATTTTTCTGTGCAAACCTCTGCCTGTATCTGGAGCAACAGTTAATTCTAATTAAAGATAATTAAAGAAAGAGTTACACTTGATTGATTTTTCCAGCTGCTTTTTGTATTTGGGTAGTCTGAGGGCCAAAGGAACAAAGCTCATTCACAGCTCTTCAACATATTGAAAATATTGTCAAATTGCACACCAAATTAAACCAGATTGTTGCTGAAGGTTCCTCCATGCATTGTTCCTGAGATCAAATGAAGATCTCTTTGTAATGGCAGAGAAGAACAAAGATGCCTAGTTGTACCTGTACTGTAATTATTATTGTTATTATTGCTATGTATCTATCCTGCCTATCCATATGATGTTGCATTCAGAAACACTGGAGTTAAAAAAATACCAGAAGAATTCTTTTCAGTCACATGCAAAGCAAAATGTTGTCTTCAATAGAATGAAAATAGATTTTTTGATGGAAATGTTTTGTATGCTAAATGGAATCCGAGAGGAGGCTGACAGAAACATATTCTAGTTAACATTTGATAATAACTGTAAATGAAATATTTAATTATGAGCATAAGACAACAGCTATGTCTGTAACCTTTTTTGCAGCTGGGTTGATATCACTTTTCCTGTCCTTGACAAGAAAATTAATTGTGTTGCTGAAGTGTGACTTTAAAGCTGTTGAGTGTCCTTTGTTTTTCAGCAGCACTAGTTTATATTCAACAGTTGAATACAACTGGATGAGATTTGCTGCAATTCCAAGCAATGCTTTCCATTATTTCTTCCTGTGTCACAAAATTAAGTTTTTAGTTTAAGGTTTTAGAATATAGTAATATCTATAAAGCAAGATGGAGGTTTTAGGGTGGAGGCTGGTCCTTCTTCTTCACCTTCTTCTCCATAGGTTTAGGTGGTTTTGTGTAATTGGATAAAAATGTCCCCATTGCAGGACACGAGACTTTAATTATTGTGTTAAAAGTGAAAATAATTTAGGTGTAGTTTAAAAATTGGATAGTTTTTCCTTCAAAGACGTTGTAGGGATAGCTATGGGGCCATTTTGTGGCTTGTTAGTGAAATGCTGCAGAACTCAGGGTTTGTAAGTCTGTGATATAGATAAGAACTAATAAACATCTGAGTCCAAACATGAAATATTGCCTTGAGCACTTTCAATCCTGACCTTGACAGAAAGAAGCCCAGAACTGGCACATGGGGTTGTTTCTCCCAGGGTGCAGGACTTTGTATTTCCATTTTTTTGAACTTTACAAAGCCCATTTCTCCATCCTGTGCTTCCCACCCATGTGCTGTCCCTCCCTGTCCTTCCCATTTTGTGGCAGCAGGGATGGGCCAGCCACTCCTGTCCCTCTCAGGACTGTATTTTCCAAGCACCTAATATTCTTTTTCCAAGCGTGTAATATTCTTAGAGTACAAAAGATTTCTAAAGGATGGAAAAGAATTACTCTTACCTTTTAGAAATTGGTTGTGGTGGGAGAAAAGCATCTAAAGGCCTTTATGAATACTGCTGCAGTTTGAACCAGGTAATGTCCTGATGGCAGCTCTGCAGCTCAGTTTCAGAATTAACTGTCAGCTACATCTTCCTTCACTAAAATGTCATTGTTTTGGTCTTGACTGACTTACTTTTCTTAATGTCTTAGGCTGTTTGTACCTCAAAACCCAAAAGATGTTAAAAATATGATTATTTCCACAGAAAATCAGTCAGCAGTTTGAAAATACATCAGGTGAAAGACTGATTTCCTTGTTGAAGATTTTTTTTAATTATGTTTTTTAATTATCTACTTTTAACCTCACACTCTCTGGAGTATCAAAAGAGGCTTTTCTGGTTTTATTTCTCATTCCACAAAGAAAGACATTTAAAGGTTGCAGTTTGTAAAGGTCATTTTAAGTTCCCAGGAAGAGAGGGGCTGCTCACACACAAGAACAGTTTACATTTAGGAGAGAACTTGTAGGGGGATAGAACATAATTAAATAAAGGTAGTATAGAAAGTAATCTTACCCCCTAAAGAGTTGCAGCTGAGCCAATTATTAAGGATTAGGAGCAGGCCTGATGTTAACAGGCCACACCTGCAGCCAATCAGAACCACGTGGATTGGTTGGTTGAGGGGATCTGGAGTCAGTTGGCTGCTGTGAGGACAAGGAAGAATCAGTGCCTAGAGGAGATGCCTACAAGAAACATCAAGGAGGTATGAAACTAGCAATATGGAACCCTTGCAATGTAATGACAATAGAACTCTTACACTATAATGACAACAAATGGTGACACCAATGTGATTCGGGAGAAAGGACTCAAATACTAAACAATATGACCCCTTGGATTCAGGAAAAGGACTTGAATACTAAACTATTGGTAAAATATATCAGTTGCAGCAATTAGTGTTAGTTAAATATGAGTACAAAATATTTTGAAGACAAGTGCTTTATAACCTGAGAAAAGCTGCAAAACTGAACCAACACTCAGAAATATATATATTCATACTGTAATATGTTGTCTAAACATCTGTATAACTATTGGTTCTCAATGAAATATATGAATATGTCATAATCTTAATTTATTTGAATATGTACTTCTAGAAATGCTGCAACTCTGTAATTAAAAGGAAAAGGGCGAATTGTAGGGGGATAGAACATAAGTAGAAATAAAGGTAGTATAGAAAGTAATCTTACCCCCTAAAGAGTTGCAGCTGAGCCAATTATTAGAGATTAGGAGCAGGCCTGATGTTAACAGGCCACACCTGTAGCCAATCAGAAGAGTGTTATAAAAGAGTGGATTGGTTGGCCAAGGGGGACCTGGAGTCAGTTGGCTGCTGTGAGAACAAGGAAGAGTCAGTGCCTGGAGGAGCTGCCTATGAGAAACATCAAGGAGGTACAAAACTCTGGCAATATGGAACCCTTGCAATGTAATGACAATAGAACTCTTGAAATATAATGACAACAAAAACTGCTTCAGAAAGACTTGTGTCTTTCTGAAACCAGGGAGGGCACTTTCAGAAGTGCTGCTGTGGAGAAGATGGTTTTGGGGTTTTTGGATGTGCATTACAGATGTGTTCAGTGGCTGATTTGAGGACATGTCCGTTAAAAGTTTTTCACCTGTGCTGCGTGGTGAAGCTTTGTGCTCTCCTGGTGTGTCATTTATGTGAGGCAAAAAAATGATCCTCAACCCAGCTGCTCCCTGCAGCTGGAATTTACTCAATTGATCAGTACAATTGAAAAAAGAAAAAGAAAAAAAAAGGCTATCAAAATCCCCAAGGTCCAATTACTCCATCTGTCCAGTGTCTCTGAGGTGAACTAATGGAAGCTGTTAGTGACAAAAGCTGAGAAATCAGCAATAACTCCAGGCAAAAACTGTCAAGCCTGGTCACTCCTTGAGGTTCCTAAAGGAACTCTGGCATCCTCAGAGTGGAAAGAACCTGGTGGGGACTTAGGAGAGTGTAGCAACCCCTAGATTTTAGCAAATAACATAATTCCACCTGCAGAACGGAATAAAGGGAAAACCTCTCACACCAGCTAGCCTTTCTGCAACAGCTGGAAATTTTTTGCCATTACTTTGATTATTTGACTATTTATAAATATTTTTCAGAGTGCTGTCTTGTGAGTGGTGGCTCAATCCATATGGGTGCGCAGCATCTTCCTGCAGCTTTCTTATTGTTGGAAAGCAGCCTTAGTTCATTGGGGTGTTTCTGGAATGCTGTAACAAACAATAAGGGATTGTCATAGAGCAGTCTAATATAATGTAACAACATAAAAAACACTATAAAAATCAAAATTACAGTTAAGTGACTGCTGAACTTAAACCCAGCAATGACTGAAATCTAGGGTCATGGCAATTCTGAAAAAAAATGCCCTTAAATGAAGCAATGACTAAAAATGACCTTAAAAAATCCCTATAAAACCTAATCTGGGTTGAATACAACTCAAATCAACCTCAAAACCTCGCTACTCTTTCAGTGTTTGGTTACAGTTTTGAGTGTGCAGGCAAAGAACATTCCACACAGAAAGAAGAATAAATAGGGTAAAAAAAGGACTTTGGGGGATGTTCGCAGTCTTTTGGTCTTAGACCTACCAGGGCTCAATGTCCCTGAACTGTGTTAAGGTCAGAGGAATTATGCAAAGTTACAGGAGCTGCCAACAAGTCAGATATTTTCTAACTCAGCATATGGCTGATGGTTTATTTTTTTTCCACTCCTTTGGCTTTTTTATTATGTTTGTTTTTCTATTTTTTTTTTTAATTGGGAGGATTATTTCATTTTAATGTATGGCTCATCACTAACGCATTTTAATCTTTGCTGCATCATCTGGGAAAAAAATAGAATATGAAAAGCTATGTAAATCTGTTTATAAGCATGTTTATAAACATGTTACTGAGCACAGCTCTTTGCCAAGGGGGAAGCATCCAAGATGTTTTAATTGACAGCCCAGTTCAAGCACACACATCTCATTTGTGGAGATCTCTGTGTGTGAATAGCACTGCCATTTATCCTCACTGCATCCATTTTCATCATTATAGATTGGGTCACACATGGCTGGTGGGTACAGGGAGCTGAGCAGGGCAAGTGTGCTATAAACACAGTGCACAGCAATAATCAATGTTCATTTTCACCAGCCAGGTACAACCTAATCAGTCACACAGCAGAACAAAGAGGTGGTTTTGTTCTGTTACTCAGGGAATGACCAGTTGGAAAAAAAAAAAAAGAATCTTCAGTGGATTTTAAAAAGGTTGGAATAAAGAATAATCAAGTTGAAGAGTTCAGCTATTTTTTTTTTTTCACAGACTAAAAGAGTTTAAAGCTTTTTACCTCTCTTCAGAGAGCAGAATGATTTGGAGTCAAATGAGGGAACTGAATATTTAAAAACTGTCAACAAAACACATCTTTGAGCATGCACACATTTGTTAGGATCTCTGAATGTAACTCATTTTCTATTCAACATAAAACCTGATTTTTTTCTTTTGAGGCAATTTTGCATTTAAATGTGATAAATGGTGGTGTCTGGGCTGAGAGGGTAAAACAGTTTCATTTGTTCATGGCAGAGGGATGTAGTACAAAATTTTCCAATATGAAAATTGTGAAAGACTCATTTGGGTTAAGATTTTTACTCATAGGAAATCTGTGCTCCCAACTACAGAGTTCACACGTATTTTTTATTTAACTAGCTCATTCTCTAAGGGACAGATTTTCAGGTAGATTTCCATATGCTTACATATAACCAGACCATACAAATAACATTATTTACATGTGTATAAACTCCCCATTGCTGCAAACATATCAAGAAAATTGACTCTTTGGTGTTAAGTACTGAAAGTATTATTTGGCTTAAGTTGTATTCAACCCGATTTGAATTGTATTCAACCCAAATTAGATTTTATAGAGATTTTTTAAGGTCATCTTTAGTCATTGCTTCATTTAAGGGCATTTTTCTTCAGAATTGCCATGACCCTAGATTTCAGTTATTGCTGGGTTTAAGTTCAGCAGAATATATCAAGAATATATCAGCAGAAGTCGAGCAATTTTTTTTTTTTTTTTTTTTTTTTTAAAGTAGGGGTTATTCAAAAACCCCAGCCAGAAATGTGCTTGGCACCACTTGGATATGGAGATATGAAATTTGGCTGAGGAGAGATGAAATTTGGCTTGGTTGGCAGGGTGCACTCTTCATGCAAGGCAGAGCCACATGCTTCTCAAAAACCCCACAGAGCTTCCAAAGCAAGGCCACTCTCACACCTCCTCCTTGTGCATCATTCTAATTGTGTGTCTCCACACTATTTAGATGCACAAAGAGGCAGAAATGGATCCTGCTTTTCAGTCATGCATAATACAGATAATCATCCTGCCTCCCACATCTCTTCTGCATGCTATTTAAATGAGACTATTGCCTACTTTTTACTCAATTTTAAGCCAAAATATCTAGTGGCTTAATAACAGCTGTTTCTCTTTAAAATGCACTTAGAAATCCTGTTTAGGGTGCTAATTTGCTTAAGGATGGAGCCAAACTACATTTTCTGTTTAATAAGAGCTCTTTTTGCATTTTAATCTCCTCATCAACAGTAATAAGCTATGGATATATGGAGGCAGGGTAGTGTTTTTAAAGAGGGGGCATTCCTAAGTACTTTTTTTGCATGATTTTGTGAAATGTGTGAAGCATTTTAAGATGTTCCTCCAGCATCTCAAGTATTTTAGCACACCCAGTCAAAAAAACCTGACTCACTGTGACATCCATGGGCCATTGGAATAGGGACTGAACTCAGAGTGGCCTAAAATAAACAGGCAGCCCAAAACAGCCACATCAATGTCCAGCAGCACAGTATTTGCATTTCCAGTGGACTGGAATATTCATTCCACTTCTGTGGGACTGTTCTGTGGTGGGGCTTTTTTGTTTGCCTGTTTGTTTCCCAAAAAAGTGAGACAGTGATGGCTGTCTTCAACTCCTGGAAAATTGGCCAAGGAAATGGAAGAGCCCCAAATGCAGGCAAGGCTCCCAGTGTTGCAAAAAGCCCAAAATTCCCCAGGCTGCTCATCTGGGCAGCTGCCTGTGGTGGTTTTATATGGGAGGTATTTATAGAAATAATGTAAAGGGTTTAATTATTAGAAGGTTGTATATGTTTCTGTGAAAAATATATGTTAAAGATGAAAAAATCTGAAAAATTCTTTTAAATCTAAAAATTAAATTTTTCAATCTAAAAATTTTATTCTGATTCTTATTACTGTTACTTACTATTGATACATTTTTCTTTATACCCTTTTAAAATCTTAAACCTACTTGACCTTTCTCCTAATCCTTCATCACAACAAAAAATAAGTAAGTACATTGTAATAAATACACTAACAATTATCCAACACTAAATCCACCACACTCATTGATACATCAACCAAAAAATTCTCAAATTAACAAACCAAAACCACTACAGTGCCACAGCCAGCAGGCAGCTTGGAGAGCCAGAGGATCAACCTCATTTCAACTCTATGGCAGGGAGCCAAACAATCCTACAAGTCATGGCTGGAGTAGGGAGCTTGAGTCCCTGTTAGGAGCATATGCAGTGTGCTCCTGGGCTTTAAGGACTTTAAATAGCAGCCCTGAGCAAATTAAATGAGGTCCCAGGTCCCCAAGCAGCTTTCTAGATGGGAAACAGAGTGAATTTCCAGCAGAAATCTGCCCAAGTTTGGAAGGAATTCATCAAAACAAATATGTATTTCTACAATCTCTTTTGATTTCAGCAAATTAGCATTGTTTCACTGGAAAATTGCAATGATATTAACCCTTGATTTACCCAGTGTCTTGGACATTTTTCCAAATTTCCTGTTCTGCTATGAGCACCACTTAACAAGGAATAACAGGCTGCACTACAAAAGGATGACATAACATATTGCCTTAACCCAAATGGGCTCTTTTTCTCTCTCTTCTCTTTCTGGTCCTGTCTCCCTCAGTGTTCATGGTTCTGGGACAGGAACTTGTCGCTCCTGACACTGTCCCTGTGTCTTGGACATTTTTCCAATCTTGGACATTTTTCCAAATTTCCTGTTCTCCTGCAAGCACCACTTAGCAAGGAATAACAGGCTGCACTATGAAAGGATAATATAACATATTGTCTTAACATGGCTTTGATGTACTGCCTTAATCTAAATGTGCTGCTCTTCTCTCTCCTCTCTTTCTGGTCCTGTCTCCTTCAGTGTTCATGGTTCTGGGACAGGAATTTGTCACTTCTGACAGCAACGCATGGTTGTGGCTTTAGATGACATGGCAAAATCCTGTGTTCATTGTGGAAGTGTTTCACCCTTTCTGCCAGCCCCAATTTCTGGTGTTTAACAGCACAAGGTCTTCTTTGATGGGCTAGGCTGGCTGAAAATCCCTCTGTCTACACAGGGAGCTGCTGAGCAGTGACTGAGGAATGTGGTGGGGGAATAAGCACATAGAGAAGCTTCCTCTGCAGGAGCAGTGGTTTGGGCACACCGTGGGCTGCCTGCAGTGACCTGAGATGACTTCAAACCCACAGGAGTTTAACCAGGGATTTAGTCAGGGACTAAGGATGACCAAAGCCAGGTTCTGTGCATTGAAACACACACTGTGTATGCGTGTCTCTCCTGCTCTTTGGTGGTCGCAGCCTCATGCATGAATCCCCAAACTAGCTTTAAAGTTGGTTGCCTCTGGCAGCAAAGAGATGTGCACAAACTAATTTATCCTACAGAAAGAAACCATCACCTGCCCCTCAGCTTAAATCCTGTTGGACAATCAACAGGGACAAAGCAAGGGAATTAGGAAGGAACTGTGTTGCCATACCTACAAGGCCATTAATTCCTAAGTGGTTTCACATATAGAAACCTTCTTTCATTTCCTTTACACCAAGTATTATTGATTTTTGCTGTTGCAGCAGTGCCTTAAAGACCTGACCAGGGCCTCTAGGTATAGATGTGTTATATTTTTATAGGCATGCAAGACAGAGATAATCCATGCCCTAGGCAGCTATCAAGTGAAAAAGCAACAGGATGTTAAAAATAAATGGGAGAAAAGGGGAGTAATGAAACAGGTAAACGTCCGCATGAACCAGTAGACAAGAATAAGACTGAAACAGGAAGATGAAATTGCTATGTCTCTCATACAACATGTGAAATTAATTAATGTTAATCAATGCAGTATTATGGAATAAAGCAGTGATTTTAGTGCTTAGGATGTGAATATTTCAGTAACAAAAGACCCACTTGTTCTTGCATCAGGCATACAACAGGTCACTGTACACCAAATACCATCTTGTCAATGTACCCATGCTGGGGTGTTTTCATCATGTTTTGGGATATTAATTAGCTCAGGCAAGGTAGCAGGGTTAGCATTTTTAATGCTATTGGAAGTATCTAAAACAAAAAGAAGGAAGTCACATTTTATTCTGCATTGCAGCACATACTCAAAACTGGAAATCCTGCTAATAGGAATGAGGCTCCACAGATAAAGGCAGTGGAATTTATCAGGGTTAATTCCAGTTGACAATATTGTTTTGATAACCACTACATGTGGCATGTTTATACAAGCCTCCCAGGTCACATCCACCCCTCCTGGAAATCCCTGTTCCCATTGTCTTTGTTCAGCAGCAGAGAGAGATCTGCAGCCTTTAAACTTCTTTCTCTGCCTTAGAGCACTGGCATATTGATTTTCATTTTTGGATCTTGTTTATTCAGTTAGTGTAATTGCATATGAATATTTCTTCTTTGTCTTCTTTGTCTTGTATGAATATTTCTTATTTTTCCTGCAATGTTGTCATGACTCAGTCACTTGGGAGCCCTGGGGGTGTCTGAGCCTAAGCTCCCTGATAGCACAACCTGAGAGGGGTCAAGGCAGTCAGAGAGTTGGCTCAGTGCTGGCATCCTCCTGCTGTGGAATGCCATCCCATAAAAATGCTACCAAGAGTGATAAGAGCCCAGTTTTAAGGCTCAGTTATCAGTCTTGTGCCTAGTGTGAGTATACCTTTGCACCTCTGTTTCATGCGCAGATTATCTGTGGATTTAGGATATGCAGAAACTAGACCAGGACTTGCAGATCTGAAGTGTGGATACACAAGCTGCATCTTTTTATTTTAGAGTAGAAAAATCTTGATGTTCTGATTCAGAGTGTTCATTGAATAAATATCTTTTTTTATTATTTCTTTAAAAATCATACCTACATGTTCTGTTTCACTTGATATGAAGACTCATCTTCCAGTTTTCATGCATGCTGTTTTCCATGTTCCCATAGCAAAAGGAATTCCTTATAAATGTTCACTTTGCAAAAAAAAAATAAAAATTTGCTATAATAAAGGTAAATACTTGAATGAAGACATGTATGCAGTTCTTATGTGAAATAGAGTAGAAAGGAAGCCTATTTTCTATTCATTATTGTTTGAAATACCATCGTGTGTGTAAACAGAGCCCTATTTATACAAACAATTCAATAAAAACACTTACATATGCTGTAATTCCTGATAAAATTATGTGTTTATGCAACACAGCAGATTGGCTGAATGCTTGTTGGAAATTACAGCACTTTAACTGCAGGTTAAAATGTGTTATGGAAAAGTTTATTTTATGTTTTATAGATGAAATGGCCGAATTATATCAGTAGTACTAACTTTTAAATACTATTAATGGCTAGTGCTCTGTTATTTCATTAAACAGAGATCTGGTTCTTCTAAAATCATCTCTCAAGCTGTCAGGATGGTTATTTTCTTTTTAAGGCAATGTGTTAGAAGTACTATACTGCACATTATTCTGCACAAGAGCAGCTGTAATTCAAGAGTCACTTCTCCATTCCCCAGACAATAAGAACTTTATGACAAGAACTTTGCCTCACAGATATGTGAATATAATGAATAAATGACAAGTTCTTACCAGATAACAATATTATATTCTTTATTGTGCTTGGGCCCTCACTTACAAAACAGCCAAGAAATGTCAAACACTTAGATAAATAAGCTCTTGCTGAACTTTAGTTCTCTGGAACCCTGCACACACTGATGAGAACAAGTCCTTTACTTACACGAGATAAAATACAGCTCACCCCTGAGGCAGAGGTTGCAGAAGCAAGGTGTGGATGAGAAGATAAGCCAGCAGAAGGTGTTAATCAGTTCCATGCTAATTGATTAGCTGCCATTGCTGAGAGGAGATTGTCCTATAGACCCCCAGCCACCAGCTGCCTGCCGAGCCAGATGGAAATCAGTGGGGTGGGTTCAGTAGGGGATTATTTCAGGTGTTTTGTTTAACAAAATGACTCCTGAAGTTATAATGTATTCCAGAAGAAATTGTGCTCCAAAGGTGAAAAAGCAATTGATTATTTTCACTGAAGTTATTTTAAGAAAACCTGTCTCCCACTAAAATGGAAAATCCCACCTTCCAGGATTGCAAGCTAATAACAGTCTTGGACTTCCTTCAATCTCACCTTATTAATAGCAGCAACATCTTGTGGTGATTTTAAAAACTGGGTTTTCCAAGGCCAAATTACTTGTAAGGCATTTCAATTTCACAGCCTGAAAAAACACAATAAATACTGGAGGTTCTACAGAGTTTTTGGAAAAACACAATAAATACTGGAGGTTCTACAAAGATGGGCCTCTTGCTTCTCCAGAGAGCAGGGGTGCATCCATAGGCCTTATGTTAAAATACAAGCAAATGTAAATTTTCAAGTGAATATAACAGTGGTTCCTGTTAGATGTGCCTTCTGAGACTTTGTTTGTCTTCTTGGAGATCTGAGTTAGACTAATAGATGGCAGCATGTCCCACTGCAACTGGCTCTCCAGTTGGGAGGCTGAAGACTATTGTGCCTTTTTCCAATCTCTTTCTTGAATGGTCCTTTTTTGACTCACAGAAATCCATAGCAATATATTTCCCAGGTATCACTTTGAACTAAATTGATCCACTGTTTCTTTCCCTTTTAAAATTTTCTGAGACAGATGTCAGCAATAACCTCAGTACTTCTCTGAATTTTTCCTTTCTCTTCTTTTCCTCTCTAAATGAATCAAGGTGAAATAATTTTTGCAGCTGTTCAGAACATCCAGATGTGGCCTACTAAAAGGGAGAATAGGATGTGATCTTCAAGAATCTGCCATAGCTCTTAACCTTCTGGTTACAAATCTCTTTCCATTTCATACATCTACCTAGATGGTTCTTTGATCTTGAAATACCGTGAGTCACCATGATGTGGAACCAGACCATCAAAAAGCACAAAAGTTGCAAACACTTTGAGCTGCTTAACACATCCATTTTATTTTGTTAGGCTTGGAGCCCAAAATGCTCCAGGAACTTCTCAAACACAGAGATGGACCCTGCCTTTGACTTTGTGACATTACTAGCAAAAAAATCCACAGCGTTTTGTTGATGTGTTTGATACAATCCCTCATTATGGTATTCATCATAAATCTGTGTGACTGAAATTATGTATTCACTGCAAAGCTCTTTTTTCACCTTCAATGTGTAGTTCTGGCATAAAGAAAACTTGCTGAATGTCCTTCCCCCCCCCCCCCCCCCCAGCATGTTAATGGATTAGAATTAGAAATCATGATGATCAAATTTATTTTTTTAATGATTATGCTTCTGATAATTAATTCATAAGTCATTTCTTGGCCCTAGAGGCTCCTGTGACACATCAGAGCTAATATTGTTGTTAAGATAATGGAATTAAGTGGAATGTAGGTGGTAGAGATTCTGAAATGCTGGCACTGTGAAAGTTACATGAAGCCTCCTGTGGGCTGCAGAGTGATAGAGGCCCTAAATATCTCCCCCCTTGTTTGCCTAGGTAAGCAAACAGATGCAAACCCAAAACATGCAGAGTTGGAATTCTGTACGATTGAATTCTTTAAGAACTCCCTGCTCAAGACTAGTGAGGGATCACAGCAAGAACAATTGCTTGACCTCTTGTCTTTAATTGAACAAGTTAGATTCTGTCCTCAGAAATGCAGATAAATATTTAAATCTGAAATCAGAAGAAACAGCAGCCACAAATTTCATTTGGCTACTTTTCAATTCTGCACATTCAATTAAAAAAGAAAAACTTGCAAAAAATGTACAATACCTTGTTCTCTGTTCAGCCAGGTTAACAGTGGCCAGTAGCACAGAAACTGAAAGCAATCACCGGACCTGGAACTGGTGGACAGTTTTAAATCATTTGTGATCATAAAATTTCTATGTCATGAAAGTTCATAAAATATTTCATAGAATTACATAAATATTTTTAATATCTGGTACTTCATGTACATGTGAAAGAAACAATATGCAGTGCAGTCCCAAGATATTTTCTCATGAAGTATTTCCTAAAATCACCTCAACAGAACATGGATAAACCTGAACCTTCCACATTCACCAATGTACTCTTGCTTCCCCCTTCCATTGCCTAGAGTGCATTTTTGCAATGGATTGTGAAGTTTTTGTTTTTACTGATTATAATCTCTCCCTGGAGAAATACCAGCTTACCTCTATGCTCAATATTTCCCCAGATGCAGCATAAATGTGCTCCTGCAGACAAATTGCATACATATATCAGAGGCCAAAAAAGGAGCTTCTCCTAAGATCCAATCCCTAGTCTTTAATTTAGGTGAGCATTTGATTCAGGACTTGGCTTTGTGGCTGAAATAAAAAAAACAGTAAAGCAGTCTTTCAGGCTTTTGGAAAAGAGACAGAAATAATCTTTGCACAGTCCCTGCTGGTCTTTTTAGCAAGAATCTCTCAAGAATGCTCAGCTAGGACCCACTTCAAGGAAGTGATGCCCTTTGTCATCCAACTGAAATGTAGAACATTTGGGAATTGTGGTGATATTTTCATCAAGAATGTTATTGTAGGAAATTCTTTCATTAAGGAATTGTGAATTAGCTTGTTTTCCCTGCTCAGATGCTGAAGTTTCATTTATTTGAACACTGCCTTTAAAGCAGCTATTAGAAAAACAAAAGGACCACTCATCTAAAATAAAATAATTAAAAAGTAAATCACTGCTGACACCAAAGTGTATTTAAAAGCAGCTGCAGTCAATAAGATGGTTGGATTTTAGTTCACAAAAATGAAAGGCATGCACTCACATGGGAACAATAATGCTGGGTGATTTATTGTAGAAGACTTGTGCAGAACAAAGCAGCAGAAATGTGGACCTGAAAGTGGAAAAAGAAACTGCAAATGTTTAAGGCTTTTTGTAATTTCTTGTGGAGTCATAGGAAGCAGTAATTAAGAGAAGTCTTTGAGAAGATTGATACAATTGGGACTGGTCAGGAAGAGAGAGGCATTCAGAGCAGTTTAGAGATCCCTGCCCCTAGAAAATGTACAAAGAACTACACATAAAACAGGTGGGAAGTAAGAAATCCTAATTACTTCAGAAGTCTGATCATATCTTATAAAGTGTTAAATTCAGATTCACCTGGTCATGCTTATAGCATGTAGCACCTTCTTCAAAAAGAGTCATAGCTTGTGGATAATCCAATTATTTCAGAACGAAACTAACATTATTCATGAACAATATCTGGCTTTTCAAATGTTCTTGCCTGTTGTACAGAGCAATTCTGACTCAGAAAATGAATAATTGATAAGGTGTAAGCCTGGGAGCAATTGGTATCTTTTCAGATCTTTGAGAAGGAGATTTGCTTTCATTTCTAAAATGAGCAGAACATTTTGGAGAAATTGAAGCTGGGTGGTTCAGAGCATTAAACCTTGGCTCAGTAGAAAGTGGGTTTTGTTCCCAGAGTTTTCACAAATGTTTCTCTGATGGGAGGAAAGTCTACAGAAAGAGATCATGCTTAAAATTTCAGGTAATTCTAAAGTCTGAACACTGACTGTATTCAATTAATTAATCAGCTGGGTGGTGAGGGAAAAAGACCATGTGAGACAGCAGGAACTGTTCATCAGCAGAGAGTACTGGATCTAAGGTCCCAGACTTTTAAGATATTTTGTACATTTTCCTGACCATCAGAGTAGATCTTACTGGAGATTGGATTTATTTTTTCCCTGACTCTGGGATTTCTTTCTAGATCATATTCTATCTTCCTTTTTATTTCATTTACAGAGTTTATGTGAAATGTTGGGTGCTCTGTTTGGATTTTATAATAGCAAACAGTGCTGTAGGAAGTCTACCGGAGTGCAGAAAACTTTGTTAGGACTGTCAAGACAGAATGGAGTGGCAAAAGGTCACTTGTTTTCTGACTGGGGTGGAGATGGATGAGGGTGAATTAATAGTTGGAAATAAATTTCTGTTGAAGGCTAATTTTTTTTTTTTTTTAAGCATATATTATAATACAATGAAACCAAGAACAGGATGAAAGATAGCAGGTGTCCAACTCTCTGGATGGTATTGGGAGAAAGGAAATGTTTAAAATTTTTGTGTTCCTTCCTTAGACAGTGCCCTGGTTTATAAGCCAGTTCTAGCCAGGTCCATATTAAAGGAAATCCATTTCCTCTTCAAAGCCGTGCCTGCTCAGGGTCTGGTTTAGAGTGTGCCTTTTAGCTTGCTTTTACATAGGTTTGTGAAAGTGGGGTCTGAGCCATTAATTACCCTTAGTTGTTTGTTAGTTTACACAAAATTAATGTAGTTAATGGTTTTCTCAGACAACTGGATTGTGCTCGCTGGAATAATCAATGGTTTAACCACAAATTCAGATTGATTGTGGATGGTGCCATGTTTGCATGTAGCTGCTTTGGCTTTCAGAAAGTAGAGCAAGAACTCATTCAGTGTAGGAGAGAAAGTTTGGTGTCCCTGCCTTTAGCTGTGGATGGATTACCTGTGTCCCTTCTTCAGATTTTTTACATCAGAACAGGGACAGTGTCATTGTCAGGCTTATTCTGGCAAGGCCTGTGGTGTCATCATGGTGATGAGGTCAGTGCTGTGGCTTTGGCAGTCAGACAGACAAACATTTGTCAGGGTGCTTGGAAAAATACCTCCTGAGCTGTAGTTGGTGTATTGGTTCTGCCAACTTTTCTGTAGTTTGTGTGCACAACAGGAGAGCTCCAGAACTCTGTAATTTAAAAGCATTTTAATATTTTTTGAGGCAAGATGCCATGAAAATACCAAGTGCTATTAATTGGCTCATAAGACTTGAGAGAATGAGGCAGTAATTACATATTTAATAGACTCCCACCATTTATTGTGGTGCAGCCACTCAGCAATTCTCTTCTGAGAGAACATTTCCATCAGTTTGTTTCAGTGTGTAACTGCAGTGCCAGGAGAAGGCAGGAAGGGACAACCTGTGAATTTTCGGTGCTTTTGCATTGGAAACATGAATGCTGAAAACATTAATTCTGATTAACCACAGGGAGATGTGTTCTTAAAGCCACTCCAGTGGAGAGAGTCCAAGCACTGCCTTGGTAATAACATGTGGCATTTACCAGGCTTTGCTGCTGCAATTATTAACCCCTTTGGAAGCTTGCCCTTCAATAAGGCGGCTGTTCTAATCTCTTTAGAGATTAATTAAAAGAAAACAACCTAATTTTATTTCAAGGGATAGCAAAATATTTTAATAAGTGGCCAAACACCTGGAACAGGACTTCAGTGGGGAGCAGTCTGTACAAATAAAATAGTGAATAATGGTGGTGTTAAGTGTTCTTCTGGAAATCCCTCAGCAGGAGCCTGGTATGAGAGAGGATGTGAGGGAGAGAAAGTAAAAGATGAAGCAAAATAAATGTCTGTACATGGTATCCCTGATTTAAGGGAACTGAGCACAGTTCTAACACTGGACAATCCTGATCACAGAGTTAGTAGAAGAGACCTAAAGGAATAAAAATGAGATGATCACAACAGGACTATAGACCTACCTACTTTACTATGGGAATGAGAACTACCAAGGTTTATTAAACATGTAATTACTGTGCCTTTTTTTGGGACTGAACAAGCCATGCAATATTTAAAATGCCTGTTTCGTGGCATAAGAATGCATTGTGTCATTTCATGATAACATGGTTAACAGCTAAACTTTGTTTATTATTATTAATAAACTCTGTTTATTATTATTTAAATTTAAACCTAATTTCAGAACATCAGCTTTAGAAATAAGCATATAAACAGGTCAGTGTACACAAGATTTCAAAACAACTACTGAAATAACAAAGGATGCACCTCCCAATAAGCATTTTTAGCTGAGGTAACAGCCTTGGGGTGTGTCCCTACCATTCTTTGGTATCTCACAGCTAAAACTGAAATACTTATGTTTATCCTGATGTCACTGCAGTGAGGTTTGTCATTAATTGTTTCTCATTAATTTCTTAAGAGTTAACATTGTGAGTACAATGCAACATGGCAAATTCCTGCTTTTAGAGTGCAAGCCCCTGTTTGTGGTCTTTAACTTAGAACTATTCTAATAATAAAATACCTACATGAGTGCTGCACTCAGCCATTTTATGTGTATGGGCTTTTCCAGAGCACTTCAGGATGCTCCTTAAGACAAACACCTTTCTTCATGTCTGGCTTATAACTGAGACAACATCAACCATTAATATCTGATCACTACAGGGTGACATGCAGCTCTGTGGCTCCAGGGTTTAACTCCTAGTTTTCTCTTCTGTTTTGGCATTTCTAAATAAGCAAATAGGAACCCAAACAGTACTTTCTACAGTGGAATTAATAGTTCTTCCCTAGTATGTTAATTATATTGAGTGCAGATATCACTCTAGTAGCATCTCCTACAGTATTTAATGCTGAATTATGTAATTCCTCTTTTAATATTAATTCTACTCAGTGGCACATGGAAAGTGTGGTCATATTAACTAATGTAAAGATACTTGGAGCTCTTTAAGCAACAGGTAGGGAGATATCCTTCATCTCACCTCCTACACTCCTCTGGGAGAACAGTTAGTGCTAAACAGCTTTCAAAAACAAGCAAACAAACCAACAATCACCCAAAACCCAAACAAATCCACAATAAAATGCCATTTTCTTGCTGTTTAACTGCTGGAAAGCAAGGTGAACCCCCCAGATGGATGACAACATTACCCATGCTCAGACCACTGAAATTTCTAAGCAGGAAGGAAATTTTCAGCGCCAGTCTCAGTTTCTGGACTTGCCCCTGTGGATGTGGATGGGGAGATGCACTTCTTGCAAGAGAGAAGCAACAATATTAACAAGCCAAGCAGAACTAGGCCAACCTGGAGCCCTTCTAGGAGATGACCAAGTCTACAACATAGTTGTCACAGTCCATGCTTTCATAGTAATTTTCTTCTATAGTTATACCAATTATATCAGAGGGTTTGGACACTGACTAGTCCCTCTAATAATTGGAGCCCCAGACATAGCATTCCCACAAATAAACAACATAAGCTTCTGACTACTCCCCCCATCCTTCCTTCTCCTCCTAGCATCTTCCACAGTTGAAGCAGGTGTTGGCACAGGCAAACAAACCAGCAAAACCCAAACCCAAACAAACCCACAACAAAATGCCATTTCCCTGCTGTTTAACTGCTGGAAAGCAAGGGTGAAGCCCCCCAGATGGATGACAACATTACCCACGCTCAGACCATTGAAATTTCTAAGCAGGAAGGAATATTTCAGGGCCAGTCTCAGTTTCCGGATTTGCGATTTGCCCCTGTTGTTGTGGATGGGGAGATGCACTTCTTGCAAGAGAGAAGCAACAGTATTAACAAGGTTCAATGATAAATTGCTCCAGTGGTTTAACAAAGCCCACCTGAGTATTTACTGCACCAGGATGGGGTCAGACAAAAGTGTCAGGGAGAGGCTCCCACTGAGCCACAGGCTCCAGAAAAGACCCCCTTGCAAATCCTTGCTGGAAAACAGGACAGGAGAGTTCCTTGTCAGAGAAAAACAAACGCTCTCCACTGCCCTAAAAGCCAGTGCTGCCTGCAGGTTGGGCAGTGCAGTCTCCTCTGTCTGTCTGTCCTCACTTACAGGGGTGCAGAAGCAAAGCTGAGGCAGAATTAAAGTCCACCAGCAGAATCAGGGATGCCAGACTGGAGCTGCTCCCTGTGGAGGAATGCAGACACAACCCTTGGAGTCACACACGGCACACAGAGCTGCTTTCCAAGGGCAAAGGAGCTGCAAGGGAAGGAGGTGGTAAAGGCAGCCCCTGATGGGAAAAATGGCAACATCTCCGCTTCTTGGAGAAATCCGTGACATTCCCCTTAAAGCCCTGCTCTCCTGACTCCTGGCAGAGCTGTAGATGACTTTATCCCCAATCCCAGCCCCAGCTGTTCTGGTCATTAAAGCCTGAAGCAGGTGAATGTCACAGCATGAGCTGTGAGGCTGTGCTGTGCCAGAGGAAGGCTCACGGGGCAGAGCTCTACTGGATGTATTGGGGGCTGGTAAGGGATGGAAAGGTGATTTCACTAAGATAATATTCATTTCCAGACTACAGAAAATACGGATCTTTGATTCCTTAACTTGCTAAAAAGCTATATTCATTCTGGACTTTTTGGTAAATTTTGGTTTGGATTGTTTTTTTAAGAAATGATAAAGGGTGGCTTAGGCATGTTATCGTTACTGAAGGGAAATTAAGCTGTTGTGATTGCCTCTGTACAGCAGCTAAACCACATTTAGAAAATGCTGTTCTACATCCTGAATGGAATAAAACCCCTACATTGATTTGTCAAAGTGCTATCAAGGGTCAGGAAAGCTCACCTCCTGAGCTAATTTGCTGGTGTTATTTAAAACCCCTTGCTATTAGCCAAATAATTATTTCTCCTCTGCCCAAGCTCCTACATTTGGCTAACGTGTGAGCAGAGCATCAGGAAGAATAATTGTGACACCTGGAGTCTCAGTGCCAGCATTTAGCAGATGACAGAATTGTTCTCTGCCCCCATTCCTTGGGCTGCTTCTCAGAGCAGACCCAGCCTTCTCCTGAGCTTTCCTGCTGCTGTTTAAGCAGTTGAATTTCACTTATTCCTAGCATGCCCAAGAGCCTGTCTCAATGCTTTCATCCCTGACTGTTTTGAGACTATTTATTTCAAGGAGCCTGAGCAGAAAAAAAAAAATAAAAATGCTGTAGTTACCTGGATATGAATCTGATGAGTGAAACTAGTGATTTAAACCAGTTTTATCTTTATCTGCAGTGAATGCAGGTTTTGTCTTGCCACTCAGTTGCATACAGCTGCTTTATTGCACACAGAATGTATTGGATTGGTGTCAAGGGCCTTTTTCCCCCCATTTCTCTTCTGATGTCCAATCTTCAGAGAGTTTAAAATAGCAGTAGCTTTGTAGCACTTAGCTTTAAAGGCCAGGTTAGCCTAAAGGATCTATGGAATTGGGAAAGTTAAGACAAGAGGAGGTCAAAAGGGTTTGTGTTGGATAAACCTATTAAGCAGAGGGTGGGAATTGCTCACTTAAGGTCAGCTCGAAAATCTAGTTTGATCCCCTTTAAAAAGTAGGCATTTTGAACTGTAGTAAAAAGATTTTCCCTTGGGTGTGGCAAAGCGATTTAGGATCCCAGAATGTTTCTGTAGTACACGAAACAGCAAAGCATTGGATGTAGAATGAAGCAGTGTGTGCAGTAGAAAATCAACATGCAATCAAGAACTGGATTCCTGAGAGAGACTCTTTTCTAAGGAATCTGCTCAGGCAGAGAAAATGAGAGCTCAGATCCTCAGAGCATACCTAGGGCTCATTAACACACACTGCTAAGCTTTACACTGTGCAAAACATGAACTATTGCTTTATTGGGAGCACCCCAGATTATGTAACTGCACCTTCATGGAAATAAACCAGCACATCTGATTTTCAATGTTGCCATTAGCAACAGCTCTGTTATCAATTTCAGCCCACATTCACCTCCTGAAACCTCCACCCCAGTGAAAGGAAGCCCTGTGGGACAGGAGTGCAGAAGTTGTTAATGCAAAGTGAGCCTGTGCTTTTGGGATATAAACCCAGATTAACAATGAACACACTTCTTTTTGCATCCCATCCTAGTAACTTTTCAAAAAATCAGGAGTTATAATTCCTGTAACACCCTCAGAAAGCTTATTTTAAAACACACAATGTCAGCTGACATCTGTGCAATCACCATCCTGAAATGCTGAAGCTTTGACACATATTTCCTGCAAAATATGGACAATACCCACATTTGCGGGAAATTCTCAGCCTGATTGACTGACAGAGAGGTTTTTCTTTGTAAAAGTGAATACAAAATTGCTAAGCATCCAGTTCAGGAAAGCTTTCCTGTACAGCATAGCAGTTAAGCTGGGACTGACAGAGGTGCTGGGTTATTTGTTCTCTTGAAGCAGGGATGTTTTCAGGCAGTAACAGTTCAGAAATGGATTTAAATGCTCAGCTTTCCTTCTGTTTTTATTCAGTTTCACCTCAGCAGTATTTCTTTATCTATCTCAAGCCCAAAATTTTGTTTTTAGTAATTGACTGTTTATTATTAAAAGCCTGCAAATTCCTCCAGACTTTTATAATTGGTAAACTGAAAAACTCAGATTTTGTATTCCCTGAAATGGCATTACCTATTTTTCAAAGGAAATTAACAAGACTTTTAAATTAAAGAAACAGCTATTTGTACAGGGAAATATTGAATTTGTAGGTACTGTGATCAAAAAATGAATTCCATTCAGGCATATTTATATATCTTATAATATGTGTGGCTTTCTCAGCTGCCACAAAGTTGCTGTCATAAACATAGAGAAGTCAAAGTAAAATGGGCAATCACAATCCTGGTATAATTCCACTGGCTGAAATGCATTTTTGCTCTTGCTTATGTTAATTCCAAACCTGTGCTACTGGCTTTAGGTATAATCTGCCTGAATCTAAGTCAGTCATAGATTTAAAGAGAATTTAGTCGCCATCAGATGATAAAAAGAAATCTTTGTCTTTAATTATAGGTATTTTTCCCTCTCAAATGAAGCAATTTGTGACTAAAAGCTTAACCTTTTCAAAAATGCTCTTTTTTAAGAACTGGAAAAAACTAGTAGTTGTACATACTTTCCTAGGAACATCTCTTCATGTTGAACTGCATCTCAACTCTGCTTTTATCAGAGAAATATTTTGTTATCACAAAAAGACACCTACTTCCTTTTTCTTTTGAAGTTTTTACTAATTTCAAAAATGAGCCTACATCAGTGTCCTTTCTCATTCAAATACATCTGCAAACTGAGCTAGGAAAGTTTTCTACTGATTTTATCAACAGCAGAAAACATGCCATACTTTGAGTATTATGCCATGGAAGTCTTTATTTGTTATGCATTAATTAACCAGGTATTTTGCATTAGATAATACTTTAAAGGCAAGATTGGGTTTTTAACCTTTTCTGTGATTTCTGCGTGTTTGCACACAATGGATGGGGAATAAGGACAATTTATACCAATCATAGAAGACTGATCAGATTTAAGAGCAGCCAACAATTCCTCCAAAGCACTACATCATTCTAATTTTTATAGCATTTGGTTCCCCACAGAACTGTGCAATACACTTTTTCATGCTCCCTTTATCTCTTTCTCCTTTAATAACAAATTATTTTTGAGGGGAAGGATGATCCTGCAGGGGAAGATGCTATCTTAGAACTCAGATATGTAGGTTTGTTTCCAGAAGACATTCAATTCATCATCTGGGAACTGAAGATAATGTTGCTTTTTTTCTACTTTTTGAGAGTCTTGTGAAAATGAATTCACTGTGGATAGAAAGGCATTCAGATAGTGTGAGGAGTGTTGTGGAAGGAATTAAATGTTCTCTGTTCTAAAACAATGGAATGAATGCCAAGCAGCAGCAGCATGAAATGAGTGAAATTGAGGTCTGGCCCAAACCAGGTGTTTTCCATTCCCACAGTTCATTGGCTCTGACTCTGATTCTGATGTCAGATAACACATTAATTTGTTTAGCTGATCCAAATCATATCATTATTGCAAAGTGCTAAGTGATCTGCGCACTGATAGCTTCTAACATTATTTGGCAGACCTAAAATTAAAATAGTAATAAAACTTATAAAAATGGCTTGGAAATAGTATGGAATAGATGCTATTCCATGTTGGTTACCAAAAAGTAACAGGAGCACATGGAATAACTTACAGGGCTTTTTAGATCCTACTAATCTCTCTTTCACTCCAAGGGTATTCAGATCATACTTAAAACTTTTGCTGAAAGCGTTCATTACTTTTTAAATGGATTTTACCCTTCAGAAGTGTTGTTTTAAGTCCCCTTGGTTGGGAAAGACTTCAAATCAAGTTCTATCTTGAATGCTGCCTTTTTGAGCAATGTCCCACTTTCTGTTCTTGAAGTGAGGAAATGCTTTTAATCTTTTGTAGGTGCACAGTAAAAGGTTTTAACTTAGCAGTGCTTTTATACCACAGGGTTCTGTGTGTTGCCATTTAATTACTTTATTCTGCATCAGCATTCATTTATACATTGCAGGACCAAATGGATGGAAAGCAAAGGATAAATTTTTTACCAACTTCAGAGTAACAGTAAGGCTGTCAGTATCAGGATGACATTATCAACCTTTTAAAATTATGCCATTAGGACTTTTTGGAGAGGAGTACTTTTATAGGGAACAGCTATTGAGTCAAACAGCCCCAGCTTGAACACCCGTGTAGAAGTGGATGTGGAGAAAAGGAGAGTTGTTTGCAATTTTTTGCATGTTTTAATTTAGGCCACAATCCAAATTAAATTGAAGTCAACCTGGAAACCACTTTGGCTCCACTTGGACTTCTTGACCAAGTTTGAAGCCTGTAGAGAAGGAGCCATTCTACTTCAAATGGAAGCCGGAGTCCTGTAATTGTACTTAAAACTGAAACTGCAGAAGCAGCTTTGGGAGAAAAACTAAGTTTTGTCAGTGATTGTGTCCAACCACACTTGAGGGATTTTCATCAGCTCCAAGCAGGAGCATTGGTGCCCTGCCCTTTTACTTCTGACAGTGAAACTATTTGACACTCCATCATTTTGCAAACAATGTCATTTTCTCTGCCAAAATGTAAGAGTTTCATTACTTTGAATAATTTCTTCCAAGATAAATACAAAATTGATGACAACTTGCAACATACAGTGGTGAAAAAGTCCCAGTCCTCTTTTCCATATTTTGGTGGAAATTTGAGCCTTTTTTACTTAAATTATTTTAATTAAAGCAAAAATTTGGGATATGAAGAGTAAAATGGGTACAAATGTAGGACAGCAAGCATGAACAAAATCTTAATAAAATTATATTTTCATTATATTAAAAAATGTGGTGTTTTTGCCTCTACTGAAAAGTCTGTGCAGTTGGTTTTTCAAGGCAGTTGGGTTGCATCAGCTGGTTATTTGTTACTAATTTGTGGGTTTCTCTTCAGACATTTTATATCCTCTCAGCTTCTACCATCTGCCAATAATTATAGCTGAAGAGACTGGCCAGCAAATCAAAGCACAGTATCTTGTCCGTAGATTGCTCTCCATCCATGGATTGTTCACAATTCCTGGGTAACATCGTTTCCCTGGGCTGCTTAAATTTATCATGTTTGTCCTTAAAAATGTGGGGGTCAGCTGGAGGGTCTGGAGCAGAGGAGGAGGAAGGTCACTGCTTTTAGGGGACCTCCCCAGCCTGGGGATCCCTGCAGGAGTTTGGGGAGATGCAGGGTAGTGGAGTAAGTGGGGCTGGCATCCCCAAGCCTGGCAGCCAGAGCTCACCAGAAACATTGGGAATGTGCATGACAGAGACACCTGCACAATCAGAATATCAGTCTGGAATTGTATCAAGTTATATCTTAGTCCCATGTCATTTTCAAGGAGCTCTAGCTATGAAAAAATGTGTATTTTCATTGCAGGCTCGACAGAATACCAGATGATACTTTTTAAAATTTATTTTTTATTTTTATTTTATTTTATTTTTTATTCAGGTGTCTCTGAATTCAGTTTGCATCTGAATTTTCACCTCCCTTAAAATTTCAGGCTTGTCTGAATGCACCATGCACTGCCCCTTATTTCCTTCCCTCTACACTTACTCCTTAGCTGTTAGTCACTGCTCATCTGCTCTTGGTGTTAATTTTTAATTTGAGCAGCACGTGTTCAAATGCTTTCAGATGTGGCTGATTTTGATACCAGTGACATAATTACTGCCTGCTATTAGATAAGCAGTGCATGACTTTGATAAATGTAACCATCTATGCTCATGACAGACTTTTGTTGGGATGTAAAATGTAGAGTTAATAATTTTGAATACAAATCTCTTCTGAAGGCAAGTAAAGGAAGATGTGCCTGGCTGGAAAGTTTTAGGATTTTGAAACAAGGGAAATTAAAAATTAAGGAAAATTTTGTTGTCAGAGACAGACAATGTCTTTTAACTTCAAACCTTTAACCTAATTCGTTTCATCAGTTACTTTTTAAACCACTTTGAGTGCAAAACTGTGTCTCTGTGGTGTTTGTGAGGTCCCCAGGATGAGGGAAGAGATGAGAATTTGACTCCATGTTCTCAGAAGGCTAATATAATATAATATAATATAATATAATATAATATAAATTATTGTCACAGACATCTTTTATGAAAAATCCTTTCCTTAGGATTTTTTCTCCTGAGAAGCTGAGAGGCCTCAGAAACAAAATGTAAACAGTGGTTATCTGCTGCGGTGGAATGCAATAGGTGGATCTGTGATTGGTCTTATAGAATTGTTTTGAATTAATGGCCAATCACAGTCAGCTGGCTCAGACTCTCTGTCCGAGACAGAGCCTTTGTTATCATTCTTCTTTCTTTTTCTATTCTTAGCTAGCCTTCTGATGAAATCCTTTCTTCTCTTCTTTTAGTATAGTTTTATATAATATATATCATAAAATAATAAATCAAGCCTTCTGTAACTTGGAGTCAGATCCTCATCTCTTCCCTCATCCTCAGACCCCTGTGAACACTGTCACATATTATATTATATTATATTATATTATATTATATTATATTATATTATATTATATTATATTATATTATATTATATTATATTATATTATATTATATTATATTATATTATATTATATTATATTATTATTATAATATAATATAATATAATATTATATTATATTATATTATATTATATTATATTATATTATATTATATTATATTATATTATATTAGCTATACTAAAACTATACTAAAGAAAGAGAAAGGATACATCAGAAGGCTTAGCAAGAATGATAATGAAAGCTCGTGACTCCTCAGAGTCCAACACAGCTGGCTGTGATTGGTCATTAATTAAAAACAATACACATGGAACCAATCAAACATTCACCTGTTGGTGAACAATGTCCAAGCCACATTCCAAAGCAGCAAACACAGGAGCAGCAATCAGATAATTATTGTTTTCATTCCTCTCTGAGGCTTCTCAGCTTCCCAGGAGAAAATCCTGGGCAAAGAGGATTTTTCAGAAAATATCATGGTGACAGTCTCTCTATTTGTGAAAGTGTGGAGGTGAAAAGAAGGCTGGGTGTGCTGAATCTCTCCTGCATGGAGAGTGTTGGGCTGGTGCTGCTCACCCAGGGTGTGCCTGCCCCAGAGGATCTGCCTACTGTTTGATTGCTCCCTGCCAGCACAAAATTCTCTTTTTTCTACCTGTACCAGTCGTGTGAGAGCTTGGTAAAATATCTTTATAGTTACTTGCCTTTGTAAAGTTGGATTTTCAGTACATCTTTATACTTACTTGCCTTTGTAAAGTTGCATTTTCAGCTGTCATAGCTCAGGACACTTCATGTAGGATTTTCCCTGGCATCTGCATTTATAAAAGTGATTTCCAAAAAGTGGCTTTTCCATCCACTCAGGCTAAGGGAGAGGTCATGTCACATTTATATTCCTGAGGCTGAAAGCCTCCTGTGTCAAAGAGAGGGCCCATCATCTCTGCAATGCCCTTGTTTTGGTGAAGGGAGTGACTCAGGGAATATTGAGACAACCAGTGGAACCTGTTTTTCTTTGAGCTGTGGTGTGGATGGACTAGGGCTGGTCTGGGGTGTCAGAACTGTTGCTATCAAGCAAGAAATGGCTCTGTTATCACTAAACTGAAAGGTCAGCTCTGCTGGAAGTGCCAATTACTGGCAATACCTGAAGTGGGTTTCTTGGTCTAATTGGGAAATATTTTTAAAAGACAGTAGAAATCATGGGAGTGAACTGTGAACTTTGTGTCCCTCCAGGTGAATTACTGGTGTGTATTCCTAAGGGAGAAGGGGAAAATGCTTCTGAAGGAGTGTGATAGATGTCTTTGGGGCACCTGAGCCTTGTTAATGCTCTCCTGCCTTTGTCCTGAGTTTATTGTAGCAATATAGAGTTTAAAAGTGCTGATGCAAAGATTACAGCAGACTTTAGGAAGTAATCTTTGTACAGTGCTTTGTGGGCTTCCACAGATGGCTGCTACATTTCACCCTGTGATTTTCACATGCACGAATGGAGAAGAAAGAGAATGTGCCACTAGTGCAGTGCATCCACCATGGAGCCTTTCCATCCTTCCATCCATCCTTCCACACATCAGGATAATAAATAACACATCTCACATACTCTCAGGGTGTGCTAGGTTGCCCAGAGCAGCAGCCTCCAGTTTTTATCTGTAGATCTGTCTTGTATTAAGAGCAATTTTTCTGTCCTTGCTTTGTGTAAAGCTTGGGAATCCCTGGTGGAAGCTTTCCCTCAGCTGATGATGCCAAACCACTGCTGCTGGTGTTTAAAGCTCATAGTCACAGTTTGATCTCGTGCCTTGCACTTTTTTCCTGCTGTAAATCATATTGCTCTCCTTTAAAAATGTCCTTTGTCTCTTTTCACAGAGTGATGAGGTTCTAACAGTCATCAAGGCCAAGGCACAGTGGCCAGCCTGGCAACCTCTGAATGTGTAAGTAAGTAGGGAATTGTCTGTCTCAAGAGCTTTGTGTTGGCTAAAGAAATAAGCTAAAATTTGTTGAAAGATGAATTTGATGAGGTTTTCAACTTTTTTTTTTTCTTTTTTTGGTGCAGTGTGTTTGATTGGTTCGTTGCTTTGTTTTGTTGTTTTGGGGGATTTTCCCCATATCTGCTTGTCTCTTCTCTTCCTCTTTAGCATCTCTCCATTTTTTACATGCTTTGGTAGGCAGCAGGACTATCCCAAGGAGTTTGTGCTTCCCACACATAAACAGTGATATTTATTCAATGATTTTTCAAATATCTTATACTGTTCTGCATGTAGTAGCAGCATTTTTGGCACCATCCTGTCTCACACTCTGTGCAATGCACTGTTACAGCAAACCCTGATGCACCAACAGAAATCTCTCAAAGGACTAATTTTTCAAAATGTCAATCTGAAACACTCTGTGATGGTAGTGTATCCACCATGGAGCCTTTCCATCCTTCCATCCATCCTTGCATGCATCAGGATAATAAATTACACATCACACATGCTCTCAGGGTGTGCTAGGTTGCCCAGAGCAGCAGCCTCCAGTTTTTATTTGTACATCTGTCATGTATTAAGAGCAATTTTTCTGCCCTTGCTTTGTATCAAGCACCAACAAAAACCTCTCAAAGGGCTAATTTTTCAAAATGCCAATCTGAAACATCCTGTGATGGCCTCCTGATCCTGAATCATGGCTGTTTCCCCAACTGAGGCAGGAATTTGCTTCCCAGGGTCCTGGCTCTGGGCTCTCCAGCACTCAGCAGAAAAGAGGAGAAAACTCCTCTTTCAGGATGCTCTTGAGTTTCCTGGTGGCCCTTCAGGGGGGATGTCAGAGCAGAGCTGGTGGTTCCTGGATAATTTATCTACGCTTGGCCCAAAGTTCATGCTCATTATCCAAGCCCAAATGAGTGAGACCTACAAGAAGTGACAAAAGATGTGGGCACAGTAAAAGGGATCTGAGCTGACAGACAGTTAAATCCTTGGAGGAGCAGGGCAATTAGTTTACTGCAAGACAGTACAGAAAAATAGTCCTGTTTTCTATTTCCTGGGAGCAGGTAGTGAAGCACTGTGTCTGATTTTGTCACCTGTGTATTCAGAAAGCATGTGAAAACTTGAATGTTAGTTAAAAAAAACCAAAAACCACAAAAAAACCTGCAAAAGAGTTCAGTTTTCAGAAAACATCCCCAACCCTAAAGGGGCTTAGAAACTCTTAAGCAGCTTAGGACTTAAGCCATTCACTTTATCCTTTTCCCCTCTGCAAAAAAGGAGAAAAAAAAAAGAAAGAAAAAGAGGTTAGGAGGTGAGCTCAGCTTAAATAGTGAAAAGATTTCTGATAGCTGATCCCTCTTTAATCTAGAGAAAACCACAACCCAACAAACAAATGAAAAAAGAAAGCCAACACCAAAGTATCAAAGTATGAAATCCCTCCTAGCATGGAAGCGAAGGAAATTCATGACAAGGAAATGGTGTGGGAAAGGACTTTAGCACTGTGACTAACCTTGAGAGCAACTCACCTGAGCATAAGATGGATTTTCCATGACTGGAATATATTTTAACCCTGAGACAGGGCTGTAGGCTCTGCACAGTAGCTGCAGGTTAGGTTATTTTGGCCTGTGTAATGCAAGAGGTCCCAATAATGGCATTCCTGATTTGTGCTCTTATCCTGGAGGTCTAGGATTTGGATTTGGTAGTGTTTGCCATGGAGCAGCTGTGGATAGCACTTTTTTCCTTGCTGCCGTCTTTCCATTCCCTCCAAATTAAGACTTTAAAATGGAAACTTTCAAATGGAAACTTCTGCATTGTTCTGCTCTGGCGAGTTCTCCATCTCAAAAAAGCCATTTATTTTTTCACTCCAACTCCAGTCCTAAAGCAACACCTCTGTCTGATGTTTCTGTTACCAAAGTGAACAATTCCACCTGGAATTGGCTGCTGCTTTGGCATGGAGCAGGCTTGTGTTTTGTTCACAGAAATATGGAGAGAGGATCTCCAGCTCCAAAGTCTCAGTTCATCAGCTTGAATATATTACATCACAAAAATTAATGCTAATTAAAGTGTGTTGCTCCAATTATTATTCCTAATTTTATACGCCCCAAGAAACTTCATGGAAATCTGAGTGGGAACAACTTCAGGATCTTTCTTAGGCAGATTCTTTCACAGAGATGCCTGTGAATGTTTCTGCAACACCCTCCACATTTTTTTCCAGTCAATTCTTACCTTTTCTCTATGGCAGTTCTCACCTTTCAGTAACATCAAAAAGAATAAATCTTGGCATTTTTGCTTTCAAATGCTCTGCAGGGGTCCCCCTAACCCTTCACTTTACAGGTAGTGTTTGATTTTTGGCTTTTTAAACAATATTTTTTATCATATTGTGACATGGTGTCCTGCTTTTTGATTCCAGTTAAAAATATGATCTAAGCTTCACAAGAAGACAACATTTTCAATATCCTTTAACTGTGGTTAATTTCACATTTTCTGTAGTGGCTTGTCCTTCTTGGAATTTAGATTAGAGCTGTGCAAGTGCTGAATAATGACTCCTCAGGATAAACATTTTTTTCTATTATTATACACAGCACAACCATCTTACTAATCAAGAATTGACTAGAAGTCATGAATATTTTATTTTTTGCATAGTCCTTGGTTATGTATGTAATGGATATTAGGGTGTGATAGTAGTGCCAAAGTGGCATTACAATGTGCCACGATAAGCACAGCATAAAACTCCTCCTGAATGTGCTTCACAGCAATTATAAAATGCATAATAGTGGTTTTTTATGGAGGTCTGTAGTGTGAAAAGTTATAAAATTCAGCCTGCTCTCACTTCAAAGTTTATCTCATGATTCCACGTCATCTCCCAGTGTGATATAATGTGGAAAAAACATCCTGCCAAACTTCACTGTCTGTTTTTTGTGGATCCTCTCCTCAATGTGCCTGCTCCTTGTCACTGTTTTCCATTTTTATTTTAATTCCTATCACTCCTCTTCATTATCCTCACTTCAGTTTCCTAATTCAGGGCACCAGTGTGCAGAAAACTCTCCTGAGTTTTTCCATTTAGGAGACAGCTTTGGGTGATATTTGTGAACTAGTTTTTATGGTTGCCTGACTGAAAGAGCATCACTGGTAGCATGAGAAGGATGAGTGCCAGACCGAGTAATAAAACATTTTTGCTGTTGCTGATATTTGAATCACCAAGTCTTGTGTCTGAAATTCTGACTTTGAAGTACTTCCTTGAGCACACTGGTATCAGTCTCCAGCACGCTGTCAAATCAAAGTAATTTTTCTTATCTTTCTTGTATAAACAAGTGCACAGCCCATTGCTCCCCTTCCTCAGGGCCGTGTTTCAGGCAGAGTCAAAATGTTATTTTCATACCCAGCTGCAAACCGTTGGCCTTTGGCGGTATGGAGGATAAAATACATCAAAACCAGATAGTGCCACTGGTGTCCAAATCTGCATATCTGGCACCTGTGAAATAAACATGCCATGACAGAGAAATGTGGGATAAAGAAGGCAAGACTTTTAAAGTTAATATGCATCAAATTCACCAGGAGCAAGTATCTTTTAAAATTTTGCCTCGAATTCCCTTTCCCAAAAAATATATACCATCTTTTTTTTGTTTTCTTTTTTATTTTTTGGCTGTACTTGTTATTCCTTTATTCCTTTTATTTCAAATCTGGACATCACCATTGAGACACAAAAGGAGAAGTATTTGAATTGTTATTCTTGGGTCTAATCACACTTCTGTATTCCCTGTAATCTAGGGAAGCACGTAGCCCTGTGCAACACTGTGGAATCTTAAATTCCATGTACAGCCTACCACTGATAAACACAAACATGGATTCCATACAGGATGGAAATTATTCTCCAGTATGTAAATTTAAAGTTTAGTAGGTCAACCTATAAAGAACATATTTCAATGCAAAAAAATTCAAGGTATTTTATCTTGGCAAACAGCATGGTGAGAATACCTGACATATAAAGAGTTTAGCTGTTATGAAGTGTGCACAAGAATTTTCTTACTTCTCTCTCACTTTATTTTTTTTTCTTTGATGCAAAACCTCTTTTTCTTTCCAACGTTTTTATTGCCTCAGTCCATTCTTAGTTGCAACCAATGTACGTTGAAGTGAAAGGCGTTTTTCCTTACTTTCATTCGGAACTATCTGAAGTTTAGAAAACTCTCCTTTCCTTCCTTATTGTCCCTCCTGTTTCCATTTCCCCTCTCCCTGCTGTTTGTGTGAGCAGTCATGGTCCTGTGGTTTTCCAGTGCCTCGGGGCTGTGCCCAGATCTGACTCTTTTCCTCACCCATTCAAGGAACTCTTTTCCATTTATTTCAAAATTACCTGAGAATGCTCCAATAAACACTTGTGAAGCCTAGCAGAAAAGGAGGCCTAGTCCCATATAAATCCAATGGATGGAAGTATTTATATATTATTTATAGATTTATGTGTTTATATATTTATATATATATTTATATTTAAGTATTTATATATTTATAAGTTGGTACGGCTACCTCATCATCTCCTAAAATGATCCCATCCACCTCTTTCCCTTTCAAGTTTTGCATACCTTTGATATCTTTTATCTGACTACAAACATGTTGGGGCTGTTTTTCCTGGCTGGCATGGAGGATATCAGGAAATGGGACAGCCTATTCCTAACTATGAGTTTTTAGCATTGTTATAGGTAAAGTGACTTGAACTGTTCCAGAAATCAAAGAGTTATCTATAGAAAGTCAATGGAAAAAAGAAAAACTGCTCTGATCCAAAATAAGTTTGAGTTGACAGATCATACAAGGTAGAGGGGAAAAATGCTGACATACTCAGCTGCAATTTCCTTCCTTTATTCTTGAATAAAAGGTCTTTCAGTCTTCCAGAATTCTTCTGTCACCATTTGACAAAAAAGTGTTCAGAGTAGGTTTTGATCCTGCACTGGATTTGCTCGGATCACTAAATTTCCATTACAGCATTTGGCAATTGGAAGCCAAGCCACAGATGTGTATATTTGGGCTTTCTGTATTGGAGATATATATATATATATATATATATATATATATATATATATATATGTATGTGTATATATATATATGTATATTTGGGCTTTCTGTGGGTTTTCTGTTGTTTGCTTCTTACTTTACTTTTATTTAAAAACAAATAAATAAAAAATAAAATTTATTTATTTATTTATTTATTCTCGCTTTTTTATTTTAAAATATCTTTAGAATTTTTTTACTGAAATGTTAAAGTTTGGCTGGGTTTTTTTTTTCTTACTTCACTATAATTTGCTGCTGGTCCTGTGCCCATAATTTTTTTTTCCCCTAAAGCAGCCTCCACACTGAGATCACTGAATGATGTGATGTTATTAGATGTTGTTAGACAGAGAATGTCCTAGGTCAAACTTGGAACTCCTAACTGTCTTCTGAAATGAAATAAAATTACCCCTTTTCCTCATCTTATTCTTCTTGGTTAAAAAGCTCCATTTATTTTCCTGTAAACTCCTAATTCAATTCCTGAGGTGTTTACATACTAAAATAGCTATTAGCAACGCTACCATATACATAAAAAATACAACCAAAACCCCATGTTCAGTTCCTGGATTACAGAAATGTCTGGCTCTATTTCCACCTTCTTTTTTCTTCTAAACTCCTTTGCAGTACTTAAAACAGAGTGCATGAATTAGGTAAATTTGAAAAGAAAACACTGAGATTTGTCTCCTTTTTTTGACTGTTATTTACTGAATTCAACTTAAAAACCATAAAGTTGCTCTTCAGCCAAAGATGCACTTTTAGAGTAAATTATAATTTATTTACATTTAGTTGAAATTGATTTTCTATTACTTGCTTCATTTTTCTCCACTGAAAACAGGAGAAAATTACAACATTTACATTAAATTAAAAATAATGGAGTAGTTCTTTGAATCAAAGTTTCAAGTAGACATTTCTTTTGTGCTGTCCTGCAAAGTATGTGATTTGAGGAATCTTAAAAAGATTTTCAGAAAATCTGATAGAATAAATCCTATTTTTCAGGATTTAGGTAATTGATCTGTTTATCTGTCTGTCTGCAGAATTAGAGAAATTAATTTCCAGTTCATCCATGTGAATTATCTATTTCTCTTAAAGTTGCATATGTGGATAAAATATGTGCATATAAACCACAACAAAAATTGGCATTTTTATTTTAATAAGACCTATATTAAAAAAATATTTTTAGGCTGAAATCAAAATCAGTATCTTCTTGTTCTACCTACATTGGGAATGATTTATTTTGGAGAGATTAATGAGGACACTGTTGGAGGAAAAAGAAACAGATGTACAGAGTGGATTTGTGGCCTTGATCAGTGATTTTACTGAAGGAAAAAAAGATTTCTTTATCTCCCTGTTTAATTGTTGCCTCAGATTTTGGTAAAAGCAAGCTGCTTATTCCCTTGTATCATGTTTTAATTTTGAGACAGTCCACTGCAGTTATTTATTACAAATGCCCAGGTTGAAATAATTAAGCAGTTTATGCCATTTACATTTTTTAAAGCATGTCAGATAGTGCTGATATGTGCTGAAATGTACCTTAAATGGCCTTCCCACAGAGCTGCTTTCACTTTCTGCAGGGAATGCTGCAGATTTTGTAGGGCCAGAAGGTGTTTGCTAAGAGCTTTTACCATAAACAAAGATCATACAGCTGCCAAATTGCTCCCAACATATCATACCATAATTAATACCTTTAAACATTCCTCCACTTTCTCAACTACATCCACCCAAACTAATTCCCCAACACCTCCCGCACCTTCCACCATAACCCAAAATCAGTTGGCTTCTGATTATGATGAATTATAACATCTGTAATTGTGTAAATTATAACATCTGTATTGTCTCACCCTTCCCATGTGACTGAAAATGGAATATTGGTTGTTAAAACACCCCTCAGTTGTCCCATCTCTGGGTCAGAAAAGACCATAATCCCACAGTGTGGGTTTTTTTGGGTTTTTAGGGAACCCACACATTCCAGAGAGGGCTCATTTGGTTGTTTCAGCAGGACATGGACCCACCCAGGGATGCTCCTGTCCCATTCCCTGCCTCACTGTGGATTATATAGAATAAATAGAAGTCCTCCCTCTGTTTTCCCCTGGAGACAGAGGTTTGCTGTCCCTCCCTCAGAATCCTGAGTGCTGCTCTCTACTAAATTTTAATCAGCATTGAGAGGAGAAGTTTCAAATCAAGGCACCTTTCAGCGCTGATAACAGAGAGGCTTTAGATGAAAAGTAATGAAATAGCCAGACTGGAGACCTGGCAATGCCTGTTAATTCTGGGAATTTGTCTTCCTAGAACATTTTACAGAGAGTTGATAGAACTATTCATAAGCACCACACCAAATTCCTCAGGGCTTGCAAACTAAAATTTATTGGAACTTTTTTACCAGCTCCTACCCATCCACTTAGAATATTTGAAATTGGGCCTTTATTTATTTTAAAATACTATGAAGTCACAAAAGTATAGTTTTGCATTATGGGAGTAAATTCTGAGGTTGGTTGCTCGCTTTCAGTTGATGTAACGTTTGTGCTGTCCCATTAAGAGGGATGAAATCACTTCCTGGCTTGCCATGGAAAAAATAAATAGCTGCCTATAAATAAAGGTGATTTTGGTATCAGAATGTAATTTATAAAATGTGCAATAGCAATGAGTAAATTATTCAGTTGCTCAATTAATCAGGTCCTCAGACTACCCAACTGAGATTAGGAAAAACAAAATCCCACATTTGAACATGCACACTTGTGTTTGGGTTTAAATGGCATTCAGGAAGGCAAAATACGGATGAACTGCAATTAACTAGCTGTAATGGGCATTGTCTAAATTGTCTAAATAATTATATTTGTTGTTGTCTCCAAAGGGATGAGAAAAGCTCATATCATAGTCCTTTAATCATCTCTGCACTGGATGTCATTAATATTTGGTTATACAAATTGATTGTAAACATTGTTCCACCTAATGACTTGAAACATAAATCACGTGTGGATAATTTTCTCTTGTGTGACTAAGAGTCAAAAGAGGCTTATATAAAAATAAGGAAGATTCTTATTTATTGCTCCTTCTTATATTCCTTATAATGCTTTTTTTTCATGCTGCTTGTTGGACATTTTCTCCTAGGTGAATACTGCATTAATCTTGTTTCCACTTCCTCTGTAATTTTAAAACAGTAAATCTGGTGCATTTTCTTGCCTTCCAAGTTTTTATATCCTTCCATAGCTGCATTTAAGCCATGGAGCACCTTATGTGTGCATGGGGTTGAATTACCTTGAAGTTTTTTTTAAATAAAAATAAAGAGTGTTAACTCTTGTTATAAAGTTAGCAGCATCACTCCTTAGAGTAAAGTGGGCAGTGTGAACAGCTCAAAAGAATAATTGATTTAAAACTAAAATATAATAGAGGTAGAATATCCTAAATATAATAATCTTTTAAATTATAATAAGTTAGAATCCAACTATTGCCTGAAGTGAATAGGCAATAGTTCATGAAACTTTTAGGGATTCTTGGGGGCAAAAATATCCCATGTTCCTAATTGCAGTTAATATCTTGCAGCAGCAAAAGGTCTCTGACCCCACTAGGCACATGGTTGGAAAGTCAGCTAAAAAGCCCAGTCCAATCATTGCCATCAGAGCAGCATCATCCCTGTGCCTGAGCTGCTCTGAATTCACAAGAACATCCTTGCCATCAACAGCAGCTGCATGCAGGGAAGCAGAACTTGCAGCAGAGAAATAATGACATTTGCACAAGCCCATCTCGTTGATAACAAGCCATCACGAACAACGAAAAATAAAAGGAAATAAAAACTGCTGGCAGCTAAGGCATGAAGAATTGAAAGTAGGAATAGGCTGATGAATTGTCTGAGCTGCAAATTCATTCTCAGAGGCTCGCCATTGTAATGAGTGAAATGTGGTTATATTTGACACCTCATTGGATTTATGTTATCCTAAAAGAAAATACTTTTTTTTTTCCTGAAGAGTTATGATAGGCTTTTCTCTTGACAGATGAGTTGATTTAGATTTTGAGATGCTTGAAAGTATTTTTTAAATTCCCTAAGTGGCTCTCTCCAGCTCCAGCTAGGCTGTTATAAGAATAAAAGTTGTAATGTTGTATTGTATGGGCCACATTTTCCCTTCAATAGGTACCTTGGGAATATTATAAAAAGATTTTGTGTGAGGTATGTCTTGTCTAAACTTAAACCCCTGCATGGTAAGTATGCAGATTGAAATTTTCATGCTAAGCTGGAGGAAAATACAATGTTTTACTTGTGTTTAGAATGTTCTAATGTCTGTTTATTGATTGAGGTTTTTTGTGTTGCCATCCTTTGGAAAAATGACTTGACAATCAGTGAGTTGAAAAACTCCAAATCTGACCAAGTTTAATGAATGCACAGAAATCTGAGTGTTTCTGTGATTGCTTGCTAACATCTGGTAGCTCATTATTCCTTCAGAAACTGACCTTATCTGAGATGCCATAAATGGATGGACACAAATTCTGCAGAGGCCACAGTGAAATGCAAAAAATTGCAGAGAGAACTAAATCAGAATGCAGAGCTCAGGCTGATGTGGGAGACATTTTTGGATTGAAGCTTTCAGGAATGAAAAACAATTTCTAATAGTTTAAAGTGAGCTACTTTGGTGAAAGTGCAGGAAGAAGTGGAGGAAAGCATCACATGTGAATTGGCATTTGCACCCTGTATCACAGCTGGCAGAATTACTCTTGCAAGACATAATCAGGACCTGAATTTATGTAATACACAAACTGATGTAAATATGAAAACCTCATTCTTTATCACAATAATGATGTTTTCCTTACATCAATCAAAAGTAAAAAAAAATAAGTCTTGAAGCCCTAAAACTGAAAAAAAAGGGCTAAATTCAAGCTGATTTCCTTAGAAATTAACTTCTTTAAAGTAAAACCATTTTCAGGAAATATAGCAAAGGCATAAAGAAGCCATTTATCAGAGGAAAAATACATTCTGTATAAAAGAAAAAGAAAGCACTTCAACTAAAGTATAAGTCTTGTTCAGATTTATCTACTCAATTTTTGGATGAGAACTTTTGCCATAGCTGTGTGGCAAAAATGCTTCCTCACCAGGTGTTATGCAGTGATGGTGAAAATGCTTTGACTTTTAAAAACTCAGGTTTCATAGTCAACTCCTCAGAAAGGAACAGGAGTACAATCTTTAAAAAATAATATTTCTAGCTTTGGATTTTCAATAGAACCAGTTAGACCAGTTAGAACCAGTTATAAGCTTTGGAAGCAGCAATTAATACTCCCTGAACTTTCTAGTCATTCTATGGTACCCACTCCCACAAAAAGATATGTCAAGGAAAAAAAAAGAAAATATGATGTTCTGGTAGCTCTGATGTTTCTAAAATAATCTTTTATGAATGTGGATGTACAATTGGAGCATTAAAAGTTATATTAACTGTAATTGTTTCATGATATGCATCCCAGGAATTTAATATAATGAGGGCCTGCAAAGATTTCTGTTGCTTCCCCCCAAATATTTTGTCCTATACAGCAGCTATTTTTATTCTTGGAAGGTAACATTTTGTTTCAGTGTTGCCACTACAGGCTGTGTCGTTACTTTTTATTTCTGTAAATCTCTTTTTTCCTCCCAGGAATCCTTATTTCCCTTGTCACCCCCCACTGTCACATTGTGCTGCCTACCCTAAAATGGGGTAAGAGCCAATATCTGTCAATCCTGCTGGAAATTAAGTTTCCTTCCCCAAAATGACAGTACGGTACCAGGAAACATTTTCAAAGTTTGGAGGTTTTGTGTACAAAATGACAGGAGGCCAGACAGAGTCTCTTGTTTCTATGGCAACACAATGATGTGTCTGGCTCAGCTATTTTCTCCTTTTATGATTTTATAGATAACTGGGATTCATCCAGTGAAGTTTAATATTGTCAAAAATAGAATCCTAACCCCCAATCTAATCAGAAAGAGTAATGCAGAAAGGACAATCCAATATAAAAAACCCAAAATACAGGGGAAAAGTCAGCTGTGACTTTTGATAACATGAAGAAAAATACATAAATTTCTCTGGAGCTGTGAAATAGTTTGAGTGCTCCAGCTCTGCATTTGGCTAATGCTTAAAGTGTATTTTATATCAGAAAATTTCTTGTGCGACGTCCTTTTTTCCTGCTGCATCTTATTCCTTCACACTGTTGGTGTCCTGTCCTACAGACCCCAAACCCTCAGGTGTCCCCACATGTCTGACTTCAGAAGCTTTTTGAGTTCCTGAACTCCTGACAGCTGGATGCAGGAGAGCTTTTTGTTGAATGAACAGATAATCCATCAGCAAACCTAATCAAAACACTTTTGTTAAAAGGCTTTGACTTCAAAATGCAAACTTTCATGTAAGAATTGGACCTGAATGGAAATTCTTTTTTCTTTCATCTTGAAAAAACTAATTCTATTTACGGTTTCTTTAAATATAAATTCTGGTTTTGTCCCACAAAGTAGATATATTTGTCACACCAAAAATCTCAGAAGATATATCTCAGCGATAATACATATTTTAAAAATCCATATAGAATAACAGGCATTTTTATTTGAGACAGGGTGAGATTGGGCTCAAAGTGCATGTAAATATTTGGATAATTAATGTAAGATAAAATCTTTAATCATCTGAATTTCCATTTTATTTTTACTTCAGGAACTTGACAGGAATGAGTGAACCCAACACTCAAAACTTGGTTGCTCCATTTTAATGCTCTCTACAGAGGTCCATTTAAATGAGAAGATAACTCAGTCTCTTATTTTTTTCCCCAGACATCAGGACAAATCTCTGCTGAGTTGTCTTTTAGCAGCTCAAGGCAACAAATTTCTGCCTCTCATGGCATCCATTCCCATGCTATTGTGAAGTACCCTCTTACCTGAATCCTTGTCAGCTGAGTGCCATTTAGAGTTATATACATTTATATAGCTTGATATACATTTATATAACTTTATATACATTTGTTGACTAAAACATCCAAAAACTACATAACACTTATAGAAAAGAATGGTCTTTTAAGGGTATTACTGAGACCTAGGGAAACTTCATTGTCTGACAGATGGTCTGACACCCACGTTAAGAAATTCAAAAAATCCAATCTCAAAGAAAAAAGAGTTCTAGGTAAAAACATACGTGTTTGTTGGAAAAGAAAAAAAAATTGTATCGATCTTTTTTTTTTTTTGTCAGAGCAAGCACATATGGCAGCTCCATTTTCTGTCACCATTTACTTTCTACTTAAAATTCAAATGTCAGTAGGCAAGGAAAAAAGTTGAGTGTTAAAACATAGAAAAGAATTAACTAAGAACAATCCCTGCAAGAACATTATTCTCATTGTTCATGGAAATTAAAGGCCATCCAGATAAATCCAACTTCCTCATCCCATTCTGCAAACATCTCATCCCCTTGCCTTTTTTCTTTCTCTACATGTTCCTCCCATTGGTAGTTACAGTTTTATGATTATTTCCCAACCATCTGCTGTCTTTCCTTGAGCCAAATAATTTCCCTTTATAATATGGTGAGTAATCACGTCAGCATCATTTCCCTGCAGTTGCACGTGTACTCACTGATTCTGCCTCCTCATTCCTCTGGAAATACTCACTCAGTAACTGCCATGATTTGCCACTTCAATTTCTGGTGAGCTCAACTCTGCTTGCAAAATTCCAACATGCTAATTGGTACCCCTTTGCACTTTGTTATTAATGAAATGGTAATTAAACATTTACTCCAGTTCCCATCTCCGGACACCAAAAGGGATGTGCATGTTGGATGGAGAGGGATGCTGGATGAACTGGAATGTGCATTTATTAATTAAGAGGTTACACTGGGACTGGAGAAGGTCAAAATGCTATTCTCATCTTAGGCTATTTGCAAATTAAATGGTTTTGGGAAGTAGGACAGTATTACTTTCAAATTCTTTAAAGTATTTTGAAGGAGTATCCATATTTTTTCATGTATTCCAGTCAATAGTATTGATGGTGTCATTTGTTGAAGACACCATCAATAGTATGGATTGGAATGGTATCTTTTGTTAAAAGGACATCTTTGCTGTAGTCTAACACTCAGAATGAGTTAAGCTGGTGGCAAATCAGAGTTCATTGCTAACCAGATCATAAATAGGTCTGTGCTGTTTATCTGATGCTGTCAAGACCTGTCCTGGAGAGGACCAGGTCTCAGGCTGGGATGATTTCAGGCTGCTCTGCCTCTGCTGCTTCTCAGGCCAAGCAGGGTCTGCAGACCAGCCAGGTGAGAAAGGAGGCAGATACACAGCACCAGTGCTCTTGCAACACTGGGATTTCCTGTGTAAACACAGCTGTAATTACTCCAGGCAGACAATTTGTAGCCCCAAAGCTCCTGGGAAAAACAAAGAGAAATTTCCTGAATCCGTCCAGTGACTCCTGAAACGTGGTTTGATTGTAAATGCACAGTAAATAATCTAAGGGGCACAAAGCTCTTCTAAGCAGGAGTAAATATTGCCAGCACCATAACCACACACCTTGTTTGTGACAAACTGCAAAGAACACACTGAAAAATCCTCAGTTTCAGAAGCTGCAGTTCTAACTTGAGGTACCTGAGGTTTTCTTGCGGTGTAGAAATCCTGCTCACATTTGTTAATCACATCATCAAGGTATGCCCATCGATGAAGGAAGGTATTAAATCAAATAGCTGATACGTTAAAGAGTAAATATATCATTATTATGTACAGTAGCAATCCAGGCATGCTTATAGGACAATATGAAAATGCCTGAAATGCATGTGTACACAAAGTCCCTTCCTGTTGTAATGCTTTCTAAAAACCCTCAGATAATTGATATTTTAGGGCAGCATTTGTTCTGATGCATGGTTTAAATGCCAGTGGTCATGATATAATCCCCAAGTTCAATATGCAATACCATATCCACCCCTTTTAACTGGTTGCAACAACATTCTCAGTTTAAAAGCTGATACACAGCAAGGTTTGAGGTTGTTATGTAGGGGGTTTTGTGTGCTAGATTTATAAGAAGTTTTATGTCTTTCTATGAAATAAAATGAAATAAAATAGCCAAGCTCCTCCTCTCACCTCCTCTGGTTTGATGCTCATAGAAACCAACAGGTTGACATTAATGTGCTTTGCAACTTTTTATGTGGATGTCAATCAAATTTCATTGATTTGGTGCTCATGTTATTGTAGCTTTCCTTTCCCCAGCCCTTTGGGAACATACACATGTTTAAATTACTCAATAGCTAAAGTGCTTACCTGCCATTCATTTATTCAGAATTAAAGATTCTCCTCATCTTCCTCCTGTGCAACCTTGTCCTGGGGTGACAGGACAAACCTGAAACTCTGGGTTTATGGTCAGGTGTTGGTCCCTGTGCATAGAACTTTGTTGTCCATGTAGGAACAGTCATTTCCATCACTTCATAAATGGTTTTCTCAGTAATACAACATGTAAACATCTCATCTAATATGCTCTGTTAGTTGCAGACTTCTAAGGATGTTTTCCATTCAGTTTAGGATCTTAATTCTGTTCCTTTCTTTTCTTTGAAGCTACTTCACTTTTCAGCATGTTCTGACTTTAAAGTTCATTCAATAAAAGAGGTGTTGTGTAAGTGCTGCTGGTAGGAAGTTCAAGGGTGGGAAGTTTGCTTCCATGCTCACAGTGTTATTTGTATCAATAGCAAAAGGTTCTAAAGATGAATAAATAGGAATGTTCCTCCTGGAAATTGTAGCTGTGATGCAGTACAAGTCTCTAAAAAAAGGATACTACTTTTACTTACTAGGGGTAGAATGGAAAGTTCATTTGGTATTTCTGAAAATATTCAGTTTTCATGGTCCTGTAATCAGCTAAGCTCTTAATTAAAAAAAAAAATAAACTGTTTTCTGATCATTGGGACCACTGAGATGAAAGCAGTGGCAATGTGGTCCACAATGCTTTCAACCCACTGCCTCTGATCAGACTTAGAATAGTTTCTGTGTTTCCACTTTTTTCTTCCTATTTGAAAAAGCAACTGCACCATCCTGGGCAGAAGTGAAATCAGATCCTGGTACACTCTAAAAAATTTAAGAATGGTTTTATAAACTCCTAAGAATGGGGTTAGGGTGATTATACCTTAACACAGCTCTGTGAAAAAATCTGGAGAGGTGTAAGCTATTTCCAACAACCTTACTCTCCATATAGTTCTTCAATCCATGGTATATATCAGATTTTTTCCCCATCCATAAAATCTATAATACTGCCTGAATTAGAATTTAATTTCAAAAGGGGGTAAAATCTCAAGACCCTATAAAATCTCAAGACCCTATAAATGGTCTTATTACCTCAAAAAAAAAAAAAAAAGAAAAGAAAAAAGAGTATATGCTTAGGGTACCTTTTGCTTCTCTTACTTGCTTCTTTTATTTTGCTAATCAAATATCAAACCAAAAGTAACCACAAAGTTTTATTCTGCCAAATATTTTTTTTGCTATTTTTATTCAGCAACTCTACACAGCCACCTTCCTTATGCCTGCTCTCTTCCCTTTCTCATGGACCTCAGTAGAACACAACAATATTGATTCAACACTCAAAAACGTGTCTTGCAGCAAGCTGAGTTACCTGATGGTTTGTCAAAGACTTCCTTAACCCCCATCCCCAGCAGTGATCGCAGCTAGGTTGTCACTTAGGGAGAAAACTTGTGAAGCAAAATCACGTTTGTGCTCTTTCAGCCTTAAAAGGGAAAAAAAAAATTAAAAAAAAAGAAAAAAAAATAAAAAACCCACAGTACAAAACACAAACACAAAAATGGGGAGGAAAAAAAGAAGACCATTTTCCTACACAGCTCACTATATGGCATCCCTGTAGCTGGAGATGCTAACAGAAATGAAATTGGATAGAAATAAAGGAAATGGAAAGCATTAGGATGCAGGATGCTGCCTGGGACTTGCCTCACTCTGTGCTGTGTGACAGGAATTGCCAGCAGGCTGCTCACAGTAGAAAATCACTGCCTGCTTTAGCCAGGGAAAGCAGGGCTCCCCTGCCCCCTGGGGCTCTCAGGGCTCTCGCCTGGCACTTTCCTAATGGTCAGCATTTGCTCTCTAACTCTCATTTGCCACTGGTTTTAAGCATTTATTTGTGCAGGGGAAGGAAAAGGAGCACATTTGTCTCTTGCAGAAAATTGACAAGTTATTTACACTTCAGGCTTTCCTGTGGGCTTTACCAGACATGCTCAACCTGTTGCAGAACACCTTCCAAAATTTTGAGAGAGGAAAAATATGATCTGAATTCCTATTTTATCCAAGGTGTTGATGATACAAAAGTGAAAAAAAGGTTGGGTTTGGGGTGTACTGAATAAATTTTTGCACTGGTTTCCTTCATGGAGATCCACAGTGCGGTCTTAGGGCATTTGAGCCAGATGTGTTGCTGAGGGATGCAGGAAGAAATGAGGCTCCTGCCAGCTTCGTCAATCTGTCATTCATGTGGATACTGGAAAGAGCTGAAATTTGTCAGATTATTCAAAAGCTAAAAAAAGCCCCCAGAGTTTTCTGTTGTATTAGCCCAGTCTGTGCCTATCCCTACATGTGGGCAGAAATTATGGGTGGTGCCTTGAACCAGCCCATTTCCCTTCAATTACAGCAGCTCAGGAAGGACTCTGGATTTTGGATGTTGGGAAACATTAAATAACTGTTGTTCAAATTAGTATCCATACTCCTTACAAGAATTTGTCAAATTTTCTTGCATTTGGAAAATGTCTGCACAGGGGTGGAGGGAGAAGGGGGAGAGGGAGAGGGAGGGGGAGAGGGAGAGGGAGAGGGAGAGGGAGAGGGAGAGGGAGAGGGAGAGGGAGAGGGAGAGGAGAGAGAAGAAGCCTCCATTTGTCCTCTATGATTTTTTTATTTTCTTTCTTAACTTGTTACAGGATAAAATGGCCATAACATTATCTACCTGCCCTAACAAAGGAGCAGAAGATAGGTGATTTTTGGCAAAGTGCTCTGAATTGGAAAATTATGGCAGGCTCAAGTTTACACATCCAAAGTCTTGGAGGGAGAGTGAATCTCACCCTGAAGTGTTCCTTAACAGAGTTTCAACACTGATAGTTATAATTTAAATAATACTATTATTTAAATATAAATAATGTATATAATATAAAAATAAATATAACTAATACTAAATAATAATATTGCAATAAATAATAGATATAATTTAAATACGAACATATTTTTATTTAAATTAACATCATGATGAGTATGATGTTCTGCCATGTCCATGTTAGACATATTCTCCATCTAAACATCAGCTACACAAACACACATCTCTCTGATATTTTTACAGGGTATTGCTTACCCTGTTTGAAATACAGAGTTCCTATAGGGAATTCTTAGAAACCCTTGTAATGCAGTAAATCCTTTAGCTACTTGAAGTCAGTTAATAGGCTTTTTAAGACTAATCACAGCTCTGTGCTTGACAAATATATCAGGATACTGCATTCACTGAGGGAAGTTGATACTGTCATTCATTATTTTATGACTTTGCATTAGACAAACTGAAATCAGACTTCTATCTCTAATGGAAAAAAAAAAAGACGTAATTTGCATTTCTTTCTGGGAAAGGCAGGATTAATGACATCAAATACTTAGTAACTCTTCTGCTCAGAGTCTTTAATTCAACATAAGATAATTTACACAGTAAGACAGAAACAACTTCTAAAGACTCTGGAACAGAAGTGGCCAGAACATTTTACATATTAGCAAATTCTTCTTAACTTGCCTACTGAAGAACTAAACATGCTAACTTTTAGATATCTTACTTTTGAAACTTCATGATAGCTACTGAAAAATCATTGTCTTTGAGCAGTTCTGGTTTTCTTAATGTACTAAGAGTGCTTTGAGCCAGAAAAAAGCCCCCACAAATAAATACCACACTTTTATAAGCATTTATAGGAAGAATAAACTCTTTATGACTACAGTAGAGCAGTGTCTGTGCACTGTTAAGCATGCAGGGGCATTATTATTGGTTACCTAACTAAAAAAAAGAAGAATAAATAAGACTGTAAAAACATCTCACATTTAAAATAAATGTAGTCTGGAGATACTCTGAACCAGTGTATTTTGGCATAAAACTGAAAAGAAAAGAAACCAACAAAACCTCGACTTGACTCTATGAACCCAAGTCCTGTAGCTGGGGAAAATTTGCTTTGACATCAGACCAGAATTTAGAACAGAATTAGCAAAATAATATTTTAAATAATTCTGCATTTGTTGTTGCTCATGAGAAAAATGCCCGAGGGGTCCCAGCTCCTCATCTCCAGCCAGGGCTGGTTTAATTGCCACTGGAATGGTTTTATTTCACTGGGATGTGGGAGCTGCTGTGAGCAGGGCAGAGCCCGGGCTGATGCAGCAGATTCCCTCCCCAGGGAATGTGGGATAAGCAGAGGAGCTCTCACACCCACCCCAGCATCTGCCAAGTCTTGGCCGAGCCCTCCAGGGCTGGGAGTGACCCTCATCTCTCATTCCCAGGAGCATTCAAACTCTGTTAATGAGTTCTGCACACACAGTAGCCCTTCCAAGAACTTTTGGCATTGAAACTCATATTGGCTTTGGGGGCGGGGTAAAAAGTAACCCAAAAATCAAGGTATTTCTCTGCCATTTTAGCCCTAATTTTTGCAAGTGTTTTGACAGATATTTTTATTATCATTATCCCACTAATGCATAAGCTGCACTCCTGCAGCTCTGTATTTCTATGTTGTCGAATTAGGTTCTTTTCTGACCTAGAGATGGGGCAACTGAGGTGTGTTTTAAAAACTTTATTTTTAGTCTCATGTGAAAGGTAGGACAATGCAAATATTATAATTCATATACAATACATATATTTATTATCACAATCAAAAACTATTTCCTAATTACATTACAAACATTTCTTAACCTATCAACTTTTTCCACACCATACTATAAATACCTTGAAACTAACAATCTAAAATTACCCTCATAAATCCTACTACAATATATCTTTCATAATTCTATTTCTCTAAAGTATCTTATTGCCAGCCGGGGTCCCTGTACAAATCACAAACGGGACAGGACTGCTGTGGAATGTGCCTTGAGCTGTTTGATTTTCCAGCATCAGTCTCAGTCCATGATTATGACAAGGGGAAGATGCCATCAGCTCACATCCCAGGCAGCAGACCAAAACCCTAATGTTACAACTCACATTATAAGTTTTTTGACCAATCACACAAAGCAAAAATACATTGACAGTAGTTCTATCCAATCACTGTAAGCACACATACCTTTAGTTAAAAAAAGGCTTACTTATTTTGAATACAATACCTGCTTGTAAGCCTTAAAGCACAATGCACAGAGCTCCATTATTAAGCTTCAAACTTCCTAATATCTTGCTAGATAAACTTTTCTGTAACTTAGGGAGTTATTCTAGACAAGCGTTAATACACAGACCATTGTTCTATTTGTCCTTGCTTTTCTACAGTTTAAATAATTTTTCTGCTGACCAATCTCATGGCTGCTGCTTAGCTCTAATCACAGTTCTGCTGTCTCTGAGGCCTGTCTTTTGCAGCTTTCCCAAAACCCTCTGATTTTGTGGATTCCCACAATTCCCTCTATCTGTTCACTTAAAAAGAAACTTTCATAACCTTTAAAACTTGTTTCTAGTTCCATTTCTCTCTCAACAATGTCTATCCTATTCTGTAACATTTTTAAATCATCAGTTTCTCGTCTCAAGGTTTGCATACAAATACACACTATGTAAACCTTCTGTCAAACTTTAAAAATTCTCTGCAAATCCATTTCCCATGCTATTATCTCTTTTATGTATTGAAGTGCAATCACGCCTTGGGTGATGCTGCAGCTTTCTGGGTTCAGTTCCCTCTGGCTGGGTCATTGATGCTCTTTTCCCGCATTTGCAGGAGAGCTGCTCCCTCTGCTGAGTTTTCCGTGGATCGCCACCGGCACCTGATGTCCTTCCTGACCATGCTGGGCCCCAGCCCCGACTGGAACGTGGGGCTCTCTGCCGAGGATCTCTGCACCAAGGACTGTGGCTGGGTCCAGAAGGTGGTACAGGATTTGATCCCCTGGGATGCTGGCACTGACAGCGGCGTCACCTACGAGGTTTGGGTTCTACCTCTCATTTATCCAAATTATCCCTTCACAGCAGTGCAATAGGAAAGCAGTTTGATCCATGGTAATGCCTTTATACTTTTTACTCAAATTTTTTTTAAAATGAAAGACTATTTGTTTAAAGAGATGTTAACTACACCTCACTGCCAGTGGCATTACTGGAGCTCCTTCATCATTAGCACTCATGTGGGATGATGTGACATCCACCTGGGGTGTTTTTACCACAGAAGGACAGGATGGGTAAGGTTGGAAGGAAGACAGTGAGTCCAATCTGGTCCAATCTCCCTGTTTAAGCAGGGTGATCCTAGAGCAGGTTATAGGATTCTGTACAGCTCTTGAATAACCCCAGTAAGGGAGGCTCTGCACCCACTCTGGGAGTCTTTCCCAGGGCTTGGTCACAGAACAGGAAAGAATTTCTCATTTTTGTTCACCTGTTAAATTCACCTATTGCATGAACAGAGGGCTTTGGTCACAACTGAGCCTTTGGGTGCCCTTTTGTGCAGACCAAAGCAGTGCCATCATCAGCTCCAGTTTGAGGCTGTTTCAACCCAATGCCAACTGTTCTGTTTGGCACAGGAAACTTCAACTATTTCTTTCAGCAAAGCAGAGCAAACCAACAACAGCAAAACCAACAACCACAAAACCACCCAAACAAAGAAAAAATCCCCCAAAAAAATGAAAATAAAACAAAACAAAAAAATCCCCATACCAGTAAGTATGAGTGTACCAAGCTCACCTCACAATGGAATTTTGCAGTTGAGCAATTGAGAGAAGTTTTAATTTCTGTAGATTAACTATTAGTTTCTTTTATAACACTTTTTTTTTCTTTTTGATTGCAGTCGCCTAACAAACCTACAGTGCCTCAGGAGAAGATCAGGCCTCTTACAAGCTTAGATCATCCTCAAAGCCCATTTTATGATCCAGAAGGAGGATCTATCAAGCTGGTGGCCAGAGTTGTCATTGAGAGAATTGCACGAAAGGTAAAATACATATAAGCAAAATTTTCAAGCAAGCAAAAATCCACTTTGTAAACAAAAAACTCTATCCATTCTTTCTCCACCTTCCCTCCAAATCTACACTCCTTAACCTACCCACAGCAAAGATAATGGCAGAAAAAAATTTAAACTGTCTTAAGGTGTTAGTTCTCCTAATTCTGGCAATTGTTGCATCTGCTTAATCGAGGATTTTCTTTATGTACACCTAGGAATTCAAAGAGAAAAAGGTGCTGCAGACACAACAGTGTCTCACAGTGTACTGGTTTAACCCCTCATGGATGAGTTTCCTCTCCTCAGTGTTCACAATAATTTTTTTTTGCAGGGGGAGCAGTGCAATATCGTTCCTGATAACATAGATGATATTGTGGCCGATCTAGCACCAGAGGAAAAAGAAGAAGGTACGTTTGAAATTAGTTTGTGCACTACTAATTATTTATATTTTGTTCCATTCTCTGCTGTCACTTGTAGATAAGGTACAAAACTGACTTAGGAACAAAAATTCCACTCAATGTCAAACAGTGATTTAGGTTTTCATCTCTTCTGGTCTCTTCTATTAGCTCTCCCTTGTACAGAAAAGAAATTGCATGTATATCTAGGAGATGACAATAACAATGCAGGCAATAAAAGAGAGAAGACTTTTGGGGTTCAAATAATTATTTTTTTGTAAAGAAAGTTGGCAATTAGAATTTTTTTTCTTCTGGGCTAAAATGGAGAGGATAGATTGCAGAAGGAAATAATGTATTCTATTGGAATCTAAAGCAATCAAAAGCAATCATCAACCAAGAAAAAGGAAGAAAATGGAAGACCATTTTTAACATCCAATACCTTTCCTTACTTTTCAGATGACACCCCTGAGACTTGCATATACTCAAACTGGTCCCCATGGTCAGCCTGCAGCTCCTCTACCTGTGAAAAGGGCAAGAGGATGAGGCAGAGAATGCTCAAAGCTCAGCTGGACCTCAGCGTGCCCTGCCCAGACACCCAAGACTTCCAGCCCTGCATGGGCCCAGGCTGCAGTGATGAAGGTAACCAGGAGCGGAAGGTGGAGGAGAAGAGTGCCTTGTGGAGCTTGCTTCTCCTTTAAAGTTCTCAGGGATGTCAGTTGCTGTAGTATGGCTTGGGTTGTGGTGGCCAAGAGAAAATTGCTGAAGAACACGAATGGCAGCTGTCTGTGGTGAATTCTGCAACTCAGCTGTGTCAGGGCATGAAGTGCACAGAATTATGAAGGAGAGGAGTGAGGGATGCTGTGGAGGTTTCATGGGTCTTGGGTCTTCAAAGAGACAGGAGCAGTTTTTGGGTGTAGTAAAGTTGTTTATTGCATGAATACATCGGTCTCGAAGGCAAGAGTTCAGAGTGTTAAAGTCTGTGCTAAAAGTTTTCTGGCATAAAGTCCAGAGCAGAAACACCTGCAGCAGCTCCCACCTTTTTTCTTCTTCTTGCTTCCTTTCATCTTCCTTCTTTGCACCCCAGTACAGGGGTTTTATTCATAAATTATCCAATCAGCTAAAAACACAACTCTAAAACATTTTTTTACACTATTCTAATGTGTGAAAGTGGTGACAGTTCTTACCCAAATCTATGTACATAATTTTATCTATTTACCTGGATAGTTCCATCTATTCTATCTAGAAAAGAAATGTTCTGCTATGTTTTTATTATGCCTGGGGCTAAGTTACTGAACTTTAAACTAGGCTTTAGGGCCTTTTACTAGCTAACACAGTCTCTTAAGGCACTTAGGATATGTTTCTATTTACTTAAAACTAAAACTTATACTTTTATTTCATGTCTATGTGGCTTAATATATTTCAGCTTCTCTAGAGGTTCTGATTCAAACCCTGCATTTCTTTTTCTCCCTGATGCACTCAGAGAGGCTTTTATTCCATGCATTCCATCAGGATGGAGGAGAGGACAGTGGGAAAGGCAGCATAGGAGGCATGCTGCACACAACTGGGCAGCAGCTCTGTCAATCCCTGTGGCCTCAGCTTTTTTCACAGAGAGCAGCAGGCACGACTCTCTCCCAGGATTTTTCCTGGGAAAGGCAGTGAGAAGCTCAGAGAAGAAGAGAAAACAATTGTTATCTCTATTCGCCACGCCTGTTGTTCAGCACATGTGGAATGTGTTATGGAGATTATTTACCCAAAGTGATTTGTTAATTGGATTCTGCTGATTTACCAGCTGGGTCAAAGCTGTGTCCTGGCTGTCTCCAGACAGTCATGGGTTTTTCTTTAGTATTCTTTAGTATAGTATCTCTTTAGTATGTAATTTAGTATAGTAGTAGTGTAATATAGTATAGCATTAGTGTAATATAGCATAGCTTAATAAAGCAATTGTTCAGCCTCCTGAACCATGGAGTCAGAGCACATTATTCCCTGGCTGGGGGCACCAGATTGATCAATCCCCACCCCTGAGTACTCTCTGTGTTCCAGATGGCTCCACCTGCATGATGTCTGACTGGATTACCTGGTCCCCCTGCAGCGTCTCCTGTGGGATGGGGACAAGATCCAGGGAGAGATATGTAAAGCAGTTCCCTGAGGATGGCTCCATGTGCAAAGTGCCCACTGAGGAGACTGAGAAGTGTATTGTAAATGAGGAATGCTGTAAGTATTTCATTCAGCCTCATAAAATCAAGCCAATAGCAGGAGCACTGCCCAAATAGTTTTTTATATGGGTCTTACTGGGGTCCCACAGAGCTCCATCTTAGGTCCTGTGTTCTTCAATACCTTAATTAATGACTTGGAGGCAAGATAGGAAGGGATACAAAGCAAATTCCCAAATGATTCAAAACTGGGAGGAGCTGCTGACTCCTTCAAAAGCAGGGAGGCCCTGCAGAAGGACCTCAGCAAATTGAGGAACTCTGCAATCACCAACCACATGAAGTTCAACAAGGGAAAGTGCTGGATTCTGCACCTGGGGTGGGCAACCCTGGATGTAACGACAGACTGGGGAATGAGGGGATGGAAAGCAGCACCAGGGAAAAGGACCTGGGGGTCCTTGGCAAGCTGAATGTGAGCCAGCAGTGCCCTGAAGCCAGAAGGGACATCCCTGTGCTGGGGACATCAGGCACAGCATCACAGCAGGGCAAGGGAGGGGATTGTCCCACTCTGCTCTGAGCTGGGGCAGCCCCACCTTGAGTGCTGGGGCAGTTTTGGATGCCAAATGGAAAAAAAGTTATTGAGCCATTAGAGTGTCCAAAGGAGGCCACTAGGGTGGTAAAGGTTCCAGAGGAGAAGCCATGAGAGGAGTGGCTGGGGGCACTGGGTTTGCTCAGCCTGGAGGAGAGGAGACTGAGGGGAAACCTTAGTGCAGTTATGAATTCCTCATAAAGGGAAGAGGAGAGGCAGGCACTGATCTCTGCTCCGTGTGACAGTGACAGGAGCCAAGGGAATGGCCTGAAGCTGTGTCAGGGGAGGTTTGGTTTGAATATGAGAAAAAATCTGGGCACTGAAACAGGGTCCCCAGGGAAGTGGTCACTGCACCAACCTCACTTCAAGAAGGGTTTGGACAACACTCCCAGGGACATGGTGTGACTCTTGGGGATGACCCTGTGCAGGGCCAGCAGCTGGACTCCATGGTCCTTGGGGGTCCCTCCCACCTGAGCTGATGCTGTGATACTGATGAGCAATGTTCTCTGCCCACTTTGAACAGCTCCCAGCAGCTGCCTGGTCACAGAGTGGGGTGAGTGGGACGAGTGCAGCGCCAGCTGTGGCACAGGCATGAAGAGAAGGCACAGGATGATCAAGATGACTCCTGCTGATGGATCCATGTGCAAGGCAGAAACCACGGAGGCAGAGAAGTGCATGATGCCCGAGTGCCGTGAGTGGCCAGGAGCTCTTCTCCCCTGCTCTGAAAACAAACATCATTTCTGACACACTGCCCCAGCACACAAAGAACACAGCTAAAGCAGGAGCAATGCTGCTTTATCTTGTCCTCCCTAAAATTGGGAAGAAAATCTTAGGCACTGTGCATTAAGTAGCACATTCAGTGTCAGGATGAGAGCTTCAATAAAAAATGTTCGTTGGTGTCCTGTTGCTGTATGACCCACACAGAGGTGTCTGTATCAGCAAGCCATACCTAAACAACTCTTAAGTTATGCAATATGAGGTATATTTGGCCATAAGGCTGGAATAGAACACATGAAACAGTGCCCTCCCCTTTTAACCCCTGAAAATTTCAGAAATTGAGGAGTTTCTTTTGTGCAATGGACCAGCCACACCCTTACTGTCACTATTAATTTCTTATGAAATGTTACATTTTCATCAGAGATAATTTTTAAAATATTTTTTGGTAGATTAGGTATGGAAACTTCACTTGTTAGACTAAATTAAGTTGACTTCCAGTTCTATTCACTGCAACAATCCTTTTGTTTTGTTTTGTTTTTTTTTACAGGAGTTGTGATTGAAACATAGCTCCTTAAACTATTTATTCCCCAGAGGCACTGAGACCTAGTAGATACGACTTAGATACAGGAAAAGATAGCAAATATATTTAAATCAAGCAAACCTTTCAATTTAATATGAAGTTTTATGAACTTCTTCAGCAGCACCATTCAGCTTGTGACAAGAAAGTATAATTGGCTGATGACAGATAAAACATAGCACCTTTTCCACTTGTATTATTTTCAAAATGTATACCTTCATATTTTATTTATAGGAATAAATTGTTAATAATAAGATAATTAATTGCATTTTTATTTCCTACCAGATACCATCCCCTGCCTGCTGTCTCCCTGGTCTGAGTGGAGTGACTGCAGTGTAACCTGTGGGAAGGGGATGAGAACCAGGCAGAGGATGCTGAAATCTGCTGCTGAGCTGGGAGACTGCAACGAGGAGCTGGAGCAAGCAGAGAAATGCATGCTGCCAGAATGCCGTAAGTTTGGAGACTTCCCTGGGAAAGGGAGGCTAATTATGTGTCAAAATCTATGGATCGAACCTCCATCACCACTTCTCAGCATCACTTCTTAAACAGGCGGGGTATCAAGCATGCATTGTTTAAAAAATTTTATTTATTATTATTGTTATCCTCATAATTATCATACACTTTCAGCAGCTGAGAGCTGAAATATGACTGTGCCTTAAATTCAGTTTGCCCTACATCACCCCATGCTTATTCCCAATACTTTCATGGGAATACAGCTCTGCATGTTTGACATACTGCAGCTCCAGGCAACTCCCCAATAGGAAATAAGTCAGAATTATAAAACCTGGTTTATCACTCAAATGCAGACAGTGTGCCAGGAAAGAAGGGAAGAAGAGTTGAAATCACCTGTGGGATTCTTTCAGCTCAGAAAGAGCACAAAAGAGGCTTTCTCCACCTTTGATACACCTCTGAATGGTATCATTCTGCAACCTGCTACTGGATGGTGTGGAGGCAGCTGCAGAGACTTTTTTACCTTATTTCATTAAAATCCCCCACTTCTTGGGTACAGCAAATTTCTGGTTGCTTTGCAGTCTTTGTTTAAGTGTGATAGCCTAATGCACTGCTGAATGAATAAGATATGATTGCCTTTAGCATCCTGTTTCCAGCTGGTTTGTGAGGTTTTATCACAAATTACATTATTTTTCACAGAAATTATTGGTTAAAAGGGCTTTTACACTGTAATTGCTCATTCAGCTTTTCTTAAATAATGTGAAATATCATTTTGATTTTTATTCACTGGGGCTGTGTTAAGCAGTGCTGAAAGATGAAGACTTTTAAGATATAATGGTATTAGTGAATGTGGCTTATTGCATAACACTGCTAGCAAAGCAAGGCTCAGATCTCAGAGGTAGCAAATTATTTTTAAATATAACTCAATTTTCAGCAGCTTTTCATTACAAAACAGACAGATGGGTGGGAAAATTGAAGAAGGCACAGGAGAATTATTTATATGTTCTTTGTAATTTTAGTGATCTGCCAGCACCACTCTTGAAGAAGAAATCGAAGAGTGTGTCAAATAACACTTGTGCTAGAAATGGACTCAGAAAATTCTGACATGCAGCCTCCAAATTGCTGAGAAGATTGGAGGGTTAAGCAGAATCCGTGTAGTTGGGGTGCAAAGGTTCATCAGGCACATCTGTGTGTTTCTGTGGATTTGGTGTCATTTTTTTTTGTGTTTCTTCCTCCCTGCAGCCATCCACTGCGAGCTGACAGAGTGGTCCCAGTGGTCGGAGTGCAACACCTCCTGTGGCAAGGGCCACATGATCAGGACGAGGATGATTAAAATAGAGCCCCAGTTTGGGGGAGCAGCCTGCCCTGAGACCGTGCAGCGCAGCAAGTGCAGGGTGAGGAAGTGCCTGAGGGGAGCAGGGATGGAAAAAAGGCGCTGGAAGGAGGCCCGGGAGAAAAGGAGAAGTGAACAAGCAAGGAAGAGTTTAGATAGTGAGCAATATCCAGGTGAGTGTCAAACAACTTTTTGTGGTTTTCTGCAAGACAGTGGTGCCTTGTGAAGGCTGAGCTAGAGCAGACACTGGACAGAGGTAAATAATAAAGTAGGGATTTATTAAGAGGCCTCCATGGATCCACCTTGGGCAGCACAACCCAAAATGGCCCCAAAATGCACCAGTGCTCCCAGAGTCTCTCCCTTGGATCAGTTCTGCTCCATTTGCATCTTGCAGTTCATTGTCCCATTCCAGCTTTAGCCCCTGCAGTCCCACCCTGCTTGTTTTTCTCTCTCCAGCCCACGGGGTTTGTGCTCTTGGGGCTGAGATTGGGATCATTTGTCCTTGGTGCCCAGCTGGAGCAGGAATTGTTTTGTCTCCCTGCTCTGTGCACAGAGCTCACCATCCCCTGATGTGAAGCTCAGACCCACACACTAAAGCAGCACAGAATGGGAAAAATAGAAAAGCTGAAACCTGAGGCACCGACAGGGGTTTGTGAGCAGCTCCAGCACATTCTGTGAGAGCACCTTCAGCACTTCAGTCAATAAAACAGAGCCACTTGCAGTGCTTGCCCATCACCAAAATCACCCAGCCTAAGCTCAGGGCACATGGAGAAAGGCCCACATCTGTCCATGTCCCAGCACTAAAAATATTTCAGCTACTCCACACAAAAGTGTGAAAAACTTTAAACTTTACACCTGGCAAAGGACTGATTGCAGTTTCTGCAAATCTGGGTGGCAATCTTTACATCCTGTTAGCTTCAAACAATTAAAATACTTATTCCTGGATCTGATGCAGAATTTCAAAATGGAACCCATTTCCACCTCAGCAGTCTGATTCAGACTCAGGCTGCTCCAGGAGATCTGCTCAAACTGCTTTTCCAATGGGGACAGTATCATCAAGTACTGATTGCTCAAATCAACAAAACGTATCTTGTGGTATAATTAACTTTATCTGGGTAGGAATTACTGCTAAGTTGTGGCTCATGCTTGTCTGACATTTAACCATTTCATCATTTTATCTGTCTTTTTAAATGTAAATATTAAATTTCTTTTACCTTTTTCAGTGTTTGAAAGATGCAACTTGGTTATTTATATTTAGCAGGCAGTTCTACTACTAAAAACTTAACCAAATCACTTATTTTTTTTTCAGTTTGTAGGATGAAACCATGGACTGCTTGGACAGAATGTTCTACACTCTGTGGAGGTGGAATTCAGGAGCGCTACATGATGGTGAAGAAGAGGTCCAAAAGCACTCAGTTTACCAGCTGCAAAGACAAAAAGGAGCTAAGAGCATGTAATGTCCATCCTTGTTAGCAAAACACAAGGTTCCAAGTGATGCACTCTGAGCTAAATGGAAAGTCAACCTTGGTTTGTTTTTTTAAAACAACAACAACAACAACAACAACAACAACAACAACAACAACAAAATATACAGTGTATATTAGTTTTCATTTTTGCAGTGTGGTTTGCTTTTTAGTCTTGCTGGTGCAAGAAAAATATTTTATAAATATTTCCTCACGGATTTATGCTGAGAGTAAGCCTTTGTTACTCCAGCCAGCCCTTAATGCATAAAAATAGTAAAGTCATGGTGAGTTATTTAACTAAAATACAGACACATCTGTGGACATGGAATAGCCATATAGAAATACCACTTGTAAAGACATGGGATGCATGCATATTAACAAAACTAAGTTAAAGTGACAGGAAGTTTCATCTGTGGGAGGATTTCTCTCTAGATTTGATTTTGAAAATCCAAAGCAGTGCCTCTGTGATTACACAACTATGCCAAGGAGTAAAGTCAGTAATGCTGGTTCAATAACATTAAAGATGCATGTTTATCTTTTTATAATATTGGGTTAAGCTAATAGTTATTATAATTATTATTATAATAATCTAAACACTTTTCTTCACATGGATGCTGTGGTCCATGAAAGAAGGTCTTTTTTTTCTTCAAAACTTAAAAAGGAAATAATTTTTGTGGCTCAACAGTGATGTCTGACCACCACACAATCACAGTCAAGAGAGCACATAAAGAAAACATGCAAGTATCATAATATGTGTACAGTCCATTGCCTTTCAAAATGGACACAGAACTAGTAGAAATTGCTCCAGAGGGTTGCAACAGCTGTGCCACAGGATGTCTTCCACATGAGGGACACAAAAAAATTAGATTCAGTTTCGCAAGGATTTTATTCACAGAAGAAGAGGGCGACAGGTTTATAATAAACAAGAAAGGTAGAGAAAAGGTGAGCCAAGCTCTCATGCATCCCTTAAAACTGAAACGAGCCTCTGAAAGGAAACAATGACAGTCTTAAAAAAAAACCCTGATTATAGAGTGGCACAAGAATACATTTACAGCAGTGTCATTTATGTCTTTTTTTTTTACTCAGAGCATAGGGTAATCTAAAAATTACTAAATTTGTGAGAATTACCCATTTGTGCATATCCTAGCCAGGTTAAATGCCCTCCCTGACTACTTAAGTGATTAAAAAACTGCCTGAGGTGATGAAATACCTCCTCACTCTTCTATTTGCTGTTTTACTGCATCTCCTGCAGAGTCTAATTAGCTCTCACTCCCACACAGAGTCAGGTGTAACCAGGGAGACCCTTGGGCCCCACTTGCTATTGGAATACAATCTTTTCCTGCAATTCTATTTTCCTGTAATAATCTAACATTAAGAGAGGAAGGTGATGTGTTACCTCTTGGTCCAGGAAAGGCAGCATCCCCCTATGTCTCTTCTGAAGCAAGAGCAGTGCACTGAAAATAAAGATTGTTGATGCCCACGCTTAAGCTTGAGAGAAATGAATGGAGAGAATTTTTTTTTAATGGTCTCTAAACCAGCCTTAAGTAATTTACCCACTCCCTTAACACTTGGTCACTACCCTGAGGACCTGACAGCTGGGTTTTAAATATTGCTGTGCCCCAGAGCCCTCTGAGCTGTTCATCTTCCCCACCACCACTACCACCCTGGGGATCCTCTGTACCTGAACACGCTCATCGGGCTGGTGGCATTAATTGTGGGGCTGTTCATCAGCAATTCTCCACTGAACACTGCAAGGGCTACTCAGGATTTCCACAGCCATCACATCCTACATGCTCTCAAGATATTTTACTGCTTTCTGCAGATTTGGAGTTAGGGAAAGGCCAGGGAAATAATGGAACCAAGGGCAGTGTGAGCCCTCTCCTGCTGCTGCTAAATGAAATGGGTGCACACCCATAGCCAACCAAACCAGGAGAAAAAAAGAATACAGCAAGGTTTAATGCTAAAACCAAACATTTTACTTTTTGCACAGCTTGGCTCACTTAATAATATTAATTCAGATAGTTTGCCTCCTTGTGCTTGTTCAAAAATTGTGCAGTTTATGTTTCTACAGCACTGCCATGACAGCATAGCAGCAAGACTGCCCCTCAGTAGTGCATTTAGGACCTTGCATTTCACTTGTATGACCAAAAATAAAGAAAACCCAATAAAAAAAAAAACAGTGGAGTGATATAGGTGCTCAAGGAGCATATTTTGGGTAAAGAAACTGGAGAGAAAAGCCACAATGATCAATGCCAGGGCAGGGCCACATCTCTGGCTGAGCTGACAGAAAGTGTCCCAGCTGAATGAGTCCATTCACTCAGAAAAGTAATCTTTGGCCATAAAATGAGTGGCAGAGTGCTTTTAAATGCTTTGAAGGACCTGTGAGCCTGGGGCAGAGGGAACAGGAGAAGTTTCTCCTGAATGGAAAAAACGTGCTGAGTTCAGGAACCAGATATATCTCATCAACCACTTGTCCAAGATTATCTTGCAAAACCATTCCTGTTTCAGCAAATAATCAATGAAACCCAGTGTTGTATTTTCATTTTCACATTTGTTCCAGTTCATCAAGCTGTTTTGTCTACTAAATACTTCCTTTGCCAAAGGCCATATAGTGCAAATACACTTATAGAAAACATACAACACCTTTCTGAACTTGCCCACAAAATTGTCCATTGAAACAATCTGGCATTCCTTTGTGATTTTTACTAATTTGATTCTCCAGATCCTTTCTTTTTTTCTCTCTCTCTTTAGAAGGCTGTTCAGTGTGATTTCCAGTCATTTCTCTTAGGCTCATTAAAGTTCTGAATGTTGCAAATTGCTTTTTTCCCCACCTTGTTAACAGATGAAATGACAAGGTCATTGCACCGGGTCAGAAATGTGTGACCACTCCTGCTTCTGTTCAGCTCTTCACACTTGTTTTTCTGTCAAAACGTTTTACAGATATCTTGTCTTTCTTCTAACTTGATACATGAGAAACATTTAGGCTTGTTACATTTTGTATAAAAAATAAACACAAACAAAAACAAACGAAGGAAGTAAAAAAAAAAAAGAGGTTGATTTTCTATTCAGAACAAAAAAAGAGAAAGCTCTGATATATGTAGAAATCTTGCATTGTTACTGTAAACTTTCTAGTAGTGTAATAGGCACTGGTTATCAGTCAATGAAAATAAGAACTGTTATTGTTCTGATGTCCTGAATAATCCTGCTGAACTCAAAGCACAGATGTCACACCAGTTTTGTAGACCTCAGCTACCAGATCCTAGCATCGTCAGTACCTTTTTTTTTAATATACAAAGGATAGAATCTTTACACATAATAAAAAAGTTAGGGGCTTAACAAATGTACAGTAGGACTCTGTTTGTGCGACACATGAGTTAAACAAAATTTTGTTTGATTGCATTTTTAGATTTCCTTTGTTGTTTTTGTTTGCTGTGGAATTATGAAAAAAGCAACCATGAACATTTCTTACCAAAGTCTTGTGTAGATGTTTTGTAGCTGTCTGCCTAACACATTATTATTATAATTATAATAATAATTATTATTATTATTATTATTTTGGAATAAAGACATCTTTACTATGAATTTTACACTTGTATGAGATTCTGTTCAACTTATATGATTATGAACACCAAAAAAACATTTATTAATATGAGTCAAGTCATGTTCTTATTTACATTTTACTCCTGTTCAAGGTCACAGGAGTGAGTGGATTTCATTATAACCAGTCATTCTTTCTACTCGGAAGTTGTTTGCATCAAGGTCTTTGTCAAATACTTTGTTGTTCTTTTGAAATCACAGGGTAACTTAGGAACATCACATTATGTATTTGTGTATTACTCTCATGTGGGTTTTGTTGCTGTTGTCGGTTTTTAATAAAAGAGAAACTATTTAAAAGAAAACATTTTAAAGCCTGGTGGTACATGAAAGGGAAAAAATCATTACAAATAAGCTCTCAAAAAGCCTTAGATTTTGTGAAACTTTCGACTGATCTTTTGTGCCACTGGAAAACTGGTTTGGGACACTGTGGGTCTGAGTGTGCCACTGAAAATTACCCAGAAATTTTGGAGGCAAGGGAAGCAACACAGCAATGCTGCTGCTCTAAAAATCCAATTGTCTGTAACATTTGCTGCCAGCTAAAAGCAACCAGTGTGTTCACAAAAACCCCTCTAGCCTAAAACTGACTTGTAACCAGGCTGAGGGGAGGCTGGAGGTAGTAACTGAAATATGCTAAAATCCCTAAACTCCTCACTACCACGTTTAAGGCACTTTAGTGGTCTTTGCTCCACACACAAACCCATTTAATATTTTTATTGCATCACTTTCAACCCTGGGACTCATCCACCTCACGTGGTGTTGGGCAAAACAAAGCAATTCTGTTGAGCTGAGTGGTATTAGTTCTGTCTCTGCTGCTTTCCAAAAGACTTTTGTCTTTTGGTATTAGTTCTGTCTCTGCTGCTTTCCAATTTGTGCCATAACTTGTGGGTTCTCTGCTTCTTTTTTCTGCCTCTCTTGGGTCATAATTGAAGACACCTGAGAGGACAGTTCACGTTCACACTCAGGTGTTTATTGTTTCTTATCAATGTTACAGCCTCACAGCTGTGAGTTCTGCAGACTTTCATCAGCAAGACACAAAATGGCCAACTATCTCTTGTTACAAGGTCTTTTGAGGCTAAACTACCCAATTATGAAAGGACACCTAGATTATTTTCCCTTTTAACCCAATAACTGATCACTTGAAGCTTGCAATGTGGACTTTGCTGTCCAATTACAAAACATCACCCAAACCCATGAAGAAGAAGGAAGAAGAAGGTGAAGAACAACCTGCCTCCACCCTAAAACCTCCATCTTGCTTCATATTCTAAAACCCCAAACTCTTACATTCTTCATGTGATATTACACACTTCTAACCAACTACACACCCATAATCCCAGTGCAATTAATCAATTTTGGAAGCCTTCTCCACTGCCTCAGGTCAAATGCAGTATTCTCTTGTGGGTCTGTGCCTTTCAGCACAGAAAGTTTAAAATTCTCAGCATCCAGGGTTCCAACAATAACTGATGGGACATTTGTGGTGTTGTGAGGTCCCCAGGACGAGGTGAAAGATGAGAATTTGACTCCCAAGTTCTCAGAAGGCTGATTTATTATATTACGATATTATAGTATATTAAAAGAAATTATATACTAAAACTATACTAAAGAAAAAGAAAGGAGACATCAGAAGGCTAGAACAAGAATGAATAATAAAAACCTGTGACTGACCAGATTCCCAACACAGCTGGACTGGGACTGGTCATTAAATTAAAACAATTTGCATGCTGGGTAAACAATTCTCCAAATCACATTCCAGAGGAACAACACATGGAGAAGCTGAGGCTTCTCATCTTCCCAGAAGAGGAAATCCTGGTGAAGGGATTTTTCAGAAAATATCAGGGTGACACACATGAACTGCTCAGCAGGCAGTGACAGTTCTCACACGTGGTTTAGGTGTCTTAATGCACCTAAAGGGTTAATGCTGGGAGCTCTGCATTCCCATCTTCCTCACTGAAGCCCTCAGGAGCAGGCAGTTGCTCTGCCAAAAGTAATAAATTCACAAGCACTGAGACAGGAGAGCCCCCGCTCCCTGTGTAAGCACCACATTTGCAAAGGGAGCAGAAATTAAGCCTCTCACAACTCACAGTTTTCTTCTTTACATGTCAGGGTATTTGGAGATATGTCTTTTAAATTATATGTTTTATATGCACTTCAAAGAAAGACCAAGAGCTTAAACCCTCACCCACCATGGCCCAAGTGCAAAAAGCACCCCAAAGGTGCTTGGTGTGCACCAAACCAGCTGTACCTAAAATGCCTTTTTATCTGAAAAAGAGAGAGAGCAAGTGCATACAAAGGAAAAGAGCAAAGATGGCTCAATCACAGAACCTTTCCAGGAAATGCTCTCCTTCCCACTGATACCGCCAAAAATATTGGGATATTACAAGGAGAATACAAAGGAGTAGCCAGTGGCACTTCAACAAAGCCTCCATAAGTAACATTTCCAGATACAACTAATGAGGCTGGGGTTAGTATTTATTCTCCTTCATAAGCCTTGAGCCAAGGGAGCTGGGCTAACAGCTGGTAAAAACATAATAACAGATCCCATATTTTATATGGTATCACATATTACTTTATCCACAGAAGTTAAAAGGGGGAAAAAAAAAAGAAGTTTTTTACTTAGAATATCCTTAAAACCACTTGGGCAGTGAGAGAACCAAAGCAGTGTCTAGAAAACACACAGTTAGATTATAAGTTAAAAAATTTGAAAATGCTCTACGCCATGATTTCAAAGTGCATAAAAGGTTATGAATGTTAAATATAATTTTATAGTACTTACATAAAAAGATACATAGAAAACAAGGTGCACAAGTATAGAAACAGTACTCCCAGAGTAAACAAGCAGCTGTACTATTTAAAAAAATCAAAATATTTGTACTCATTCTCAAATGTCTTCAGTGAAGGAAAAGAAACTTTTGTCAATCAATCTACTTGCAAAGATACAATACTATACTTTTTTGCTATGCTTATATATGTATACACTATGCATATATTTTTTTTGCTACATTTCAACTTCCAGTTTACACACCCCTTATACGTTAGAAATGAAGATAAATATCTGTAAATTGTTCATTCCCGGGGGACACAGTGTACAGAGAGGATCAATGCATTCACACACAAAAAAGCTTGTAATGCCTTTTCTGGAGAAATAAAATGACATCCCACTAGATGGCACTAGAAGCCAACACAGACAGCCATCTGTGCGGGTTTAAAAAAAAATAGCAAAGAAAAAAGAACCCCAAAAACCTAACAAAATATAAACCCCAAGTAAGCAGAGCATCACCGTGGGAAGGGACTCTCAGGCCCTTTCTCTCTGTAGCTGCCTTCTCCCTGCATCACCAAGGGCATTACTGCTGCTGGAATCCTGTCCCAGCCTTCCTTAATTCGCTCAGGAATGCTCAGGGTGCAAATCAGCTGGGAAGGGATAGCAGGGAAAGGAGCCACAGTAACACTCTGGTATTCTCTGCCACACCTGTCCCCTGCTCTTCCAGCCAGGCATCCTTGCCTTCCCCTTCAGGAAAGTGGTTTTATTGATCTTTAGAAGCAGAAATCTTCCAGCCCAGGCAGAGGGAGAGAAGAGGCCCAGGATTTCAAACACTCCTGCAAGGGAGGTCACGGAGAGGAGGTTTGAAGCCAGGCATCCCTCAGTTTTTGTGCCAGGGTGAAGGTGATGCCTCAGATTTATCTTTTATATTTTTCCCATTCTGTGCTGCTTTAGTGTGTGGGTCTGAGCTTCATATTCAGGGATGGTGAGCTCTGTGCACAGAGCAGGGAGACAAAACAATTCCTGCTCCAGCTGGGCACCAAGGACAAATGATCCCAATCTCAGCCCCAAGAGCACAAACCCCGTGGGCTGCAGAGAGAAAAACAAGCAGGGTGGGACTGCAGGGGCTAAAGCTGGAATGGGACAATGAACTGCAAGATGCAAATGGAGCAGAACTGATACAAGGCAGAGATCCTGGGAGGGCTCATGCATTTTGGGGCCATTTTGGTTCATCTTGGGTGCAGCCCTGGCTGGGCTCTTGTGCTGCCCAAGGTGTACCTATTGAAGCCTTCTAATGAATACCTACTTTGTTATTTAATTCTGTCTAGTCTCTGTTCTAGGGCAGCCTTCACAGTGCACCAAAGGCACTGGTGACTGATTTAAGTTAGAAATGGGGGTGTGTATTCTGTCCCATTCTGTCAGAGCTGGGGCAGTTCTCTGCTGTTCATGGGACAGTTTTTTCTTTCTCTCTCCCACAGCCAACCCTCCCTCCAGGAGATCTCTTCTGTCCATGGTCACTGAGTGTCCCTGCATGGCTGATCCAATTCCATCATCCCATGGGGAGAGGCTCCACCCAGGGGAGGAGCCAAGCATTCCTACCTGGATACAATCTGAGGTTTGGGAACAGCACAGTAGCCTTTGCCCACTGCATTCCCAGAGGAGCAGCTTTCTGCTGCCCTGCATTGCCAGAGGGAGCCCAGGCCCATCTCCAGCAGCCCTGGGGCTGCAGAGGAAAACTCCCCCCTTGTGCAGGATCCCTGCTCCAGCAGAACCACAGCTGGCACTGCAGGAGGGCTGAGCCACCATGGGATGGGGCTGTGCCACCACCCTCACACCCAGGGGGACAGGGCCTGCTCTGACTCTGTCACTGTTTATTTCTGTACTATTGCATTTGTATTTTTAATTTTCCTAGTAAAGAACTGTTATTCCTACTCCCATATCTTTGCCTGAGAACCCCTTAATTTCCAAATTATAATAGTTCAGAGGGAGGGGGTTTACATTTTCCATTTCAAGGGAGGTTCCTGCCTTTCTTAGCAGACACCTATCTTTTCAAACCAAGACAGAGACCCAGGGGAGCTGGGGCTGGAGCCAGGATTCCTGAGGGCTGGAAAGGAGGAAAACACCTTGGCTGAGCCCAGGGTTGGAATTACAGACTGGATTTTTGGGCCACTGTGGCTCAGAGGTCACTTTGGTGGCTGGTTTCTTCTCAGGCAAGGTGTCCAGTACTGAGACAGTAAAGCACCTTTTATAGTTGTGAATTATTTTACTCCCTGATATTGTATAAAGATAAGCATTTTTGAGGTGGAAACACTTCAGAACTGCCAAAAAAGCTGAACAACTTGCTAAAGCCCGTGCAAGAAAAGCAGCCCCGGCCTTCTCCTGCTTAATTTGAGTGCAGTGGGCAGCTCCATCACACAGTTCTCCTACCTGCACAAAATCCCTTCTGTGCTCAGATAAAGCAGAGCTTACAGGTCTGGAAAGTTTGTTTGGGGGTTTTTTTTGGGTTTTATTTTTGTTTTTTTTTTTTCTTTGTAAAAAGCCTGTGGGAAGCACTGTCTTTGTAGAGAGGTACCCAAGAAGAATTACTGTGTCACGTGTAATGACCCCCACACCATTGAAAAATGGCAAAGTACCATTTGCCATTTATCATCAATAATAATCAATAATGCAAAAATAAGAAAATCCGCAATGCTTATTCCATCCAGCTCATGTCCAGAGCCATTTCCTAAGTGATGCAGGCAGCATCAATTCCCTGCCCTCCTGTGAGCAGGACTCACAGCACATGCTAGGATGCACTCCATCAAAAACATCCCAGCGGGAACCAAACCAGGCTGGACCAAAGGCTGGGCCCTGTCCCAGCAGGTATTTCAGGCTTAGGACACGGCTTGTTCAGTGTTCCCTGAAAGTTCTGTAGCTCTGAATCAGAGAAGGGAAAATGAACCATAAAGAAATCAATCTTTTTGGAGGTTAAACAAAACTTTAGAAAAACTTCATAAGGGAATACCAATTTAGAAACATTTTTGCTGCAGCTGAAATTAAAAAGTTCGAATGTATGATTTAATTTCAAATGAGCTAATTGTTTCAAAACAGCTTTTTCTCTTTATTCATACTAAAGTACATTTTAAAATTAGTATCATCTTACAAGTCGAGACGAGAAGGCCCTTGTCTATTTTGATGTAATTTGAAAAAAGTTTCAGCATGAGTCACCTAACAAAGCAGAACATTTCAAGCTCTGTATCAAAAAAGATCACTTATTAAATATTTTTTTATTATTTTTGTCAATAAGGAAAATAATCACAATTTCAATAAGAGCAACAGGTACTCATATTATTCCAAGTACCTGTTGACAAACTAATTGTAATTTGTAAAAGACACTGCTCTGCTAATTAAGATACAAATTTTCACTGGTGATTGCAACACACAGTACTCAAAGAATACTCCTAACATTTTTATTTAAAGTACTTTTAAAAAGCTGGTTTTCTTATTTTAGAGTTTCAAATGTAAAATATAACTTCCAGCCAACTCAGTATTCCTTTAAAATAATAGATTTCTCACCAAGATTTCTTTTTTCAGGTTATATTTAGACCATTACCTGAAAATTTATGGTATGCACTGGCTTACAGGCAGCATCCTGCCCACCACAATTCAAGAAGGGCAAAGCTGTTAATTTGTGAGTGGAGCTGCAGTTCCATAAATTCTTGTGGCTGTAGGGATAACAGGACATGTGGGAAATGGGTTTAAATCACAGAATTTGCTTCCTTTTCTATTGCTAGGAAACAAAGTGCTGCATTTATTCTAAGGAACTATTAAAAACTAACAAACAAACAAACAAACAAAAAACCCCCACCTACCAAAACCGGTCTGGAGTGTCACAGACAACTTTTATGAAAAGTCCTTTCCTTAGGATTTTTCCTCCTGAGAAGCTGAGAGGCCTCAGGAACAAAATGTAAACATTGATTATCTGCTACTGTGGAATGCAACAGGTACATCTGTGATTGGCCCATGTTGGATGTTTGTAATTAATGGCCAATCACAGCCCAGCTGGCTCAGACAGAGAGTCTGAGACAGAGCCTTTGTTATGATTCTTTCTTTTTCTATTCTTAGCTAGCCTTCTGATGAAACCTTTTCTTCTATGTTTTTAGTATAGTTTTAATGTAATATATATCATAAAATAATAAATCAAGCTTTCTGAAACATGGAGTCAGATCCTAATCTCTTCCCCAATCTGAAAACCCCTGTGAACATCATCACACTGGAGCTTGCCATTTCTATTTTCTATAATTTAAAATACATTAATAATTAAGAGTTTGCCTTCCTGAAGAAGTTTGCTCCCAGTTGAATTTTTAAGAGCTTTGCATTTCTGGGCTGACCAAACCCATAGCACCTTCTCTAAGTGGGGACGACTCAGTTCTACCTGCCCAGATGCCCCATTTTTGTGTTTAATTCATTCCAGGAAAACAAAAATAATTGCAATTAATACCTGGAATTCCTTCAAGTACCAGCTTGGAGATGTTTCCAGGAGGGATGTGCAGACAGAGCCCCTGCCCTGAGTGTCCAGCCCGGCCTGGAGCCTCCTGAGTTGCTGCAGCGCGGCTGCAGGCGGCAGCATCAGAGCAGCTTTGCAGCACAGCATCCTCTGCTCTTCCCCAGCCTCCCATGCTACAGCAGAGCCCAGGCAGTGCTGGGAGATGTACAGCAGCAGGCAGAGCTCCCCCTGAAACAGCAGAGCCCTTTTGACATTGATGTTTTTGGGCTCAGTGCACAAATTAAAGCACACTGGGCACAGCAAGCAGGTAGGACGGTGTCAAAGCTGATGGGGCCCTTCAGACTCCTGTTGATCACAGCTCTGGCCTGGAACTGACTCCTTACACATTCTGAAGTGTCACCATCCCTCTCATTTTCTTGAGGCAATTGTTCCAATATTTTCTTAGTATTTTGGCCCGATTTTAATGCCATTGGAATGTGAATGCACTCAAAGTCACATCCTGCTAGCTCCCTGATCCGGGTCCTTGCTTTCCGGATCAGTTCTGCTACCAGCTCTTGGGGGATTGTCATTCTCTTGGACCTTTGGTGACTGAGGAAAACCCATTCTATGATCAAGAGAGGGTCCCTCTGGTCCTGGCCCTTTTTAGGTGTGTCCTTTGCCTTAGGTGTTTTTTTTTCTTCCCACTGGAAAATGATTCCATGGAGGTGTGGCAACTTAACTAAGATGATAAATTTGAATGGCAGGTCAGGCTGACATCAGTTGGCCTGTCTTGTGGACATTGCAATCTGAACATTTTCTAGAGCTTTCCTTGCCTCTGGGGTAATAGCCCTAGGAGAACTGGGGTCTCTCTCCCTTTCAATAAATTGAAAAGAGGGGCAAGGTCTTCATTAGTCAGACCCAGCCAAGGTGAGAGTGAGGTTTCTCTTTCAATTTAGACAGAGCTCTGCAGCAGAGTCACTTTGATAGATCAAAAAAAGAACCCAAACTGTTAAACCATCAGTATTGTCACCCTTAAGCTGAAGGAACTGTTCAGCTTAAGGGTGACAATGTTCACCCTGTTCAGGAACTGATAGATGCAAAAATGAACCCAGAGTGCTAAACCATCAGTATTGTCACCCTTAAGCTGTAGGTGTGTGTGCCCACAGAACATCCCTGCAACAATACTCAGGCATCTGAAACCTCCTGCTGAGTATTTTGGAAGGGGCAGGCCTCTAGGAAGGGATCCCATAAATACCAGCAGGAATTTGATTGCTCAGCCCTCAGTTTCCAAACTGCTCTTTTAGATCTTTTGTCTTCCCTGAGCTGCTCCTGCTGGCATGAAGGGATTATGGTGGAGCAATTGGGAGCTGGGTGACAGAAGTGCAGAAAAGCCAGAGCAAAGCACAGTGTCAGCAGAGCAAACTTTGCCTGTGATACAACAAAAGCTGTTCTCCCTTCCCTCCCCTCAAATCCAGTAAGACCAGAATGCTACAAAGACAAGAACTAGGTTGCTATGACTACTATAAATTAACATCAACACTTTCCCCTTAACACTTTCCCCCTTCAAAATCTAGTTTCTGATCATAGGAGCATTAATCTAAATTTTTGTGTCATGGTAGCAATTTAAGACATATTTAGGATTGTTCAGGCATTTCAATAATTCATTAAAAGAATGCAGAAACATGTTGGAAAAGGCCTCTCAGATCATCAGGTATTGCTCTGGTCACAATTAATTTTTACACCACACCATGGATGATAGCAGGGTTTTAGGATTTAGCAGGGAGAATATATTTGTAAAGGATTGCCAGCAATTTCCTTTCCCACTTTTTTTGCCTGTCAGGGAGTGGGTTGGATCAGGCATTGTTCTCTGGTATGTAGATTATTCAATAGGTCTTTACACCTTTCTTGTTCACTAAGTATTTCTTCAGTGTAATAATGATAATAATAACAATATCTGAAAACCTCTGCAGAAAGGGATCATTCCCTGTAGAAAACAAGACTGACAAAGTGAATTGGTCATACTTTCTTCCCAAAACAATGTTAAGGTAATGCATGTTTGGAATCCTGTTAGTAAATTGCATTATGTTATCTCTGTTTAGTACAGTGAAATTGCAAATTAACCCCCTTTAAAAGTAGGTCAGCTCCCATCACCTAAAAGATCAGCACTGTGTGATCAATCTTAATATGGTTATCAAGTAATCTGCAGAAAAGTGCTTGGCAGGCACTGCACTCTGACTCCCTGCCCAGAGCTCCTGCTCTGTGATTAATGGTTCTGCTATTCCCCATTTGAGCCCTGAGAAGTTACACCTGTCCACCACTTAGGCTGGCTTTGTCTGGAATTCATGGAAGCACTAAAAATTACCAAAAGCCAAAGAGAAAAAAAAAAAAAAAAAAAGAGGAGAAATGTTCTCAGTACTTACAGGAAAAGTTGCTGGAAGTTCACATTTCAGACTCACTCTCTGGCATTCATATCCTTCCAGTGCCTCCAATATAACACTTTCCAGATATGCACAATACTTTTTACATGTACAACTCTGGATTTATTTTACTCTTTATCATTAAAGGTGATTTTTTTTTTTCTATTACATTATCATCCAATTTGCCAAAACAACAAAAATTCATTGTCTAAAGATCAGACTGAGTTACACTGCAGTCATCCAAGTACTGTCTGGTAAATCTGTTTAATGCATGAACAGTGGATATTTGTGTGACACTATTTATTTAAGCCATGGATTTTTGCCCCCTGATATTTTCTGGTGAGGTTTCTGGCTGAATCCTTGTTGATATACTGCCATATGTGAGCCATCTCTTTTGAGTGCTGCGGCTCCTCTTGACACAGAAGGCCAGCAGCAGGCTCCCAGCTGCTCAACATCTCACTCTGCCCTTTCAGTGGGGTTTATACATGACAGTGGCTTCATTTTGGATTAAATGCAGCTGTGATTATTGTTAGTGATCAACATAATTATGAAACAGTTCCTTCAAATCGTTGTTTCACATCATGAAATGCTGGGTGGATGAAAAGGCTTAATGGCCTGGACACCTCCTTGTTTTTGACTGACTGCCAGCCCACCCCACCTGGCACAGCATTTTTGGGGGTCAAACTGGGTTCTGGGCACCATTCTGGCTTAAAATGGAAGCAAAAATTGGGGGGCTGCACGAGACTGCCTTGGAGCAGAGACAAACCGGGGCAATGCCAATAGTCCTGAGCTGATATTGCCACAGAACACCTTGCTGTGGCTTCAACAACACCTGGTAGCACCCATCAGGCAGAGGAAGAATCATAAAAATGCAAAACATAATTTTCATACAGAAAAGATAGAAATATAATATAAAAGATAGAAATATAGAAATATAATAAAGGATAGAAATATATAAAACTCGCATATAAATTAGAACTTCCATAATAACAAAAACCCAGAGCTTGGCAATGAAGAGTGCAAGGACAGGAACAGGGAGGAGTTTTACCTCTTAATTAATTCTGAGCCATTATATTGTTATGTACAGCTGCAATTTGTTTTATTTTCCTGACAGAGATTATTTCCTGATAGTTTTTTTCCAAACAGCTCACTGGCTGGTGGTGCCATGTGCTGGCATTTTACAGCCACAGCCACAACAGAGGGCAGAAGAGTCTACACATTCCCTGTCCTCCAAAAAGCCCTTTTAGAATAAAGAACGTGGAGGTTCAGCATTGGAAAAATATTTCCACCAAAATGTTACCAGGAAAAATAATAGCTGGGTGCTCTGAAGGTAATTTTGGTGTTTTGTCAGGCCCCACTTGGGTGAATTCTCATCTCCATGAGTCTACAGAAGCCAAACTGCTTGGTGTCTTCAACAAGATTTCACTAAAGAGAAATAAAGACCATTTCTTGTGCTTTCTTTCATCTTTCAGAAACTCTTCAGGGTCCTCTCTTATTGTTTTTGGGTTTAAGATTTAAAGAAATGTTAATCAATCTCCCTGGAAGCCCTATAAAACTGAGTGTATGTCTGGCTGCAAAATAAACCCAGCAGAAAATGTCTAAAAACAAAACATTCACGTGGCTGATACTTAACTTTTCAACAATTTCATAATTCCTTATCTCTCCAAATTACACATTTCCAGCAGCCAAGAGATGACTAAAATGATTTAACTGAATTTCACAACTTTGCAGATAATAACTGAGAACAGCAGGCAAAATTGCAGCACAAAAAATGCCAAAAATTTTTCCTCCCCTCCTCAACAGGACTTTATCTCAGCAGCTTGCCATGAAAAATAAACAAAAAAAACTAGCATGAATCTCATGATTTTTAAATTAAGGCACGTGAGGGGTTTGTTTTGCTTATCTAAATCCACTTCCATGGTTTTTATCAAACACAAGTGTCCCATGAGAAGTTCTCCCTGGAACATTGGAGGCACTTTGCCTTGGAAAAAGGGGGGTTCTAAATGCAGAAAGATTCCTGTGAGCACAGATTCCCGTGAATCAAGTCCTGCAGGATTGATTCACAGGAATTTGGAGGTAAAACACGTGGGAGAGGTTTTACAGTGACTGCTGTGAGCCAGAGAGAAGTTTGATAAGAGGATCCATGTTTACCCCTGAAAGAATTTCCTACCAAGGTCATTGACACAAAAACCAAGAAAGAAAGAAGGATAAAGAAGAGAAACACACTACTTCTATCATTTTAGAGTAAAGATATATTTAATTAGAGCAATCTGTGTTAGTCTGGTATATTAAGGCATGTATTAATGAATGAATATTAGGAATTTGGAGTGCAGCAACAACGCTTTCAGTTTCCAGTGTCCGTCAAAATAGTATTTCTGGACACAGATTCAAAGCACTAAAAACCTAAATACAAAGATATGAATGAATGAATACCTGCAGAACAAATGCTGAAAGGACAAATTCAATACTATAGCAACACAGAAATGTCACCATTTCACATTTCAAAAAAACAGTTCAGAAATTCCATCCATTTCAAACAAGTTTGGAGCCCACCACATGAGATTAAAGCCTCCCTTCTTTTTATGTGAGACTCAGGAATTTTGTAAGAATGAATAAAAACCATTCATGCTATAATAAAAATGGGTTTGAAGCCTTCTGAAAATGGAGTCTTGCTTTGTATTTTGTCATCTCAGCTGGGACAGAAACATGCAGAGGTGTAGCCCCCACTTTTCCCCTGCCATCAGAACCAAGCAGGGTCTTTGGGAGCATTGCAGGTTGTGCTGGCAGAAGGGAGGAGGCAGGAAATCCAAGGAGGAATCACATGGAGCAGGCACAGCTTCCCAAGCTGCACTCCCAGGACTGAGGAAAAGGGCTGGGATTGCAGATTCCAGATGGAGGAGGGAGAAGCTTCCATGGGGTGGCTCAGCAAAGACCAAGACTACCTCTCCACAGCCCTCTGCTGAGCCCAGGATTTGAGCCATCTGTGCTGCGTTCCCACAGCAATAATCTAATATTTTACTTGGCCATAAAGTTGGAAACAAGCAGCAAAAAAAGGATGAAGTGTAACAAAAGCCAAAGATGTGAGAAAATAAATTTAAATGGCTGGGGAAAACAGAGTAAGTGCATAATAAATATCATTTTAATATCTCCTTGCACCAGTGATTTGACAGGCAAAACCAAGGATGACTCAGATATTTTTCAAAAATTTTTAAAAACAAGGATGTTACTCACAAATCACTTGATTTTATTTTTCTAGAGATCCTTTGGTTTTCTCTTATGTTGTGCACACACTTGATACATGGATGGCTTTATTTTACACAGGAGCACAACAAAGTGCAGAGCCTTCCCATGCTCTGCTTCTATACCATGACCAGTTTTGGTGGCTACAAAAAGAGTTTTCATATTTTGTATGTAATTTGCAATTTAATTTGAAGCCATTTTTTTTTTTTTTTTAAGGAAGAGGAGTTATTTCTTTAACATTTTTCCAAGAGAAGGTAGGCCAGGAAATCTTATTGCTCTTCTATGTTCCCATCCTCCTCCCACCCCAGGACATTTCATTGTCAATGTTGAATACTTGAATTTTTGGTGTCCTTGGAGCTTTTTTTTTCCTTGTTTATTTTTTTTTACTTTGTTTTTGTTGGTTGATTGTTTTTGTTTGACAGTTTAAAAGCTCCTTAACTTTAACATCACAATGAGGTAAAAGAAAGTTTTGGCCTCGTGGCATAACTTCACTGACTCCAGTGTGGAAGACCAGCAAAGATCAACCTGTTCTACACCATTCTTAAAAAAAATAAAAATAAAATATCACATAACTTTTATATGAGCTGTAAATATGAGGTATTGGATCCCACAAAAACCAAGGTGAATTTTAAGGTCCCTTCTAATCCAGGTCATTCTATGATCCTACTAAGAGTTAGAGAATTGATTTGTTACATTCATTTCTGTCTTTTGCCAGCTCTGCTCAGTCTGTATTTTGACCCAGTATATTTTGTAAACATGTTAAATTGTGAGCAAACATGAAGGTTTAAATGGTCCAATCCTGCAAAATCAGCCATTCCACGGAAAATGGGAAGTGGAAAGAAGAAGGAAGGACTGGAAGAAGAGGTGAGAGCCTGAGGAAGGAGGTGGTGGAGATGTTCTGCTTTAACAAAAATTCAACGTTTCAGGCCACCCACTCCCTGGCTCTGACCTCCCCGTCTGACATCAACCTACATCTGTGACAGGATATATTTTTAAGCTGTCCTAGAATGATATCATGCAATAGCCAAACCCCTGTAAGTATGGTTCTTGTCATCACCAGTGAAACAAAATTTTATACCAGACAAGACCTTTTAGCCCAGCCAGTGACGTGATCAGAGAGGAAAGGAGAGGATAAATCTTGGGCTCTTCAAATGCAACACAGGTTTAAGTAGAAATCTTGAGTGCCTTAAAAGCAGAATCACAACTTACACTTTACTAGGAAAAAAGTGGAGAATACTTTTCACAAAGCAATGGAGACAATAAAATCTTGAACAAGGTAATGGGGAAGCCCTGAAGGAATAGCTCACAGTTATATCACAAAAAAGGCAGGTAAGTTATTCTTCTGGTGCCTAGCTAAATCCTAGCTAAAAATTGATTCCATCCATTTTTCTCCTGGCACATTCAAGCAGCAGTGGGCTCATCTACTTCAGTTTCCGTTGCTTATAGCAAAATTTTCTCCTCTTGCAAAGAATTCAGGCGCTGTGAGGGCAGGGGAAGAGAAGGAAAGGATTATGCTAAAGGGAATATACGAAGTCATTATATTATTATTATTTTATAATATTATATAATATTATAATATTATAATATTATATTGTATATTACATTATTATATAATATATATTCATATATTATATATATTTATATTTTTTATAATATATCATATAATATTATGCTAAAGGGAATATACAAAGTTATTATATTATTATTATTTTATAATATTATATAATATTATAACATTATATAATATAATATTATTATAATATTATGTTGTATATTCTATTATTATTATTTTATTATATAAAATAATAAGGATTTTATTTATAGAATCTTTATTTTATAAAATAAAATAAAGCTTTTATTTTCATGTCCATGTAAGAGCATAAAACAAGCACTGGAAAATAACAGAATCTGAATCTCAGCTGCTTTATGTACATCATGGTACTGTTTCTCCTGTGAGAGTGGTGCTGATGCATTCCTCATCTACTCCACAGATCATTTTAATTAAAGCATTAATAGATTTCAGACTCTAAAAGCCAGAGCACCTACATCCAGCCTCTGTCAAAGCTTGTATCTTCACACACACACACTCCCACATGCTTTGTTCAGCCTCTTACTGAATTAATCAAACACCACTCCTGATGGCTTGTGTTAATCAGCTGCATCCTTCAGGGTGCTCCCAGCCCTGCCACAGCCACGCTGCTGAGCCCAGCTGGGCCATGTCCCCCTGTCCCCAGCGCAGCTCACATCCATCCCCTCCTGCCACCAGCCACCACCTCCTCTTTGTCACCAGCAGGAGATGCAGCTGCAGGGCTGAGGCACTGAGCTGCCAGCTTTGGTGGAAGAGTGGCAGAAATTTCACCTTTGCCAAATCCAGAAAAGTGGAATTTGTAGCTGCCAAAAAGTACTCAGCTACTCCATCGTGTTCCCCCAGCTGTTGTTCCAAGGGAGTTGTGTTTTCTCTCTAACCCTGAAATGTCTCTTGCAGAGCTGCAGGAAAACATGCTCAGATGATTAATTTCATATTTTTAAGTACATGGGAATCCTCACATTCTACAAACTTCACCCCTTTCCAGCACAATTAAATTTTGGTGGGTGATTCATGCTACAGTGTCTTCAGCTTTGAGTGAATCCATCATTTTGGGCAGGATCATAAGAAGTGGTGCCTCTAAAAACCTAAATAACATACTTGAGTGAAACACTCATCTGTTATGTGCATGTTTTCCATCCAAATAACTTCACCTAATAACTCATGAAAGCTTTTAGCAGAGGAAAATGATGAGATTAAACATGATGCTTTTGGATACACTTGCTCCCTTCCATCTCAGAAGAACAGTATTAGCTAAAGCCATTCATTTTGTCTAAAGGGATCTCTATAATGCTTCATCTCCTAAACAATTTCATTAAATTCTCCATCCCTGGGAGAAATGAGGTTCAATTTAAAGCAGACAGGGATTTTAGCTGCCCTTATCACTACAGGGGTGCAGCAAATCCATATTTATTCAGTCTAACATCTGTGAGATGATCTGTATGCTACAGGACCTCCCAGGATGTGACTCATGAGGCTGAACTTGTGAAGGACAAGGTGCTGTCCCCTCCCCACTGCCATTTGTCACAGCATTGCCAAAATGCTGGCACCAGACAAGTGCTGGCCAACAATAATTACAGCTGCATAAAGGAAAAACCACTGCAAACCAAGAGGCCCATAGTATGGAGGATTGAGACTGTCCATGTCACCACTGAATCTCAAGCCCCACAACATGGTTTGCTCTTTTACAGACACTGGTTTCAGAAGGCTGGAGAAGAGATGAGGCAGCTTTCATCACACCAAGCAAATTAGGGAATACTTTTCCTGCCAAACTGAGAAGGCGGAGGTGGGAATCTCTCTGCTGTGGTAGGAACATCCAGAATTCTGGCATTACCAACGTTTTCACAGGTTGGTTTGCCTTGAAAAAGCAGGTTGTAATGTTGTGTAAGGAAGGTTCAGGAAGACAGTGAAGACAGTGTTAAATATTTATATTTAACACACAAGTTAGAAGACAGTGTTAAATATTGTGACTTCCATAGACAATATAGGAGACAAGTAACAAAAAAAAAAATCTCCAAAAATCATGGTGTGCTGTGCATACATCAGAAATTCAATCATACTTGACTGTGAAGACACTGCAACCTTCAGCTCATAAGGCAGCAGGAAACAATATGTGCTAGAAATAAAATATTTTTTGGAAACCCAACTGCCTGCCTTGCATAGGGTGGGTTCAACACACACAGGTGTTGGCTTATGAGTGCCAAGGGCAGGATTGCACAAAGCAGAGGCATTTTTGGAGTCACAGACAGTTCACACTCCCCTCATAGCCCCCAGTCATCCAGCCCTTTTACCCAGCAGAGGGATCAGCTCCCCATGAGGAGGCTGCTGGACAGGAAAGCCTCTGCTGCAGAGAGCAGCTGTGGATCAGAGCAGGGGAAAAAAACTCTGCTCCCAAGTTATAATCCCCTGCAGGGTCTAGGGCTGTTCAAATATTCTCATACCATTGCTGCAGGGCCTCTTTTGGGGTTTGGATTTTTTTTTTCCATTTTTTTTCCTTCTCTGTAAATCCAATGCATGGTTTTGTCTCTGCTTCCAGTTTGAAGCGCACAGAAAGTTTTCCTGATGCCCACACAAACGTTTCCATTCTGAATATTTAAATACAGGAGCGTTATCCACATCAGTCATTACAGCAAACCATGCCCTCATGAGGATGCACAGCACTTTAGAACCCAGCAAACAAAGTTTCAGCTAAGGTTTATAAAGGATGGAAACACCACACCGGTATTCTAATGAGTGCCCTTGGCAGTAGGATTTAACCAAATCCTGTATCAGCCAGGGCTGCCCCAAGGAGAGCACCCACATCTTCAGCAGCACCCTGACTGAAACAACCCTCTCCCATCCACCCATGGACAAAGAGCTCTTTGATTTGAAATGCAATGTGGCTGCACAACTGAGCTATAACGACCCCATAAAGCTTTTGAAGGTGCTAAAGATAAATAATTCCAAAGAGGGATTAGCAATGGAAGCTTCTGTGTGTTTCTCAGTAGCTGAATACAGCTGGCAAAAAGTAGCTTTGGGGGAGGAGGGGTTATCCCTGAAATAACAGAATAAGGAAGGATTTAGAAAAGCTGAAGACACAATGGCTGAGAAAGATTCTGAAAATACTGAAAATATCACAGTTCAAGGAAAGGGGAGCAACAAGAGAGGTGCTATGCATTTGCACACACATTTTCTTTTTTGAAACCCTCAATCTGGGGAAAAAAAAGCTATTCTCAAGAAATAGTGTTCACCACTCCCCTGCCCTGATTTTTAGGATGCTGGCTGGAGGTCAGCATGAAGCAGGGCACTGTGACACCCAGAGCTCCAGCCAGAGGACATTCCCACTGCAACTCACTGGAATCCATTTTTAGGTTTCATGCAACATGTGCAATATATTATGATACAATTTTCTATCTGAAACATGATTTGACATAGCTCTCCTGTCTTTATTATCTGTCTAGGATCACTCTCTCTTTCCTCATACACATCATCTTGCAGAATGAGTTTCAGAATCAAATTCTGCTCTCAGTAAGGGTGTATTATCCCTCTGTACAGAGCAGAGATGCTGTTTGAGGATACAAGAGAGGCTCATACTCTTGTTGCACAAGCTCCTTCACATCCGTGCCCTTTGATCCGAAAAATAAAAGAACTTTTCTTATCCAGGTGCTCTTCAGCTGCTGACAACTGGACAAACACTGAACTGCAAACCTATTTCCCAGATCCCATATGGTATATGGGATCCCAGATGCCATATCCTGAACCTGAGGTCTGACACTGCTAACACACACCTCTGTCACAAGGATGAGCCCCGAAAGCACAGGGGATCTCAAAGGTTCCCGGTCCTACATCAGGGAATAAAGGCCACACAAAGCTCTTTCACTCAGCAGCCCTTTCTCTCTGGTTTCTGAAAGCTTTCAGACCCTAATTCATCCTCCCCCCAGCAGGCACCTCAAGTTACCTACCTTGGAAGACAGAGCTGTGTGAGCAGTGAGCCAGGGAGCCCAGGGTTGTCCAGCCATGACACAGATCCTGCTTGGAAATCAGCTCATTCCCATTCTGAAATCCCCAGGCGTAGCTGAAGCAGCCCTGGAATGAGAAATGTTCTGCCAAAGGTCACAGAGCCACCAGAGATGCCCTTTTGCACCAGCATCTGTGCCTGCATCCCTGTGCCCAGCTCCTCGCTGGATCTCATTTCTGCTCTCCTCATTTTTAACCTCTTCTTGCCTCTGACTATTTTCTACTTCATTCCATGTCCCATTCCCCATGGTTTCTGCCTTCAGCACCCCTAAACCACCAGGATCTTACACTGTAAATCAGGACAACCTGTTCTTCTCTCTTCCAAGTTGTGTGGTGTATTTTCCTGTGGCAGATTTAGTTACAGACATTAAATTATTACACATGTCTAGAGTAGTACACTAATGAAACTCCTGTCTCCTTTAGCAATGTCCCTTCCATTCAGTCTTCCTGCTTTTCTTCCCACTCTCTGTTCCCTCTAGGTGAAGGAAGGAAACAGCTTGGGGGATTGTTTTTCCTCCTGGAGAAATCCAGGTTCCACCTGCATAATGTTTCTGTCATTTTCTGACAGATACTTAACGTAACAGAACTTATATCAGTCAAAGTTTAACAAAAATTCAAACTTTCTTATGTGAAAGAATCCCATAGAAATGGAAACCTATCATGTAAAGTAGGATTCCCACATTTAAAACACTGAATATTTTCTGAAAGGGAGAAAGCTTTCCTCTCCTTGATCAGAACTCACAGAAATTGTTGAATCTACAGAAACGAAGCACAGAGCCACTAAAACACTTCATTATTCCTTCTGAGCACTGTTCAAATACCAGTATTTACCTCTGAGGCTGTAACAAAATTGCATGTTTCTGCCCTGGCAGGAGGAGCCTTCCAGAGTCAATATTCATATTGCTGTGGGGAAACACATTTAATCTCCATGTAAGCTCTCTGTAATTTTATTATTATTATTTATAAGACAATATGTTGGGTAAATAGCAGCAGCTCCATCCATGTGCAGGAAGCTGCTTTCAGAGAGCAGCAATTTGGAAATCAGCCTTTTGGAAATGAAGGTGAGAACAGAGGAGCATCCCATTGTATTCGGGTTGCCCACAGATGGAGGAAGGAACGATGAATGTGACTCCATGTTCTCAGAAGGCTAATTTATTACTTTATGATACTATATTAAATTAAAGAATACTACACTAAACTATACTAAAGAATAGAGAAAGGATACAGACAGAAGGCTAAAAAATAATAATGAAAACTCCTGACTCTCTCCAGAATCCTGACACAGCTTGGCACTGATTGGCCAAAGAGTGAAAACAACTCACACCAGAATCCAATGAAACAATCCCGTGTCAACAATGTTTATATTTTCCTCAAATTTCTGTATTAAACAATCCCCAAACACATTCCACATGAGCACAACACAGGAGAAGCAAATGAGATATTTATTGCTTTCATTTTTCTCTGAGGCTTCTCAGCTTCCCAGGAGAAAATCCTGGGCCAAGGGATTTTTCAGAGGACGTGAATACCACAGAGCATCCCAGAGCCCCTGGGCATTACCCCCTGAACCTCTGCCCTGAGTTCCACACCAGCCTCTGGGCTGGGCACCAAGTTGTGCTTTCTCTCCAGTTCACAGACAGCATTTTTACAGAATTAAATATTAGCTCCAAGCAAGGATGGGAGGGGTTTTAATTTGGGCACTGCACAAACACAGAGCTTGAAAGAAAGGCAGTTTCCAGAGGAGTACAATTACCCAGATCATCAAACCTGGGAAAGGGTGGTGGCACCCAATTCATTCACACAAATGTACAGAGGTGAAGTGTGCTAATGGTTTTACAGACTTCTTGAGAGAAAACACTGATTTATTGGCTATTCCTGATGGTGATATCATATTAATCATATCCTTTTCCTCCAATTAAAGGTTTTATATTGCAATAAAACTGTAATCACAAGTAAAAAGGGGAAATAAGGGATAGAAAATTAAGGCCAGCCTGCTTAGAATGTACAAGAAGATAAGCACTCATTATATCAATTTTATATAGTGGGAGTTATTAATTTGGCAATGCAATTGCTCAGGGGCTGTGTCGTTAATAATCAGGTGATTATAATGAAACAAACACTCTCACTTGAGGAGTTAGACAATGAAAGAGCCCTAAAGTGGAAAAACAGAATTATAATGTTTATATTTTCCTCAAATTTCTGTGTTAAAGTCAGTGCATGGACTAAATTTTGGTAGCAATTTCTTCTTTTATAACTGTATCACATGTGCCTGTCTTCCCTTTCTATTATTACTGTTAAAACCACATTATAAAAAGGACAGAGGAGAAATAAAGCTGGAAAATTTGATGAAGTACAAATTATATTTTTTAGCTTTCCATGTCTTATCCTCTTTAAAATTAAGCTCTCCCATTAAACTAGCAGTGCCCTGTCACTGCACTGCCTTTAATAAAAATATGCAAAGGAGCCATATCTGCTTAATTATCCCAATTTCCAAAAAGCAACCACGCTGAATTTAAAGAGCAGTAAAACTTCAGCAGGCTTGGTCCCCGTGCTTAGATGGATGTAGGGTTTTTTCCTGCTGTGCTATCTCTGTTTTGGAGACTCTTCTTTCTTTTCAGATGTGACAAAAATTAAAAGTTAGGAAGCCCCACAGCTTCAGTGCACTTCCTAAATCTGCCAGGTGGTGTAAAATAAAATAAACAACCTGTCCTAAAATCACTTGGATTGGAAAAGACCCTCAAATCCTCAAGTCAAACCATAAATCTGACCCATCCCATCTGAGCCTTCCTTGCTCCTGGATCCTTTGACAACAGAAAAATGCCCAAGTGTTGATATCCCTCAGTTTTATTCTCTACTGATACGGTGAAGGAACAGGAAATACTCTTTTAAATTCCAGGTTAAAATGAAAGAAAGCTTGAACAAACAGTTGGTTTTCCTCACATACACAAGGGATTAAAAAAAAGAAACCTTAATGAAGAAGCTGGAAGAGCAGTGCCCTGGGAAAAAGGCAACAATCAGATGTGAACATTTGAGAAAGAAAGATCTCTCAGTACAGGTATAGTTTCATGGCTGTCTCCTTAAAATTTTACAGGAACCCTGAGAAGTTATCTGCTGGACAGAACAATTCATTCTTCTATCCCCAGACCATTATTTAAATTCACTGTGTTATTCAATTACCATGTGGCAGGCAACTGAGGACATAGTGTAATAAAAATTAAAATAAAAAGGGGAGTTTCCCATGAAAATTTGAAAGAGAATATCAGAACCAATGTCAAAAACCATTATATTTTAAATTATCGATAGGTTTATAATATTCTAACCTTAATCTAGCTAAGATTTGAAAAAAACTAACATCAAATACATTTATGAGCCTTTGCAATCACTATTGTCTGTTTTTTTTTTATGGAATAGGAACATATTCATCCAGTTTCCAAAAGAAAAACTTCAAGGAAAACCACTTTAAGAGCAAAGAGCAAAACTCTTGGATTCTTGACTTAATTCAGCCCATGCCTACTGGAAAAAGGACAAAAAGAGGGTGTCCCTCTAGTAAAATAACAACACTATTACAAAGTAGCAGCCATCTGTTTTGGGTTGTTACCTCTTTTTACTAATAAATTTAACAAAAACTGAAGAGCTCAGCAAAAATTACAATCTTGTGTAATTTCAAAGTACCCAAGTCTTGGGTACTTTGGCAAAAGTCTGGAGGTACAATCCAAATCCTTTTTGTTCACACAAGATTGTAATTTTCCAGTAGGCATGGGCTGAATTAAGTCAGGAATCCAAGAGTTTTCCTCTGTGCTCTTAAAGTGGTTTTCCTTGAAGTTTTTCTTTTGGAAACTGGATTAATATGTCCCTATTCCATTAAAAAAAAAAAATGAAGCAGTTTCTGAAGGCTGGAAGAGCAGAGGGAAACCCATGTGCTGAGCAATCCCTGAGACAAAGGAAGCTAAACTCTGATCACTTCAATTTCCTGAAAGGTTTCAGAAAAGGTTACACAGGATTTCAAATACAGAAAGTAAATAGGCCAAGAACTGGCATTATTGCTGGCATTTCTAGCATTTACTAATTTGGGTGTGCAAACACTGGGAAATCTCTGCATGGTTTCACTATTTAAATCCATTGATGGAAGGTGAATTGACATTTTTGGTCAGTCAATTTGCTTTTAGTTCAGAAATAAGATTTATTCAAATTCTGCTAAGAGCTGCAAGGGAAAAAAAGGAGGAAGAACAGATGATTTGTGATTCTGCCTTCTGTTGAAGACGGATGATTTTTTTCCTTATTCTGTCAAAGAAAAAAGAAGATAATGCTTAGAGCACACAGCAGTGATACTGTGCTGAGGTTCTTTTTTTGTTTGTTTTTGTGGGATGTTTGTTTCTGGCTTTTTAGGGGCTTTTTTTGTTTGTTTGTTTGTTTCGATCTTTTGGGGTTTTTGTTTGATTTTTTTTGGATTTTTTAGGCATTTTCTTTGTTTGCTTGTCTGCTTTGGGTTTTGGTTTTTGAGGTTTTTTTGTTTGGGGCATTGAAGAGGTCACCATTGTGGTGTAGTTCGGATATTCTTCATTCCCTTCATTTGGGAGGTCTTAATAAGAACAATCAAATACAAGAGAACTCTTGGAATAAGAGCTCCAAAACCCCAAAAATATATTTGTTTGTTACAATATTTGTAAAGGCAATAGTTCACAAAACATGAAAACAAAGTGGAACTAAAATTCCCTTGATGCTAAGGAAAAACAGGAAATGTTCTACTCATTTATTAAAACAAACAAACAAACAAACAAACAAAACCCCAACAAAATCAAAATTCTGCCAAAACCTATTACTTATACAGAATGAGGGCAATTTTTGTGAGGTTTGGAGATCAGCTGTATCAGTAATGCAGCGTTCATTGTCTTTCCAGCTCATAGTTTTAAAAGGTCATTTTTTATGATTTTTTTGATCTCTGTAGATTGTCCCTCTTTCTGTCAGAGCATACTGGAAATTTTGCTGATGAGATAATTGTAGAATTAATAAATTCAACATGAAACTTGATTAAAAATTGCCCACTGGGTTTCAAGAGCAGAAACACAAGAAATACTCAATTGTCTTGTTGGAATTCATCTAATTTGAGGGGGAAGATATAAAGACTGTATCAACAGGACTCAGGAAATTTTGTTAGGTTCATGCAAGGAAATTTCCTTTTAAAGAACCCATGAGAGTCTGGGCTAGAGGAAAAGCCCAAAAGAGACAGGGAATCTGGAAAAATATAATTTTCAGGCTTTTTGTTATCACCGAGATCTCCATATTTGTTTTTTATATCAGTTGTGTTCAAATCTTGGCTTAATTAAGGTTATAAATTTTTTAAAATTCATCAATAATTTAAAATATCACGGTTTTTGACATTGGTTGTATGATCTGATATTCTCTTTCAAATTCTCATGTGCATTTTCAGGACATGGAAGAGATGGTGCATTTTTGTTTCTGGAAAGAAACAAAAAAAATCTAAAATTTGAAGTAATCCCCAACACTTTCAGTTCTAATTTGACAGATTATCTTGGCACAGAGTGGATCATAAATCACAACCCAGAAGTTCTTTTTCACTCAAGATGCCTCTTCTGAAGGGTTCTTTCCTTCTGATTAAAGATCTGAATCTTTAAATTGCCCTGATTATGAACTGCCAGATGTTGGGGAAGATGAAACAGGAAAGCCTTATAAATATGATTGCCTGGCAAAAGATTTTGAGAATATGGAAACTATAAGTGAGATTGAAATGAAAGCAAGCTTTGAGATACCTTAGTTACTGAACTACTGGAAAACAATGGTGTGGCCAGCTGAAGGTAATCCCCTTTTGATGGAACAATTCCCTCTGCTTGCAGACAGGTCCAAGGGTCAGAGCAGACCCCACCAGCTTGGCAGAAGGGGCCCAAAGAGGAGTTTTTAGGGTTTAAAATGTAACATTGGTATGGTAATGTAATGATTCTTATAGGCTGTATGGAAATGCTATAGGATTTGTATCTTGTACTAGATTGGTTAGTGAGAATCAGAATATTCAACACAGAAGATGATTTATTGTAATGGGAACTCTTAGCTCTTGCCTTTTACTCTCTTACACTTTTGCACTCTTACCCTTTTATGCTCCTTCCCTCTGATCCTCTCTCTCCCTCTCTTCTCTCGGGCCTGCTCCAGCTGTGGCTGGCAGCTCCCAGCAGGGCCCTGCACCCAGGCCCTTGGCAATAAACCCCAATTCCACAACCTGGCTGCAGAGATCTCTCATCTCTGTCCGTCCCAACCATGCTACCCCCAACGCTCTTACAGCCAGACAAATCAGGGCACCAAGCACACTAAAGTTCATAGCACAGACCCAAACCCTGCAGGGGGCTGAAGGATGTGACAAAGGCAGGGGTGGCTGCCACCAAACCCAGACCAGGCAGTGCCCATTTTCCCTCCCTTCAGCTAAAAGAGCATGAGTTTAAAGCTGAAGGTGAGTTCCTTCACCTTCAGCTTTAAATCACACAACTTCTTCTTTTCCGACGGGAGCTCATCCTGTGTGCTCTGTGCAAGTTGTATTTTGTCAGGCAGGTCTGACAACAAAAACAAGAAATCCATCTTTCTTCAAAGAGCATTTTTGGAAAAATTAAGAGAGGCTGTTTCTGCTCCTGTCCCTGTCCCTGAGCTCTCCCCTTCTGCTGGCTCTTCAGCAGCAGGAATGCAGGCTGGGATCATACTGGGAACAGTCTGACTGCTGCAAGCCTGCACTGTGTGTTTATATAAAAATACAAATTAGCATGTGATTCTTCTGTATATAATGGAAGCAAATTGCCTGGAAGAAATCCTGCAGCTACCCACTTTACAATTTACTTAAGACAAACATTCATTTGCAGTCAGGAACAACACAGTGATTTTTTTGACAAAGGTGACTGTGGAACTGTTGGAGTCTGTGCAAGGAAAAGCTGGTACCAAGGAAAACAAACATACATTTACAGAAGGAACCCTTATTTTACAGCTATATAAATTATGGAGTCTCAGCGTCTGGCGTGAACTGTTGTAATACTTTTGACATCACTGTAACAATTGAAGCCCTCTTTTATTAAGGAAAGAACCAAAGTCATTTTAGTCCCTGAAACAAAATTAAAGTCCTTTTCCAAGCAAAGTTTCCTTTGAACAAAAAGGAGAGCAAAGATTCTGTTTCTGCCAGGAGGGGCCTTCAGACACACCAGGCAGGCACAGACAGCAGAGGGGAAACAGAGCAAGGATTAAGGGTGAGTTTGCTTCCAGATCTCAGCAGGAAAAGCACAGCACAGTCAGGGCATTGTGTGTGCACAGCCACAAAATCTTGTATAGCCAGTTTTTGATCAACTAAGTTCACTCTGAGTTTAGACCATTTGAGCCACAAATACAAGACTAAGAAGAAAATAAGCAAAAAATGTATGTATTTTTAAAAATAAAAAAAACCTGCAAAACAAACTAACGAACCCCAAAACCCTAAAAAAACCCCAGTCAAGCTCATTTCATATTTTCACATATGACTCTCCTACTAATAAATAAATTTTTAAAGGGACAGTTAGAGTAAATATTACCAACTTTCATCTTTGTAAGTGCTGAATCATATACTCCATTTTTTAACATTTCATTTTAGTGCAGTTCTATAAGGGAAAATTGATAAACCATTTATTATGCAGAAACAAAGAGGAAAAGGGATTACAGTTTGCTGTCACATTAGCAACCATCTGAGCACAAGCACACTAGGAAAACTCAATTCCATTAGATCCTAAACCCATCTCCTCCTGTCTCCTGCCCCCAGTAATGGGAAAAATGTTCAGGCTGTGCTATTTTCTCCAGCACACCCTGCCAGCCTTGCCTGAGCAACAAGGAAAAGAATAATGACATAACTGTGCTTCCTCTGCCCTGACAAGTGACACCTTTTGTTTAAAATGCTGCAGAATATTATCCCCAGCCTTTAACAGCTCCTGATTTTTACATTTCACACATCTAATTTCCCATACATGCACCTGGAGCAGGACCCCAAAGAGATGTGAGCTGTGAGTTGTTAAAACAGGACCTAATTTTTGGGTGAAGGTCATTATCTCCTTACAGGCTGTGCTTCATCTGGAGGTACAAAGGTGTTTAAAATAAAGAGCTGATCAGCATGTCAGTCTCAGCCTCATTTACTAAATTTAAAGTTTAATTTTACTACATTTAAAGTTTAAATTTACTAAGTGTAAAGTTTAGTATGTTAACAGGGGCCAGTGATAGCACAATAAAGATGAAATCCCCCCCTGCCCAAAAAAGGAGCAAGATCAGTTTCACTAAACCAGCAGGAAACCCTGCCTTTTCCATTTGCCTGATTCTCTTTGGTTTCTTTTCAGTTTTAAGACACTGTCACTGAAGTTTATACATCGTGTCACATCATCTCAGGGAAGCTGAGAGGAAGAGTGAACATTAGGAAGTTTATGCATTTACTCCTGCATCTGCAAAGCACTGGAAAGCTGCACAATTATTTAGATGCATACAGGCAGAGGGGTTAATTTTTACCCTTTTTCTCCTGTGCACTAACCCCATGGAAACCTCCAGCACGTTACAGACATGGGCATGGACACACAGCAGCAGGCAAAAGGCTGAAACCTCAGAAATCAGTGTAAACCAGCAGGTTCTGAGCAGAACTGTCAGCACCAAGAGCCAGAGGTGTGGACCAGACAGTTCTGCACAGGCTGAAAGGTTTGCTACCAACAGCCTGGCCAGGGCTGCTGCTGACAGTTCTCAGCAGTAAAAGTAGCTGTTAAATCCTGAATTAGTTTGAAGTCAGGCTCATTAAACTCAGAAATGAGCTACAAAGATATTTTCAAAGAGGATGAGCAAGTGAGTCAGTTTTTAATTACTTATCAAGGAGGGGTTTTCAGTAGAGATTATCTTTGAAACTATGCAAGGCAATAAATATAACAGATTCATAGCTGGTTTTGTTTTCATGACAAACATCCAGGATTTGATAGGAGTACAGAGATCAGAAATGGCTCTCCTTGACCAATATTTATGTAATATTCTGTTTTCCAGCACACAGACAGAAAAAACATGAACATAACATTCTCTTCTCCTTAAAGGAAATAATCCACATATTTACATTCAAACAAAACCAATGAGACTTTCTGTTCAAGTAATCTTAAAACTTCCCTACACTCCAATGATACAAAGAGAGGATTTGATCAAATTCTGGCACTGGAGCAGTGAGTTCAGCTGCTGGGAGGTTCTGCAGGTCATTCCTTGTGGCTCTGCTCGTTCATTCTCACATTTAATCCGCCTGCATCGACCCAACCAGCACCAATCAATAGTGACAAAGTGATGGGCTGAAATTACCATTCAGTGCTTTGTGGCACTCAGTTCTGTAGGTTCTGGCTTGCTCTGGCCCTGGAGTTTCCCCTGGGTGCCCTGGAGCTGGAGTTTGCCCTGCTGTGATCTCTGAGCAGAAGTCATCACTGCCTGGCAGGAGCAGCAGTGCTGGATGGGGCAGAAGCCCACACCACCTGCAATGGTGAATTTTGGGATATGATTTCATTCCCCCACCACCGGGAAATTCCTCATTTTATGCCATGGGTAATCCTGAAATGCTTTACTCAGAGCCTGCCACCAGTTGTCTCTGTGATCAGCAGACTTCAATGCACCCTGAAGATGTGAATAACACGCATCACACAAACACCTCCTCTCAAAATCTTGTCTCTGGCTTTACCAAGGGCCTCCACGACACCACAAATAGCTTTTAAGGGATTTTAGTGTGGCCAGAGGACATCCTTGAAGCCACTAAGCCCTATCACAGGACCAGATGGCTCTGGACCTCCACCACACCACCAGCACCAAACCTGGACAGCCAGAACCTGCCAGCACCAGAGTGCTCTGCACAAGGCAGCAGAATAAATCAGACCCACCATAGAGCAGCACTGGGTGGTTGCTTTCAGCAGCTGACAGGATGTTTTTATTCCCAGAACAACAGAAAATGGAGATTTTGAGGCTAAGAGAAAGCATGTCAAAATGAGAACTTTTCGCTTCTGAGTAACTCTTTTTGCTATAGCTAGATCAGCTTCAATAACAAATAACTGGGGAGAAGAGACTTCCAGCAAACCTAAGAAAGATGTGACATGACACCCTAGCAGAGAAGAAGCAGTGATCTGCAAGAGAATGGAGAAGGGAACACTTTACATCACTCCATGTTATTATATTACACATATTACACACAGTTCTTATTCCATTACACAGCTGAGCTCCCTGATTATGCCAAAGTGGAATTTAACCCCGATTTCAATCCTCCCTCTTCTGAGCATGCAAAGGATTTTTATTCTTACTCCAGAGAATGAAATCTGGGTGTAAGAGTTCATACTAAGCAGAGTGATTGCAGAACGTATCAGCACCAACAGCGTTGTCTGCCACCTTGGTGAAACATCCCCTTGTATTTTGAAATGCACTTCCATGACAGACTGGTTTCATAAGGCCAAAACCAGTTTAGTTGATTATTTTCAGTACATATTCCCCCAGCACTCAAAAGATTTCAAAACCTGACAACCTATTACTGAGAAATATATCTTTTCTGATGAGATCTAAGACTCTGAATTTGGATTTTTTTTTCTGCATTACTAAAATTAAAAGCATTGAGAATGAAAAGTTTCAATTAAGGCAATCCTCAGTTTAGCATTTCACATGGTCAATTTTTATACTCTGAACCAAAAAATGTGACAAAATCAGGGTAAAGAAAATGAGAACTAGCTAACAGCTAGCAGAACTTAACTGTAAATACCACAACAATATGCAATGCTCCTGTGGTTTGGTAAATATAATCTGTTGATAAAATTCTCCCTTATGAAGTAGTCTGCTTGAAAAAAAAAATCATGGGGTGATTATTAAAAAACATATCAATAAATACCTTAAAAGATATTCTAATTTGAAAACTAAGTACTGATCATATTGCTTCTCACTGCTAGAAAATCTGAAGAAGCTGCCAGAAATCAAAAACTCTTTTAACCTTTTGAGGGTGAGCTCTGCCATAAAGAAAAGCCATAAGAAGGAATAGTTTCTAATTTCACTGAAGTATTTTTAATATAAAGCCTCAAACTTGGAGTATTTAACACTTCTTTCTAAACGCTTACCAGGACTCTGAGATTTTTGAGTTAAACTTCAAAAACCAGCACCAGCTTTTAAAGCTTTTTAAAGTGCCATGAAGCAGGAAGCTGCAGGATTTAGGTGGGTGAGCAAAGGTCCCAGTAAAAAAACATCAGCTTTCAAGTAACACTGGGAGGAATCAGCTCCCAGTTTGAATTTCAAATACTCCAGGTGTCTGTTGCAGTCTCCCAACAACCCCAGCATTGCTTTTTGCTTTTTTGGGACACCAACTTGGCTGTTTCTTGGGAAGCACACAAACAGGAAGCTGGAGACTGCTGAGGCACAGGTCCCCAGGGATGCCTTGAGCAAAACTTTCTCTCTGTTGGACACATTTTCCCACCTGAGCTTTTCTGATTCTGCCTTGCCATGAGGACACAGCCCCAAGAGCTGTAACATGAGGTGCCTTCCCCAGCCCCTTCATCCCTCTCTGCTCACACTCCTGCAGGTGCTGGAGGGAGGGTGAATTATCTCCAGAGGCTCCTGCTGCTGTTTCACTGCCTGAACTGGGGCTCAAACACTGAGCTGCCACATCAAAGGCCATCCCACTGCCTTCACTTCCAGTCAATTTAGGAGGAGTGCACTCTGGGCACTTTTCTAACACACACCAAAGGTACCAAGCTCCAGCAGATGGTGCAGGGATATGTGCACAGAGCCAGGCTCCTGGGGCTCTGATTCCATGGCAATGAGTTCATTTTCATCTCTGCTTTCTCTCTCTCAACTCATTCAAAGTAGGTGCTCACAGGCTGGGCTGCACTCGTGCTGCCTTGAAATGCTCTTCAGATGTGCCCAACCTTATTCTCCAGTACCTCTTCCAACACAATTTCAGTTCATGCAGAAACCATCTTATACTCTATGTTCTGGGTTCTGGATTATGTGCTTCTACAATCAATGCAAAAAAGTATTGCAACACTTAAATTCAAGATAACCTGGATTTTTATTTTTCCTCATTTTTCAGTCTATTAATCCATATATATATACTTATCCATATCCACATATTGTTATTACATATATATATATATATGGATATTCATATCCATATATTATTGTTATTAATGTTTCAATATAAAATTCTTAATTATTCTTTATTTTCCCCAATTTTGAAGTCTATTAATCATATATATTTTATCCATATCCACATGTTATTATTATTATTACATATGTATATATGGATATTCATATCCATATATTATTATCGCTATTAATGTTTCAGTATAAAATTCTTATAATAATTATTCTTTATTTTTCCCCATTTTGCAGTCTATTAATCCATTTATATATTTATCCACATATTATAATTACATATGTATATATGGATATTCGTATCTGTATACTATTATTAATGTTTCAATATAAAATTCTTAATTATTCTTTATTTTTCCTCATTTTGCAGTCCTTTAATCCATATATATACTTATCCATATATTATTATTACACACACACACACACACACATATATATATATGGGTATTCATATCCATATATTATTATTATTAAATATATATATGGATATTCATATCCATATATTACTATAATTAATGTTTCAATATAAAATTCTTAATTATTCTTTATTTTTCCTCATTTTGCAGTCTATTAATCCATATACATATTTATCCATATCCACATATTATTATTACATATATATATATGGGTATTCATATCCATATATTATTATTAATAATGTTTCAGTATAAAATTCTTAATAATTATTCTTTATTTTTCCCCATTTTGCAGTATATTATTCTATTTTTAATCTTATTTAAAAATAAAACAACATATATATTATAATTCACACTATCATAATCAGAAGCTAACTATTTCTTAATTACATTACACTTTAAACATTTTTATCCTATCAACTTTTTACTATACAATGTTGGATAATATTTTAAAGTGACTATGAAACATTTTAAAAACTTCTATTCTCTTTGATCTTACTAAAAAATGAAACAATACCTATATTATAATTCACACTATCATAATTACAAGCTATTTCTTAATTAAAATACACTATAAACATTTCCTAAACTATCAATTTTTTACCACACCATACTATATAGTTTAAAACTAATCATATAAAAGTACCCCTCACAAATCTCACTACATCTTTCATAATTCTATTTCTCCAAAATATCTAGTGTTATTTCTAAAACCATCCTTTTTTCTAACTGCATTTCTCTCTCAACACTACCTATCCTATTCCACAACATTTCTCAATCAACATTTCTTCTCTCAAAATTTACAAACAGACACAAACTATGCAAAAAACCTAAACCTAAAACCATCCTAAAAACTGTCTACAAATCTATTTTGCACAATACAGCACACAATTTGTGATTTCATCTGAGAAGCAAAGTATTGCTCTTCTGGAGGGTTGAGAAGCACTCCAAGGCTTAGCTGCTTTCAGTGCTGCCAGGCAAGGAGCTGGAAAAAATATGGGAATTTTTGATTAAAATGAAGTGTATTTAAGATCTTTACATATTTTCCTTCATTTAGTCTGCAGTTCTGTTTTTGTAACCCCCCTCAGGGTTCAGCCACCTTGTTTTGGCAGTTCTGTCTCTCCAACCATCCACCCCTGTCACCATCTCGATTTCTGAGGGGGAGCCTGGCGGTGTGATGAAATCATGAGGTAGAGCTGTTTGAACCATCCACTGTTGTCTGGGTATCCCTTTGCCATCTGTCATCTAGAAATTTATGCTGCTTTTCAGATCAATCAAAAGAATTAAAGCTCTTCGGGACATAACTCCCTGCAATTTCTTTTCCTGGCAAAAGAAAAAAAGAAATTCAATCTGTTTTCACTGGAAGTCCAAAGAAGTATTACACTACATGCTCATGCTCAGACAGCTGAACATAAAGGTGTCTGGCTCTATATACCTTAATTTTACTCTCCTGGTGATAGTAAAAGATTTTAAAATGATAGAAAATTTGGGGAGTTGGAAAGAAAGTTAGGCTTAGTAGGCCCTGGGAAAATGTTAAAGGTAGGGAAATGTTAAACCTTGTATTTGCTAGATCATGTGAAACTGCACCTCTGTAGTTAGTATATGATAAATGATATAATTCTCAGATGTGATTAGATATAATTGTTGTTTAAAGAATTATGAGAAACTATGTTAGGGGTTTGAGGGGGATCACAAGAAATCCATACTTGGATGAAATCAATGCATACACTAGAACAATGTAAGTATAATAATCAATTTGTAAGTTATATAAAGATAGAATATAAAACACGTTCGGCCTGAAACCATGGAAGGTCAGATTTGGGTCTGTGCACCCCTGACACCCAGAACTCTTAATAAAAGCACCTGCATGTAATCATTCAGTGATTATGTGTTTCTGAATGCTGACACAGGAATAAAGAACAATCATTGTATGGATAGGGTGTAAAAGCACGTTCAAAGCCAGCTTGGGCAGAGATCATTACCTTTTGATGCAGCACAATGCAATCGACATCTGCAGGAAACAAAAGCCTCTGGTAAGGGCTTACAGAGCACAAACAAAAGAGGGGCCCGAGGGGCAGATAATCAGTTTACACAGAGCTCACAGTACCTTGTTATCGGGATGGAAAACAGCAGCAGGAATTGGGCTGTAGAGAAATTCTGCTTTAGGATGGCTCAGTGTGTGATCTCAGAGGGCAATGTGGGCAGACAAAGGGCTGAGCAGGCACTTCCAGGTCCCTCTCCTGTCACCTGGGCAGGCAGAGCCCTTGAGCTGTCACAGAATCCCCCAGGAGAATCCGGTAGCAGCTAAAAGCACCTGGAGCATGAAGCACTTTGGAAAACGCCTGCAAACTGTAATTTGAAACACTCCCCACTCCCATCTCCTGCCATCAGCAGCACCTGTGTCTGTCACCAACAGAAAGCTCTGCTCCAGCTGAAATAAATTGATAGAAACAAATAGAATTTGTTTCTGGAAATCTCATTTCATTTAATAAATGCCTCTTTTCACCTTTAAAGCCTAATTTTGGGAGTTCTAAAAATGAAGCACAACTCAAAAGGGAAAAAAAATTTACATCTTTGACCCCCATTAATGAATAATTTTGGTTTAATAGCAATGGCTTTTTGGTGATGACCTAAAGCATACCTTGTTTAATTAACTATTTATCCAAAATAAATGGGAATTTATATATACACATATATATATTTTAAAAAATATAATATATATATTATATATATAGAAATATATATAAATAAAATATATAGATTTATATATAAGATTTATATATAATATATTATATGTATATATATATATATCTAGCCATAGTCCCAGGGCACTTCTGTGCTATGTAAAGCTCCAAAGTACCATCCTCTGCCCATCCCAGTAGAATCACATCATAAAAATACAAAACTTTCTACTATATTTTCAGTACTTAGCCATTTTTTAAAAAAACCATCCTGTGCCATAACATGAAGCATCTACTATTGCACCAGTCATAAAAGACCTCAGAGATTTGTGATAGATCAAATGTTATTAACCCAGTCTGACATCAGAGGACTGAGGTCTAAAGTGTTTCCTCAGAGGAACAAGTGTCTGTAAATAACTCTATTGTGTTAAAAGGTCTGAGAGCAGCCACTTTATGACCTGTCCAGTGCCTGCTTTGAATGTGCTTCCCTGTCGAGACTACAACAGCATTTTACATATTTAACAGTTACTATGGAAAGAGATTTTCATTCCACAGTAACTATGTCTGGAGGCATTTGCTTGGAATATACCAAATAAAAAAAAAAAAGATAAAAAAAGAAAAAACCTTAGGAGAAATAGCCCCATTAAATTTCAAACCAAATTATTTCTGTCATAATTCTGCTGATGCTTTACCACAGGTTGCCATTTCACCATAACAGAAGCCTCACTCTCCACACTCCGTATTCTCTATTGCTATCACCAAAGTAATGAAGCATCTGAGATGAAAAACAGTGAAAAATTCAGTATCACTACTATGAATTCCTCTGTTCCAGCTGCTTTGCTTCTCACTTCAAATTACAATCCTCTGCAGAGCCACAACATCCTAAACAATTGCATCAGAAGTGATTAAGATATTACACAAAAATAAAGGATTATCAAACTGAGGGAATCCTGGCTGGAGTATAGCGATGAACAGATGAGTAACTCTGATCCTGCATGGAAAATAAAGAAGTAAAATACATGTTCAACGAAATAAACTACCAGCTGTGACACAAATTAGTATTCCTCTCTTGACTTTCCTGGAGCTATGCTGATTTAAATCAGGCAAAGATCTGTTCCGTGCCTTAGCCTTGTCGTGTACCATCAGTAACTTTTTGCAAATTACTATCAGTGTGCTGGAGGCCAAGGAGGCCAATGGTCTCCTGGGGTGCTTCAGGGAGAGCATTGCCAGCAGGTCAGGGAGTGACCCTGCCCCTCTGCTCAGCCCTGGGAGGCACATTTGGGGTGCTTGGGTCCAGCTCGGGGCTTCTTGGGACCAGAGGGATGATGGGTCTAGGGGAGGGGAACAAAGAGCATGAAGGGACAGGAGGATCTTTTATCAGGAAAGGCTGAGGGAGCTGGGCCCGTTCAGCCTGTAAAAAGAGACAGCAGAAAGGGGACACCATCCCTGCCTGTCAGTGTCTGCAGGGAGGGGTCGGGGGGTGGACCAGCAATGCTGGGTGCTGCCCAGCAATGGGACAAAAATGGGCAGAAACTGATCCACAGAAGGTTCCACCTGAACCTGAGGAAGAACTTCTCCACTGTGCAGTGATCACACCCTGAACAGATTGCCCAGAGAGGCTGTGGAGTCTCCCTCAGTGAGATGTTCCAGACCCATCTGGCCACAGTCCTGTGCCACATGCTCTGGGATGGGGCAGGGAGGCTGGACCAGGTGTCCACTGTGGGTCCTTTCAGCCTGAGCCACCCTGTGATCATTTTCTGTGTTATTTCAGTTGTCTCTTCACTGCATCATCAGCAACACTTCCAACATACACACAGTCTCCTCCCTGACATCCTCAATTTCAGCCTTATTCCAGTGACTGTCACATTAGACAGTCCTTCTTGAAAAATGAAACACTTCTGAAACAGAAGTTATTTAGAGCTATACTAGCTATTCACTGAGGATCTGACACATTTGCTTTAAATAACTGTTCTCCCTCTTCTAAACCATTTCAGGGTTTATCATATTTAGTAAGCAATATTTTTTCAAAATTCTTAGACTCCAGTGCCAGCCCTTTTACCTTCCTGTGTCTACCAGTTCCTGCTTCCATATAATGAGGCTGTATTCTCACTGAAAATGCTCTGAACAGCAAATGACAGCCTTTCATCTCTCTCATGTGGCTATCAGACTTCAGTTTGCTAGCCAAAAAATGACTGCACATCTCATTTACCACACACATTGAACCTATGCCTTTGTAGTTTTCTCTCCAGGTTGACTGGAGAAACCACGAGGCAAAGACAGAGGACAGCTGTAAGGTAATAAACTGAAAGGATGTACTTCAATCTTTGAGGCCAATGTCACCCTTTCATTCACATGTTCAATATTCTGATCTTCTAATTAGCTGCCTGTATACACAACCTTCTCAGGAGATCATGCTGCTAAAAGTCAGCTTGCACATGCTAGAGGGACAAAGGGCTACCTTGAAATTTTATACACATTTACTGTGAATGGCACCAAATCATTCTGGTCGTCTACCAGCTGGAATTACTCCATGTAGACTTATGAAAACATGCTCCCTATGCTGCACATTTTAGACTAAATTGTTGCCAGAATAAATAAAATAAAATAAAATAAAATAAAATAAAATAAAATAAAATAAAATAAAAGTGAAAGAAACTCCCCTGCTCCCTCTCTATGGAAGGTGTGAGAGGATGCGAAGGGATAACAAAGGACATCATTTGTGTGCAGTCAGATTGGACTCGATTTCTGGAGATTCAAAAAGTATGAGATGATGCTTGGATTGGTTTTTTTTCCAAGCATGATGACATATGCTGAGCTTTATTGCTTCTGAAAGCACCCTTGCAGCCATTCCATGAGACTTTACAGCCTCACAGTGACTCAATCCTCACTGCACATTAGCTGCTCTTGGAATCTTTCACAGGCACTTTGGCCTGGCTTGAGCAATGTTAAATGTGGCTAAAAAAATGTTGCTGTGCTGATGGGGACATCCTCCACATCCCAGCTGTACCCAGAAACCCTGCCAGGCTGGGCTGGACACTCCTGCCTGGCCCTCAGAGCACACCATGCTAATGGAGTGAGAGGAAGAAACAGAAGAGAAAAACAAAAAATGAAGTTCCAAAGTCTTGCTTTAAGCTCAAAACACATCTTTTGACTCATGAACCAGTACCTTTTACCAAACTTGGTCCTGCCTGTGCAGGAGCAATGAGATACAGCACAGAGTGAATCTGCTTTAAATCACAGCTCAGAGATTTCTGCAGAGCTTGAAGGTCCTCAGAGCAACTGTGTTGGTGCTGCGTCCACCCCTTTTAACTCTCACCAGTGACAAGTTCTGCAGGTGTGGAAAGCCTATTTCAGCTCATCTCAGAGTCCCTCTGTGAGCAGAAAGATGGAGCCTGCCAAATCCTCCCTCCTTGATGCCTCAGATTTTAGCTTTCATGTTTTTCAGATTCTGTGCTGCTTTAGTGTGTGGGCCTGAGCTTCACATGAGGGGATGGTGAGCTCTGTGCACAGAGCAGGGAGACAAAACAATTCCTGCTCCAGCTGGGCACCAAGGACAAATGATCCCAATCTCAGCCCAAGAGCACAAACCCCGTGGGCTGCAGAGAGAAAAACAAGCAGGGTGGGACTGCAGGGGCTAAAGCTGGAATGGGACAATGAACTGCAAGATGCAAATGGAGCAGAACTGATCCAAGGGAGAGAGCCCGGGAGCGCTGGTGCATTTTGGGGCCATTTTGGTTCATCTTGGGTGCAGCCCTGGCTGGGCTCTGGTGCTGCCCAAGGTGGATCCATGGAGGAGATCTTTTGAATCAATCCCTGCCTGATTCTTTAGCTCTGCCCAGCGTCTGCTCTAGGGCAGTCTGCACAAGGCATCATGTTTCCACTTGTTTCAGACCCAGAGTGGAAAGTTGAGGAAACTGAAGGTCCATGTTCATTTTCTTTTTTCATTCCTCAGGACCTGAGGAAGTTAAACCACTTCCACTGGGGTAAAACCACTCACTCAATTGTATTGTGGGACATTTAATCCACGTTTCTGTTTTTAAGGGCAGCAAAGTCCCACTATGGAAAAAATGAACTAATTTATCCCACTGGACACAGAGGCTGACTGAAACAAATGCAATGTAAATTGCCTATATATTATCAGACAAAGCTGAGTCCCACAACAAACAAGCATTAAATCTGCTTCCTTGCTGCCTAAACCCCACAACCTCTGAGAAAGAAATAACAAAAAAATGTAAAGGCACACTGAATTACAGCCTGTTTGGAGGCCTACTGTGCAAGAAGCTACCACACAAATAAATATGATGAAACCTACCCAGAAAATAGGGGGTTTTTTTCTCTCTTTACAAAATGGGCTGAGGTAAATGAGACAGCTTTATCTCATTCTGAATTGAAATGATCTGTCCAAACAGTTCCTTCAGAAATATCTTGCTCTTGTCTACTACCTTCACCTGTAGCAGAGCTGCCCTCCTACTCATGTTTGCAAGGGAAATTAGGCATGTTACTGTGGTTATAAAATGACACAACTCTGCAAAAACATCATCACCCCTGATTCAAGCTTTGTTTCTACTTTCCCCACCACTGAGCATGCTGCTCACATGGTTTGCTGTGTGTGCACATCAGTGCTGCCATCTCAAACTCTGAATATTTACTGTGCTTTTATATCCCACTTTGGCTGTGTCTCCAACTCCCCACTCATTCACTTCTCAGCATCTGAGTAGGCAAAAACATCACAGTTCTGGATCATCACTTAAGTCTCCAATTCACTGACTAGATCCTCCTGCTGATTTATGGGCTTAAACCTCAGCAACTACCACTGGGTTTGCAGTTTCTGAAGAAATCTAATATCAAAGGGAGTCATTACATGAAAAAAACCTGTTCTTACTACAAATAAAACCCAAGGTTATTTAAAAGTACATAAATACAAACTTGCTCCTGGAGGAGGCAGAAAATTAATTTCTGATAGACTCACAGTTTACCTAAGCTGCAGGATGACAATTTACACTTGTACAAGATTGGACATTCACCCATTATTGCTGTTGCTTCCAGTATCTAATAATTTCCTACTCATCTTGTGCTGCTGGTATCCATGGCAGCTGTGCATCCCACCAGGGGCCTGCTGAAAACACCCTTCCAGAAGGGACACACACAAAGTACAGACAGAGGGCAGAGGAAAGAAAATAACACAGGGTTTGGAAGAAAAAAGGGCTGCACTTTGATATTTAATTTTTAAAAAAGCACATTAATTAGAGATTTGCAAAAGTGAAATAAGTCAGAATACATAGACATAAGAGATTATTAATGTATCACTAAAATAAATGCTAGAAGGCAAAACCAAAGTAACCTCCAAACAATAATTCTATCAATAATGAGCAAATAGTGAATCCTGCATACTTTTTATGCCCTTTTCCCTGCAATCTCCTTACTTACAAGCAATTGCATCTGATGCCTTGTGCAGACTGCCCTAGAGCAGACGCTGGGCAGAGCTAAAGAATCAAGCAGGGATTGATTCGAAGCATCTCCTCCATGGATCCACCTTGGGCAGCACCAGAGCCCAGCCAGGGCTGCACCCAAGATGAACCAAAATGGCCCCAAAATGCACCAGCGCTCCTGGGCTCTCTCCCTTGGATCAGTTCTGCTCCATTTGCATCTTGCAGTTCATTGTCCCATTCTAGCTTTAGCCCCTGCAGTCCCACCCTGCTTGTTTTTCTCTCTGCAGCCCACGGTGTTTGTGCTCTTGGGGCTGAGATTGGGATCATTTGTCCTTGGTGCCCAGCTGGAGCAGGAATTGTTTTGTCTCCTTGCTCTGTGCACAGAGCTCACCATCCCTGAATGTGAAGCTCAGGCCCACACACTAAAGCAGCACAGAATCTGAAAAACATGAAAGCTAAAATCTGAGGCATCACATCAGGAAGAGCCAGTCCAAAGGACATTTTGACACTGGTACCCAGAGGCTAGTAGAAAATCAAGAAATCCCAGGTCTTTTTTCCAGGGAATCCTTCCTTTATTCTAGCCACAACCAGCTTTCCCTGGACATAACTCAGTCATACAGAGGAAACACAAAATTTTGCAGAAATGTCACATCAAGATTCTGCCAGTGAAGACAATCATTTAAAAGTCAATATCTCATGTAGCAGGACTGAAGCAGCACGAGGGTCAGGGCTGGCTGGGAGCACAGGGGCAAAACCAGACTTCAAGCATCACAAATTTGAGGATTTGTCTAGGCTAAGAAAATGCTACTATGTCCAAGCAAAACATTTACCAACAGCATGCAAACCTCCCAGGGGCATTTCTAATACAAATCAAAGCAAGGCATTCCTTAGTGCTGCACCACCTGAACACCTGTGCTATTTATGTTAAAGGATAAAACTTTTTCTCCAAAAATTTATCATGAAACCCAAAGACTGTTCTCCTGAACCTCCTCTTGCAGTAAAATCAAGTGGAAGGTGTGGAAATAAATACCTGACAAAACAGCCATTTAAAAGAGTCCATTTAAAACCCTGCCTCATTCATAGAAAGAAAGCTATTGATTAGAGTATATGATTGATCAAGGCTCAATCAAAGCCTTGTGGAGTTATTTCTGCCAGACATTTCTTTTCAAATTTTCCACTAGAAAAAACTGCAACAGGAAAATTCAAGTTCTGTATTTTATATACGAGGTAATTGAGGAGTTCCAATCAACAAAATCCTTGAAAAACACTGAAAACTTATTACTAACTCTGAACTTTTGAGAAAATAAAACTGGGTACAGCAATTACTGGTGCCACTATTGAGATATAAAGCAGGAATTTCATGGAGAGGATTAATAACAAAACAAAGCAAACATGTTAGCACAATGTTTGAGGGAGTGAATTTCTCTCCACTGTATTATTTCTGTTAATAAATAAGACTAGAGAGAAAATACATTGTTTGAGAAATTATCCCAATCATCCAGCTACTTTTAAACTCTGAAGAAAAATGCCCCTGCAGTACTTCTCATGAATGCTAATTAATTTTCTGTAGCAAATTTCAATAGATCTACTGGATCCAGGAGCAGCTTGAACCTTTTGAGCTGCGGCAGACTGTGAACCTCTGTTAAATTTTTGTTCTGGAAACCCCCACATCTACCCAGGGATGGGATCTGGTGCAGTCCCAAGGTCCAGGAGTCCTTGAGTCATGATCTTCCTTCCAAGGTGCTCATTAGAAAATGCTAATCCTTTTTATGGGGAGGCAGCAAAGTAAAAGGAGAACCATTACTTTGCTGCTTCCAACAGCTTTACTACTAATTTTTGCATTCCCTTTTCTCCTATTTTATTTTTATCTGTTTTGAATTACCCATAATTAAAGCAGTGAGATGGAAAAAAAACCCCAAAAACTTACTTGAGTTACAGAAAAGTTACAGAAAACAGACAAAAAAATTCACAGCTCAAGCAAACAAATAAAAAAACACAGCAAAAATTACAAAACCCTTGCCTGAGAGGAAAATGTAGAACTTTTTACTTCTGCTTGGTAACTCATGGAGTACAGTAGATTATTATCCATTAATTATCCATTAAAAACAGAACATTTTTCTGTTTTTAACAGAACAGCATCATCCTAAATGGCATGGGTGCTTAAACTTGGGAAAAGCTTTTGGGAACAATACCTTATCAACAGAAAGTTTGGGTTTGCAATTAATAATCTATTAAACTAAGGCTGGCATTTTCTTCTCTCAAAATAAGAGAAAATAGATTTTTTTTCCCTGTTATTTTAGATTCTGAGATTGTATAGCATCTCTTTTATGTAAAGCTCTCCCTTCAATATTTGAATGTGTGGGGCTTTGGCCTGGTTGGAGTATAAACCAATCAATAGCAATGCTTCTGCACCTTAGTTAGAAAAGAAGAAATTCCACAGTGAAGTCCCTAGGGCAAATGCCAGTATAAAACAAATTTAAAAGCCACCCCCATCAGGGTTGAATGTACAAGCCAAGTTATTTTTCTATGAGATTTTCTGACACTGAAGTGTTCAATAAGTGCCAACACGTAAGAATATGTTGAAACAAACTTATTTCCAATTCAAGTAGCTTAACAAAACACTGCACCTTATGTGGGTTTTTGCTACTTGCTTTTGAGGCACAGGAAGTTCAAGCCTCCTAGGCTATTGTTGTGCTATGCATTAAATACAATACAGTTGTTATGTTGTGTATTAATCCATAGAAAAATGAGCTCACACTCAACTTTCTCATTCAAATGGAAAAAAAACCAGTAAAAGTCTAAATCTTTCATTTCAAATCTTCCAGCCTCCTCCTTGGAGCTGGGGGACAGCTGAGATCACCTCCTGAGGGTTCAGAGAAGGGAATCCAGTTCAGGCTGAGAGCCTTTGGGCAGCTGCTCCTGGCTCCTCCAGGAGCTGCTCCCAGCTCCTCTGTGCCACCTGCATCTGCTGCTTGAGCTCTTTGCTACCCTTCCTCATAAAAATAAAATATTTCTCCCAACAGCCTAAGCCTATCATTGCCAAGAACCCCTGACACTGGGAATAATGGGCTCTGACTCCAGGATTCAGAAAGGCTGAACAAATGCTTTATTAAGCTATACTATATTACATTAATACTATACTATACTAAAGAAAAACCCACGACTGCCTGAGACAGCCAGGACACAGCTTTAAGTAATTGGCTAATCACTCAAAACAGCTTTCACCCATGTCCAATTAACCAAATCACTCTGGGTAAACAATCTCCATAAGGCATTCTACAGGTGCAAAACAACAGGAGCAGTGAAGAGAGATAAGAATTGCTTTCTCTTCTTCTCTCTGAGCTTCTCACTGCCTTTCCCAGGAAAAATCCTTGGGAAGCTGTGCCTGCTGCTCTCTGTGAAGAAAGCTGTGGCCACAACAGCCCTCCTTCCTCTCCTTACAGCAAAACACCAGGTCCTTCTGATGTTCTCACCAGTGAAAACTCATGAGCTGTGGCAAAACCTGAATGCCAGAGGCTGTGGCTGAATTTGGGAATCTATCTTGTGCCATTTCCTAAGCCATTGCTTCTTTTCCTTCCATTGCTTCTTTTTTTTTCTGCCTGCAGAAACAACAAAGTAGTTCCCAGATCTTTGGGAAGCTAAATCAATTAAGCTTGAGTAATTTATGGCTTTAAAACATCTCAAGATTGTTGTACAGCAAGCTAAGCTGCACTGCTAGGTTAAGTTACGTGGATTATGTTTTAAGGGAAGATGTGTGAAAATATCAGGTAAACAACACCACAATTTAATAATAAAAAGCAGCACAGCTAGAGTTATTGCAGCCTGAGGTAACAGATAAACAACCAGTATTTCACCTAAACAGATATACTCTAGTAGAATTGCTGAAATTACAATACCCAATGCTGTTCTTTGGAGAGAACTTTAATGCTAGGAAAAGCTCATTTTTACACCACCACTGCCTTATCTGTAAAGTTAGCACAAGCACCCTGTTCAAACACATCACCAATTATTTTAATCAGATTCTCCAGCAACCCACCCCCTCAGCCATGTACGTTACACCCAGAGACAGCACTGATTAGTGCTCATCACAAAATGCTAATTGCATTCTATTAAAAATACTCTAACAGCCTATATGATTTCAAATATTGCATGCCATTTCTGTCTAATTGGTCTAAAAGGAATATTTTCCTTTACCTTTGGTTTCCATGTGAACTTCAAAATTGTTCTGGAACTTGACAAAGACAAACACTTTGATGTTCCTTTGCATTAGGAAAATCTTTACCCAATAAATCACAATTATGTAAATACTAGCCCCCCTGGGGTTTAAGTTCCTTTTTGAGGCATAAGATGATTAGAGCAGAAAAATTATTAGATTTGTCCATGGCCACGCTATACTTTCCTTCCTCAGGAAATTCTGTTATCAAAGACTTTAATCCTATTCCCACTAAAGCAAGTAAATTTGGCCATGGAGTTAAATGGAAAAAGAATTCATTTCACCCATTCAGGCAGTCCCCTAAAAGCCTGGATGATAGTAGCATTCGCAGCATGAATATTCAGTTCCAGTTTTTAACACTGTGCTTTCACAGCCGTGAATGATTTTACTCATTCCCCTTTCTGCTGATGGGAAATCTCAAAAACTGCATAACACTGCTGGGCAGGCAGCACAGAGCAATCCCATCTCCTGGGAGCTGCAGGGACATCAGTGCTACCTGGGGGTGGCCTGTGCCCTCAGCTCCCTTCAAAAAGAGCAGCAGGCACAAGTTTCCCAAGGACTTTTCCTGGGGAAGGCAGTGAGAAGCTCAGAGAAGAAGAAGAGAAAGCAATTCTTATCTCTATTCACTGCTCCTGTTGTTGCACGTGTGGAATGTGTTATGGAGAGTGTTTAGTGAAAGTGATTTGGGTAATTAGACACAGGTGAAAGTTGTTTTGAGTGCTTAAGAATTGTTTTTCCTTTCTCTGAGGTTCAGAGGATGTGAATATTCAGAAATATTCTTGGGAAGAATTGTGCCTTGCTTTTCTCTGTGAAGAGAAATGTGGCTACAAGTCCCCAGAACTGCCAAGGAGGACAGAGCCTCTTACCAGCAAGCAGAGTGGTTTTGAGTTGGTTTGTGGACACACCAGGCTCCAGTGAGGGAAGGAGGAAGAATTATCTGAAATTTAAGGATTTATCTTCAAAATTCAGGGCTGGAGAATATAGCCTCCTGAATAATTTACACAGGAATGTTCTGAAACACATTTAGGAGAATGAATTAGGCTAGAGATCAGGGTGGAATTTTTAAGAAAGCTTTTTCCTCTCTACATAGAATAAAAGGGAAAGTGAGTGGTGTTACATGTTTATATTATATCACAGGGCATATACCCACTTAGCCAAAGGGTTATGGTAACTGAAGTGTCTAGCACAGAAACAGGCCAACATGCCAGATTCCAAACATGTTGAGAAGCTTTTGAACTATATTCCAGAAGGGATATTAGTATTCCATAAGTTCGAGGGCTTGTCACCTGCTTTCAGCCCCTAACTCCTGCTTAAAATACTTCTATACATACGTGCCTGGGTGAAAATAATGTATTTCTTTAGAAGCACAGAAATAATTATCCAGAACTTTGGACAGTGCTGATGGGCCTAGAGAAATCACAAAGTATTATGGGAGTATTTGATGTTCACACCGTCAGGTGGGGGCTCTTGCCAGCCCAGCTGTGGAACACAAGTTTCACTTTTGTTTCTATTACATCTGTATTATGCTACACACACACAAACATGTCTACATTTAGGCATATTTGTTTGTTATGCTTTATGCTTATTTGTTATTATGCTTTATTTATTATGTTTATAATTAGGCATTTAGTTTATTATGCAATACAAGGATTAATTTTGTTACCCTCCTCTGAATGCTATATTATTTTTGTACACAAAATTGGTTTTTATGAAGGTAATTAGAGTTCACCTGCATTCACATGAGGAGATAAAACCAGTGGTGCCTTGCTGAAATTAAATGCAGCTCCTGGTCATTTGAACCTGGAACTCAGCACTTCTGGAAGCATTACCTGAAATATGAACAGAAAGTTACAAGTTTCACCCTGGTTTTCAGGGGGGGAATTCCCTTGCAGCAGAGAGGGATAGCTGAACTCCCAAGGGCTGCAGAAGAACTCTGGCAATGAGGATATTCTATTGCTGCCAGTGATGGGCAAGTCTGGCTCTGCCCCAGCCCACAAGCCTGCTGACGTGCCCATTGTAACTGATCCTTGCACTTGAGTACAAAGGAGATTAAATTTTCTTTCTGGTCTACTGAATATGACTCAGTCACTCAGCTTCCTTTTTTTTTTTTCTTTTTTAAAGGTTTTTGAAGAGAAAGAGTACAAAAGCTCTGCCAATCTTGTTTGCTTTATCTTATCCCATACCCGCCTTCATACAAGACAAGCTGCAAAATATACTTTTCAGCTTGTTTACCTGAAGTTTCACAAAATCCATACCATTTTGAAAGCCTAAAAGCATTTAAGGAGAATTTCTTTGTAAAGCATTGCTAAAGAATGCAAATAAACTTTCACAGTAGCCTGTAAATACCTTCCTTTACCAGGAAATATTAGCATGACCAATATGTTACAAAACTTTGTCTCCACAGCGTTGTCTTTGGTTTTTCACCTTTCCAGTACTGCAAAGAGAAAGCACTATCCAAGAGAACCATTCTTACCTTGAGAAACATGGCTGGGCATTGCCCAGAAAGGATTTATTCTCTTCTAGAAAGGTGACTGTTCAGGTATTTGTACACAATTCGAACAGAGAATTTGTTCACTCTTATGACTGAGTGATAAAGTTGTCTGAGATTGCAGCTCCAGACTTTGGCCCAATCAGCCCAGCACAGCAGATGTCTCGGAGAAATCCATTACTAAAATAAACTCCACACTGCTGTTACTGCTGCTAATAAAGCTGTAGCTTAACTCCTTTCTTACTGAGGGCAATATATTGTTCTGTAATATATTATTCTGTATTATTCTGTAACTGATTTCAGGCCATTTCAATGTGGCCATTGTATGTTAAGGCACAACTCAACAGGGTTAGGGAAAGGAAAATCAGGATCTGCTACTTATTTTGTGCCCTTCATTAGCATCTCAAAGAGAAGCAAAACAAAATTAGCCGCTTTAGCAAAATCAAATGTTTTAAAGTGTGTTTTTCTGTTTTTGTTTTTCCCATTTCTTCAGCTTGATGGGGATCTGCCAGAGCATTGCACTATAACTACTTGAACGTGGTCTCCATTAACACACTGCTATTAATTTTAACTTTCTCAGCAATAGTATCAAATTCCTTTGGAGGCTCTCCAACTGATTTGAATGGTAGCTGATCTTAATCAACTTTTCTTACCCTTATTCAAAGAGTTGGTATTGCAGCAATGTAAAAATTTGCAAATATTGTGGCAGATGTTTGGACTTTCACAAAGAAGAAAAGGATACATTTAACCAGCACATATTTCTAATTCATGGTCTTTGACAAATCAGCATCAAAAAATGCTAGTAAAAAACTAAAATAAATAAAAATCAATGATGTCCTTTATGGCTATTCATCATTCTTAAGAAGTTACATCCTCACTTATCACTTAAAAGGCTTGGGACCTACTTTCTAAATGTCAAGGCCATTTCTCCATAATTTTCCTCTCAGCACTGCAGCTTTTCCTCTGGCAGTGATTTTCAGGCAAAGCAAAATCTCAAAACTACAGAACTAACAACAGCTGGTTTGGACCCTATTCTCTCTTTTCCTCTTTGCAGACAATAGAAGAAGTTTGTCTTACAGACAATTTTCTCTATCCTTATATATTCTTTATTACTATAATTATCTCAAGACAACAGACTAATGTAGGGTAATGAAAGAAATAATTTAAGATCCTGTTGTGAGCAGACAAAACTCAACTCCCCAGGTTTTATTACAGGCAGGTAGCTAAAAACCTGATCAATTACTGCTGTATCACATATCTTTCTTTAAGTTGGAAGAGAATGGACCAAAAGCAGCACTAAGAGGGCCGTTGTGATGCATGAGTTGGAAGGAAAAATAACTGCATTATAAATGTTCCAGATCCTATTCAGCAGTGGAAATTAATGGAACATTGTCAATTAACCCAAAACACTTAGCTTAATGTATTTGGAATTTGCATGATGGATGGTTTATGTAACTTCATAATAAAGCTCAGCATGAGAAAATTGGTTCCTTCAACTTCTGAAACTCTGTTCATCACAAAGTGAAATAAAAAAATCCATATATACATATCCATGTAAAGTTTCCCAAGGGTAAAGTTGGGAATTTCCCCCTGCATTTAGGCTTTCAAACATTATCTAGAAGTAAAGCCCTTGCTAAAAAGCACAAAGGAAGAATCTGAACAGCAGTTTCACCTCCCAAGCTTAACTCACACATGGTTGTAGGACTCTGAGGACTGGATTCTGGATTTCAGACCTCTGAGGGTGTACCCTGCTATGAACTGCAGGTGCCTTCTGGTCATCACCACCCTGTTCTCTTTAGGCAGAGCCACCAGGTCACAGAGAGATGAGTGGCAAGGCAGTACCACAAGCTGCACTGGGACTCTGCACTGCCCCACTGGGCAAAGGGTCAGCATCCCACTCAGGAGCTGCTTCTTGAAAAGCAAAGGAGAAAATTTCCCTTGTTTGTTACTCTCTTCTTCCTGTAAAACTATCATAAGAGCCCACCTGGTGGTGGTGCTTCTCCTGGACTAAAGATTGATGTGTGCAGTGAAAATGACTTGTGAGTTTATGAAGAACATCTTGTGACCCAAATGCAAACATCTCAACAGAAGGTTGTTTTGTTTTGTTGTTTTGTTTTGTTTTTAATTTGGGATACAGGGTACTTTAAAGAAATCCCTAGTCATTGTAGCATCTCTAGACTAAATTAACATCTGTGTATTCCCCTGATGCAAGTTCAGCCATCTGTAAAACTCCCCATGGAGCAAGAAGTCAAGTGCTTAACACATTTTAAAAGAATAAACTATTCATCAACAGGCAAGACCTCCCTCAGGTTGCTCGTTAAGAAGTCACATACTAGTGCTGTTATAGAGTAGTAAGTGCATGCCTTATCTCCACTTTTCAGGATTCCCTTTAGGAAAAGATTAATTGGAATGAAACAAAATTTACATTCTTACACTTACTCCTGTTTTCTGCTGAAAAAAGAAATAACCTTCTTCTTCTGAACTTTGTGCGAGGCCCTGACAAAACCTTTGTCAAATCAAACTTTTTATTGAGCATTTGGCATCTGTCACTGGTATAGCTCCTCCCTTTTTCATTAATCCTGTGTTAGGGGTGAGATGAATTCTGTGCAGTTTCTTCAGCTTAGACCTTCTCCACCAAAAGTGATCAGTGACCTGGAAACGATTAGAAAACCTAGAGAGGGCTACAGATGGCATTTGTGTGGCAGTCCAAAATGTTTAAAATCACTCTCCTCCCAGAGCCAAACCCAAACAAAAACAAATATAGCATCAGATGCCATTACATATATTGGAGCTGCACACTCAGTTTTTCAATTTTATTCATAAAATTGAATCACAATCAGGTTGTGTGCGGGAAGACACCTTCACCCCGTTAGGTTCCATCTGTTCCCTCAGAGAAGTTGGAGCTGGGGGGGGTATAGAGTTTCCAGGGGATTTGTTGGCACTACCCTCACCCTGCTTTCCCCACAAACAGGGTATTCCTGCAGCAGATGCAGAACCTTCCCAGGAACTTCTTCAGAGAGTGGAGAGAGGGCAGATGAGCAGGGAGAGGGACTGAGATTGTGTGGGATGAGCTGCTAAGTGAAGGGAGGAGAGCAGGAGAGTTTCCGGTGGAGAGAAGACAGAGTGGTCCAAGAAGAAGGCAGATGGGCACACCTTGGCAAGGGCTTGGCAGGGGTGGGGAAGGAGTAGCTGGAGGAAAAGAGGCAAACACAGACACTGGAATCCAGCCAGCTTCAAATTCAAACAGACTGAATAATCCTCTATTCTTTTCATTTTGTTGCCTGTATACAATTAAAATACCAATCGTCTCGCTTCCAAGCAGGGAACTTCAGAATGATGAGTTACTCTGGACAAGAGCTCTGCTTCCAGAGCTATTCAGACCTACATAAATTTGGTATGGTTGCTGAAAAATTCATTTTTCAAAACTCCACTCCATAACCAACATTCATAATGTACTCCTTCCAAATGGGCCCGAAGATGAGGATAGCACTGTTTTCTTAGCTGTGGTTTTGAATTCCATATTTAATAGTGACATTTATTAAATATTAATTGGAAAATACATAATTTATCCCAGTGGCTGGCATAGGTGAATAGTTCTGTCACTCATGACCTCTGCTTGAGCACTTAGCACTATTCATGCTCACTCAGTCAGGGGAAGGTTTCATTTTATACCTCTTCATTGTGCCCGAGTTTCCCAATCGATTTAGCACCCACTCATGTTGGCAATCAATAGGTGCCCCTCTGACCTCATCTGGAAGCCACCAAGAGCCCAGGGCAGAAGGGAAGCAGCCTCTCTCCCATTTTCATCTTGGAAGACTGAGTAGAGCAATGGAAAACCCTGCAGAAATTCATGGCTGAGGAGCAGTCAGAACAGTTTTTTTGACTGCATTAACCAGAGCTGGTTTTATGAATGCCCCAGGTGCATATCTGTGCTGACCCAGGCCAGGCTGAACCAGCACAGGCAATAATTTATATTAATCTATTTGATGCTGCTTTGCAAGCACTGACAGTGGTCACTCAGACAGCAACTAACAAAGGAGTTGAAAAATTAGTTTTACTCAAGCCAATAATTTCTTCTCACTTTGCAGTTACTGAGGTGTAGAAGACAGTATGGGACATGGATTTTAGAGAGGAATTAGCAGTAGGTGAATATGTAAGAATTGACTGGTGCAAAGGCAGTCACTGAGCTGCAGATGTGCATCAGTAAACCCACAGTATTAACCTGAACAAAGCAAGAGAGAGATGTGTGAGCTCCCTGGTCAACAGGATCAGAACAGTGCAGAAAATTCCCTGGCCTGCACAGATCCCTAAATAACTGAGAGGTTTTTGCCTTAGGTCCTCCTGGACTTTTATGCACTTTTGGTGACACAGAGAATATTATTTCCTTACATTAGCAGGTGATGCACAACGTTCATATTGGATTAAGCACTGAAGTCAATGTGAATTAAGAATTTCCAGCATTTTATTAGGGTGAGATCCCCTGAACATGTTAAATAAGTATTAAAATTTCACCTTTAGTCTCAGTATATGTATACATATACATACATACATATATATATAATTTATATATATATAAAATATAATATATATGTATTTTTACATATTATATTATATTTAAATATAAAAGCATACAAATCAAAAATATTTCCATTCATTTGCTTGTAATTGCAGTTCAAATACCAGATAACTGTCTGGTAACTGTCAAATGAACAGATTAAAATTGCACATTTTCCTCACTTAGTCCCTTTCCTACAACAATCAAGGAAAACACCAGGAAAAAGCCCAGTAGCAGAATTTCATTTACAATTCCCAGCCTTCAAACTTTGGTACTACAGACACATAACAAATCTCAAAACCAGCCTGCTTAATAACAAATTGTTTAAGTTTTAACATTTCAAATACTGCTATCTCCCAACTGTAAGGCAATTATAAAAGGCAACTGAGAATATCTTTGCAGATGTGTTTTTGGACTTGTAAGCAGTTACACTGACATAAACCCAATGCAGTGCCACTGAAATCAATTAAAGTTGATGGGCACAAAGTTGGAGAAGAATCACAATATTGACATCCAAAAGTTAGCAGAAGGTACATCTTATTCAGCAAATATCAAAAGCATTACCTTAAACTTTTTTGATTTCCATTTAAAAATTTTTTAAAAACTCTAATGATCAGCTACAAATGCCTCATTCCCAAGAAGCCAAACAGTTCAATTTCATGAACTCCTTTCTACAAAATTAACAATCAGTGGAAATAAATTGTGTGCTCCTGACTTAAAATATCATAGAAAAATTCCTGTAATATCCACATCAAATGAATGATCTGGGGTTGGAAGGACTTGCTGGTGATTTCAGAGTCACTTTCTGCAAGCTGAAATTGGAAAACCACCAATAGCAACAATTTTCTTCTTTTACTCTCTGTCTCTAAAAGATTACTATCAATACTGGATCAAGAAAATAATTTAAGTCCATCTATAATAAACCCTAAACTAGCTGAGATATGCAAATGAGTACACAAGATAAAAAACATTTTCTTTCAAAAAGCATCTGAGTATGTTCATTTAATTCCTATTCATCCCTTTGTGAAACATCACAAATCTGGCCTGTAGATTTTGGCCTGGATGTTCTACATCACTTCTCAGAGAACTGAGAGCAGAAGGTGATAGCAAGAGTTCAACATCCTCTTCCACTTCTGTACTCTGCATTACTAAGATATAAATAGGAAAATTAAATATTTTTTCTGAACAGCATGTAGTGAGCAGCAATGGGTTCACCACCTCTGACATACTCTGGACCCTGACTCCCACAAATCTTCTCATCTAAGACACAAAATATGAAATAGGCAAATGTGGTGAGGGATGAAGATCAAGGGAATCAGATTTTAGTGGAGATTAACTGCAGGTAAAATTCCCAAGCAGAATGATCCTAGTGCTGAGCAGCACAAGGTTTATTTGGAAACACAGTCATGAGGAAGAGCTGCTTGCTCAGTCTTTGCAAAGTCTTCCACAGGAGCCGAAAATTATTAGCACATAGATAAATGTCAGACAATTCCCTTTTCTGACCCAGAGATGGGGCAACCCAGAGAGGCATTTTAAAGACTTTTATTCCATTTTCAGTCTCATGTGAAGAGTGAGACAATACAGATGTTGTAATTCACGCCACCACAATCAGAAGCCAATGATTGCTTAATTACAATACACTATAAGCATTTCTTGGCCTGTCAGCTTTTGCCACACCATGTTGTAAATGCCTTAAAGCCAATCATCTAAAATTACTCATTGTGGGTCTAACTACAATGCATCTTTCCCAGTTCTATTTCTCCACAGTATCCAGTCTTATTTGCAAAGCCATCCTTTGAAACTCGTTTCTAGCTCCATTTCTCTCTCAACAATATCTGTCCTATTCCATGGATTTCTAAATCAGCATTTCTTGTCTCAAAGTTTGCATATGGATGCACACTGTGTGAGCCTTCTGTCAGGCCCTGAGAACTCTCTACAAATCCATTTCCCACAGGTAAACTCCAGGAAATGTCCCATAGTTGATCTGTAATCTGTCAAGAAATCAATGAAATGTGTGAATTTCTCTGCAGTCTAATAGAATAAGTAGTGTCAAAATAAATACCAAATTCTGCTTAAAAAATCCAGATCTCAAGTTCTACACCAGAATTTTCTACTCATTTATCACTAAGTGAAACTAATGTCACTTTTTCTAGCTCTGTCAGGACACATCCCACACTGCCATCAGAGGTTTGCAGCAGAGGTGGTGGCAGAGCTCCTCCATTTGTCATTGTGTGATGGAGCCCTGGGCAGGCAGCAGCTCCTCCCTCCCTCTGCTGATGAGCAGGAGCTGTACCTGGCACAGGTAAATGCTGTACCCAACCCAGTCTGTACCCAGGTCATGAGTTCATCCTCACACAAAATACCACTTAATGTGGAATTTAATAGTTTTTTTTAGTTAGAGTTGGTATGAAATGTGTGAGATAGTATTTTTTGTTTGGATTTAGATGTTTAGTAATTTTATTTATATATTACTATTTATCTTTTATTTATAAAACACTTCATTTATAATTATTTATATATTGTATATTTAAATATGTTATTATACATATTATTTCTTTATATTTATATAAGTTGTGAGTTTTATAATATTTTATTTTAATAAGTTAAAAATGTAGTTGTATTTTTTAATACTTTTTTTAAGGATAAATTGTTTAAATAGGAAATGATACTTAAATTATTTCTACTTTTTACTTAATAACTAATTACTTGTGGTTTGTAATGTGGATTTTTTTGTTTAATTATATAATACTAAAATTTATGAAGAAGAAAGTGAAGAAGAAGGATTAGTTACTACTTTAAAATTTTTATCTTATTATACATACTATTATATTGTAAAATTTTTAAACTCTAGATTTTCTATCATATAATATTACACATTTTATTTAAACTACATACTCCTAATCTTAATTCTATCCTTTAATTCTGAAAATCTTTCCTACAACCTCAAATCAAATACAATATTTTCTTAAAAATCAACATCCATCAATACAAAAAATCTAAAACTCTCAATACTCAAAATTCCAACACCTGGGATTTTTCAGGGTTTTTTTTTCTGGCTGAGAACTGACCCCTTCTTTGGGGGCTGCAAGGCAGCCCAAAGGCAACCCCTTTTCCCAGAACAGCTCCTTTCCAGTGTGGCTGCTGCCATCCCTCTGCAGCCCAGAGCACCACAGCAGCTCTGGAACACTCACCTGGGAGAGGAGCACACAGCAAACTGCCTAATGCTGCTGGACACCTCTGAGAGAAGAGAAACAGGTGATCCCCCAGCCAGGGAATAATGAGTTCTAGCTCCATAGTTCAGGAATGCTGAACTACTGCCTTAGTAAGCTATATTGCATTACACTCATGCTATACTATATTAAAGAGATACTATAATATACTATTGGATATAAAGCGACCCTTGTGGCAGGGACAAATGACAAGGAGGAGTCCATTGATACCAGAAGGCTAATTAATTACTCTATTAAACTATATTATATTGTTCTATAATAGTCTGTATCCCTAATATTCTATATCTCTAATATTCTATACTTCTATACACTATATCTAAACTGAATCTGCACAAGCACTCAACTGCCTAGAATCTCAGCTGACAGTCCCAACACACACACGTGTGGATTCAATTGGTCAATGAATCCAAACCACTCACACCAGAATCCATTCACCAAACTCCTCCAGGTAAACAATCTTCCACAATGCATTTCACTTGTGAACAACACAGGAACAGCAAATGAGATAAAAATTGTTTTTTTCTTTCTCAGAGATGTCTTGCTGTGATTCCCAGAAAATATCCTTGGGAAGTTGTGCCTTGCTTTTCTCTGTGAAAAGAAGTGAAGCCACACTATACCAAAGAAATACTACACTAAAGAATACTAAATAAAAACCCTGTGACTGTCTGGAGACAGCCAGGACATAGCTTTGACCCAACTGACCAAGGAAACAAAAAACCTTCACCAGTGTCCAATAACCAAATCACTATGGGTAAACAATCTCCGTAACACATTCCACATGTGCAAAACAGCAGCAGTGAATAGAGATAAGAATTGTTTTCTCTTCTTCTCTGAGCTTCTCACTGCTTTTCCCTAGGAGAAGTCCTGGAGAGAGAATTATGTCTCTCTCTGTTCAGGGAATGTGAATACCACATTCTGACACTTCAGATCCTGCCATTGCTCCAGTGTCCTGAGATCCTGATGGAGCCAAGTCCCTCAGCAAAGCTTTACAGGCAAGGGAGAGGAGAAAAGGCAGTAAGAGGGGGCTCAAGGAAATTTTCAGGAAATGTAAATAAGATAAATGTGATGCGTTCTCCCAGCATCCTGTGATGTGCAGCTCAGGCAAAGTTCGAGGCAGAGAACATCTTTGTATTTATCAGCCCTAAGAGAGTTCCTCACCCATTCATTTCTTTGAGCTGCTCTTGAAAGCTGTGTAAGCTTTCAGAATTTATGCCATCTTATTGGAAAGGTTTCCACTGCCTGATAACATTGGGTGAAGAAAAATTGGGTGGAGTAAAAATGAAGATTAGGTTTCTACTGCGGGCTTATTTTCTCTGAGTGTTCTTTCTACACCTTGATCATCTATCAGAGCCTTACTCTCTAGCTTCTTAATTCTGATGTATTTGAAAAATATGGGTTTATTATTCACCTTTTTCCCCCTTCCCTCTCTTGTTCTTTTATCTTTAACCTGCTGGAGTCACCAGCCTTTGTATCTTCCTCTTTGAGCACAAATTCAACTCTTGGCAGGGTATTTTCCTGCTTCTTGCAGCTCCCTTGTTCTGCTCTTTAAAAATGTCACTTTATTTCTGGGGTTTGCTTTTCAAAACATTTTGATAAGTAGTTTAACCCTGTTCTTCTGGTTCAGCATCCTTGGATGGTGGATGGTCCCCATTCTGCCTGCAAGATATTTACTTAGGTTTAAAAACAATTCCACATCATTTTAAGTGTCATCATTTTAATCACTTTTTTGAATTCAGGTAAGCCTGTCCCTCCCCTGAGTAGACTTCACTCCTCCAGAAAGTTCTTTAACCTTGATAAAATTGTCGCCCTCACCCCCATGGGCTCTCTCCCACATTCCCAGCTGCACATGGAATCTTTCCTGCTCCATGTGGAGGCTACATGTGTTTGCCTCCAAAGGGAACCACAGGCTGAATGCTGCAGAAAAAATGCCAAGTACAGCATGAAAATCTCATTTCAACCCTCAAGTGGCCCTTGATTATACAGGATAATCCCAGATTAACCCCCCCAGTGGAGAAGTAACACAATTTGGGTGAGTTTGTTTAAGCCACGACACCAAGAGTTGTGACCTGTTAGTGCCAATTTTTGCCTGCCTTCGGAAGCAAATCTTAATCCTTTTTTATTTCCAACCACCAAGCCACAACAGCTTCTGGAGATTTATCTCAAAGGACTGCTAATGAGTTGTAGTCCACCAAATATGACACTGCCAAATCTCAACCTACCAGTTTTATGGGGAAAAAAAGAAAATAAAACAGAGTAAAGAGCAGTTTGATGCCTATTAGAAAAAAATCACACTCGGAACTACAGTTCATGCAGGAGTTTAATCAGCAGGGAACACAATGGCAAATAATAAATAATAAAATTAAGCCCCATGTTAATAAATATTCAGCAATATTCCATTTGTTTCAAAACAGTGGCTTTACCATCACTTTCACAGAAGCAGATCATTATTAAAAATATTGCTCTGAATTTCTTTAAAACTCTAAAAACACAGAGTGCATTCTTATACTTATATAATATAATAATATACTATAATAATAGTACTAATATAGTATATTGTTAATATACTATATCAATAATATATAGTATAATATAGTATATATGAGCATATATATTATAATATAGCATAATATGGTATTTATTATTAATATACTATAATATATTATAATATTATAGTATATTATGTACTATAATATAATATATTATTAATACACTGTAATATAATAATACCCTTATATAATATAATATATTTATGTAATAGACATTGTGCTGATTCAACTGTTCCTCATCCCAAACCCATCCTGCTGCATTGAACAGAGCTATTTTCACATTCATTTCAAATGTGCTTTCCTGAACCAATCATTACAACATCAAATGAAGAAAAATATGGAAGAAAAGTTTGGGCTCTCATTGATTTTGATTTAATGTTTAGAAAGTCTCTTATGGTACATCCAATTTGTGAGCAGTGATTGGATTAGAATTGGAGTAAATTCTCACGGCCAAATGCAACATTTGGTAGATACTGAAATGGCAATTGTGAGGTAGCACTATCAGGAAAAAAAAAACCCACAGAAAGGAAAAAAGGGGGGAAATACATCATAGTCTCTGCACACAAACTAATTTAATATTCAAGTTGTCCACTCCATCTGCTTTATTACAGCAACAAGTAGCTGAATAGGCAGAACTGTGCTTTGCTGCTCTTATCCTATTGTATTTTATATTTTATTTATTTTGCTCTGATTTAAAGGCATGAGTTAGTGGACACAAGTAGGAGCAATGCCAGTAACACTTCCTGCCTAAGCTTTATTCCTGTCAAACTTGAGCAAATTATTACAATGGTTGCTCCAGATTTCCAAACCATTAAATTATGCTGAACCTGTGCACAGCAGTGCCTTTCCCTCCATCCTCCCATGAGTTTCACAGCACTGGTGCATATTTCTTACTATCAAGAGATTTACCTTGTTTTTTCAAGCACAAATGCTACTAACCACCTTTCCTCCCATTGCAGTGTCCTGGAAGACATGACTGGGAATCTTTGGGGTCCTATCAGGGCAAAGCTGGAAGCTGGACACCTGGGCAGTCATCAAAACCTCCCTACTTGCACAGTCAGATTAAATTCTCCCATTCCTGACTTGGTTTCAGGGAATAATGCCTATAATACAGAAAGAATTTAAAATATTCTAAACTCAAAAGGACTTCTACAGTGCTCAAAGAATTTCTGCTTCCTAAAATTTTCTAAAAATATTCTAAACTCAAAAAGACTTCTACAGTGCTCAAAGAATTTCTGCTTCCTAAAATTTTCTTAGGCAGCTCTCAAAAAACATTAAAAGAACATAAAGGAAACACAAGTAGATGCTGTGCTAGAGCCAAATGGCTCCTGCAGAGCTTGTGCTCTATGGCTTTCTAGGATTCTGCAATAAATAAATACAAGTTGAAACACCAAAAAAGCAAAGAGGAGATCATGTACAGCAAAATGCACTGCAGAAATAAGGAATCTGGTATTTCGCCCTAAGTTAGAACAAAAGAGTAATCTTTGAGCTGTTAACCCACGTGCCTTGATGATGAGCCTACTTTCTTGTTTGGAATTTTTTCCTGAAGAAAAGTCCTGTTCCCCCTGTAAATCAAATACTTTTGAGTCTGTCTTAATTCAGGACATTTTTTGCCTATTTTTCTGATTCACACCTCAAGTAAACAGGCTTGTTTTCATCACGAGTGCTAACAACAGTCCTCATTAACACAGCATTTTATAGAGTAAGTATAACTCTCTGCTGCCATTCAATATTATTTGTTCATTTTAAATAACAAATATAGCTTTCCTAATGTGGAACAACTTTAAAATGCTTTATTACTCTAAAGAGCTTTACAATGCACTTAGGAAAAAAAATAGAGTTTTTAAATATATATATATATATATTTAAATGTGATGCTCCTTTCAATATGTATTTCTATTTAACCACTCCAAAACTTCCAGCAAGAGAAGCCCACAATTATTTAATTAACAATAATTACTCAGAAATAATAATTACAACAACAACAACAACTCAGGAAGCCAAAACATTTTTATATGATGATATGTGTCTATGCTTAAAAGGTGGTTAAGAAATTATGTGTTTTGCTCACCATAACTGTTTTCATTAGATATTCAGTCACTTCTGCAAGTATTTTATTTATTTACAGAAAATATCAGCACGTAGTAGCGTTGCAGACAAAATGCAGCTACAGGAGGGTGAAATTAGATGGGTTTTGCAAAAGAGTCCTAAGGATGAAGAAAAGAAGGGTTATGCCAACTTAAGAGAATGCAAGTGGTTCAATGCAAATCTTCTTGACAATCTGTTTTTCATTTATTGATGGGTCTGCAGGGGAAAAATTCCCAAAAAACCTTTGTGAGGCCTCAACTCAAGTTAGTGAGGTTTGGCAAACAAAGCAGCTGCCACATTCTTCCTTAATTTCAGCAGCTCATCCTTGCACACAGACTGGTTTTGGCCACCTGAGCTCTCCCCAAGCTTGGGACTGTTGAGTGAGGTGGTGCCTTGTTCCAGGAGGTGATGAGCAATCACAGGGGTCAAACATCCCTCTGAAAGCACCTTTAGAGAACCTTGAATTCCCGATAGAATGTCCAAATCTAACAGAAAAGCCTGTTCATGTTGCACTCAACAATCAAATATTCTTGCCATTTATTCCCCTCCCACCCCACATTCAGAGTGGCTCTGCTGAAGTCCAGCTCTGTTGCAGACATCTTTTATGAAAAATCCTTTCCTTAGGATTTTTCCTCCTGAGAAGCTGAGAGGCCTCAGGAACAAAATGTAAACATTGATTATCTGCTGCTGTGGAATGCAACAGGTACATCTGTGATTGGCTCATGTTGGTTTGTTTGTAATTAATGGCTAATCACAGCCCAGCTGGCTCAGACTATCTGTCTGAAACAGAAGCTTTGTTATCATTCCTTTCTATTTTCAGTTTAGCTAGCCTTCTGATGAAACCTTTTCTTCTTTTAGTATAGTTTTAATGTAATATATATCATAAAATAATAAATCAAGCCTTCTGAAACATGGAGTCAACATTCTTGTCTCTTCCCTCAACCAAGAACTCCTGTCAACAGTCACACACCTCCTTCTGCCAGAGGGCACCAGAGACTCCTTTTTTCTTATTACCTTACAGAAATCAAAAATTAAGATTCCTCCTGGACCTTCACCTTCACCTTCTCCCTCTGTAGCTCTCCAACTCCATGTGACTTTAATATCAGGTTATTTTCACAGCTCAGACCAGAAATAAGGTTTAAATGCTTTTTACCCAACATTAAGAAAGATAAACAGTTTGTGAACAAAAGGTTGAGCCATTTTTATGAGACATAATTAATATTCTTGAAGATTGCAAGTATTTGAGGCATAGGTATGCTGTAATATATCTGCTCCTGTCTGCTTCAAGTTAATAAAACTAAGGGAACCAGATGTCTTTGAGATTATTGCAGATTTTCACTGCCAGTAACAATTAAGCCACAGCAGGGAACTCATGGGGTAGGAGAAAACTGTAAAATTAAATTTCAAGTGCCTACAAACTAATCATACATTTAAAGCACACTCCACCAATATAGTTTTGAAATCATCGTTCTGGCAGATTATTATTTTTTCAAAGAAAATGCAGATATCTGATGAAGAGAGCTTTAATTAAAAAATCTTGGCAAGGCACCAAGGCTTAGTCCTTCAAAAGAGTATTCTTTAAAAGCTCAGTCTCAGGCCAAAAACGTCACCACAGAAGGAAAAGAGACAAGCATACAAAGCTCTTAACATTTTAGGGAGAATCTGAGAGTATATGGGCAAAACTGGCAGATTTTTAAAAAGCCCAAATTAAAAAGGTGCTGTTTATGAGAGAGAAGCACTCAGCAGCTCTCATGTTCAGAGACCACTCCAATACTCTACATTTAGAGTGGTCTTTGCTTTGAAAAAATCAATGCAAACAGAGGTTCAGCAATCTAATAACAGAGCATTCTTGTCTTCCAGAAGAAAACCCGCAGGCACTTTCCACAGGCTCTCCTCGGCTCTCCCAGCCCCAGGGTGGAGTTAAAAGCAGCAGAGCTGTCTGTGGTGCTGAACTGATTTTCCCAAAAGCTCTGGGTCCCTGTCTCTCCAGTGGTCCAAATTACCTGAACGTCTTCTCGTGTCTCAACAGAAAAATGTTGTCCTCAGACAATTTTGTCTCTCGTGTCAGATGCTGGGGATTCGTTAAGAGAGGTTTCTTCTGTAATAATGGCCTTTCATCAACTGAATTATGCTGCCTGTTACAATTATAGAAGGAAAAGTCATATAGAGAATCACAACAGCCTTCTATAAATACAGCATTTTAAGGATCACAAAGACATACAGCATTTCCAGCAGAAATCTCTAGGAATTCTTTTTAGAAAAGACATAATTTAGTTAATTTAGTTATAGTCTATGGGTACAGGAATTGGAATTACTGTATTTTAATTTAATGTTCCATTTCAGATGACATTCTTAAAGGGAAAATTGTGTTCAGAACAATTCTTAAATGAATTTAAAATAAAAATTCACCAAATAAGCTTTGATGATATTCCTAAAAGTATTCCTAAACTGCCCAACAGAAATCCCCCAATGACCACTATCACCAAATAGATAAAGGACAAATATTACTTGAATTAAACCCCAGTACCTCAATACAGATCAGCATAGTCCTTCCCAAATGTTCTTTGGCACATTCCCCTGTTCCTGCCTTCATTACACATTGATTAACAAAGTGGCTACTTTTACATTTCTGATTAAAGCAAAAACTTTTGGACAGTTTTAAACAAATGAGGCTTTACCTGAGCAGCAGGATTTGTTGCAGTAACAATAATTGCTGCTGCCATTTAAATGGATCAGGCTCAGCTGTGCTTTCTATTAAACTGTTACAAACTAAAATCTTTTTCCCATTTAACTTTTTGCTCTTAAGGCACAGTCAAATTTCTTTCTTAGCCAGATCTTTTAAGGAAATGGGATTTATGCATTGAAACTGCATGACTCATAAATCCATCTGCAATTTTTCCTTGAATGCAATGGAGATGTAAAAATCCCCAGGTATTGGAAGTGTTTATAAACTCCATCACATGTTCAGGGAGAGGGGCCTTTGCAGTCCCCAGTGATGGCAGGGAAGGCTGCAGAATGAACTTGCTCTCCCGGAACAAAAACAGGAGTTTCATTTTTAGACAATAAATTCCACCTATTAAGAAGTAAATTGTGTTTTTAAACTTTCTGACCCTAAAAACTTTCATCACCAGATGAGGGCTTAGGGAACATCACATGTTCTACCACTCAGAGAGCAAGTGAAATGCAGCCTTCATTATTAATTCCAGGTATTTCCTGGAAGCAGCTATCCAAAAGCATTCTGGCTGACTACCTGAGCAGCACTCATGATTTCAGTTCAGCTCTCAGATTGCAGATTTCTGTCCTCAATTAAATGGGAAACATCAACAATTTCCTTTCAAAGCTGCAGGGTGCAAAGGTGACCCAAATAAACTCTCAGTTTTGTTAAACTCTGTGGATCAGAATTGTATCTGGACCACCAAGAACTGCATCCACCATGTGCTTTCTGGACAACCAGAGGACTTTTGCCTCCCAAGCTCCTCATCCACCCCAATCCATGAGCACTGGATGTGTTTCAGTGCTACTTCATAGGAAGGTTCACCCCTGCACCTTTGCAAACAGCCCAAGCCAAAACTTGAACAGCAGAGCAGCACTGACATTGGATGCAATTTCATCACAATTGGAAGAAAATAAATGTTTAGTTGAATCAGGCCAGGCATCCAGGGACCTACCCAGGTCCAAATCATCACTGGAATGAAAATGACAGTGTAGCTCATAAACACCAGGATGCACTCTTCACCAAGGAGTTTCTTTACTATTTTTTTTTTTTAAGAATGTAACTGAAATGTGGAGTCTTAACTTCTTTTTGCCAGAGCTGGGATTAAATGTGTGAGATGGAATTTCTTGTTGGGACTCAGATGTTTATTAGTTCTTATCTATGGTACAGTCTCACAAACCCTGAGTTCTACAGCACTTCACTCTAACAAGGTAAAATGGAGCTGTATCTCTCTCTCTCTACAAGGCCTTTTAAGGATAAACTGTCCAATTAAGAAATTACCCCTAAATTATTTTCACTTTTAACCTAATAACCAACCACCCATGCCCAAAATGTGGACTTTTTATCCAATTACACAAACCCACCCAACCCATGGAGAAGAAGATGAAGGACCAGCCTCCACCCTAAAACCTCCATCTTGCTTAATATATATTGTTATATTCTAAAACCTTAAACTCTAAGTTTTCCCCCCTGTGATATTACACCCTTCTATTCAAACTCCACACCCACAATCCCAGTTCTGTCATTCCACTTTGGAAGCCTTCTCCACAGCCTCAGGTCAAATGCAGTGTTCTCTTGGGGGTCAGTGCCTGCCAGCACAGAAAGTCTGAAATTCTCAGTAACCAGAACTCCAACACTGAAAGGGTAATTTTTCTTCAAATGTATCTTTGAGTTAGGGTTAACACATTCTGTCACAGACTGTGACAGAATAAAAATCCCTCCAGTTTGCCCTCAAGAGCCAGAGGAAGAAATATGTGTTCTCATATGAGCACACAATACCAACACAAACATAAAATGGGAAAATGAGGACAAATCCCATCAGAACTGATAAAGCAGCTCTTTAAATTTGCTTTAATTGCAGCACATGCTAGTTCATGGATGCTTACTAGAGGAGAAGCCCAGTTCACATTGGCCTCTCAGGATTCAGATATCTGAGCCCAAACATGATGCTGCTGCTTGTAGCCCCTGCTATCAAACCTCCTCTGCTGCACACTGCAGCCTTAACTCAAAGAAGGCAGCAAAGTGACATCCAGCATGGTCATTTTTCCCCCAGAAAATGCTGTCCCAAGCCAAAATGTCTTTGGAAAAAGAATTTAACATCCATATTGAGATTCTCAATGGTTTTTTTTTCCCATTCCAACCAGTAAGGAACAGACTTCAGAGTAAACAGTTCTAGCTGTGAGCATAATGGGGCCTATAAGAATTAAACTTTTTATAATATTCCCATATAATGTCTTATACTGTAATAGAGACTAAAACCTCTACCTTAATGCAAATCTGCCTCCTAGAGCTATCAGTATCAATATTCAAGTTATTAATAATGTTTACAAACTTCTCCTGACTTCTGGTTGCCCAGAAACACTCAGGATGACAGCTCTGCATCCGCAGGTTTGGGATAAGGCACATTAAGCCCCAAATAATCAAATATTCCTATGTGGGATCTCAGCACATCGTTCCCAATGTCCAGAGATGCCAGGAGAACCCTTGGGGGTCTCGAAAATCCTGGAATGTTGCCAAGAGTGTTTGGTGGCTTGATTTTGATCCATCCACAGAAGTAACAAGAGTCTGAGGACAAGAGAATCACTTTAGAGTAAAAGGTGTAAAAGAGACACATTTAGAGGGTGAGATATAGACTTTAAGGTTTTTGGTACAGGGGGGTTATGGAGACAAGATGGAGGGATCAGGGCGTGTCTTGTCCTTCTTCTTTCTTCTTCTTGTCCTCCATCTCCTGTGATGATGTTGGCACTTAGAGATTGGTTTATGGTGAAGGTGCACTTGCTAACATGGGCGAAAAGCATTGGGAAATAAAGGTAAATATTGTATACATAGGTTTTAGTATAAAAAGACATGACCGCCCCGTGGGTGGTCAGAGAGTGCCTGTGACTGCTTGCAGATCAGACCTCTGTTGGGCAGACAGAAAAATTTTGTAGATAAGAAATAATAAACAACCTGAAGACCGAAAGCTGAAGAGTCCAGACTCGTCCTTTGCATCGCGCCCACCAAAGAACCACTCTACCCGTGTCGGGGCAGAGACAGACAGCCGGACCCGACATTCCTACACCAGAAACTTCACCCCAGGGTAAAGCTGCCCATAAAAACTTGTTTTTGTTCTTAAGTAGCCTAGCACAGAAATAGAGGAAGTCTGAGGCATTAACTCAAACACTTAAGAGCTTTGCCCATGCCAGGAGCAGTTCTAGATGTTAACCAATATTTAGTAAATAAATAAAACTTGGGGGTCATCTATAAGAAGATTAAAAATGACAGAGTGCAAATAAATACATTTAAATGGTTAAAATTTCTTATGAATTGATTAAACTTGAAGAAATAAAATTTACCTTTTTTTCCATTTAATTTAAAAAAAATATTTGTGCAGCAGCAGCAGGGAAGAGTCAATGGCTTAATACAGAAAAAATAAAATTCCAATATATCTGAAGCCAGGAACATTCACTACAGGGTTGTTCAGAATACAAATAAAAAAATGTATTCCTAGCAGCATTCCTTTAAGCCTAGACACTGTATTTTGCTCACTCTCTCTCACACAATTAACCTGAGAAAACATTAGTGGTTTTGTAATCCTCCACAGTTTCTTTATGTACCAATCTATTTCTTGCCATTGGCAGTGTGTGAGGCCAATAATGTATGTTCAAAGGAATAAAAGCTATATTTAGAAGCCAAAAGGAACAAACTGACAAGGGGAAAAGCTGCAGCTCCAACTCACAAGAACATATGCAATGTGGAAGAACAGAGGTCATCCTTGCTGGAGTGAGTGGCAGACAGGGGAGCAGGAAGCAGAGCTTACAAGGAATGAGACTGATGCCTGAAGTTTTAATTTTCACATTTTCCAGATTTTGTACTGCTTTAGTATGTAATTCTGAACTTCATATTCAATTCAGATTTTGTACTGCTTTAGTATATAACTCTGAACTTCATATAAAGTGTTAGCAAGTTCTCTTCACAGTCTAGTTAGACAAAACAATCATTTTCCAGCCCAAGGACACCATTGCAGCTTCAGGCCCAAAAAGTATAAAAAAATAATGAGTTGAGGAGAGCAAATTGAAAGGATGGGGTTTCATGACTTTGGACAATTAACCCCAACATGGAAATTGACCAAAACTTGACAAAAGTGTGAAAACTCATCACCTGTCATCCATCTTGGGTCCATCTTGGGTGTAGCCCCAGCCAGGCTCATGAGCTGCCCCAGGTGTGTCCTTTGAAGGCCTTTTAATAAATCCCTACTTTGTTCTTTAACTCTGTCTAGCCTCTGTTCTCAACTCATCAAGACCACTGGCTCCAGAGAACAGGCAGACAGAGCTGCAAGATATCAATTTTTCAAAGTTTTATACACATCTGAGGATTTTTTAAAATTATTTCCCTTGTTTTAAGCTAGTCCCTACAGCTCATTTGGTGCCTAAAAGTACCACCTTTCTTTAGCTTTCTTTTCCCAGTTTTCAGGAGATTTCTTTAAACATCCTCCATTTGATTTAATTTGATTTCTGCTTTATATTCTCTTCATTTTCATACTAATAACACATCTCTGAATCTACTCTTCCCCCAGATGCCTACATTATCTCTTTTATCCTGGAGTTTATCTTTGCATCCTTGAATCTACTGATTTTCTCGCTAGTCTAATTCCTTTTTGCTTTCTGTGATGTAGCCTGACCCTTTTATCAGCTATCCCATCACTTTTCTATCATTCTCCTCTCTCTAAAATGACTCCTGAGAGACTGCAGACCTGAAACAGAGATCCCCTGAAGATCATCAGTGTCTGGAGAAGCAAGATTACAGTCTTTGACATCAAAAAACACCCCATTTCAAGGCTCTTCCCTCTTACAGAGATCACAAAAATGTCACAGCACCATGAGAGTGCTGTGCCATTGCACCTGATATTCTTTTGGGGGATGTGAGGACTTGAAAACCTCTCTGTGACTTGAAAACCCAAGTAGCTAAATGTTGAGAGTTGACTCATTAGCTTCTCCCAGGACACAGAAGAATCACAGGAGGCTGGAAGAATAAGAAAAATAATAAAATAAATAGAAATAATAAAAGAAAAAAATGAATGAATAAAAGAAAAATGAAAATAATAAAAGAAAGAATGTTTGTCTGCCATGCTCAAAAGCCAGGCTGCAGGGACATGGGAAAGCCTGCCAGTCAAATGGGCATGAAGAATGTTGTAAATAACCTGAGATTGGAATTGCAGTGTGCAGTCATGTGAAATGTGTTTCCAGCTCCAATAGAACCAAAATTCAATAGCAAGCCTCAGAAGTGTCTTTAAAGAGAATATATATTTGAGATTACAGTGAGTTATGGCTTTCGGCAAAGTACAAAGAGAAGCTTTTTTGTACGACTTAAGGTACATATTAAATTATAAATTTTTGGATGTCAATGAATATTTTCAGAAAATACCTTCAATATCAATCAAAGCAGTGCTGCCATTCTGAAGAGATGTTACTTCTCAGCACTAGGAACAAAATCACTCCTAATCCTTGCCATAACTTCCACAACTCAGCTGTTAATCACTGTGTTGTGACATATATCTCTCTATATGAAAGGCTGAAGTGTTGAAAGAAAACAAAATAAAAATCACAGTTAAATGCATAGCTGAGCAGAGATTTGCTTTGAAATATCCCCACTTGAAGTCTAAACACAACTGTACTTGTCAGTTAGATTTTTTCTCTTATTTCATGGTACATAATGGCTAAGAATCCAATCCTTTCAGTTTCTCATCTAGCTGTTCACTGTAAAATCTTTTTAAATGTCACCCATAGTAAATTAGGGGTATCAAGATAGCACTTGCTACAGGACCCAAAATACCATTTGGCTATTTGCAACTTCAAACAGAGCAAAGCAGATCCACCTTGGGCACAGCAAACTCTTGCCAAAAAGTTAGGAAGCATTGTAAGGTTTTATTAAACCAGGAAACCTAAAAACAAAGTTAAAATGTTCTTCCTGCCACTACCACCCAAATGTTCTGGGGAAAAGGAGGCTCTCCCAGTGTGCCCCAAAGCCAGAGCTTGCTGAGGAGCCTGCTCACCTCCCACCTAAGAAAAGTCCTTACAAATATAACCTTGGGCCTTGTTTTACACTATGCAGTCTGGTACATGAGACAGAACAAAGAGAATTCCTCAGAGAAGAGGTTCAATGCCACTTAGCACTCCACAGTCTGAAACATCATTCAGTCTACCCCAAAAGCCACTGAAGGAGCGTGAATTTTAATGATGCTCTCACACACAGATCTGCTTCTTCACAAAATTAAACAGCCTTCCAATAAAGGCCCCACTAAAACTGCTTTCTCTAATCCACTTGTGAAGATAAACAGTTGCTAATAACTCCTTATTTCTATAAACATCATCCTGAATTTCTTCATATGTCAAAGACTGACCCACACCTTTGAGGTTATACCACAATGGAATTAGGCAAACCATCCACAGCACATTATGTGTGTGTGTATCAACATCATAAAGGTGGCACTGTTAAATACTCCTGACATTACACTGCTGGCCATAAAAATATTAATTATTAAATGAGAAAATGCATGGATTTAATAGCATATGGTAAATATTTACTTTAAATAAATGTTTTAGTGTCGAGTGTTTCAGGAAAGGAAAACATGTAATGCTAATCTGACGTAATGAGGAGTATTTTAGGATATGGGATTAAAATCTTGCCTGAAAAAAAGCATTATTTCAGGACTTTTTCCAGTAATTTCTGTCCCCAGGATCCACACTGTGATTCTGGTTTTGTCTCTCAGGCTGCAGAGTGCTCTTAAATATCCTGTGAATTGAGAGAAAAGTTTTTACCAAGTACTCTTTGAAATAGATGAAAGCAATTCATGTTAGAAGACAATTTTTGATCCGTGGATAATTACCCACAGTACTCCCAAGGGGTTGAGTCTCATATACAAACAAAAAGATGACATCTGTTTGCTAATAATGGTTAAGAGCATACATTGATTTTTGGGTTGATTAACTGACTGGCAAACTGTTGGTTTAGACAACGATGTGAAGAAAAACATTCTTCATACACCACGTAGAGAAAAACATTCTACATACTGCAGCTATTTTCCCACAACAATTACTTCCAGGCGAGCAATTACAACCCTGTAAGTTCCATCCATAAGTTTATTAGGATTAAGAAAAATTACCTTGTAATGTCTTGACAGAATTTCCCCACTGTGCAAACAATCTTGGCACCCTTGCAGTTAAACATCATTTCTAACGTGGACTTCTGCATTTCCACCCGTTTTGCAGCTAAACCAAAGAAAATGGTAGTTCATATAAAAAGCTTCCTTGTAGTTTCATGATGAACAAGAGGAGAATTGTGTCACATTTTTTTCTCTTTTCACTCAAACTCCTTAAGGTATTGTGTTTTGAAGAGGGTTTTAACCTGCAGTTGGGGTTCATTGTTACTGCTGCATACTGGATTTTTCAATTCTCTCAAAATATTCTATTTACTGCGTGCATTATTGCATCCTCTAAACACACACAGGGCACAGTCCTGACCCAGTGATCAGATACAGCAGAGCTAAAAGGGCTGCAAAATCTCCCTGTAAAGCTGCCTAATCACTGCACCACCTCCTGAGAATGCAATAAAGATTCTCTGTGAGCTGTAGGAATAGGATCTGTGGCTACTGCAAAGGCTGAAGCTTCTCTAGACAGCAACCAAGTGACAGGAGGAAGTTACACGAGGTTAACACCACCAGATGAAAGAGAGAAGAAGAAAATATAACCTCAAAGTTAAATCATTGCATTATCTTCTACAATAGCACCTAATGTCCATGCACACGATTTGAGAAGCAGTTTCTGGTTCTGAATCCCTCCAGGTGTTCATTGTTCCACTGCCAGGTGTTCCCAAGCAGGGAAACTGCAAATTCCAGCACTGGGAGGAGGTATCCCAGCTGTGCAAGCAACACAGCTCAAGGCAGAGCTCCCTCCTGGAGGAATGTCTCCAAAAATAACATTGTGGTGGGCACAATTGGTTGCTTACAACAGAAGTCATTTCAGCTGCAGCAATTTAAAAATTGCATGCAAAAAGAAAAATCAAAAATCTGCCACCATCTTTCTTCTGGAGCAAATATGAAACTGGAAGAATTAAGGGTAGGGATGCAGAAATCCACTTGGTCTGGGATTTAAGGCAGGTAGTGCAGCCAGGGAAGGATCTGGCTGAGGTGGAGCCATTTAACTGAGAACAGGGCAAGTAACACAGAGAAATATGAGCTGTGGCACAAACACAGGGCTCCCACAGGCCCAGCTCCATGAAGCAAGCATACTTATGGCCCTTTTCACCTCTAAACTATCCCCTAAAGCAACAGCTCTGCTGAGGAAGAACATTCAGCTGTTGCTTATAATGTAATGCACAGGGATTTCACAACCAGTCAGAAGTCATTACACAACAATAAACTTAATACACAAATGCTTTCTTTTTCTAGAATGGCTGCACATACATTCTATTTTCATCAGGCATCTGAACAACCTTTACAAAAAGTTGCACACCCCACATGTCACTCAGGAGGAACCTACGCAATCAGCATTTCACCAGGGCAAATTTATTTCTTCTTTTTGGAACAATGTCAGATAACAATTAGACCTCTCTTTCTCCAAGACAGGAGCTGCTTCCCAAGGTTTATACTGAATGGTTTTCCTTGGCAGAAGTGACGCAAAACAACTAACCATTAAAACCTAAGTTATTTTACCTGTATTCTTTCTTGCCTACAGCACTAAACTACTTATCCAGTATAAAACCATGGTGCAGCTTAGAATATTTTTTCCTACTTTTGAATATCAACTTCCTAAAGAGAGAAGCAAACCTTAACAACACCTAAAAGCATGTTCTTTTTAAGATCATTAATACAGAAGGAGTGCTTTGTCACAGACATCTTTCAGGAAAAATCCTTTCCTTAGGATTTTTCCTCCTGAGAAGCTGAGAGGCCTCAGGAACAAAATGTAAATAATAATTATCTGCTGCTGTAGAATGCAACAGGTGCATGGTCTCGTGTGCTTGTTTCTAATTAATGGCCAATCACAGTCAGCTGGCTTGGACACAGAGCCCGAGCCACAAACCTTTGTTATTCATTCCTTTCTATTCTTAGTAGCCTTCTGATGAAACATTTTCTTCTATTCTTTTAGTATAGTTTTAATGTAATATATATAATAAAATAATAAATCAAGCCTTCTGAAACATGGAGTCAGATCCTCGTCTCTTCCCTCACCCTAAGACCCCTGTGAACACCGTCACAGTGCTTGATACCCTTGGGGGTGCCAAGAGATTTCAAATGTAGCGTATTTTCCTCCACTTCATCTAAAGGATTTTATAGCATTACCTGTTTTCACAGTGTCTCAAAGATATCTAAGTTTCAGCATGCTTTGCAACAGCCAAATGACAGCTTAGCAGAGGATTACCTGTTCTCCTCTTTGTTGGTCATTTCTCCTCCTCACTCCAAGGACTGTCACTTGCAGCACTGTGCAAACATTATTGAAAACTTTGCTGCACTGCAACACCAGGGAGAAGCCCCAGCTGTGGAAACCATGACCAGACATTCCTCCTGGAGGATTCCCCAGGGCAGCCTCAGTCCCAGAGCCAGCAGGATGAGGCACTGGGTGAAGGCAGAGGCTCTGCTGCCCAGCACGGAGAGGAGCAAGCAGCACAGCTCGTTCCGAAGCACTGCCCTGGCGCCCCAGAGCAGCTCAGTGAGGGACTGCCTGGCACAGCACAGCTGCTCATGACAGCCCTCCCAGACTCATCTGACACACAGAGTAAAAGTGTGCAGTGCAGAAGAATGCATAAAGCCATATGCCTTTTTCTGTCCCCAAACAAAGGACACGACCAGTTTGAAAAAGCCCTTTTCCAAATCTGCCAGGCCGTTGGATGAACAATCATTCACTAGTAATTTCTGGAGGCTCACAGGTAGTGCAAAAGCATTACAGAGAGCTGCAGAGTTCTGAGTGAAGCCCATAATTAAGCAAGCTAATGATCTGAGATGATGATCCATGGCAGAACTGGTTTGAGTTTGTTTTGAATTCGCTTTAGAATTCTCAAAGAAATGTTTTGCATTAGTGGATAAAAGGCCCTGGTAAGTCATTTGTGCTTGCTGATAGATGTTAAATGCCTCTCAGAAAGCATATAAGAAGTCCCTGAAATGTTACAGATTATTACAGCCAGCATTTCCTCCAGTTAACATATCCAACCAACAGCAAAAATCAGAGAATAACTTTAAGATTGAAAGGGACCATTTAGGCTTTATCTGATCAAATCCCTTAATTCCAAGCAAACAAAAGTCTGTAAATCAGGACCCTGGAGCAGTATTTTCAGTCTAACCATATCTTTTGCAGGACTGGAAACAATGATGTGCAGAAGTCCCAAATGTGGGTTTAAAGGCATAAGATTTGCAACCCCAAAAGTGGGTTCATTTCATGTGGCACTAGTCACAGCAGCTCTGGCCCTTACACAAACAGGATATAGGAAACAGCTGACATTTTGCTCACACAGACTGCATCACCCAGCTCTTCTAAAAGTCTTGAATGCCTTGATTTGAAATGCCCCAGCTGTACCTCAGGGCAGTAAGGGCTCAGCTTTCCCCTGGGCTTCCCTTTGGCTGGGCTACCTCGGGTGTGACAGGGTTCACAGGGGTCCAAGGATGAGGGAAGAGATGAGGATCTGACTTCATGTTTCAGAAGGCTGATTTATTACTTTATGATATATATTATATTAAAACTATACTAAAAGAATAGAAGAAAGGATTTCATCAGAAGGCTAGCTAAGAATAGAAAAAGAATGAATAGCAAAGGTTTGTGGCTCAGAGAGAGTCTGAGCCAGCTGACTGTGATTGGCCATTAATTAGAAACAACCACATGAGACCAATCACAGATGCACCTGTTGCATTCCATAGCAGCAGATAATTATTATTTACATTTTGTTCCTGAGGCCTCTCAGCTTCTCAGGAGGAAAAATCCTAAGGAAAGGATTTTTCAGAAGATGTGTCTGTGACATTTCCAGCAGCTCATCCTCCCCGGATGAGCGGGTGCCGCGCATCGGCGCGCGGGCTCTGACCCAGAAAGGGAGAGCTGAGAAGGGGCTGATGAGATAAACTGTGCCTGTCCCCAGTTCAACACCAACACAGCCACGCTGCACTCGCAGCACACCCAGCAAAAATATCTGCTCTTCCCAAGGATTTATTTTTGTACAGCTTTTCCGCAGTAAACAACGCTCCTGATGGAAACTGTGTCAATGGTGCTGCTGGAAAATGTTAGACCAGACACCCCGATCACATCTTCAAGCTCCTTTTTGGTCCTTTTTCACAAAAAAAAAGAAGCCATCAGAATTGATTTGCCATCTGATTGTTACCTCTGTATTAATTTTTACTTATTATTTGGCTTAGTTTTAAATTTTTATTGAAACCTATTCTAGATGGAAACACTGTTCTTTGAATAGTTATAGTGTCAAGACAGAGTATAAAATAATGTTTTCTCTAACATCTCCCTTTCCCACCCAGATGCTCATAAGCATGCTTTACTTCCATTAGAATATTCATGGGATATAAATAATAAAACAAGCATGAAAGCTGCTGGAGTGTGGGTAGAAAATTTACTCTCCTTGCTAGTTCTTCACTTTCACCTAACTTCCTTACAACTGGTACAATAACTTGAAGCAAAATCTGTCCTTTGAGAGAAACTTCTAAGCAGTTAACAATGCACTCCCATCTTTTAAATCCACACAGTGCCACAGGATATTAATGTAACAGGCCCATCCCTGATGATGTACACTGCTGCCTATTAAGAGCAGGAGCTGGGGAAGCTAAAGAAATGTTTTTCAAAATTAAGCAAAGGGAATTTTTATTGTGCTTAAGCAGATGGTATGCACAGAAAATTTTAAAACAATCTTATTTCCAGTCTCTCCCGGGATAGTTCTCTCCCCACCAAACATAGCTTGTTTTCCAAAGCATTGTTTTCATTTACCTTTCACTAACTGAGCAATTTTCCACAGGCTCTTGAATTTTCTTTGAGCCTCTACAGATACCATACATGTAGTAGACAAAGTGATGTGTTAAAAAGCAAGAAATGAATATTTATGTTCTAAAAGTTATGGCTTATTATTAGACAGTATTTCCCCCCAACTGTTGGGGTTTATTTTAGTAACTAATCAGCAGACGTATATTGCCTTACAAACCTTTACTGCATAATTAATAGTATATAAAGCATTCTTGAAAATGTACAATTCAAGGTGCATTTACTAACATTTTGTGAATCATTTAAGTTTGAACTCTTTCAGTTGCACTGTAGGTTTGCTATTTATAGAAACAGGAATTGAAATAACACAGCTTTGTTTAGAGTTTAATGGCTATGTCTCCTTTACTAGCTACAGACTTTTCAAAGCAGCTACCAAACACGTGAATGAAGATTTGAAAGGACTGGAACATTTCAAAATTCCTCTTCATAAACTTATTTTGCTTCATGAAATGTTGATTGATGTACCCTCTTCAAAGTAGCCAATTGCTACCAGCTACATCTTTCAGAAGTAGCTGTTAGCAACTTAGTGAGTTTATTTATGTTGTAGATATTCTTTCTGGGAGATTTCAGAAGTTGCCTGCACATCTAATTCTCTAAACTTCTTTTGCAAGACTGCTGGTGAATGTTTTTGCCATGTTTGACTCTTCCCTGGCAGATCCAGCACAACAGGATGTGCTATTTAGTAAGTTAGTCATCTTGAACATCTTTGCCTTTCAGAGCACAGAACATTAAGCTAAACTAAGCTTGCCCTGAAAAGGACACCGGGTTTTCACCAAAAGAGTTTTACAAGATGCAGTCAACACTTTACATTATTTGTTCTTTCTTCAACTCAGGTTTGACATTATATTGCTACAAGAGAATCAGTCACCCACACCTATTTTTAAGCTATCCAGGCTTAGAAATGATTCTTCCATTTCTATAAATCAGACTCTTTTAAACAGAGCAACAAGCAAGTGTATTATTTAATTCATTCTAATAAAACAAATCTGCTTTCAAAGCAGTGGCCCCAATTAATCAGGTAAATGCATGAGTGGTTAAAAAAACCAAACAAAAAACCAAAACCACAAGAAAGATTTGCAATGGGTTTGTCATTTCTTCCCAATGTTTTGAGCCAGTCACAAGGCCTTGTCTGACTCAACTCAGCTGATTGAAGTCCCCAGGGCACAGAGTTTAACAGACTAAAGTGCACACTTAGCATGATTCTGACAGTTCTCCTATGCCTCAAAGCACTCTAAGATGCCCCAAGTCCAGGCTAATATTCAGCTGGAAAGCACTATCCTGCTCCATGCCATCCAGAAAAGAAAGGCAGCAAACCCCAACTATCCTTGTTAGCAGGGTTTTGGGTTGTGTTTAGATTTTGGAGCTAAAATATTTCAGAGCAGTTTGTAGAGTGACAGAGTCCCAAACCCATGATTTATTGTGGAGTGGTTGTCTTCAGGGATGTCTTCAGCTAGACCAGCTTGCTCAGACCTAGATCTCCTTGCTCCAGTGTTTCACCACTCTCATTGCACAAAACTCCTTCTTTATATCTCATTTGAATTGACCTCTTTCAGTCTGAAACCATCATCCCCTTGCCCCATCACAGCATGCAATCCTAAAATGTCTGTGCCCACCATCCAGCTGCCCCTCAGGTACTGAAAGGCCACAATTAGGTACCCCTAGAGCCTGCTCTTCTCTAGGCTGAAGGCTCAGCCTTGGCACAGGGACTGATTTTTACACTCCCATGGCTCAGTCCCACTCCTCAGCCCCAAACTGGAAACTGTGCTCCACATCTTGCAAGCCCTGAAGAGAGGGCAGGGGTGGGAAGGGTGCCAGCTTCCCTCTGGTTAACACAGCCCAGGTCACAGCTGAACAGCAGGAAGAAAATAGAACATACATTAGGACCCTACATTTGTACTACATTACAAATACTCATCATTGCTAAACCTTCAAAAACACATTATTTGAAATAAAGCTACAGTTTGTAATTAATATGAGCAGTTACACTAACAAAAACACATAGAAGGCAATGAAAAAAAATCTGACAGACAAAAGACTGAGCAGCTTTTTCCTCTTGGGCATAGTCTTTAATAAGAGAATCAGTCAATCATTCTTTGAAATTCTGCTATCAGGACAAAGAGAACATGTCTCCAGGAAATTTAGCATGATGTTGTCTGGAAAATGAAAAAAAAAGCATTTCCCAAAGCATTCATATCTCCATCCAGCATTTAACAGATGCCTTTATAAGCCTTGAGCTGCAAGGACTGGAACAAGATGCTCTGCATTATTCTCTCACCTCCCCTATTGAAATCCCTGCCTGTGTTAATAGAGGTAACAGATTTACGTTCTTACACTGAATCAAAGAGGTTTGAAACAATAGTAGATTTTTGCAATGCTTATCCAACCTAATGGGAATTCACACACACCTCAGAAGAAATTTTACTGCCTTAAGACAGAAGCAGTGTAGAATGTGGTTTAACAACATTTGGTATTTTCTGACCATTAAAACATTCTGCCCCACCATAACAAACTCATATTTTAGAGACACATGGGCCCAGTGTCCTCACCAGTTTCAGTACCATAAATGGGCTGCTCACAAGCCAAATAAAAATGTACAGAAAATAGGAATTACTGAATTATTCCTAGTCACTTTATAAAGCATTGCTCACCTGCAGGCATGTTTTGATGGTTTCTGGTGGTCCAGCAGGTCACTGTTGGACTCTAAAGACACTGAAGATTCCTGTGCAAGTCAGCCCCAAAGGCATACATTTGCCAAATCTTTCTTGCACATGGAAGAGAAAATAGTGAGGGATAAGAAGAGAGAGAAGCTTTCAATGCAGAATAGAAGGAAAAAAAAACCCAGTATTTTTTTTTCCTAACAAGACTCCATTACATACTTCGAATTATATTTACTCAGAAAAAATGTAGGTATTTAGAGTGATAACAAAATTACAAAAGCAGTACATTGCAAAATGCATTTCCATAGCTATAGCAGTGTTCTTTCCCAAGAAAGAACATTAGTAATTATTAGTAATTATTAACATTAGTATCACTGCATTTTTAAGTCAGGGATGTGGAATCATGAATTCACCACCAACAAGACAGAGATGCTGCACACATTTGCAAGGAACAGCCTTAAAATGGTGGCAGAAAGAACCAACAGCATCATTTGCTTGCTATTGTGAAGAGTTATGCCTCATCCCATCAAGGAGGAGAGCCGCACAATTTTATTTCTTTCTAATCCAGGTAGTTCCAATTTGCAATGAGAAATACTGTCACGAGTTATTTACAAGCGGGCCGAACAGGATTTCCCTTGCCAAAATTATTCAGCAGATAGGTAAATAATTTTGAAAAGCATCTGGCTCAGAGTTACCAGGTTTTGCACACGGGTGTCACTTTATGCAAATTATCCCATAAACACATCAGTATGTTTCAAAATAAGACAGAGCAATGGACAAACTGTTCTAACTCAACCAGTTGTGGCAGATGGCAGGATGCAGGATGTCTGGAGCCTGCCAGATCCATGGCTTCATCTGGAGAGGACAGCCTTGGGAGGTGTGGCATGTGACCACTAATTCCTTCCCCCCACCATCCTTTTGTTTTTACGCCTTCTACATCCAAATCCAGTAAGTGTTAAAAAGATTAAGGTATGAAAAAATGATGTTTAGAAACAGCCAGGTAGTCCAGCTAAGGACAGCCTCAGCACAGACTTCTATATTTTCATCAGATGCTCTCTAACAGAGACCAAGAGCATCTTTGAGAAAAAAAACCCAAAGAAACAAATTACAAAAACCAAGGTGGGTTTTTTTGTCTAAGATAATTTGCTTCTGGCAATCTGCTGTTTTGAAGCCTCTTGAACATCATCCTGGGGATTTTTTCTCCATAGCTCTATCAAATTTTCTTTCTGAACTCTTAGTTTTGTTCTCTATTGCATCCTGCAAAAGTAAATCTCATTTCTCTAACTATTTCAGAGGAAAACCAAAACAAAACGTCCTCAAGAGCTCAAAATTTTTGTGGCAATGGTATTGCCCAAGGATTTCATATCAAAGACCCAGGTAAAGCAGCATTGCCAAACAAAAATAAAAAGTATCATAAATTAACATAGAACATCTCAGATTAGCAGGGTCCTACAAGGATCACCAAGCCCAAGTCCCTGCTGCTCTCAGGACTACTGAAAACTGAACCACAAGACTAAGAGAAGTCCAGACAATGAATTCTGGCAAAGCTTGGTTATGTTCCACATTTACACTGCACATCTATACAGAACTACTTCAGCACAGCCTTGTGCAGAAGACAAAAAACTACAGTTATTAACTCCAGAGATAGAAGTTTTGTAGCTAGAGCCAAAAAAACTTATGGTCTTTTTCAATTTTAATTATATTTTTTCCCACATGCACTCAAATGACGCATATTTCTAAAACACACACCATAAGCGTCCAGGACAGATCACTGATGTATTAAAAAAAACCCTTTCACACTTAAAAACTTTTAAGGACCCTTGCAATGCTCCTCATTCCATGGCTCAACATATTGCAGTACAGATTAAAAATGACAGAATTAAGAAACAAAAATAAAGAAACAAACAAAAAAAATCAGTCAGCATTGAGGAGTTATCTCCCAGTAGAGTTTTTCAGCTTGCATCCCACCCAGCTGGTGCCAACAGCTCAAGAGGGAGTTGGGCAAGATGAAATTTTTCCAAGGACTATTGTCTACTTTGAAGTCAACAGAGCTATCATATTCTATGTTTCAATTCCTGCTTTCTGAATGTTTGGGAGCAGCCACTTCTGTTTGATTCAGAAATTGCCTTCAAGAAATGGGAAAAAAATATAACAAGAAAAAAAGAGGCTAATTTCATTGTAATGAAGAGCAGCACTTTATTCTGATGACTTTCAACTTTTGCCAGGTCTTTACTGCACACTGCACTCAACTGCTTGCATGGGGAGGTTTGATCTTGATTTTACAGCGTGTCTTTTTTTTATTCATTAAAAACCAGGAAATTGTCCAAGTATTTTAGATATTTCTCCTGACTCTTCAGCAAATGTTCTAATATTTAATTACTTTTCATATTTATGTTTGCCTAATGGTGGTCTATGTGCATATAACAGCTCTACTGGAGGTCTTCTATCATGTTCCAGGAATGCACTGCTCAGATTTGGGCTACGTAAAACCCAAATAATATTACCCAAATAACATTTCTCATGTAATGATTCCTGACTAGTCATGATGAATTATAAGAAGTCACAAACAAACTTATTCTAGGAGATTTGTGTTAAGTAGCAGAAATAGCTGCACTTGTTGCCACATTTATTTTCACATGGCAAGGCAAAAGAAGAAACTGGATGCTATGTTAATACACTGGCTGTTTCCCAACATCCTCTTGAACATCTGTTGTATCTTTCTCCTAAAAACTGCCAGTAGAATCAGCACTTCCATTGCCTCTTACATAGCAACTTAATCTAGCACTTTTATTACCCAAAAATGGATTCCAGCAATCAGCCCCAATATCCTAATGCAGCCAACATTCTTACTTCTCTTTTCAAACCAATGAGAAAGATAAATCTAATATTTCTAAGAACTAGAATATTTTCTAAGTTTCTGTAAAACTGACAGAATCAATAGGTCAACAGGATATGCAACAGTAAATTACCTTCTGGTACTACAGTAGCCACAACAAATAAACTGAAAGAATTATGAAATTAATTGCTTTTTTTGGAAAACCACCCCAATGGAGTCCTGGTTTCCCCAGTAATCTAAGAAAATACTATTTGTACAAAGACACTGTTTTAAAAAAACAGAAGTTTTGCAACCAACTGTTCGTTTTAGAATTTGTTTAACAGACTCTACAGCATCAAGTGATGAAATTCAGTAAGAGGGGATGACTGAAATAACATAAATATATTTCTTTCAGACAATATTAAAACTTCATATGTATCCCTTCGGGTCATATTAAAAATGCATATATGCTCAAGACACCTTTAATCTATGAATAGTTTGTCAAAGTCACCAAGTTTCAACAGAGTAAAAACCTTTCCACAGAACAAGGGCTTCCTAATCTGCCTTTCCTGCACATTATATCTATTACATAGGAAACCTGAGAAGTTCTGCATCACATTTTACATTCTAATTAATTTCAACAGTATCCACCTCAAGCATTTTGGAAAGCGAGCTCACTTGCAATCTCCTGGAAAGCCTTTTCATAGATATGCAAAGTCTCTCAAAACCTAAGTGTTAGGCTAATCAAATAAAACACCCAAAGCATCCCAACTATTCAAAAATGTTTCATGTTGAAAATTCCACCTTGCTGATAACTTTTTCGTGTAAACTTGACTCATGTCAATAATTCACAGCATTAAGCAGGAAATAATTTAAAAGTTCCAGGGCTTTTATAAACTCCAAAGAAAACTGTGCATTAGTATTAGAACAAAATGTTTGCTTTTATTTTTCAGCTTCTTTTCCCAGTTCCCTCTGGGTGGGATAAAAATAATTCAAGCCAAGCTGCAGTTAGTTACTAATATAACTGTGCACACCAAAGAAAAACAGATTCATTAAAATACATCTAGCTGTAGAGAACCTCCACAAAGCAAACATCTATCGGCAGTCATAAAGTGCTGACTTCAAACTGAAAGCAGAGCAGCACAAACTTTACCTTCAGCTGAAATTCAAATTATCATTTCAACACTCTTCCAGTACAGAACACTTTTTAATTCTATTACTGATGCTGCTTTCTTTCTGCTGTTGAATATTCACATCAGAACCATGGACACAAACTGGAAATTTTGCTGAAAACCTTAGAAGCATAAAGCTAGAGTTTTATGTGGAAGTGAAGGAGCATCACACCACCTACAGCCAGTAAAGGCTTTATTAGCCCATCTCAGCTCCACTGAGTGCACCCATTCAGCTTTCAGGATTATTCCCAATAGGCTAAAATCCTGACAGTATTAGTCAGAAAAATTAAATTAGTCTTTACCAAATCACTTTGATATAAGTTATTCCAGGGCTCATTAGATCAATCCTGAACCATTAAAACACTTTTGTACTGACTGGGAAAGAGAGAGACAATTCACAATTGATTTCCATGCAAGCTAAATTAAATTACATGGAGTTATGTGTCTAGTTCAAAAAGGGCAACAACAAGTCAATGCTGTGTGCTTTTTAAAGAAAAAAATTCTCTAATCCCCACTTCCTACAACAGTCTTTTCCAGTTTCCATAGAGAAAAATCCAACTGATACAGGCATCTAGGTGCCATGATAGTAGTTTGTAGAGATTTTTTTCTTTTTTATTTTGGGAAGCATTTAGTGAAAAAATTTGGGCTTTTGATCTTCTTTTCCAGAGTAGCCTAAAAAGATAAGTCTCTATCTTGGCCTTGTAAATTCTGCACATAAGACTTCATCTGTGGAGGTTTAAACTCTATTTGGACCATGTACAATTTACATGCAGCCTTTTGCTTTATTATTGCTTTTTCATTGTAAGCTTCAATGCCATTTTCCAGCAGCCATGCACTTAGCTATCTTCAGATCCATTACTTTTGAAAATATCTCCCCAACAGTTCCTCAGAGTTGAGCACCAAAACATGATCTAAAAATCTACAAACACCACATTATCTGCCTCTCTTGTAGGTCTCTTCCAACTCAGAATATTCTGCGAGAATAAAAATTGAGAAACGTTTTAGACAGGCATATCTTTCTACATTTAGTGCTACTCAATTTGTTATCCCTTGTTATAATATAAGTCAGGAAAAGTAGTAACTTTTTCATATAAATGATAAAAGACCACCCCGTGCATAATTTAATCATCATGCCCATTTGAAACTCACTAATGGTTAACCACAGAAAAATACTGCAGAACCTTAAATGCTAATAGAAACTCATGTCTATTTCTCCACGGATAATTTTACCTGAACACACAGAAATCCCTTAACATACTTTGCTTTGCACAAAAAGACACAAAGAAGTTATTTCCTATTTTTGTTTCAGATTACAAAAAGCTTCCCTTCAGGAGAATCAATGTAGCACTGAAAGCTGGGCTCCAGCCATTGTTCATCAGGATACATATAAATTACCAAAAATGAGTTCCTGAGCTGGGAAGTCAGAGAAAGAACACATCTGAAAACTATTCCAATGCCAAAACCATCTTGCCATCTAACATGTGCCCAACTTCACCATTACCCAATTTCACTTTCAGATCCAGTTTTTGATCAAATCACTTCTAGCTCTACAGCAACCTCCCCCAAGCAGAACACAACAGAACCTCTGAAATTCAGCAGACACAGCCACAAAATGTTTGATGATGAACTGCTGTTGGTGATCATGGGGACAGGAGAAAGTCTGTTGACCAGGGAAAAATCAGGAGAAGAGAATCAGAATGCTGCTGGGAGCAGTGTGTCTCCAACTCTGTCATCACCAACAGCCTCCAAGAGCCCAGTGAGAATAAGGGCACACAACAAGACCAGAAAGGGAACACACACTGTACCAGGCAGGCAATTCTTCCTAATTTTTAGCAGCTCAGAAATTTAGCAGAACAGAGCAGCCTTGGAGACTGAATTTTCCACAAGAGACAATGTGGATTGCATGTTACAGTAATTACAAAACTGTTATTAGTAGTGGAGAAATAGTCTGCCAGTTGGACAGCCTAAGCCCACAATAAAGAGCAATGTGTGAAAGAGTCAGCTCTGGAGGCACATGGGACAGCAAAAACATAGCTGCTGTTCTGGAATGGTGCAACACACTCCTGGCAATTAAACTGGCTGTTCCTAGAGAAAGCATTCAGCAATGCATCTGAAGAAAAAAAGAAAATATATCCTTTCCCACAGAGATTCACAGGTTCTGTGTGAGTTTGTTCAACAGGAGGATTTTCAGGCTGTCTTAGCACGTGATTTCTCTGAGCAGATTAATTTGATACTAGATTTTTGGTCACCTGGAATCTTCTCAGGTCAAAATCCATACCCAATGCATTGCTTTGCTCAGTCCCAAAAATGGATTTGTTCTAGTTGTTGCAATAGCCAAGCACAGAAGCAAACCTTGTGGTTTCCCCTCTATAAGGAAAGTAGGGCTTAGAGGAAATGAGGAGTTGAGAAGCTCAGGCTTTTGCTGTAACCTATGTGACACCCCAGAAGAGTCACATGGAGAGGAATCAGAGATGCATCACAGGATCAAAAAGTGAATTTTTGGCACAGCAGGAGCAATTCTCTGCCTTAGAGTACATGCATTACACTGTATGTATATCTACATACTGTACTGAAGAAAGTTCCTATTACACTGTCATCTTTCTAATGCCTGAAGCCAAATCATAAGGTCAACAGTTGTGCTACAGATCAATTAGGCTCCCTGCAGGTGGTCATTTTTCCCTGCATTAAGCACTGCAATGTACAAGAAATAGTCCAGTAAATAAAATGCTTAGAGACTAAATCTCCTAAGAGCACATCTGTCTAGTTGCTGCTTTTTACCACAACTCCCTTAGGTAAAAAATCACTTGTCACACTATATCTATCTTTTAAAGCAAATATACTACTTCTATTTTATCTGCTAAAAGTGTTTCTGACCCACAGTTAGTGAATTCTTAGCACCTTCCCATGTTCCTCCTCCTTGCAGGGCAGCACTCGTAACTCCATAATAACAGCTGCTTCAGTGACATGGATTGGAAAGGATCTCTTTACCAATAGAAGTCAAAGTTTTATAGGAAGAACATATTCTACAAAGTTTTTATTTAAAGCATTTGCATAGAAATAACCTTGCACTGAAGACTGCACAAAAAGACAGAGAAACTCCAAAAACTATCAGGAGCAAGAGGTGAAGAGAACATCTTGCAATGCTTTGATTTCTAATTATAAAGCAAGATGCTTGAAGCAAATAGTACAACTGAGATGGTCAATTAAGAGTGCTGTGATTGTTCTTCTACTGTAAGACCCCCTCAACCTTGCAAAAGACAGAAAATCATTACAAAATCGTTAATGCTTCAGTGTCTAGGTAGCTATCCTTTGGAGAAGAAAAAGCTTATTTATATCAAAATACAGATACAACTAGAGTAATTTTATCTTCTGGTTTCCAAGGAGACAAGTGACCTCTATAGACTTCTCCTAACAAGTGCATCAAAGTCATATCAAAGCAAGTAAAGCCATGAAAGCCATAAGAAAGTAGCTCAATGCAGAGAAAATCGGCTGCTCAAACCTGAAGTTTAACAGCTTGGGTAGTTTGCTTTGCTGTTGGTGTCATTTCCTGAGATTCCTTTTAACAGAGCACTCTCTGTGACAGGTATTGCCAACCTTTACTTCAAGGCAAAATAACAGGCAGGAAAGGCTCCAACATGGCAGCACAGAGAGTATATTACCACCTGTTATATATACAGAGAGTATATTACAACTTTATAGCGCTCATGGGGCACACCTTTCCTTCCAAAATCCATCCTTTCACAGCCCATCAGCAACGCCTTGAAGCTAACATTTATGTTGTGTCAGCAATTCTCTATTTTAGTACTCCAGAATCTCTGGAGGATTCTGCTTTCTTCCTCAGCCAGGCTCAGGAAACCTACTGGAGCCCACAGGATGTATAATCACATTTTCAATGCCTTCCTAATCTACAAAAAGCAGATTTGTTTTGGCAAAGTGCATAGTTAAAGAGATTCCCTGTCTCTCCCCATGTCCCTATTGTCACTCACACATTCTGAACACACTAGAGAAACACTGAACCAGCTTTTTCTTGGAGAAATTGCTTCAAGTTTCCTCCAGTTAAAGTTTACCATCCATCCATTCCCAAGTACCTGCACATATTTTGGCTTCCTTTTGTGGCTCACCCTCATTTTCCTGCTGTTGTTCCTCCATGTATTCACTTCAGGCAGAATGCTGTAGAGCTGAAATGGAGATGGTGAGCTGCAGGACCTCAGGGTGCTGCTGAGAGCAAAGAGCACGCCTGGGGAAACTTATGACTCATTTCAGCCTGTCCTGATCTAGCTCAGCTGACAGCAATAAAAAGAGGTTAAAAAAAAATAAAATATATGAAAACCCTAGACAGCAGTTCTACATTGTAATTGTGCAGCAGATTAATGGGTTGTCTGTGGTAATTCCAAGATCAGCTTTAGAGCCTTGTACTACTTGCGGGGTAGGGCTGGGAAAGTGCCCTTGAGAGATTCACAAGTGTTGATGGCAAGTTCCTGCATCCTAAACATCTACCTGGGCACAGGCTAACCAAAAACTCAGGAAAAATGAGGAAAAGTTTTGATTCAGGAGACAGAAAAAAAATCAATCAGGTGGAAGAAACTGTTATTTTAGGCCTGACTAATGAAGCGTTTGGGAATATAAATGTGTGAAGGTGTTTTGAATGAGATCATGAGAGACAGCGCCAATGATGTTGCAGAAAATAAGAAGTGAGAAAAGCTGAACAGGAGCAAGACAGCTCCAGGTCAAACTCACAGGTGCATCAGATGCCGGGAAAAAACATCACCATTTAATGCCAGAATTGGGGGCTGCAGTGTGAAATGCATTTGTGGAAAGACACAAACAGCAATAAGAAACATAAAAAACTAAACCTAGACAAATACAAGTCCAGGATTTCTCCAATAAGACAAATTGCAAATGCAAAATTCCCCAAACACGTTCAGTACCTGTTTTGCCTAATCTTCAGAGAAGACTAAGAGACCAGATATTGAGCATAGTTGGTGATAAGAGAAAACAAAATAAGGAAAAAGGTTTAAAACCAGCAAAATCCCAACACCAAAGAAAATTCCAACATGCACAATGCTAACGGTACCTTACTGGAGAATTGATCTAGTTGTTGTATTCCCCTGGATCCTGCAGTTGACAAAACACACAGAAGAGAAAGCAACAGAAGAAAACCCACATGGCAAGGGCATGGTGAATGCTCAGGTGCAGGGCTTTAATCCACTACCAGCTCAACAGCAGAATTGTCACTCAGGTTTTATACTCACTGCTATTTGTGATGAGTTTTACAGACAAACAGCTGTAATCCAGGCTTCTTTCTCCTACAGATTTACACATTTTCACATCCTTTTGTTGCCATATACACACTGCTCTATCATATTCTACCCCTTGACCAGTCGAGCATGTCTTACACTCATTTGGATTGTAATTCCCTGTTTACATAAAGGATGGGCTTTCACTTTGTATGGGACAAATAGAATCAGTACACACAGAAACTTATTTTTAGAGGAAAAAGTGCTGAAGTTACCACTTTTGAGCTTCCCCATCTCAGAGGTTCTCTGAGAAATCTGCATAGCTCATTCATAGAGCATCTTCCCGGTGCTGCCAGCTTTCATTCCAGGGAGAGAAAAGAAAATGAATCAGAAATCAAGTGTTGAGCACTCACAGTCCTGTGCTTGCTCTTCCCTCTCCTCACCTAATTACAAGACCCTCAGAACTCCCAGCTGTGTGGTACAATGTGACACAGGTGCACAGCATCCTTTCAGAAGCAAGATGGAAAACACAGGCCTCCCACACTGGGAGCTCTGTGGCAGGGCGTTTTCCAGAATTCCTGTGCTGATAAGCATTTGATGATACAGAAGGTTACATAAATAGAGAGATGAAGGTAGATAAGAAAAAGATGTGACAGTGATTGACAAAGACATTTTGGGGTAAAAGTCTTACAGTGCAGTCAGCAGAAAGCCCAAGGCAAAGTGGTGTTTTATTAAAGTAAATCACATAGCATAGAGAAAGGCTAAGCAGGGTTATCAAATCTTCTCTTTTTATCAGAAATAGAAAAAAAAAAGACTGCTGCTTACAATTTAAAGAAAGGTCTGACTATTATGAACCTTAGCCATGGAATTCTCACTAAAACTGCTGCTTTTCCAAAAGGTCTTCTCTCTCCCACCGGCAAACAACAAAGCATCGGACTGTTCAAAAGTCCTTAACTAAAAGCAAAGTAACAGATTCAAAACCACAAGTATGTCAAAGAGCTGGAAATCAAAAAGCTGCAGTATAATTTGGCTGAGTGCATGAGTTTCATATTTTTTTACTACAATCAAAGCCCTTCAGGTCTGTGCCCTTTGTGATTTATCAATAAACAGGTGATTTATATTTGCTGTTGCTCAATCTTAATTTGAGGAAAGTAAAGGATCTACTTCACCTGCCACAATGTAAGCTTATTATGGAATTGGCTATTCTATCTGTAATTTATCACAGGAGAGCATAGGGTGCCTGCAGCAGGAAGTCTTCCAGTGGCTCACAGCTGCTGGGTGTAAGCACTTAGCTTAACATCACTGAACATCATTGTCTTCAACCACCAGCTTGCTGATCTTTCCAGGCAGCAGGATGCTGGCAAGGCCTCAGCACTCAGAACATCTGGAGCACTTCAGGAATCTTAGGTGTTGCCAGCCTTCTTTTACTCTTCTCCTCATACCTTTTGGAAAAGAGCTTAAAGCTGACAATAACTATGTGCATGCAGTTAGCCTTGATAGAAAGCATTTCCTGAAATCTCTTAATAAAACAAATAAAAAACAACTGTTTTCATTCAATTCTGATAAGATCTCATTCAGTCTGAAAACTCAAGACCTGAAAACTGGTTTTTCCATTACTGATGTTGTATTAGCAAATAGCGTTTAAAAATTCATTCTAATCTGGGTTTTCTTCTCCCAGTCTGCTTTGACAACATCAACCTTCCAACATTCTGCTATTTACAGGTAGGATACTGCATTAAATTCACAGTGATTCCTTTGTAAATTGATAAATTTCATTTTTTCAAGAGAGAATATCTTTTATAAATATTCTTAATCATCAAAAGGCATAAATATTTTAAAAATTCTACCATTCAAATGGTTGAAGAAACACACTTTGGCAGCTGCCTAGAGACAACCCTTCCTGAGAAGCATCAGAGTGCAGCAGTGAAAATCTGCTTGGACTGAATTTAATCAATCTGAAGAATCACGAGTACAGCTTTTCTGATAGTCTCATGGTGAGGAAGGCTTCACCACACACATCCATGCTGGTTCACCTGGATGGGAGCCAGGCTTTCCAAGAGATCTGCAGCCAGGGAGAGATCATAGCAGGTTGACACATTTTTCAAGAGAGCACAGCACAAAAAGTACTCCCTGTGCTTCTCCTAGAGAGAGGCTCTCCTTGGAAAAATCTCACCCAAAGGGAAGGCTGGGGGCAGGTGGGGAGCTTGAACCTTTCTTCTTACACCCTCTAAATGTAATTTAATTGCAAAGGAAAAGGCTACACATAAACAGTGCTAGTGCTATTAGTGAAAAGGATAGCTTTCTGTAGGAGAATAGCCATCTCTGGGAGTGAAAATGTGTGTATGTATACTGAGTTGCTCATGTAAATGCATTATTCAACAAGCTTTCAATCAAAATTCTAGTTATGATTTCTCCTGCTTAGGTATAAACTCGATTTATCTACCAAATAAGCACAGCATAGAAATTAACAGTTATACATTTCTAAGCTAGAGGTGTCAAGCAGAAAGTCTGAAGTCTAGGAAACAGAATAAAGAAATAAATTCAGTAATCCATACATAGCTGCCTGAAGGCTGGGAAGAAGAGCAGGTGGACTAAATAGTACTAAGGATCACCACAGGAAGGCCTGTAAACATAGAATTGTTTTTGGATTTTTAGACCTCTATTTTGGACAAAAATTACTTGACTGGCTGCCTAGAGAATCAGGCTGGCATCACTTGACTAGGTTTATTACTTGGAATAAGGCTCAGACTATGAAAAGGGATCTGGAAAGCAGGGGCTAAAGCTCTAAGATGACGCTTGATTCTAGCTGTGATAAATGACAAAAAAAATCTCTCTTTATATAGGAATTTAATGTGGACTTGTTGCTCCAGCTGGACATCTCACAGAGGATGGTTTTCCAAAATGTAACTTAAATTCCTCAGTTTCAACCTGAGTAAGAGATGTATCTTTCTTCCATCTGATACAATTATGGTGTAAGCACAAGTCAATGATTTATTAATGATTTATAATTTAAACAGGAAGTGCAAGTCACATGGCCAGGGACATATTAAGGGATGAGGGGAAAAAAAAACTTCAGGACTAGATTATGGGAAGACAAATGGTCACAGCTGAGACTGTAGGCAGGGATGGTTCAAGAAAGGAGAGCTCATGAAGCTGAAACAGGCATTAAATCATAAAAGACAAGCAAGTGTGGTGGTGTTCACAGGGGTCTTAGGATGAGGGAAGAGATGACGATCTGACTTCATGTTTCAGAAGACTTATTATTTTATGATATATATTACATTAAAACTATACTAAAAGAATAGAAGAAAGGATTTCATCAGAAGGCTAGCTAAGACTAGAAAAAGAAAGAATGATAACAAAGGCTCTGTCTCAGACTCTCTGTCTGAGCCAGCAGGGCTGTGATTGGCAATTAATTAGAAACATGGGCCAATCACAGATCCACCTGTTGCATTCCACAGCAGCAGATAACCACGGTTTACATTTTGTTCCTGAGGCCTCTCAGCTTCTCAGGAGGAAAAATCCTAAGGAAAGGACTTTTCATAAAAGATGTCTGTGACAAGCAAGACCACAAGTAAAACTATGTTAAAAATATATAAGGTAGAAGCTACACCTGAAATATGACTTGTACCTGCCTCCTTTTAGCTCTGTGGGTCTTAATAATCCAGCAGGCACTTGAGCCTCTCCCAACCCCTGCAGAATGGCTGTGCCTTCCTGTCCTGCCCACAGCACTCACTTCATCCCTACCAACCCTTCAGAACTCAGCCCTGCTTCCATCCTGGCAGATGCTCCTGAAATGAGAGCTGGAGGAAGCAGGGCTAAATGAGCTGTCACTCCAATTCAGGCAAGTACCAGCCAGCCCTACAACTGCACTGGGAGGCAGCTTGAGGAGAGCAGAGAAACAGGAGTGATATGAGTGCTGCAGGCTGAGAGCCTTCCAGGTGACCCAGGGACGGTGGACAGAGATGTAAGCAAGCAAGTCCCACTGCCAGGCTGAAAGATGGAATTTAGGTTAAGGACAGAGCTTGGAAAAGCACAGTATATGCAGCTGAGTGATAGAGCCTGACATACTCACACAGCTAAAATAAGAGCTTGAAGAAGCAGGAAGCAATGTCATGTCACTCCTTCTAAAGCTGGTTGAGACTCATAGGTGCAGCTTGGGCTGTGGCTGGTCAGGCACAGAGAAAGTCCAGAGGTGAAAACAGCCATGGACTGTCTAAAATGGGAAACGAAGACACAGGAATGAAACCACAGAGGAATTACCACTCCTACTACAGCAAGTGCAGAGCCTTTGGCAATAAGCCAAAGGAGAGGTTAGGCTGGTTTAAAGTTAGGAATGCAGAGCTGAAAGCTGAAATTGATGGTGATTGTTTAAAACCTCACACGGAAAAAAAAATGAAGACTGGAGGGAAGAGAGGGGATTTATCTATCATTCTGTTTAAGACAGATACCAATTTATGGCAGCAAAAAAAGGCTGGATTTAGAAATAAGAGCCCCCAGGAGGCTGCTATTGCTCTTTGAGTGCTGAGCACAGCCAATTCAGTTTGCATTTGTCCAACAGCACAGGCTCTGCCTTCTCAAAAATCAAGTACAATGGGAAAGGTCTAAAGGCCTGACAGTAATATCTGCCATCAAAGACTAAACTTTGGACTCAAGTAATGCTCCACACAAATATCACACAAAATCAGTGCTTCCTAAAAGAGCAAGTAATCACCAGCAGTCTCCAATAAAGCACTCTTCTTTTTAACAGCTAACAGAGGTCTTCATACATCAGAAGTAGTGCAGGTGGTGGAAAATCATTGGCTTCAGGTTTCAAGTACTACCTCTCTGGAATTTTTAAGCATCTCTTGAAGGGCAGACCTTGTGAGGTTGAAGTAGTTAAAGGCTTGGACTAAGAAGAAAGAAGGGAACTGTTTGCCTTGGAAAGGAAAACAGAAAATACAACACCTTTGAACCATTTTTGTTTTAGGCAGGGGCCACTGTTAAAGGATGTCTGGCATTGGTTACACAACACCAGAGTTGCCTGTAATCTTGAGACTCTGTAAACTCATGAGGATGATTGATGCATGCTTTTGTTCAGTTAGAGACTGAAGAGTAAGTTACCTTCAATTTGGCTAAAATTAGGTTAGTCACGGTTACCTCCCTCATGATTTAGTAAGGTTAACAGTAAGTAAGCACACAGTAATAGCCAGCTGTTCTCTGAAAATGCAGACTTTTTTTTGTGCTTTGCAATGAGAAAGAAAAAAAAAAAACATGGCATTTGTAGCACCTTGCATTTCAGAAAGAAAATTTATATGATCATTAATGGAGAAAAAGAAGGAATTACAGAATTTCCTTAAAAAGAAGGAATTACAGAACCCTTTAGATTGCCACATACAGAAGCAGACACAAAATGATGACAAACCCATCCTAAAGTTTCACTCATTAACCTGACATCACATGAGGATATTCTGGTATTAGGTTGTTTTAGTTCTTTCGCTTGGCATTTCCAGTTCTTCTGATGATCCACCCAAATTCTCTTCCCCCAAGCCCCTAAGTAGCAGTGTTCTCATTGGTTTATAACTCAATCTGCTGCACTGTAGTCAAATACATCTCACTGTTTTTAATTTCATAACAGTTTCTTTCATAGTTCCAATACTCTAAGACTCACAGGGCCTCCTCTGTATTTCTCTGTGTCACCCTGCACGCTCTCTGTTCTTACTGGCTTTATTCAGAGTTGATGCTCAGCATCTTTCAGAACATAAACTTATTTTATAGGCATAGGCTCTAATGGCTCCCTAGGGTTTGCCTGGCTATTGCTGTTTGCCTGAGATGAGCACACAGTGCTCCCAAAGTCACTGATGTGGTACCACAGAGTCTGTCCTGCAGCAGCTGCAATCAGCAGCAAGGAGGGATGACAATAACCAAAGGAAAAGAGCTTGTCACCCCCTTGACCCCATGACAGAGAACATCTGCTGAATCTGCTGGACTGTACATCAATGGGAATTAGCCTTCCAGCAGCTCCCAGAAGGAGAGAGGCTACAAGACATAACAATTTAACCATACCTCCCATTATCTTTGCTGTGTCCAAAGTGAAACTGTATTGCCCCAGACAGCCCAGCCTCTCTTGAGTTCAGGCTGTTCTGAGGTTAGGAACTTCTCCCACCTTTGCAAATACAACCTCTCCTAAAACAGCCAGAGAGCTATTTTTCCTAACCTCTCCTCATTAAGCTGTTGGCACCACTCTGAAAGATATCAGAGATGGCTTTGAGAGAATAAATGTTAAGGGCAGGATGCTGCAGATTTGAGATGGGGAAGCCAAATTTTGGTAACAAGAACTACACTGCATAATCTTGATATCAAGTATTCTTTCTGGTAAGTCTGCAACATCATCTGGCAGGGAGAAGAGAAGTCCATCCATTATTCCAAGACAGCAAGATACAATGCCAATGTTATGGTCACAACATAACTATAAGGAAACTATTTTATGGCTGCCCATAGTCAAACATAAAACACATGAGTAGAGCCTGGAAATCTTACCAAGTGCAATCAATGAAAGACAAAATACTGAAAACCACCTGTTTCCTACAGCCATATAAAGACATTATGAGCAAGACAAAGAGTACTAGAAACTATAAAAGTAGGGCATAAAGAGATTTTTCAAATTGTTCCATTTGCAACCCTGCACCCTTCTTTTTTTTCCCTAGGATAACAAATGTTATCATACTCCAGGGCTTCAGTTTAAAACAAAGAAGCAAAACCTGAAAACTGCACAATATTTATTTTGTTGCCTTAGCACTACAAGGCATATCAGAAAGCCAAAAACTCCTCAAGGAAATTAGTGCATGATAACATGGAGAGCTGAGAGCTACAACAAGCAAGATGTAGGCTGAAATGAATCTTCATTTGTATTTGCTAGAGTAAAGCAAGGTGTATTGAAAGAGGCCTCCCTGTTATGGTTTCTTTCTTCCCCTGAAAAAAATAATGAAGGTGATCTTCTTCACACTTATGGAATTATGAAGAATTGGTCTGGCTGGTGTCTTAGAATATTTAATCCCTTTACATCAGCAAAGAGATTCACTTGCAGAGAAAGCATGCAGCAGAGTGAATGCTGTAATCTTATTCTTTAAAAACATGGTTAGCACAGAAATTGCCCATTTTACTCAGGAGGATACAATTACATTTCAGCTTTCATGTAAAGCTGCTTCATGAAATTGAAAAGCCTGCACATGAACAGAAACAGAACAGCAGGGAAAAAACAAAGACTGTGGCTGGCTATGGATCATTTCTCCTTTTCCACATGGTTTGAGGGAAAAATAGCTGGCTGCACTGGGTGAGGGCAATCTGCAGTAAGCAGGCTCGTACCACTCTGCTGACCTAATGACAACAAGGAGTCTGGACTGAAGAGCTCAGACTCCTGGGGAAAGCAGGTAATCCAACCCCTCATGTCTGTGAGTAAAGACTTTATGAGCTACACAAGACAAAAAATAAACAACTACAGAAAAATAAACAACCACGGGGGAAAAAAAACCACCAACAAAAGATACAGAGAAATGGGAAGACATCTGAGGTCTCAAGAGAGGAAGAAGAATCCTGTTAGCCAATCCTAATCCAGATGCTGGGACTAAAATAGAGAAGTTCCAATCAACGCTTGCTCTGCCAAAGCCTTCAAGAGACAGCAACACAAACTGCCAGGAAGGCTTAAACTGAACAGGTTTCTGTAAGCAAATCCCAGTGTCTTCATTTGGTTCAGGAATGCTAATAAGAAAAATAAACGTTCTGAAAGAGTCAAGGAGAAAAGAATTTAAAAGGTGAGACTTTGTTCCTTCCTCCCAGATGGATATGGCAATGGGAGGAAATTCATACAGAAGGAGGTATCAGGAATTTGCTTCAGGGTGCTCTCTTCCCAAGATGACAGTCTTTGGTTCAATGAAGGCAGTTCCACTTTCATCAGCAAAACCAAAAAACTCCAAAACACTCTGAAAAAAGCTTGTTTTCTGCCCATGCTATAACAGGAGCTATCATAAAAGTCCTCCAAATTTCAAATAATAGGAAAGATGCTTCTCATTAATCTCTGGGTGCATGTTAATGAACAAAAGGAAAGTTTAAATTCAGATACAAACTATAAATATAACTTTCAGGTCAGAAACTCTCAGCTTAAGAAATTACCCTCTGATTATGTAAGGCTACAGCAAGTTAATTAAAATTTATTAATCAATGTTTGTTTCAATGTGAAAAGCAGAAAATCCAGTCAGAGGAGACTATTTCTACATTCACACAAATATGGCTTATGTTGTGAGACATAACTGAGTGTAAATCTTGACTTGTTAATTATCAAGGTCTTCACTGTGTAGTTTTATATACTTTGATCAAAGGTTAAAATCTCCTGAGAGACAGATGAGCATTTGGAAAAACACAGTGATCACATTTCATTACAATTTCTCCTTGTTTTCTGAGTCTAATGTTGTTGGACAGAACAAAAATTTCAAAGATCTTTTTGATGGATATCTTAAAAATGTCTAGTTGCTATCGATAATGTGATTAAATTTCTGTACCCTTGATATTTGGCATGTCTGCCAAGGAAGAGCAAAGTTATTACCAATAACATCTTCGTTATGTAGCGTAGAGAAATGTAAGTAAGTTCACCATTGACAGTTCAGTAAGGAGAACTGCCAATTAAAAAATCCTATCACGCATTCCTTAGTTTGCTCACATCTGTGCTTTGATCAAGTATACACTGAAAAGTAGACATACCTGTCTGGTTTAATCATTTCACATTTTTGGAGTAAAAGTGAAAAAAGAGAAAGTGTGAAAAGTTAAGTCCACTGTGTGATTCAGAAGACAGAACTGTAAAGGTTTCATCTTCTAATCCCTTGGTTCTATGCAACACTGCAGTGCTGAAGTGAGCCCACAATTTACAGAGGGAACTTAAGATGCAGAGGACAAGATGAGATCCACCTTGAACTAAAATCCCCAGACCCCACACAGACAAACAAATCTCAGAGCTGGCTGCTGCCATGTACTGAAATACCCCAAACACAGGCAGCCTCACAGATCCCTTTGCTTTTACTCAACTTCGGGAGTAAAGACTGTTTTACAGTGTGGAAAAAATCATGACAAATCTTCCCAAGGAATTTGGTGGGAGCTGCACTGGATATTGAATGACCTGAGATGGGCTGCATTTGGAACAATTAAGACAACCTTTTATGTTTGTTCTGAACTCAATACACATTCAACAGCAAGGCATGCTTATTCACTCAAGAAAAATATTCTAAATAAAAATAAAGTTTTGCTAAACTAAACCACTTTGAAGACATCAATGTAAAATAATTTTGCACAATTTTCATTTGAGACAAAAATGCCTTCTCACTTAAATTCTTATTTGGTTAGATCACCTTTTGTTAAATAGAAAACTGCATTTACTTTCCTATATGTTGTGTTGATTATATTTTGCCCCATTTTTCAGAAATTGTAATCATACTCAATTTCTATTTGAAGAGGCCAGAAAACCTGGCTACAAAACTAACAATTTTTTTCCACAGTCATAACATCATTCTCTTTTAGAAAAGCTTATGAAACCTATTTCTTTTAGCTTTTTCTCACAGGAAATGCTTACAAATCATTGTTTTGTAAGATTGTTTTTTGTTTCTTTTTTTCTGGAGACTCTAACTCATCTATATCTGAAATTGCAGCATCCAAAACTTGTGTTAGATGAAGCATCAGCAATTTCAAATCAGAACAATTATGTTCTTTGTTTTTCATGCAATATTCCTCACTATAAACTGCAGAGTCACATTTGTCTCTTTTTGCAATAGCTTCCCATTGTCAACTCACTCTGTTTGTTTCTCCCCAAGAGCCTAAGTTTGTGTTCCAAACCCTGCTCCAGCCAGCACAAGTACAGGGTGGATTATGCATTCTTCACCTTTTATTTTCTAATATGAGGGAAAGAGGCCACTGATTTTCACACAAAATCCATGGAGTCAGGCACACACCTCAGCAAAACTCAAACTAGCTCTGTCACTGACCAGGGAGATCGCTGGCATCAACCCACTCCAAGCACCACTGCAGAGACAGCCCTAGGGAATACTGGGACCAACACCACACTTTACATTTCCCCTCTTTCCTCCAGACTCAAAGATGGGCTCCAGCAGCCACCTGGAATACTGTTCAGAATCCTCTCCCAAAAGCAGGCACTGTTCCAAAATCAAAATCCATAGTAGCCAAAACAGCAGGATTTCAGTAAAACAGCACCTCACAGAGATCACACTGGAAAAGGTGAGGCTACGAGGAATTTCATCACAGAAAATATTTTTTCCCCACAGGTTCTGGCTCAGAGAACAACTTCTAGATGAGGCCTGTAGCCTCTGCCTTGCTAAAGCAATCTTAACTCTTCTGGCTGCAGAGATATTCCTGGGTTGAAAAGAGCTGAAAAACTCAGCTTTCAGAGCTCATTCTTCTTTAGGCACTAACAGCAGCTGACATAGGCTGGAAAACATTTCTTTGACAGCTACAATATTTAGCCAGAAAAATATGGAACATTAATCTCAATTTCCTACGTAGTGTTTTGGTGTGGACTTTAGTTCCTGGAGTAATCAATGGCAAGAGAAACCCTTCTCACACGGTGAACTAGGTGCTTACCTAGTTTCTTAGCAAGAAACTTATGTATTCCAGAAAGTAACCATTTGTGAGAATTTATTTTTAACACAAATTCTGCTGTAATATGAAAGTTCAACTGCTACCAATTGTCAGTTTTCCCTAGATTTAGGCAACAATGTATTTTGGGAGTATGACTCAGGAAAACATTCACATGACCAAGTAAAGCAGGTGGCCAGGACCTACCACACAGCATCAGCTTCATCAGAACATCCTCAGAGAAGGAAAAATAGCTCCTAGCTGTTTGGGGAGGTGATCACAGGGTGGAAGAAAAAACTGTTCTAAGGTATAGGTTATAATTATTACAACAAATAAAGCAAACTGCAGCGTCTTTTGCCTCAGCATCATGAAGAGATATATTTCTAAAAAACACAATTCTGCTGATGGAAGTGTTTATACTGTGTTGAAAAAAACTCATTTACACATGGGACTCAGTCACAAGTTTAAATTATGCCTCTGCCAAAGAAACAGCTTACCTGGTTCTCCCTCAAAAGTATCTCACAGCACAGTTCATTTATTCCCCCAGTGTTTCAACTGCAATAGGGCAGAGGAGTCGCTTGCCAGTCTTCTGGGAAGGGAGATGCCCAAGAGCCCATAAAATTCTCCCTGTCCTGTGCAGATTGATGCCCAGCCCTGGGTGCTGTGGCTGTACACAGAAACAGGAGGCTGGCACACATTGCACTGAGGTACCACAAGTTACAGTGTGCCAAAGAACCCTGTTCCCCTGGGATTCCTTCCTCTCCTCCTTCACCTGGATGAGAGAGATTTGTTATTCCTGTCATTCCCTTGCCCAGAAACAAGGCTGTGCCCAAGTCAGCTGTTATAAAAGCTGGGCAGCTTAAAGGTAAGTTTTTCATTCTTAGCCAGAGATTTGAGGAAAGGATTCTGCCTCAGGATCCTCACAGCAGCATTCCAGGACTCCTCCGTGTTGTCATTACATTGCAAGGGTTCCATATTGCCAGAGTTTTGTACCTCCTTGATGTTTCTCATAGGCAGCTCCTCCAGGCACTGACTCTTCCTTGTTCTCACAGCAGCCAACTGACTCCAGGTCCCCCTTGGCCAACCAATCCACTCTTTTATAACACTCTTCTGATTGGCTACAGCTGTGGCCTGTTAACATCAGGCCTGCTCCCAATCTCTAATAATTGGCTCAGCTGCAACTCTTTAGGGGGTAAGATTACTTTCTATACTACCTTTATTTACTTATGTTCTATTCCCCTACACCTCCAGGGGCAGCCCTAATTCACACTGGGAAGCACCTGCCTTTAGGGGCATGGGTTGTTCCCTTTAACTAAAACCAGAAGAGTTTGGGCACTTGAAATAGTGTGCATGCACATGCTACAACTCTGATTTGAATTCCTGCTTGTGGCAAAAGGGATTTTTAGCCCAGAAGAGACACTATTTCTACATTTCCTACCTCAAAAATACCTTGCAGAAAGCATATTCTTGATGCATTTAAATTTTTAACCAAAACTGCCTTCTGGATGGACTCCAGTTTATTTGATTATACGTTAATCAGAACTAAAGATAGATCTAAAAGGAATAAAAACTTTCATCCTTCCACAAGGAGACTTGTGGATTTGTTTCACTTGCAAGCAGATCCCATCTGACCTGTCACTTAATTTAAAAAGTTTTCTAGATTTAGCTATCTTTCAAAGAAGTCCATGACTACAGAAACTCTAGTGATATCTGTAAGTTACAAAGCATTAATTTACTATGAATCAAAAATGAGGTTTTTTTTCTTGGATATTAAGAATTTGGTTTGAGCTTCAGTTTGGTTTGGGTTTTTTTGTTTTTTAGGTTAAGGTTCTGTTATCTCTTAAAGTTCAAGGATAAGTGTTGTTCTTCTATTATTTCTAGAGTCCCATATTGTTGTTATTAGATTTCTAAAGTCCATACCTCTCTGATGTATATTCTCATGGCTGCAGATCTTCACAGACTCCTTCTGCTGCACACTGTTCTCTCTCAGGTCAGGGCTCCTCCAAGGCTCTCCCTGACTGGCTTACCCACCCTCTTTTATCCCGGTCATCTTCATCAGTTACAGCTGCAGCCCAATTAAGGACATCGCAGCTACAGCCCATCAAGGGCAACCGGGACCTCTGGGGCAAAGCCTCTATACACATATTCAAACACATTTCCTCTACTATATTTCCCCCTTTTTCTTTTACATGAGTTAACAGTTGTACAGATCTTCAATTACAATACATACATTTCTCATGACTCACAGGTCATGCACAACACCCACATTCTCCCATGACTCACAGGTCATGCACAACCCACATAGCTCCTTGCTCAAAGGCCATACTCTTTCACAGCTCCCTGACCCAAAGGCTATGTTCCGTCGCAGCTCTTGGCCGCCACAGCTCTCGGCTGTCTTATCTTCTGCTAGCAACCACCGCAGCTCTTGGCTGTTCCGTCGCAGCTCTTGGCCGCCACAGCTCTCGGCTGTCTTATGCTCTGTGTCGCAGCTCTTGGCCGCCACAGCTCTCGGCTGTCTTATGCTCTGCTAACTATCACGTCGGGGTCACCACTTGTTCTTCTTCTATTATTTCTAGAGTCCCATATTGTTGTTATTAGATTTCTAAAGTCCATACCTCTTGGTGTATGCTCATGGCTGCTGATCTTCACGGACTCCTTCTGCTGCATGCTGTTCTCTCTCGGGTCAGGGCTCCTCCAAGGCTCTCCCTAACTGGCTTACCCGCCCTCTTTTATCCCGGTCATCTTCATCAGTTACAGCTGCAGCCCAATTAAGGACATCGCAGCTGCAGCCCATCAAGGGCAACTGGGACCTCTGGGGCAAAGCCTCTATACACATATTCAAACACATTTCCTCTACTATAGATAAGGGACCATATCCTCCTCACTGAAAGTTACTTCCTTAGCATTCTCTTAAAAATTCATCATAAAACCACCAAACATTTTAATTTCTTTCTTTTGGTTAGGGAATGTTAATTTGTAGCTGCAAGCAGCTGAGTGGAAATACATTAGCAGAACTTTCCTGCAGTCCACATTATGACTGAGCTCAGATATTTACTTATATGAACTATACTACTCAGTGAGATTGTTAATAAGAGTTAATTAAATAAAAGTTCTACCAGACAGTGTGATAACAATTTTCAGGCTATATATTTTATTTTTTTTCTGCAGATGATTCTGCTTTTTGAACTAGGTAAAAAATGATTTAGAAGTAATAACATTTACTTTATTCAGTGGCTTTAAGAAATGATGAGCAGAGTCCTGAATACTGGCTAGATTCTCAGAATTATAACATTTTTCTGGGCAAGCTACTTTCCATGATAGGTATTTCACCTTGCAGAAAATGAGCTCTATATTTTATGCATTTAAAAATTCTTAAATGATATTAACTTGGGGTTTTTTATTTATTGGCTGCCAATGCATAAAATGCAGGACCAGCTCCTATTATTGTTGTCTGGCTTCCATCAGCATGTTAATATAAATAACAAATTTCAGGATGAGTTAAGACATCCCATTCTCAGGAGGTTCTTTTCTGACATCAAACTTTCACCTTCCTTGAGAATTTGGATATTCCAGCATGTGAGGGGAGGATAGTAGGAAGAGTGCCTCACACTCAGCATGATGGCTCCATCAACTTTCATTGGACTATGTTCAACATTCAGGTCCAAAGTTAAATTCTGATTTATTAGTGTAGCAGGCTATCTATGGCTCCCCTTGGAAGCAGAAAGGTCCTTCAATGGTTCTTGAGTGTTTATTTGCAAGAACAGAGAGTTGGTGTTCAGGGATGAAAAGCCAGACAAAATTGCAGAATCTGAAGGGGAGATAAAAACCACTGACTGAAGAGACAAGACTTTCAATCCATGTGAGCAGTCAATAACAGAAACCACAAACCACAGACTTGGGAATGCAACAATTCTCCTCAAGCTCAATTCACTCTCAAGGCTGAATTATTCAGTACACTTCTTTTTGTTCTCCCAGTAGAGTTTGCAAAAGCTGTCAAGGAAGAGATTGTCAAATTAGAAGGCAAATCAGAAGAGATGTGTTTTCCTCCCTCTTTCTCAGGTTTTAAGGAAGCTTTCTTAAGATAGATTAAAATTGCATGTGACATGCTACAGCACCCAGAGTACTCTTTGTTAACAATGTGAATGGTACAAAGATCAAGAAAAAAATGGTAATCTGTTATAAAAAGGCCATGAAAGTGGTCCATAATACCAAAGAGCTTGTGTTCATGTTGAACTGTTTACAGTCTTCTGTGCAGTGTCTCCTACTTTGAGCTTGCAACTTTTCCTTAGGCAGCAAAATTTAGTCCAATGGCAGCATGGGGAAAAGAACAACTGAAGAAAAAAAAAAAGAACCATAAAAAATCCCACTGATGAGCTGCAGTCTTGTTTTTGCTCATAACCTTCATAACCTCCATTCAGACAACTCATTCTTTAACCATACCCCTTCAGCTCACTCTGTGGAACATATCTGAGTCCCAGTTGTACCAGGACACTGGCTGTCAGATGTACACTCCTAATCCTCTGATACAGCACAGCTTCCAGTGACACTTGATGGCATCTCAGACATTTGACACACTTTTCCTCTGCTCAGGAGGGACACTTGGCTCTTCCTTCAGGACCTGCTGTGAGAAAGCTCCCTACCATCATTCAGAAAACCCCAAAATGACATTTTACTCATTCTGACACGGGAGCAGCTCACAGGCCTCCTGCAGAGGAAAGTACAAAGATGGGTACTATCCTATCATTTAACACTGGGTTTATGCATTACGTTTTAAAAATGTGAGCACACATCAATAAATGACATGTGATTTCAAATAAAAAGCCCTAAGATTTAAAAAAAACATAAGGAAAATACACTACTATCCCTTCTGTCATCAGAGTATGTAATTCTGATCTCAAAATCTTCAAATGACTCCATTATACTCAAGGACAGCTATTTTTTCATGTTAACACCATCAAAGTGATGATACCACCTTCCCTTTAGGTAACACTAACTTGTTTCCATATGACCTCTAGAAGTCAATGATGAGGGAAAGCCCATATGGGGAACATATCTATTTTCTAACTAACCTCCCCTTAGAAGCATTCCTAAAACCTTCTGTGAAGAATAGCTAACTCAAGAATGACACTGCTCAGAAAACATCATCTTAAAACAAAAAACAGTTGTAGTTCTCAGATTTCCATTGTCTTGTATGTTTACCTAAGCATTTTCTACTTTTCAGCAGCAGCAGAAGGTAAATCCATTAAGAATAGAAGGGTGACTGTAAATAAGAAGAAGAATGAGCCAGAGAGTCTGGCACAGCCAGTAACAGAAACATTTTTGATAGATGTATTAAACCTTGGGCCTACAATGGCATTTCCCTTTTCCAGCCTTTGGTGAAATTACCTCCTTTAACCACACCAATGTTCTCCTTGTTTTCAGCCATTTTGTCCTTCTATTTAACTACAGATTCACAAACTTTAAATTCCTGAGGTGAAAAAAAAAGTCTTGCTTGTTGTGTTCCATTAGTGACTTAGCTGTTCTATGTGTTTTCTTGATTTCCTGAAAAAACCCTGGCCTCCCTTCCTCCCTTTTTTTAAAGAAAAGGGTACTCCCATGATGAGCTGTGCCCAAATGGGCAAATCTAAGTCAAGCAATTACAAACACTCAACACAAACACTTGATAATTTCTGGTTGCAGCATAGCCATAACAAAAATTCTGATGCAAGCTGCCTTACTTGCTTCCAGAAATGCATTTGTTTCATGAATGCCTCAGCTTTGAAGGTGACTTCATTCCAGCAATCCTTGTGCTGCTGCCAGAACACTGGGGAAAAGCTTTATTTCAAGAAAAGAAAGACGAATGTGTCAATTGATTATGACAGAACTGTTGTAGGTCAAACAGTTAAACTTATTCTGACTCTGTGTGTAGCAGGCTTGGGGATTTTTTTTTCTAACTTCTGAGTACACTGTGTTGTGTTAGGGCAGCTTGAGCTAAACAGGAAAAAAACAAAATAGACTTACTGTGTCAGTACAGATTGTAACTCTCAGGATAAGGTTAATAAGAGCATCCCACTGCATCATTCAGTGACCTTCTAGGACCAAAGTTAATTAGTGCAGCATTCATTAGGGATCTCAAATGTAACATGGTCCCCTCAATTGGGGAAATCTGCTGCTGACACAGGAGCAAACCAGGAGTGCCTGCAATATGACAAACATGCAATCAATGGCAAAGAAAAATGGCAGATATAAACCAGTTCTCAGAGGCAAGATCAGGAAGGAAATGTTGCACTTGTTTTGAGACACAGCTGATTACATTTACTGCTGTTATCTCCAGAGACATGGGCATTTGCTCACACAGTGCACTTAGAGCTCAGAGCTTTGGAGAATAGATGCCTTTGTTTTCAAGCAGTGATGACCAAATAGTTTCTCTCCTCCACCAGACTGAAAAATTTCCATCTCCAAGCACCTGTATTACAAACATCTCAGCACCTTCAAATTGCTGCTATTCAAAAAAATGAAGCAAGATTTTTGTTACAGAAGAAGGATAAAGAAATTGCCACTTGCTCACCAGGCTGCCCAGAGCTCACTCTGCAGCAAGCCTGAATCCTAAGCTAGCAATGGCCTTGTGGTCCCACAGGATAAAACCCACACTCTGGCATTAATATCCCTTAGCAGTTGATATATTTCTCTGTCCTGGAGAGAGGTCAAGCTACAGAACAGCACAGCCATCTTGGTCAGTGCCAAACTACCAAATTATAGCTAAATAATATGAAAAATAATATAAAAATTATAGGCAAATTGTATACAGTAATTCAAAATCTGGTCACACACGATCACTGGGCTTTGTATACAGATATCTCTGATAGCTTTGAGCTATCAGATAGCTTTGATAGTCCTCTTGAATCTGTTTTTCCCTAAAAGACATTCTGGTGCCTCTAGGTCTACGAAGTTCTTTAAAATTTGCCCCTTCTTCACTGCAGAAGGGTAAGCAGCGGGACTGCAGGAGCCTGATGCTTAGTTTCAGAGGAAGAGCTCTGACTGACAGTACCTCTTATGAATTGTCTTTCTCCCTGCATACTTGGAGAAACAAACAAATGTCATTGGTTTTTCCAGCACCAAGATGAGCATTTGTGCAGCATTTATTGAGAATAGCAGAGAGTTTCACATGGGTAGATGTGAAAACATATACTGATGTCACCAAAATCTCTGACCCTCAAAAATATGATTACAATGGTAACAACTGTAACAGCTACACACTATTGTCTATTATTAATTCCTAACAACGACAAGCCAGCCTTAGCAAGTCGCCGGATTACCAGTGGAATTGTGCCTGGTTTATACAATCATGTTTTACAGATATCATTTTTGTATTATAAAGGGTGGGGAGGTGGAGGGGGGAATGCTTTTCAGACATAAGCAATGTTGCCAAAGCACTAAGAAGCAAGTTATATTAGTAAACAACTTTTCTTATTAATACCCTCTCCTTTCCCAAAATGCACCTCATTTCGATGATATACTTTTTTCTTTAAGAAGAAAAAAAGCGTCTACTAGAAGATGATGCTATTTCTAGAACCGTTATCAGCAGTCTTTAAACAGGAGGCGGAACATCCAAACCAGTCTGAACTTCCCGAGCTTACCGTGGCCTTTGATATTTGCCTGAAGTATTATAAAAGGGAGAGACAGAGAAAAAAGAAATGAAGTTAAATGGAGCAGCCAGTTCTCAGCTTTTCCCTTCATGACACCCACCAGCCTCCCAGCCTACAAACCCAGAAAGCGAAGCAGTACCTTACGAATCTCCTACTTGTCAGGATAAACATGCCTAATGGCAGACATCTCCTCAGCCCCCTCCTCCTCCGCCAAGGCCCTCCTGCCCTCCCCTCCGGCTCTGCCTGGCTCTCAGGTGCCTGAGCTTTCTCAGCCGTGCTTTAACTCTTTTTAACCCGTCCGTACGAATCCGCTGAACGAAGATCGCCGCTCCGCCCGGGCGGCATCTCTAACACTTTCCCCTCCCGGCTGTGAGGGCGCGCGTTCCGGATAGCGAGGCGTTCGCTCGCAGTCCGCCAGCCGATCGAACGGGCTCGCCCCGGAGCGGGAGCGGGCACCGAGCCGCAAAGGCGCCCAGCCCGGGACGAGCCGGCGGAGGGCCGGGCCTGCCCGCCATGGGGAGGCGGAGGACGGGGCGCTGTCCGTCACGACCCGCGCTCCGCCAGCCCCGGCGCCGCCTCTGAAGTTTCCCCCAAGCGGCGTGCGCGGTGGGGGCCTGGGCCGGTCCTGCCCCCGGGGCGGAGAGGGGCGCGGCGGCCCCCGCCCGCTCCCTCGCCGGCAGCGTTGCGCCAGCGCGGCTGGGCGGCCGCGGCGCCGGCTCTCCCCGCCCTCGCGTTCAACTGGTGGGACCCCCGTGCGGCCCCGGCCGCGGCACCTCGGGGAGCGGCGGGCGGCCCGGCCCGGCCCGGCCCGGCCCGGCCCGGCTCGGCTCGGCCCGGCGGGGCGGGCGCCGCCGGCTGAGGAGGATGCGGGCGGCGGCGCGGCGGCCGCAGGCGGGCGGCGGGCAGCGGCGCGGCGCCTGACCGCAGGGCTCCGCTCCGCTCCCGAGGATGCTGCGGGGCGATGCCTGGCGACAGGGAGGACGAGATCTGCCAGAAAGCGCTGCAGCTGCTGGCCGAGCTGTGCTCCGTCGGGGCGGTGGAGAACGAGAACTGCCGCGATTTCATCTACTACCTGCGGGACAGAGCGCGGCCCCGCCTCAGCGACTCAGGTACGGCCGCCGCCCTCGGGGGCGCGGGCACCGGCGACCTCCTTCCGGCCCTGGCTGCGGGAGGAGGGCGAGCTTCCCCGAGCATCCCCGGGCTGCTGGAGACGCCGGGAGAGGCCTGCCGGCGCAGGGAAGGAGGTGGTGGGGAGGATGCTCCGGGGCCGCGGGGCCGGGCAGGTTTGCCGGGAGAGGACTCCGGTCCGGGCTCGGTGCCGCCAGGCTCGGTTTTAGCGCCCGGCGCTGGGCGAGATGCGAGCCCGAGCCCGCTGCGCTCGCCGAGCCCGCGGCGGGTGCGGCAGCGCGGGGGGCGGGCGCGCAACTTTGCGCGGGCGCTGCCGCCCGGAGGGGGTCGGAGCCGCCCTGGCCGGCACCGCCGGGACTCTGCTGCAGTGCGGGCGGCCCGGGGCTGCCCTGCTGCTCCCCCGCTGCTCCCCCGGCCCTCCCGGAGCTCCGGGTGAAGCGCCAGGCGCCTCGCATCTCCGTTTGACTGAAACGTGGTTTAACGCAACTCCCCGGTTCCGTGTGTCGCAAGCTAAACAAGAGTGTTCCTCGCGTTCCTGTAGCAGATGTGGGGCTGCGGGTCTGACAGGATGTACTCTGGGTTGGTTTGTGTGTGTTTGTCAGGGTTACGGCTTCCACATCGTGGCATAGCAGTTTTACTTAAAAACTTTAACTTAAGGGAGCTTTCTCATAAGGAAGCTGAGCTCCAGCTGGACAAAAGCAGAAAAGATTGAGGATTTCTCTCTGGATGCAAGGGAAGGGCAAAATGCAGTTTAGATTAGGAGCTTATTACATTTGTTTTTACATTATCAAGTTGAGGTTGCTAAGTATGGGGAGAAATTTAGTGCGTTAAGACAGAAGTTGATAAACGTTTGCAGTACTGGGAAGCCTTGCTGTTAGATCAGCAAGTCATCACAGCACAGTATTCATTGCTTCATTATTCTCTGAAATAAATCATTCCATTTAGCACAGGGCAGTCTAATGACACTCTTTTCTGTAATTTAGTAGCCTGAAGTAACACTCAGAGGGCAACTTCCTGACAAATCCTCGGATATGCTGGAGGCCCAGAGAAAACAAGTGAAACTAAATAAAAAAATACTCAAGGGAGGAAAAAGATGTGCTGTCACAACAAATGAATAAGGAATTTTCCATCATTCAGTTTGCTTGTATACAAAGCTATTTGCAGCCATTCTGGCTTTTCACTACTTAAAATATTCAAATTGGAGTGATTCATGCAATGTTTAATAGGGTTTGTTTAAAAGTAGACAAATTTAATTGTTTGATTCATATAGGCAGATTTAATTACTTTGTTCATATAAGCAGTAATTTTAGGACAGACACCTGTGATTTTCTGTAATTTTCATTTACTAAAGGATCAGTCATGTATTTGTGTATCAGGTCATGATTCCAAAGCTGTCTGCTTAAATCAGTGCTCGCTTTGGATACAAAACTACTTGAAATGCATATGGAGACTTTAACCTCCACCACTTGGATAACAGCTTTTCAGATTTCTTTCAGAAGCTACCTGCTTTTTTTTTTTCTTTCATCAGCCTCAGGCAAAAAGAATACCTGGCATCTGTTTGGGAGTGATTTTAAAACACGGCATGCTCAGTAAAAATTTATCACCTCTACCTAAAGATGATTAAAAAAAAAAAGAAAAATAAAAAAAAAAAGAAAAGAAAAAAAAAGAAAAGAAAAAGTGTGTTTATTTCTACCTGTTTTGCTTGAACTGTTATTACACAACAGCCTTCCGGTGTTGTTGTGAACCTGCTCGATTACACCGAGCAGCAGTCCCTAACCTTTGCCAGCCAATGTGCAACAACACTGAGCAATTATGCTGCAGGCATCATCTTCCCATTGGCCTCCATCTGAACGTTTTTATTTTTTGCAGCTGCAGCCAGTCTCAGAGGGTCTAGCAGGCAACATGTTACCCATAACCCCTGACTTGGGAAATAGTTCTGTGAGGTGGTCACGTCGGGAATTCGTTCATTTACCTAATCTCATATTTCTTTGATTAAAATATATTTCTTACCTCAGTATGGCTGTCCACGTGGTTTGTTTATCTGGTCCTTGGTTGTGGTGCTGTGGGCTGTAAGAAGGCAGTGCACATGACTTCCAAAATGAAGCAATACGACTCAGAGTTAAAGGGAAGTAAATAACACTGACCGAACCCAGCTTGCTGCGTGTAGTGAGTTTCATTGACTTAACAAGGGCAAAACGGCCTTAAAAAAGCCCTGGCACCTGATCCATTCCCTTTCCAGCCACTAGAGGCCTGAATAGGAATGTGGAGAAAAGTGGTGCTGAAGGACAGCGTCTCCTTACCAGAACTGGGCAAAAGATGGAGCTGTCCTTGCTCCAGCTTCCAATCCCGAGCTGGGAAGGTGATGTGCTTGAGTAACTGGCTCTGAGGCCACCCAAAACAGCAATCTAAAAAGATCTACAGCATCAGAGTGGAGAAAAGTGCATGATTGTGGAGAACTGGCATGATTGTGGAGAACTGGGTAAAAGATGCAGCTGTCCTTGCTCAGAGTGGAGAAGTAGTGGAGAAAAGTGCATGATTGTGGAGAACCAAGCAAAAGATGAAGCTGCCCTTGCTCCAGCTTCCAACCCCGAGCTGTGAAGGTGATGTGCTTGAGTCAAACTGCTTGAGTAACTGGCTCTTAGGTCACCCAAAACAGCAATCTAAAATGATCTTCAGTATCAGAGTGGAGAAGAGTGCATGATTAAATAGCTGATGAGGTACATGACCAGGTATTGTGAAGGAATTAGAGCATGGGGACGTGCTTTGAAAAGTGTTTCTGAAATGAAGTGGACACTTCATGGTGGGTACAGACAATTCTGCAGCACTTTTGGCTGAAGCCATTCGTGGATGTTGGCTCTGTCCCCTGTCAGGAGTTGTTGGAAAAAACCCAGCCCTAACAGGAGAAGGAGGGAGCTGAAGGGCTGCTGAGCCTGGTGCCAGCATCTGTGTCCAAACTCAGCCTCCCGGTGCCCCTCAGCCCCAGCACGGAGCAGCCAGATCCCTGGAGATCCATTCCTGACTCAGGCCAGGAGGGGACTGCATGCCTGTGGTGTGTGCCACATCTTGATTTTTCAGTTTTTCAGGGTATTTCAGCGTTTTTCCCCTGTTGTGGGGAGTGCTGCACGTGCTTCAAGCACAAGTTTAAGGGTTAATGAGATCTGGGTTTAACATGCTGGTCCACTGGATTTCAAGGGTGACACGAGTGAGTCAGATTTTAAAGCTTTTCAGAAAACTAAAAATGCAAATTAGGCATTTAGTGAAAAATCTTCAATTAGTTCAATAAGAGTTATATGTCAGACCAACCTTGAAAATCCCCAAAAGGCATCCTTAAGCATTTAGATACCTTAATAAGCTGACTCGTTTTCTGTTCCATTGTAAAATGTCAATAATATTTCTGTATCACTGAAGGGCTTCATAAGGGTGAATTGCAAAGTCTGAACACATCAGGTATGTAATACATTCATAAAGGAGAGTCAGATGGACCTCTCAGAGATAGTCAAGTAAAAACAATGTTTGTCATATGGGCATTTGAAAGCAATCACTCAAGATCATGGAATATTCACCCCATGATACGTGATAAAGCAAATATTGTGGAGGGGGAATAAGCAGAAGAATTCCTTGAATGTGTCAAAAAAGAGAAATCCAGTAAACCAAAACAACAACAGCAAAATCATGAAAGCAGAAAATCTTGATAGAGAGACTGACCATTAAAAGAAGAATTAGGACAAAAAAGCTGTTTATGAAATAAGGGTTCTAACAAAGTCCAGGCCACTAACCATATTGAATTTTTCACTAATTTTGTAGTGGAAAAATTATATAAATATAAATAAAAAGTAAAGTTTTCTGTTGCTTTGGGTTGCACATCTTGAGGATGAGCCATCAAGGTCTTATAATACTCTTAATTACATTCTTTAAAATTGACTAATAGATGCTAAAACATAATACATGATGAATGTAGTGGGCATAGCAATGGCATAAAGTGTTTTACAGGTCATAAGTATAAGATAATTATTTCACAGCAGCAGAAAGCCAGATTTTAGTACTTGATAGAGCTAAAGATAGTTGACAGTCAAGAAATTAAAAAATCTGGGAGTGGAAATGGGATGGATATTGAAGGCAAAATGTATGAGAAACAGCAGTTATAGTCTTGCAGTAGAATTTAAGCATTTTATGAATCAGTACTTTACTTTTTGATGTCTTCTTTCAGCTTCAGGACAGAGAAAAGCACAAAGAAAAGAAAGCCAAAGAGGCATAAGCATGGCCTCCCAGCCCTCTTGTGGAATGTGAGAGCCCAGGTTTTCTGTGGGGGGGTGTTGTTCCAGTAGACTGCTCATTGCCTAGAAAGCTAACACTTGCAATTAAATTGTACCTCAGAAAGTTACCCTTTAATTCAGAACTGAGTTTAAAAACAAAACCTGTCTTCAGAAAGTAGTTTGGTTCCTTAAAAAGGTATTTTAAAATTTTTTTACCTTAAATTGCTTCCTGATTTATTTCCACCTCACCCCCAAAATTTTCCAGAAGCATAACAAGCTATGGAGTTTCATCAAGACATTAAATACATCTAGATTCATCTAGATAAATTCAAAAAGTATTTGTAAGTTTTAAAGACATGAAAAACATTTGAGTGGGTGAAATAACTTCCAGTATGTTTTTTCATTTTGATTTTATTTTCCTCACTGTGAGCTCTTGCTCTCCATATTTTTAAATTTTTTTTCCTGATAGTATTCAATGTGTCCCACTAGTGCAAGACTTTGTAGGATAGAGGACAAGTGTAAATCATATTTCCTCTTTTGAGGTCAAATAAATGAGCACATGTGAGGCCTAAATTCCTTTGGGTTTTGAGAACCAAAGTGCTCTTTCAACAGTTGAAAAAAATACAGTGATGTTATGTATTTAAGACCAAAAATAGGTATTCATTTTCTCTTTTGGAAAGTCAGAAACAAGTTTGAAGAAGGTAAAAACAATTACTTCCTGTTGCTTGAATTCTAAAATGCTCTGCTAGTTTAATTCCCTCTAAACAAAGAGGCTCTCAGAGATTTTCCTGTCATACTGGAGGAGTTTAATATTGTTTTTCTGCTTGGAAATCGGTTTTAAACAGATAGCTAAATTTTGAAACAAATTGTAGAAAAGAGCAAATCATGTTCAAAGGGACTACCTGTGTGCTTAATAATGACTTGAAACTATAATTAAGATAAATCAATTTAAATAAAAGTAAAGATTTTAATTTATTATCACCACATATAACATTTTCTTGGAATGCATTTTTGTTCTTTTGCAGCTAACCTAAAGAATTATAGGTGTTAAGTGATGACTTACTCTTCAGAACCAGAGAAAAGGACGACTACAAGGATTTTCTTCATGATAAAACTGAGCTTTGATCAGGCTGGAACACAGTCATGTTAAATACTCTCCAGATATGAAAGAGCCCTGCTCCACTGAGATCACTTTCTATTTTCCAGACATGCAGAGCAGCTGCACTTTACCTAGAGAAGCCAAACATGAGAAGGTTTTCTGTAGTCCCTGTGACCAAATCTCACTCTACTGCTGTCCCATGGCTGCTCCTGGACACTGTGGGGAGCAGAAATGTTTCAAGTCTATGAGAAAAAGGAAAGAGGAAGGTGGCTTCCAGCCCTTCTTGGCCTCTGCGTCCAGATTCAGTACAGGTGTGGAAAGTAGGGGCTTCCATTTCTATTTTGGTTTTAGTCCTCACTTATATGGGGATTTCACCAAGTGTTTGTTGTTCACAGTCTGCCTTATACCCTGAAACTACAACGATGTGTAACACTGTGTTAAGTAGACTGATGCCAACTACGCCTCTTTGTATTTAACAGAAAAAAAAAAATGTGTGTTACTCAAATATGACATATATATATAAATGTTGTTTAGTCATATATGACACATATATAAAAATGTGTTTACTCATATACGACACATATATAAAAATAATACTTATTTCCTGAAGTCATTGCAAGCCCATTTGTAAAGTCATGCTGTAAGTGAGAATAACATGCTAACTGAATCAGGACTCAGTTATCTCTGCAGCCACACAGTTTATGCAAGTGTGCATTGAACATTAAGGAAAATGGGTTATTTTCAACTCGGAGTAACAAAAATGTCTATCACTGAAAACAGACTGAAGAGTAATGACCTTGGAAAATTAGGATGCCTAGACTGAATACAGTCTGTCTTATACCTGAATTCTTGTCCCAAGTGCCAATTCTGCTGATAAAGAGCAATAGATTAATTTAGGCCTTGTACATACAAACTGGTTTTGCCACTAAATCTTGATCACTGCATTTCTCACACCTCCTATTTCAATGGGATGTGCACATTTCTCCTAGATGGGGGGAGAAGGGAAATAATTTTCTAACTATGCTTTCTTAGAATTATCCAAAATCTTTGTACAGGCCCCAGTTTACATTTCTCACCAAAAGCTCTGATTGCTTAAGCAGAGGTGTTGCTGTAAGAGATTTATGGGTTATTAATTCCTAAAAAACCCATGAACTTGTGTTACAATAATGACATTTTTAGAGTTTTATTATGGTAGAATACTGAATTGTTAGGTATTTGTGTGATCCACACATTTAGTGACCCAAGTACAAATGATCAGCCACATGTTGCCCCTGATAGCTTTCTGGAAAATTCCTTTCCAAACTAATTTGTGTGAGTTTAATTACACTGACAATTCAGAGACCTAGAAATGTAAGTCCAAAATTATTGCTGTCATAACAGCAGATCTGCTTAAACTCAGTCTCAAGGCTGTGCAGCTCTGTACCAGCTTTGATGTGCAATATGTAGAGGCTGAGCACAAACTGCAATTTATATATTTTTGTTTAAAACCACATTTCTAGGGTTTAGCTCTTCCCCCACTGAAAATAATGATCATTGTTGATGTAGTGCAAAGCTGTACTTAAGAACATTGCACTGTACATTTTTTGCTATATTTTGTCATTCATTTAAGCTCTTCTGTGGCTTTATTTAGACCAAAGCGATAAAGAGAGATTATTTTGACCTAAAGCTTTATGTCTTTTTCATATTGCTAACAAAATTTTAGTCCAAGGGATAAAAATTTAGAATGATTAATTACAGATGCTGTCAGTTGCAACTGCAGTTCCTAAAGTTCATCATTTTACAAGATCAATCTTTTTTGCATGCTTTGTAGTATTGTTAAGTAGAGAAATACGTGATCCATTTATTTGGAGAGTACAGAAATAAGGTATTGTGCATAACAGGTGGTGGTTTGCACATTTCTTACATTTGCTATTGTGATCACACTGGGTATTGTGTGGCTTAAGCTGCTCAAGACGTTCAGCTGCCTCTCTCTTTTTGGATTTATGCATTCATTAGCCCAGTGAGATCAGCTTGGCTTCCTCTGGCAGCCATGTACACTGCAGGATTTGATCCTGTGCATCTCCCAATGTTAGCTGGAATTCAGAAATGCAGGAGATGCAGTCAAAACTGGCATGTGTGTGTGTGTGTTTTAAGCCAATTTAAAGGTGATATGTGTCTACCAAAGCTAAAGGTTGGAAGAGTCTATAATTCTGTCAGAAAAAGCTTCCAGATTATTGCTGTAAATCTACCATGCTGACAAAAAAAAGTCAGGCACTAATGATTTTGGAGTTAAAACTTTCAAAGGGCTTTTTCAAAAACCTTCCAGATTTCTTTTTGAAATAAGAATAATGAGGATTTGAAATAGGATAATTCCTGCCAGGAGACTTTCTCACTTTCTTTTTGTTCCTGTTGAGTTTCACATGCACACTAGAAAGCCTTGCTGACTTCCCTTGGATATAAGTTTCTTCAGTTCATTGCATGTCCATCAGGGAGTTGTTTGGAATATCCCTATTCTATTCTACAGTCTGTGAAACTCCCTAAATATTTCCTTTCCAGCTGTGATGGACCTTTCCTGTGTGTATACAAAACATTTAATATTTATCTTTGAAAATATCTTCTGGTAAACCAGTCTTCATCACTCCCATCCAGGTTACTTTGTGCCTGGTTTCTCCATCCCTTTTCTAAATTTTATGTGTATGTACACCAATGTTCCATGTGTTTGCCCCTTGGGTTGTTCCCACTCCTTTCCTCAAGCAGCAGCTCATTTTATTTACTGCCCTATTTTTAATCTCTTTAATTCATCTCTGTTTTAGTTGTCTGACTTCAGCAATATAGTTTGTGTTTCTTCTCACATTTAGTGGAATTTCAGAATGCAGTGAGAGTTTCAGTAGCTGTGTAATCAATCAGTACATAAAGTTTGACCCATCTTACAGACTTCTTGTCTCACTGGGCATCTGTCTGCAGCTGTATAAAATTCCTTTAGAGCTCCTTTTTAAAACTTTCTGCTTCTTTTGTTGTTTGCAGGAGGTTCATGGCTATGGAGTTCATGGTTTCACCAGTACACATTAAGACATTCCAAAAGCTGCTTCTCACATCTATCCAATTTTATAAATAATTGCAACTTGTAATTCCATACAAACTATCCCACTAGTACAGAAAGGAATGTACAATGCAAATTAGGAAATGATCAATGAGACCAACAGTCTTATGATCTTCTGTTTCCATTTGTAGCAGATGTTTTACCCATTTAAAAGAGGAGTTTATTTTTTTCCCCCTAGAGAAGTGAAATGGATAAGATTGATGCCTAGTTATTCCATCTCTTTTTGGGAAGCCTACCCTGAACAGGCTGATCTCAAGTGTTCATTATGCTAAGTTCTCTCTGCACAGCAGAAAGGAAAAGAGAGTTTCCTGAGCCTGGCTGCAGGGAAATGCAGCAGGTATTGAGTTGTTCTTGCTGAGTGCTCTCCTATTCCTTCTAGTAGGGCTGATGTAGGATATGTGTAGCAGTGGCATTACCTGCTGTAAAGAGATTTTAGGTCCATTAGCAACTAAATACAAGACAAAACAGAGCTGGTATTGCTTCAAAAATTTATAAAACTCAAAAGAGAAAATTCTCTTATCAGTACAATTCTGTTTTTTTTTAAGCTATACCAATTTACTTGGGGTAGTACAAGACACAAATCTAAATCAGGTGCTCAAATTTTGTTTTCTTCTGTGATTGTGCTCTCTCCTGCAGTAGATCATGCATCAAGAAAGGGTACTATTTCTCCAGATGCCACTAAGGCAGTGATATATCCGTGATAATAAAAGTCTAATTTAAACTTTTCTTCCTTTTTTGTTTTCATTTTAAGTTGACAAACATTAAAGATGACTAATGAGTTAAAAAACAAAAAAAGCAGAGGTGAGAAATTAGGCTTAGCAGGTAAACAGAAGGTGAGGGGCTGGCCCAGTTTTGTCCATTTGTTTTGTTTTTTCCAAGTTCAGGGATGTTTCACAAAGGTGCAGCAGGCACAGGATTGGTGCCTGTTACCCATTCTGCTCAGGAGATGGACCTGGGGAGCAGAAGAGGCAGCCAGACCTCTGAAGAGAGAGATAAAACTCATATTTCTAAGGGACCAAAGAGCGCCAAGCAGACTTGCTGTCACCTGGAAATTAGAGTTAGCAGAGGTGAAGCTTGGGGTTCTGGGGACCTGCTTGTGGGGACATAATGGACAGGAAAAGCTGTGGTTATAACTCTGTTGTAAGAATTTCTATTTCTGTTTTATATTACACTAAAAATTGCCTCTTTTTGTCCTGATTTTTGAAGCCTTTTGAGCTTCTTTGTGGAGTTTAATGTTGGAAAAAAAATTGATAAAGCAGATCTGTCCAAATTCTTTGTCTGTCTTGGGGTCTTCTCACTGGTTTGTTTGTTGGCTGGTGGGTTTTTTGTGGGTTCAGTAGCTTTCTAAGCCAGCCTGAGAAATCAGGATTTGCTGCTGACATTTGGGCTGTGGCTAATGAGGAAAGAGAAGGCTTGGCCATTGTGGCTTCCCCTATTTTGGAAAAGCTGTCACCTTGACTCTTCCCTGTGCAGCAGCATCACTGTTCCTGCCAGCTTCTCTTAGCTGCAGAAGGTGTAACATTTTTATATCTGCTCTCATTCTCAAGTTAATGTCTTGTTCCTGCCTACCTTATTCGTTCTGTACCTGTCTCTTGTTCTGTTGTCATTGTGTTATAAAGAGCAAATTGACTAGTCAAGATGATTTCTTTCCTGCTGCTGCTAGGAGCCAGTGATGATAAAATAGCTAAAAGCAGTTCCCAAAATAGCAGTGCACAGGTATAGGTTTGCCAGAGAGATTGGATGGTGATTACTCTATAGGTCCTTCTGTAGTGTTACAAGTCAGACCCAGCACTGTGAACAAAAACTGCTCTTTCTTCTTTTGATGGAGTTTTCTTCCTTTTTTTTCTCCTTTTCTTGAGAGCTGGAAACCAGAACAGACCTTAATTGCAACAGGACCAGCAGCATCTTCAGCCACTTCAGCTTTTCTTTCCTTCCCAGATTAGGGGGAAGCAGTTTTTCACCCTCAGGAACATCCAGAATTCAGTCTCGGGATTCATTCTTATCCTAATGGCTCGGTGCACTGAGAGATAAAGCAGTAATTTTGTTAAAATGGAAAGCTTGGATATAACATTTTTTGGTCATTTGGCAGTTTTACCTCCCTTTTTTCTGCACCCCTCTCTCTGTGGAAGATTTACAGTGGTAGTTGTTGCCATGGCACTAAGCAGGACGAGGTGTCTACTCCAGTCTCAAAACTGGATGTTGACGGCCATATTGTGAAAAATTATCCCTTCTGACAACTCAGGGTTGTTTACTCATAATTAACACACCACTACTCTTCTTCCAAAGTGAAGAGAGGCTCTTCAGGTCATTCCCTGTGTGTCAAGACAAATGTGAGCTTCAGCAGTGCTGGAAAAGCCTCAGAATCAGCTCTGTCCTTCCAGTCCTCGTTAGCTGTTCGAATGAACAACCGCTTCACGCCCTGCCGAGCAGCTGATTGGCCTTAGAGGGAAGAAGCATCTGAAGCAGTATTAATGTTTCATTCAAAATCATGAGAGCCAGGGAGGAGGGGAATTAGGGAATTCAAAACCCCAAATCAGGACTGCCTTTTATTTCACCAGGTCCTGTTCTCTTGAGTAGCATCCCAAATTTTCTCCCACGCTGGATTTCCTCTCAGGATGGTCTTGCTGCCTTTGTGGGGTGTTTTTGCCAAGGGTAAATTTAACAGCTCTCTTCCCTTTGCTTTTCTTTCTCCATTGTCTGCTTCTTTTCCCCAGCCCTCTTGACAGTATCTGCTGTGACATATGCTGTACAGGAGATGGAGAGACAAAGAAACTGTGCAGTCCCTCATCCTTTTCTCTTTTCCTTTCTCAAGTCTTCACTGCTGCATCAAGGCCAGTGAAAATCCCTTTTTATTTTCTCACCAGGCACAGCAGATCAGAAAGTGGAAAAATTAGTGCCTTAAAATGCTATCTCAAAGATATGTGAGCAAACTGGATGTGATAAAGCAATCAGTAAAGGAGTGTTGTGGGTTGCATGACAGCAAGAACAGCCAGCTGCATCTGGGAAATATGTAAGTCCTTGGACTCCAGCAGTATAAAACTTCCCAAGCTGTAAAAGAAGAGCAATTCTTTCTCTTTTGTGGCAGTCCCAGTGGTTTGAAACATAGTTGGCAACTAATAATTGCAATCATAGAGTCATTGACGTTAAAGGAAACATCACCTCACAGTGGGTATTCACATAAGATCTTGGATTCCTTGTACATAGTATAGCACGTGCTGGGGTTGTTAAATTTGCAGATGTTGCTAATAAATAAAAATAGTTTTATTAGGACAGGAATAGAAAAAAAAACATTAGATACAGAAGTGTTGCATAACCAGCCTTGATGAGCAGGGAAGCTCCCCTTCTGCAGCATTCAAGTACTGTTCCCAGTAAATGACAGCAACTAGATCCTAAATCCCTAGGTCATCCTGAGATAAATATTAATACCACTGTTTTTTTCAAAAACTCAAATGTTGCTTATTCTTTTACCTGTTAGCCTCTGGAAAAAAAAAAATAAGGGGAAAAAGCAAGTTTTGACAGAGTATTTCCTGACTCAGCAGTTGGATGGAGGGAACGATGCTGACGCACTTGGTTCAAGGTAATGGAAGGACTTCACCCGAGCTGAGGAGAGCTATGAACACACAAAACAGCAGAGGAACTGCCTGCCTGTAAATCCTGCTAATCAGATATTACTCAACAATCTGTTAATACAAATGTGTTTGACTCACGGATGCTTTTTAGAGACAGGAGTCATGCTTTAGTTGGCTGCCATAGATTACTAGCTGGAGACTGTGAAAATTAAGGCTGGTTTTTTTTTTTTTGAATTGTGCACTTGAGATGTGATCTTGTAGAAATCTGTCAGTGCTGGTTTTCCCTACCCTTTCAGCTGCTTTTTCAGTAGTGGTATGCAGTAAAAATTCCATCTAATGCCCTGTCTGTAATCAGCAGAGAAAGCAGGGCATGTCTCAAGTGTGATGTCAGTAAAGCATTGAGCAGAAAACGGCCTAAAAAGCAGCCAAGAGAAAACTGTGGGCCCAAGGATTTAGGTGGAAAGTAGCCAGCCTGAATATGGCTCACTCTATTTTCATAGCAAACACAAAATAAGAGCCTGAGCTTTGCTGGGGCCTCTCAGCACTTTACTCTTATAAATAATAAACAGAATACTTTTCCTCCTGTGTGGGTTAGCAAATAGAAATGTGCCTCTGTTATCAGCAAGGAAGTCATAATTGAGAGGCAGTGATTTTGTGGAATACACATTCAAGTGGGACTAAATAAAAGCGTGAAGAGGATTTCAAAACTTCTATTTCTGTGCTGGGTTTCATATGTTCAGCTATGGAACTTATTTGTGATAACCTTTTTGCAAGCTTGGATTTACATTCTCAGACTCAAATCATGCCACTCACTCCAGCCTGTATCTGACACAGCAACAGCTCTAACAGGGTAACTTTAAGTAATCTTTTGCATATCCCAGCATTTTGCTGTTTACTGCCCCATTTTCAGCATAATTTCAGAGTTTTGAGTGTTTGCTTTCGTGGCCTGGCTTGGATTACAAATGCACATCTTGGTGTGACACCATTTGAAACTGAAACTGAAAGGAATATGGTCATGGTAATCCTGTTCACATTATTGTAGTGGAAATGCAGAATAAAACATATTTTTCTTGGAGAGGGACACATTTCTAACATGCCCCATTTCCAGTTTGTGTCCCCTTCATATTTGGGATTAAAGAGTGTCTTTTTACTGGCTCTATTTACTTGTTCTTAAGGATATCTATTTGTTTATTCATTTCAGGATGCCTCAATGTATGTTGTACTCATGTTTAGGAGCCTTACAGAATTAATTACCCACCCCTTACATGAAAGTACTCTAGAGAAATTACAGTGGTAATTAGAGTGGGTAACTCTTCTCAACAACCCACTAACAGCAAACTTTCACAAGTCTGGAGGTTTGGAACATGCAGTTCTTGGAAGTGCTTGGTCCTTTTCCCTACTTTTTTGTCAGTTTTTTCCTTAATGAATGTAATGTCATGCCTACAAGTGAAAAGTTTTCTATTTTCTTAACATTCACATTTAGTCATTCAAACAATTATTCCTTTTTTTTTTCTTCCTACAGTCATCTGAGTCAACCCAATGGTGGGAATTGTGTTGATTTTAAGGACATAGGATCACAAGGACTTCCTGAGAAAAGGATGTGTACAAGCACCTGAGTCTAAAGAAAATATTTAAAGTACTCTTCATGTAATTCAGTTTTAGGTATTTTTTCCCCTAATATAATCAAGCTATCAGACAAGTGATTTTATTTTCTTCTTTCAACCTCATTTCTTTATTTATTTTGAGGGGCCATGTAGAACCAGAATAAAAAGTAAATATTGGTGGATGCCTTATCTACCTGTGCTGGATGACAAAGAAAAAAGTACCAGGTTCTCAAAAATTATCCTAAAATGATTCCACTGAAGTGGCTGAAAAGTTAGCAATCCCATCAGTGTATTCCAGCTAGAAAGAAAAGTGGGGTGTAGCTGGTCTCTGGAGAAATGAGAACCCCCATTACTATTTTTAGAGACCAGAAGATGAAAAAACTGTGGCTATAAATTTACCATCCATTGTGTTTGTTTTTCCCTTAGAAGCAGCAGAACTTTTTAAGTTCTTCAAAGCCAAGGAAAACCCCAGATTTGAGAGCAATCCAGCTGAGCAAGTCTTGGAGAAGACATGAAAGCTCAGGTTTCCACTCCTCTTAAGTATTCCACACCAGTGTTGGGATTTTTTAGGAGCAAGGGACTGACACCAACATCTCCTTCACATTCCTTGTAATTTTGGGAGGGAGATGAAGGGAGCAGGGGTTCTCCCCTTGGAACAGGCCCAAGGAAGAGCAGCCATAAGTCTGCAGGAAGAAGGTTTCAGGGCTGATGGTCCCTTCTCTACATCCCATTTGTTTGTGTGCATCCACCTGGAGAGCCTGGTGTGTGCATCATGTGAAAAGTGTATCACTGATTATAATTGAACAAATCCTAAAAAAAATGTGCCATACCCTGTGATTATAATTTCTCTCTCTGGTAAGGTTGTTTATCTTCACTTTCTTGTTTATTGCTTGAGTGAAGCTAGCACATTTGAAATTCTGTTTTAGAAGTAGGATTCTGTGTAACTGGTGGTATTTCACTGCAGAATAACCCCCAGAGGGATTTGTAATCCCCTGGTAGTATCATCCAATAGTGAGCCAAATTGAATAATGAGCTCGGTGCTATGAATTCAGCCTCATGCTCAGACTCATTCTGCACTGCTTAGAAATTAATTAATTATTACTCTGTATTTATGCTGTCAGTGACATCCAGAGGCTGGCCTAAACACCCTGGAGCCACTGGCAGCAGCAGCAATATATGTACATGCATATATTTTAATGTAGATGCAGATATTTTGTTCTCCCTCTATAAATATGTGCTGTAGACTGTCTTTTAAAGGAGCTGTTACTGCATCTTCCCCACAACTAGGCACAAGCAGACACTACATGCTGGACATCAGTCAAAGATGGACAATGACACATAGTTTGCTATTAATGTTTACAGGACTTGGAATGTTGTAATTGATTTTGGCACTGAAAGTGCAGTCTGGTAAATTGCTTGTCACCCTTGTTTCATCCCCAGTCTCATTGAGAATCTCATATGCAATTAACCATAATTGCTATACTGTATTTATTCTGAGGCACACAGCACACTGCTGGTTTGATTTTGCTTCTCAAAAATGGTGAGTTAATTGCTTACAAAAACACAACTCAAAATAAGGGGACCTTTGTGGTGAGGGACTTTTCTTCAGAGTAGAAAATTACAGAGACTTTAATACCATCCATGTTCCAAACTCATGGCCCTCCTGTACTTGAAATCTCCCTGGCTTCAGGGACAGGAACTTGTGCATAAATGCATGACAAGTCCATCTCCATTACCAAACTGTGGGACACAGCAAGAGGAGCTGGATTCTCTGCACACCAGGACCAAAGTTAACAAGTTCTTGTGCTATCTGTAAGACAGAGCAATTCCTTCTGCATGTGGAACTGGTCAGGAGTTCTTTAAAGCAATGTATTTGCTCCACATCCTCGATGTCACAATGTAGAAGCAACACTGAATGGCTCACATGAATTCCTCTGCCAGTTTATCCTGGCAATATTTTCTATTTAAACAGCCAAGGCTCCAGAATTAGCATGGAATGTCTAGAAACCTCAATAAAACGAAGAGCTTTGCCAAGAAACAGTCTAGGACAGCAAAAAAAAAAAAAAAAAACAAAAAAACCCTTCTCACAGATCAGCAACAGGAATCTGCAAAATTTTCCTTCCCAGGAATGAAGAGCTGCATTGTCTCCTGCTGTCATCCAGGGGCTGGATGCTGGAGGACAGGTCTGGTTCTCAGGTTTAGGATGAGGGCACCTGCTCTTTTCATGTGGTAGTGGATTGGTCAAGGAAGACCTAATCAGAAATTTCATTGCTATCCTTGCTAAAGCAGAGGATAGTCTTCAGTTCTTCATGTTAAGAAACTATCTGTTCTAATTTTTTCTGGAGAAAATAATTTCAGGAGGTAAGATACAGATCCAACTTAATTAAAGAAAATGCAAATCCAGTCTAATACATTTTCTAGTCGGGAGTGTAGATTCTGCTTGCTGCAAGCACAAAATATCTCCAAGAGTCTGGATTTGACAAGTAGTGGCAATAATTGTACATCTAAAACATTAAAAATATCTTTTATCAGAATGCTGGATGAAAAAAGGAATTTTTTTTCAACTCTTGCAAATTGAAAAAAACAAGCCTAAATACCATGAACTGATTTCCAGGATATTCAAACTAGTTCAGATCTTACTTTTCATCCTGTTAATTATTTTGCTATTCTCCATTCAATTAATTATCAGATTAAGGTTCTTATGTAATATGTAAAATGGTCTTTTGATAATAAAAGATTATAAAAGAAGTGCTGCAGAGTTTGCTTCAGAAGACAGCACAGCAAGATTGAAATCTACAGAATTTCTAACTTGAAAGAGGCTGTTAACTTTGATAGCAATTGCATGTACCATTACAGTTGCATATTCCACAAGAAAATGGGGTGCATCACTTGGGGCATGGAAGACAACTGCAAATCTTTACTGTAGGAATCATTACAGATTGTACATAAATACCATTCCTTGGATTTTCTGCTTAGATCTTCCAGAATTGCTGCATTTATCAAAACCCCTGTTTCATAGTTTTTATTACAGATGTTGATTTTAACTGATTTGGAGCTTTCTAGTTTGCACAGGAAGGATATGAACCAAAGGCCAACAAGATGATTAGAGAGGTGGAGCATCTCTCCTACAAGGAAAAGCTGAGAAAATTGGGTTTGTTCAGCCCAGAAAAGAGAAGGTGGCGTAAATGTGGCCTTCCAGTACTTGAAGGGTACTGAAAGAAAGAGGGAGAGGGACTTTTCACAAGGGCCTGTGGTGACAAGACAAAGGGAAATGGCTCCACACTGAATGGTTGTGGGTTTAGATTAGATATTAGGAAAATCTTCTTTGCTGTGGGGGTGGTGAGGCCCAGAGAAGTTTTGGGTGACTCATCCCTGGAATTGTCCCAGGCCAATTGTTGGATGGAGCTCTGAGCAACCTGGTCTGTTGGAAAGTGTCCCTGCCCTTGGCAGATGGTTTGTAAGTAGATGATTTTTAAGGTCCCTTCCAAACCCAAACCATTCTATTCATGATATTTCAGTCTTCATGATTCAGTGATATCAGTGATTCATGGTATTTCAGTCTTCCTAGAATCTAGTCTGGAAAAAAAAAAGAAATCCTTTTGCTTTACAACCTAAGAACTGATTCTCAGCATGAGTTTTTTTGCTCTGCAGGGTTGGTGACGTGGCTTTTCAGCTGCCAGTATCACCTTCCTTCTCCAAAATCTGTTCATCCTCTCAGTCCTTCACGTGTTGGCCATGTGCCTGCTGAAACCAGGTGCATTTGGAGAAATGGCAGCTTTCACAGGACTCAGTTATTTAACTCATTTTTAACTGGATTATTTGAAAAAGCTATCCCAACTGTCTGGTGGTCAGTCATTGTGGGCTGAGCAATTCTTGTCAAACTCCCTTCTCTTCAGTTGCATCATGTTTCTCCAAAAGCAACTGGAAAGCTGCTAGACTCACAGTGAGGAGTGAGAAGGTTCCATTTTTAACTTTCCACACTCTTTTCCAAAGGCTCCCCTTGAGAGTTGTGCGGCGTCGTGGGTTTCCATTCTGTGTCTTGGCTTGCCTGTTTCTAAAAAGACATTTAAGTATATTTGACAATTATAAAAAAAAAAAAAGCTACTTAGTGATTAACAGTTTAATCACTGACATAATTTAACAGCTTTGTTCTATGGTCTACTTGGTATTGTGAATAGAAAAACAAACAATTCTTCAAATATCCACTAGGGTTTTTGAACACATTTCTGTGCTGTTTACATTCCATTAACATTCTACTGATACAGTTTTACTCACAGTGGTTTTAACTGTGTCTGTCCAGACACGTTTTTATGCTTTCTCACAGCTTTCATGAGTAAATCTTGATTTAAAAAAAAATTACCCTATCAACAACAGTAGATTCATTGATTATTTAAATAAGGACAGAAGGCTGTCACTTATATCCCAGATGTATTGCAGAGGTCACTAAACTTAAACAAAGACTGAAAAAAAATAGCTTGAAAATTGCTCTTTAAAACATTATAAATTACATCTTTCCAATTAGAAATCTGAATTTTCATATCTTTTCCTATTAGTATGGTATTTGAAAGCACTGGAGAAAAATGTTTTTAATGGACCTTCATGTCATAATCCAGGAGGTCAATATCCTAAATTGATGGACATTAATGAAGTAACTGTGCATCAGAGAGGTGGTCTGGAGACTTGGACAAGAAAGTGTCAACTCCTCTTAATCACTCCTGAAGAGTAATTAAATGAGTCCTTAAATTGGGGTCTCACAGGTGCTTTAGATAGTTTAGCTTTGTAATTCTGAGCTCACTGATGACTGATGACATCTTCATTGAATCACAGCATAGAATATTTAAGGGTGGAAAAGCCCCTTTAGGATCATTGAGTCCAACTCTTAAACCAGCACTGAGAATTCCACAAAAACCAGGCCCTGAATGCCAAGATGCCATGGACACTTTTTAAATACCTCCAGGGAGAGAGACTCAGCCCCTGTAAGGTCAAGGAGGGAAGCTTGCATTTGGCTTTCTCTCTCAGCTCCTTACAGTTCCATCAAAACAGAGCAAGGACCTGTGGCTCCAGCCATCCCACTCAGCATTAGTAATTTTTTAGACCACCAAAGCCCTACAGGCTTATATTAATAAATATCATTTATTAAGCTTATGTCACTGGTCATTTTATATGTATTTAATACATACTTCAGAATCTTATCTTTCCACTCATGCTGATATATCTTAGACTTGGGATGGTCTTGTGTGAGTGTTTATGGCAGAGGGGACGGGTGGAGAGAGGGGGAAGAACAGAAGGAGAAGGGGAAACTTCTGGACACACAAAGTAAATGGGTGCGGATCCATCTGCAGTGTTGGAAAAATGGAGTGCATGAAGTGTGCCTGTTCATTGTATAGAGAGAAATAGATTAAAATCTTCAGGACAGTTTTAAGATATTAACCATTCATATTTTAATTGCTGGATATTTTTACATGCATCAAATTAATACACTTCTTTAAAGTGGTTGATACCCTTAAATAGTGTTCAACATGCATCCATTGCTATAAATGACTTTTTGTATGAGCATAAGAGCTTCTGATCCTTTCTCTGACCTTAGTCTCTGGTGTTCAGAGGTTTCTTGAGTTGTGGCTCACAGTGATTTTAAATATCTAAAATAAAAACACCTCCTGCTTTTCTTAGGTGCAAAATCTACCACAAGGCCCCTTGCAGCTTTCGAAACCCCCAGACAGATGCAAGGCTAATGTGTTTGGTGAAGTTACTATCAGCCCTAAAACCCTGAAATGCTGAAGCATTACTATCTTGACCTTTATGTCAAGATGAATGAAAAATAAATTAACTTCTAGGACAGCAGGCCCTTCTGCTGGACTGCATTTGTTGGAAAATGTCTGGTTTTACATAGAGGCAGAAGGGCAAAAATAGGCTGTTTTTCATAAATCTGAAATATCTACATCTTGATAGTTGCCAGAATTTCTAGCCCTAAAGAATTAGTTATTGATACTGTTCTCGGGCATTTCTGGTTTATTATTCTATGGGTACAAAGCTATGAGTGTTGTTAACAGGAAGGTACCAGAGGGACCAGGATTGACAGCATGTAGGGTTATACCAAGTCTCATCTTTGTCCCTTGTCCCCCACCTGTCTCTTTCTAAAGATTTGTTTTCCTCATGAATCCAGCAGCTCCTGACCTTTTCCCAGTAAGTGATTTGTTGAGTGTGCCCCTTTGGCTGTGTGGCAGGGCCATGTTTCTCCAGGTAGAGGTGCCCAGTTTGACTCAGGAAATTTAAAAGCATATTAATACACTTAGGGAATTCAAGGGCATATTAATACACTAATCTTCCTGAGTCACTGACAGAAGTTTTGCATCCCATCCGTGAACTCTGACATTTATGTTGGAAAGCAGCAATCCCATGGTTGCTTCACTGATGCTGAAGTGCATGGCTCAGATTTATTATCATTTTGATTTTTTTTCCTCTTTTTTAATCTATCACAGCTCAATCAAAGTGCTTAAATCAGCAGCTGTAGAGAGTAAAGCCCTGAATTCATCCCTCAGTGAGCTACAGTACATTCAGTTTTCTGTTCCCTGGGAAAGCTGCAGAATTGGATGCCTCCTTCCCACTGTGGAGTGAGAAACACAAGAAGAAAAACCCCTCAAGCTTTCCAGTTTCAATTTTATATTCACAACTAAATACAACATGAAATGATTCAGTTCATAAGAAATTGTTCTGTTTACAAGAGTTGTTGCTTCTTGTTCTTTCTACAGATTGCTTTTAAATAAAATGTCTTGCATGACTGTACAATTAAACCCAAGAAAACACCAATCCAGATATATTCAAATCTTACTCAAAGCATACATTCTTTAGTATATGCTTTGCAAAAATAAGCACGTTGAAGTTCTTTTCTGTATTCAGATTTGCCAGAATTCGGAAAACTTCCAAGAGTATCTCAGCTTTAAAATAATCCATGTCTAGGAATGAAAAAGAAGAAGAGCAGTCTGAATGATAATATTATCAAATCTGTTTCTCAGTTCTGTTCTTTAGCTGCTGCATTTCTAAGATGTTTCACTTCAGATTTCTCTTGATTTTCTCTGTTTTCATATCTGTTTTGCAGTTTTCTGTTAGACAGTGCTGTTGACAGACAAGACATTTGGACTTGATCTTAAGGATCTTTTCCAAGCCAAATGATTCTATGATTTTATGACTTCCAGAATTACCCACTCATAATTCTGAAAGTCTTAAGCTATTTCTTTTGCTCTCTATCAGTGGAGTATGAATTGAAAAAAATATATTCCATATTTTTTTTCTAACAGTTAATTCATAGTAGACATGATTTGATGGTACATTATTAATTCATTATCTTTTCTAGTAGTAAATATCCCTGGCAGTAAGGCTTTCATCACACCCTAATACTTATGGATCAGCCCAAAAATCTTCCTTTTATATAGTGGGAACCCTAAGTTCACAAAAAACGACAGACCCAGAATACATTAACTGTGGCTGAAATATTTTTAACAGAAGTCAATGTGAGTGTTGCAGTGCATCTGGCTCCTCATCTGAGAAAGATAAATGCTTTCAAGGCTGCCTTTATTTCCCTTTGTGCCAGCAACCCCCTCTTAAAAGAAAAATCAGGCTATTTAATCAGCTTAAGATGTTAGTGATTTGTGATGGCAACAAGCAATAAAGCTCCTCCTTATCCATCTCAGTCTATGCAGGCAACTTTCTTGAAGTCCCTTGTGAGGTTTCAACACTTGTGACAACCTTTTGATGATCTGCCAGTATAGAGAAAGCAAATGAATTTTCGCTCTTCCTTAAATGTAAAGCAAGTATTGTAAATATTGAACCACTGTGTAGTGCCAGACTCCCATAATGTAGGCTTAGAGTAGTTGATTCTGAAAAGGAAGCTAATGAAATAATTGACCTCGTTTCCATTGCAAGCAATCTGACTTTAAAGAGAAGCTTGCACTTCTAGTCTATGTAAATTGTTCAGAAAAGTAATACTGTCTTATTTCTTACATATTTATTTTAAAAAGCCCCAAAACCAAAATACACCTAAAAATTAAGAAAGGTTCAAAAATAGATATTTCTTTAGATTATTCCAAATCAGAAAGGCTAAGGGTTTCCACTAGACTTAAGAAGATTATAGAGACCACTGATATGTTAAATTCAGTGCTTCTAGTAGGAAAAAAATGGAAATTTGAAAGAAAAAAGATTTTGACTAGAACTGTATGAGCAACACAGCTGCTATTAACCATTTGTCTCTGAGAAAGTATCTGTTAATCATATTCATCAGCTTATAGATTTGTGTGTATATATTTAGTCTTTAGGTATTAATGTGAAACTTAAATGTTGTGGAAGCTCAAACAGCCCTTCATACTCTTTAGAGTGCTCTGTCCACATCTCCCAGTCCTTTGAATTAGTTTAATTTCACAAATTTTGGAAGGTGGCCCTGCCCATGGCAGAGGGGTTGGAATGGAATGATCTTTGAGATCCCTCCCAACCCAAACCATGCTATGATTTTATGATCTCCCTAGCTGTTGTTTTGAGCACTTCTGGGAGAATATTACTGTACAGTTTCATACAAATGGGAAGTGAAATGCTGCTCTGTCATTTCCTCTAGTACTCTAAAAACAATTTACTATTATTGTAGCTTACTGGGCTTTCAAGGACTATAATGGAACTTGGAGCTTTTTGGCATGGTTCAAATGAGCTGTTTGCTCTTCCATAACCTGGGGGCTTCCTGCTGCTGGCTATATACTGCAGAAATAAATTGAAATCTCTCTTCCTTATTATTCATAGGGTCATAATATTCAAGATTAATGTGAGCTCAGATGGCTTAGTCATTAAAATAGTCACAAATCTTGATGGTTTTATAATTTTTAACACACACAATTTGTTCAAAAAAAATTTCTACTGGAAAATTTCTCATAGGTTATTCTTTCTTCATTCTCCATCATTCATTTGCTATTAAAACCTTTCATTCTGCTAATGAGGGAGCATACACAGCATTTGCCAAAAGTGACTAGTCATTTTGTTCGACTAGATGAGAAGTTAAATTCTTCAATTACTGCATGAACTTCTACTTTGCATACCCTAAAAAAAGCCAGGATAAACACTTGCAAAACATTAATTAACAGCTCTGCTCACTTTGTGAAGGATCCTGCAAGAAAAAGAAAAGTCAAAGTGTATCATATTAATTGTTTTCTTGGAATAAATAATCTGATTCTGTGATTTAACACATGCAAAGAAGAAGCAGAAAAAGTCACAGGAACTTTAGTCCTACAAAGCACAACTGCTCACTGTGAAGGACCTCACGGGACTGATGGTCACAGGAATTTGCAGTGTGAGTGTCTACCCCCAAAATTTCTTTTCCACTAGTAATATCACCAGCTTTCCCTTTTAGCTAAGACACAAGCATGCCTCAAATGCCAAATGGCTTTTAGGAAATTTTGTGTTCCTTTGCTCCAGCTACTTTTCCTGTCCTGCAGATGCATCACTCCCCATGATTCTTCCTAACAGGGTAAAATAGAGCCATTGAAGCCATCTCCATACACAGAGGACTTGAAAATCTCACATGGTGTTTGTAGAACTGCTGTCCTCTCTTCTGTTATATTTTAATTTATGGATTTTTTTCCCCAGTTTATAATTTTTTACACTCAGCATTAGAAAACCACCGGTATACAGTAATTTTGCACATTTTATCAGTTGTGTGAAGTGTGTACTGAAAGAGAAATCAATAATAATCAAAAAGAATCAAGAATGAGGCATGAGAACCTGAGAAAATCTTACTGCAGACACAAAAAATTCTTTTTTCTACTGCACTTTGTGACCGTGTCACTTGTGGAGCATCAGATTTCATTTCCACCAGAGGAACATCATTCCTTGTCAGTAGATACTGCTGCAGGATGGCAGGGAAGAATGGAAGCCCTTGGACATACGACTCCTCTCAACTCTGTCTTTAAAATTCACTGCTCATATAGCCAGCTGTCTGATTAGGGAAGGCTTTTTTGTCACTTACAAACTGTAGCACAGTATTATGTGTCAGCTGAGTTGTCAGAGATATTCACATTAATGCAGACTAAATATATTAGAGATCCACTGTGCAAACAGTAATAAATTCTTCTTAGAACAAGTTCACATACAATTTCAATTGTAATTAATCAACTATCTGAGTATGAAATGACCTTACCTGAATTACAAACAAGACAGTCTGCTTACATAACTTTTCATCTCAATAAGCAAAACTTTCTTTTTGCAAAACAAAAAAAGGTGTAATTTACTGTGTTTTGAGTACTTTTTTCTTGTTATTTAATGTCCATGAACAATTTGCTTTAGGTTTTGTTGGTTTATTTGTTTAGTTTTTGGGGTTTTTTTTGCTTAAAGCTTTAGTCTTCTGACCTTATCAATAAACTATTATGTCAGTCTTATGACAGTTTTGAGTTGTATCACAGCGATTCTTGCAAGAAAAATACTCTGCACAAACAAATCTTTCAGTGTTTTTGCCCTATTTATTGTGAATATTTTGTATGGCCATTTAGTAACTTTGATTTCATATTGAAATTGTGCTGTGAAATTTATGTAGATTTTAACTGATTGACAAGTAGCTTGGTGAAGTCCTAGGATTATATTTATGAATGAGACTTAGTTAATGTTAAACAGTACCTGGAGAAAACATTAAACAAATTTGTAACCGTAGCAAAGCAGATGAAGAGAAAGCACACTCTGATAAACTGGAATTTGTAACACTTTCTTAGGAATAAAAAGACATGCAAGCCACTCAGAGGATTAGAACAGTGTCTTAACCAACACAAGAGCTTTACATACCCTAAAGCCTACCTAGAAGATGTAGAACACACAACCAGGGAATAAAAAAAGTATTACTAAAAGCTAATAACAGCCTCAAATACCAGTGAGACTCAGCTACAAATACATTTTCAGAGCATGGAGAATGTTACTGCCATGTGAAGCCCTGACACTGATGTCATTTAGGCCAGGTTTGTTGGTCCACACTCATAAATGTCAGGGTCAGACACAGGTGGAGCATGTATGTGTTATAAAATGAATTTAGTCTGAGATTCATTCCCTTGGTTTTCAGCTGCCTTCCTTTAAAGAATTACACTGAAAGTTTCTAAACATGGTATTAAGGATAATTAACAGCATTTCATAGAAGAGTACATTGGCTGGGAATTATTCCTCTGTCCCAGAAGTCTTTGCCAAGGGACACCTTCCATGCTGAACAAGTGCCAGTTATGTTAATTAAGGAAAACTTGTGAAGCACAGAGGAAACTACAGTGCAATGCCAGGCTAAAACTGCTTCAGGTACTTGATCCTAACACTTCTCCTATGGAAAACTTGGAGTTTTAGGTTTAAAACCTTAGGGTTTTATGTTTAAAAAAAACCCTCCAGTTGTTCCTGCTGTACAACTACTGACCTGAATGATGGCTACTAGCCCTCCATGGATGTATTTGCACAAAAGAAAAACAATTTAGATTGTCAAAAGCACAGCTAGGATTTCAGAAATAGGCACTGATATTTTCTTTGTTTTTCAAGAAACCAGACTTCTAAACATATTCCTTAAAACCTCCCCCCAAACAACAAAAAAGTAATGAAAAGAATAATTTTTTTCCCCTTCAGGAAATGACAGCTTGAAATTTCCACTGAATTTGGACAGAATCATATTTGCAAAGATTGATCTGTCCCAATATATCCTATATTCTAGTAATATGATAATTCATAAAAAAAATTAACTTCATTATTTTATTTGAATGCCTTTTGCAATTTGTTGGGTATAAATAGGGAAAGATTGCTTCTCTTGGACTAAAAATATCTGTATTGCAAGATTTTGAATTGCTAAGGTTTGTTTCACCAGCCAGCCAAACTTCACCCAAGAGATCAACTGTATATTACAGTACTTCTGGAATATTAGAATAGTCATTTTAATAAAAATAAATCATCAGAGGAAAGAAAGCCTGTTGTACTTTGATAAAAATGTGTAAAGAACTCTCCCAGTTAGGATTTCTAGTAAAACTCATTCAACCTCAAGTTAAACCAAATTACAGCCAGTTTGTTGGGAAAGGAGTTCATTTGGTAGAACACCAGTCACATCTAGGCAACCTACAACTTGATTGTCTAAATAATTACATTATTCATCAGCAGTTCCTTTGATTAAATGTCATCTCTGTGCCTGGATGATGAGAAATTGCCCGTTCAGTTGTTTTTTATTTATCATATGTTGGCTTTCATTTGTATCTTTTGGAGTCAGACAAATCCAAACAGCATAATTTGTGCTTTTTGACTCCACAACTCCAATTGCATGTCTAGACACATAAAATTGATCTGCATTAGCTATTGACCTTTCCCATTGTTGGCTAATTTAGATATTTTATTTTGTATAAAATTTAGCAATCCAAATGGTAACTTAATAAATACAAGAAGGAAAAAAATACTTCAATCCTTGTTTCACATATGAAAAGACAAACACGTTTCTGTGTGTTTTGTTTGTCGGATTTTTTGGTGAGATTTTTCAGCATCAGAGTTTTAGAGGGTAAAGCACAACCATTTATTCCAGAAAAAACAAGTCACAGGCTTGCAATGTGGTACTGTCAGTATTTGAATGGAATCATTACACATTTACACGTTACACATCTTATCTACATAACACTCATGCAGCATCTATGTAAAAGTTCAAGACAATTCAAATTCTTCTAGAACCATCTATGATTTTATTCAAAGTCAATATAAAAGTTTATGTTCAGTGGATTTATACTAAACCCCTTTGAAATATAAATAGAAGCATAATTTAATTTCCTTTTTTACTAGATAATCAGCAAAGTGCAGCTATGTCTTACAACATTACTGAAATTTTGGTTATTGTGATCTAAAAAATGTTACCCACTTAGTATTTCATCCCTGGCAAAGTGAGATTTTGCTATGAACCTACTTGGTGGCTCTCAGACATTGGAATAGGTTGCCCACAGTGGCTGGGGAGGCCTGAATCTTTGGAGAAATTTCATCTGGGCATATTCTGTGTGAGGTGACCTTGCTTGGGCAGAGTGTTGAACTAAATGATCTGCAGGGTCCTCTCCCCAAAGGTTCTGTGATTCTCTTTAATAGGAGAATCTGAAGACAAGACAATTTATATTCCGATCATACATTCCTTGACATAAAAAGTGGGATTTTTTTTCTGTGTCACGGATCTACTTTAAAATGTAAGTTAAAGAAATGTAAAAAGATTCAGCATTCAGCAATGACCAAACTGAGTCTTTTTGATAAAAGGGCTGAGGATTTTTTTATCTCACTGACTGTAATAAAATCTGTCACAGACAGAAAGTTCATCTCTCCAATCTGTGGTAACAATTGATGGTGTAATCCACAGGTAGAAAACTCAATTTCACGTGCTATTTCCACATCATTTTTAACCTTGTGATTGCTACCAAAAAAAATAACCAAACCAAAACTGAACAAACAACAACAAAACAGAACAAACAAATTAAGAAAAACAGAAAAAATTGTGCTGATAAGAATAGTAGATAAATGAGTTGGAATTCAGTAGAATAAGAGGGATTGAAACACAGAAACCTGGTCAAAAATTGGTTATTGCATCAGAATATCTGTAAGACAATGCCACGAGTAAGATATTCAGAGAGCCTCTGTCCTTCCTGGAAACCACTGCTGAATTCCTGGTTGTAGGAGCTGCATGGAAATAGTGGCAGCGCCTCCTGAGTCCTCTAACAATGAAGTCACAGTCTCAATAGAAAAAGAATTAGAGACAGCTACCAAATCTCAAGAATGTTTCATCTGGGGCCACCCTAAAGGTCTGTCCTCCTGGTTTCTGTCTATTCAAAGGCCTCCTTTGCTAGAGGGGAACACATTGTCCAGCGGCAACATGCCATAATCAATATGCTATAATCCAAGTATTCTGACATGCTGGAATTTGGGACCTCAGCTCTTAGTGCAGCCATGATGACAAAGGTAGAACTATGAAATTTTGACTTGGATTCGTATCAAGATGCTTGGCTGGCATCATGGCATTCACAGAGGGATTTCTAAGGAACACTTTCTGTGCTGTAGATCTCATTTCTGTGAGTACAAAGTAGTAAAGACTTACCCTGCTCTCGTTACAAAGCAGAGGAAATCACTGGCATCAGATGAGTACTGCTACCACAGGAGAATACAGATAAACAGGCTTAGAAAAACTGAGACATCTGGAGAGATCGAGTAAAAATTACGCAGAAAATACAGTATGGAGCAGTACAAGTAGCTAATAGCAAAGCAGCTCAGGGATGCAGCCAAAAAATCTCTTCACGTGGGACTGTGCTCACCTCAGATGTTCACCATGGATCTGCACTGTTGTTGAAAATTGCCTGCCAGGCACACAGGATGTGAAAATTACTGTCTGATGAAAAGGAAGAGCTTAGAGCACAACCCTTTAGTCTGTCTTCCACATAAGCAGGATGGATACGTGATGGTCTCTTTTCCACCCAAAGAAACAAAAATTTCATACAAAAACTTCTTCCTGACACAAAGGAGCCAGGAGAAGTGAAACCAAGATGATGGATAAACACTCCCCTCTCCTGCTGTGACCTGCACTGCTTACTGCCCAGCTTCTCTGCAAGCAAGCTGTGAGATGATGGTGTTATAGATGTTATTAAAGCCCCCAGACTCTCCAAATGAAAACCAGTTCATGTTGCCCCCATGTGTTTCTTCTCACAGTGTCTGTTCTCTAGAAAACTTCCTCTGCTAAAGTCATCTTCAAGATAGGGTAGGGGACTGCTGGTCTACTTTTCAAATTGTTCCTCACCTTCCACACACCCTTATCATTGGGCAGTCTTCTGTTCTCACCTTGTAATCTTCTGGCTGCTTCTGATAACTCCAAATGTCTCATTTCTTTCAATGCTGGGTCATTTACTTGAATCAGTTCTTTGAAATAAATGGCCTTTTTGCAGACCTCTCATGTATTTCTTGCTTCTTCACCAGGGAATCCAAGACAAATTACTTTATTCTAAAGACCCTCTTTCACTTCTTTATCCCTGATCCTCAGCTTTTTAATCAAAAAGAGGTTGTGCTCTGCATCCACTGCCAGATTTGTTTACCAATAAATATTCAAAAATTATCAAGAACTACCATTCCACTCTCTCCCAAATTCTCTTTTATGCATGGGAGGAATTTCTTTAATTAATTTTAGCTCTGAAAAAACTCTCTGCTGTAATTCCAAGCAGCTGCTGTGCTGTCCCCACTCTTAATGAGCTTTGTCTTGATATGACTGGGAGAAGGACAGAAAGGGCCATGCTGGCTAAAATTGTTTGAAATTGGTTTGCAGCATGCAAAATAAACTGCACAGCTCCTGTGTGAAATGGATTGCAGTGTCACTCCCCCCACTGTGGAAATTAAATCTGTCTGGCTGGTGAGAATGAGACTCACAGCAGGGGCAGAAGGTATTGACTTTTCTACTTTTAAAAAAAAATGTTATTTTTATTTTGGAATGGACTGGGGCTGTTTCATCTGAATTGTCATTTTTAAATAATTGTCTTAGGAGAAGCAGTACATTTCAACCTTCTGCCATCCTTTGAGAATTGAGGCTAGCTGTTTGCTTAGAGAGATGCAGCCTGACACTCTGAACCTACACACAGTGTGAAAAATTGCTTTGATCAGCTTGTGTTTGTAATTTAAGGCAGTAAAATAGAATCCTCACTAATTGTGTTCAAGGGATGATGTATTGTGTAATCCACAGAGAGATTCGTTTCAAAAAAATTGTAACCACAAAAACAGCTGTTCCACTGAGTCATTTTCCCAACCTGCAACTTAAAGCAAAACATACCAAAACCCACTCCCAGTAACTTATTTCTGTTGATGGAGTAGGATAATGCTGGAAATGTGGGGAAAAACAACAGAAAACTCATCTGTACATTCCTTTTTATACCAGAAGTTTGGAAAAAGAAAAGAAAGAGCCTTTGGAGTTAAAAAATCCAGTAAAACCTCAGTTTTGAAGAGATATTGGTATCCTAATTAAATTATGAAGAGCAAGCCATGCATTGATAGTCAAAAATAATTTGCAAATATAGGAATGAGTCTAAAATTATATGGAATGGAATTAAAATAATAAACCAAGATACAGCAATGAAATACTTTAAAAATTCATGTCACAGAGGTGCTTGTGTGCATATTTTCATGGTGTTTAAGCCTAATACAGGCTCTGGAAGAGAAGCTAGTAAGAACTGGTAAAACAGGTGGAGGACATGCCCTACATGAAAAGAAAAAAAAAACCCCAAAAAGATAAAATGTACTGCAGGCACTGCTTTTTCATCAATAGGAAGTTGAGTGAGCAAGAGAACAACCCTTTTCAGATTCAGAACGACCTTTCATCCCACCCATTTTTTGGAGGGTAATTTTAAGCTAGGTTCAAGTCTTATGTCGCCCTGATTTTTTAAGTTTTTTTAAGCCTTCTGAAGTTTACATTCCTGTAACGAACTTTCTCACACGCTTTATGTAAATATCTCATTGTTTTGCATTCTTTTATGGGAGAAAAGAAATTTGCTTTATGTAAATATCTTATTGTTTTGCATTCTTTTATGGGAGAAAAGAAATTCGATAGACTGTTGGTTTGTCCAGTGTCATTGGAGAGGTGGCACTGTCACCCTCCAATCCACTGTCACTTTTAGAAATCTGTAAATGTTGGAGTCATGTCAGAACTCAGTACATCCCTCTGGGTGTCCAGAGTTGCTGAGGACCCTGCTGGGGGGCTCAGAGACCCTGGCACGCAGACCAGAACACCTGGGGATTGTTTTATGACCCCTGGAGCAAGTTGCCAGCTTTGTATGAGGACCTGAAAGTCACAGAAGTTTGAATAGTATAATAATAAAATTATCACAGGGTGAAAATGTAGATTTTAGGATTTTTGGAATGGGGGTTTTGGTGACAAGATGGAGGAATCTGGGCGTGTCTAGCCTTTCTTCTTCTTCTTCTTCTTCTTCTTCTTGGTCTCCATTTTCTGCTGTGATGTTGGCACTTTGGAATTGGTTTAGAATAGAAGTTCACTGTCTAACATAGGTGATAGGTATTGGAAAGTAATTGTAAATATGATATACATAGTTTGTAGTATAAAAAGACAACACTGCCCTGGGGGCAGTCAGAGTGCCTCTGGCTGCCCGGCTGAGCAGATTTCGGCTGGGCAGAAAGAAAATTTTATAGATAAGAGATAACAAACAACTTCAAGACCGAAAACTGAAGAGCTCTGACTCGTTCTTCATTTGCGCGGGCCGAAACAGAGACCTTTCACATGTCTCAGGGCTGCAATTAACAACTAAACTCCGAGAGAGTCAGAAATTAAAAATTCTCTTTTCACCTTGAGAAAGCTGCGTGGCCGCGTTGTGTTATTTCATGTCCTATAGTGACAGTCTTATACTGAATTCCAAGCTGTTTGGGGGAAATAATTAGAAATTAGAAAGAAAATTTGCAGCCCAGAGGTGTTGGGCGCCGTGTTGGCGCTCTGGAGACACGGAGTGCCGAGGCGTGACAGGGACACGCTTCTCTTGTTTGCAGATATCTCCATAAGCCTGCTGTCCCTGGTTGTCACTGCCTGCGGCCTGGCTCTGTTCGGTGTGTCCCTGTTCGTGTCCTGGAAGCTGTGCTGGATCCCGTGGCGGGAGCGGGGTTTGCCCTTTGGGAACAAGGACAGCAAGCAGGAGCCGCTGCACTACGCGGGCACGGAGGCCAATGAGCGCGACTACAGTGAGGAGTACCTGGGGCAGCCCGCTGCCTTCCCCGAGGCCTCCATGAAGATCAGCCACACCTCCCCGGACCTGCCCCTGGACACCCAGGCGGGAGACAAGAACTGCGTGCCCAACGTGCGGATGCAGCGCCAGATCACCGAGCCCACCTCGTCTGCCCGGTCAGTAGCTGCCATTTGTCTCTGTTATTCGTGAATGCAGCCCAAAAAGCAAGGCACACGCTGATGGAAAAAAGGGTTTAATTTTCTTGCCACGTTCCTTTAAAAATATATATAAATTTTTTTTTTATTTGTATGTGTTGCTGTTCACAGGGGTCTTAGGATGACAGAAGAGACAAGGATCTGACTCCGTGTTTCAAAAGGCTTGATTTATTATTTTATTATATATATTACATTAAAACTATACTAAAAGAATAGAAGAAAAGATTTCTTCAGAAAGCTAGCTAAGAATAGAATAAGAAAGAATGATAACAAAGGCTCTGTCTCAAACTCTCTGTCTGAGCTAGTTGGGCTGTGATTGGCTATTAATTAGAAACATCTAACATGAGGCAATCAAAATTTACTTGTTGCATTCCACAGCAGCAGATAATCAGTGTTTGCATTTTGTTCTTGAGGCCTCTCAGCTTCTCAAGAGGAAAAATCCTAAAGAAAGGATTTTTCATAAAAGATGTCTGCGACATATGTATATATATAAAAAAATATATATATACAGAAGTTTTTCACTGAGGGGCACAAACCTCTGCAAGAGCTGAAATGAGGGATGTGGGACTCCAGGCAGCTCTCCAAAACGCAGTTTATTCCATCCAAGAGGTTACAGCAGTCCAGGATTGTGGGTGACAGAGCTGTGCCTACAGCTGTCAGCTCCAGCTGTAGGTAGGCCTGGAGACCCTTTGGTTTTGGTTGCAATGCATTCTATACTTTCCTTTGCTGAGCATCCTAATACAGTAGAACCAATCTATACCTTAACTTTTATCTCTAGCCTATCATAACTACTATAATTACCATATTCATGTTACTATTCTCCAATAACTAAAAGTTAGTACATTAGAGTTTAAACTAGAAGTTGTTTTTCAGTTTTCTTGCAGTGGAAAATTTTGAGACCTTTTTTCTACCTGCTACATCAGCAGGCTTGTTTGCCTGTGCTATCTTTCTGCTTGGTAAAAACATCTTCTTGTTTGAGGTGGGTTTGTCCTTTGCTCTAAGCCATAAAACCCCTTCTAACTAACACACCCTTTGCCTCCTTGGGTATCCAGTCAGACTGGCTCAGCAATTCTTTTCTTCTATATCAAAACTTGCTCTTCCATCTCTATTCCTTCATCAGACTCCACATTTAAAAATCTTTCTGCTTGGCATGCATATCTGTGAGACTTCCTTGTCAAACTTTCATCCTTCCCAACAAACCTCGTAGGTCAAAGAGACCGGGTCACAATCCTGTTCCACTCTTCTCACAACTGGTGCCTTTTTGGGACTACCTAAAAACAGAGGCCAGACAAAATTAAGGGAATAAAATGCAGTTATATTTATTGAAAGGCCTTCAGGTACATTTTGGGCAGACAAAGCTCCCCTCAGGGACTATACCCAAAATGGATGACGGGTCACAGATTTTCATACTTTTATAAGTTTGGTCCATTTGCATATTGGAGGTTAATCTTCCAATTACAGCTTCAGGTAATGAAGTCATTTACCCCCAGTTTGCTGTCCCCAACACACTTTTTTTTACATCTCTTGGGGCCTGAGGCAGTGAGGTGGCCTTGATTCCCAGGCCTGGAGAAGAATTGTTCTGCCTGGCCAAACTGGGAGAGCAGTAGCTAACACTTTATATGGAGTTTAGAGTTACACACTAAAGAATTGTAGGGTTACAAATATATGAAAAATATAAAAGCCAAAATGCTAAGACATCACAACTACTGTCTCATTGGTGCTTTTCCCTCAGGAGCTGGATAACACAGAGCCCTGCATTCTTTAAAAGCACCAGCACAGCCTAGATTTAGCTTGTAAAGCATATTCTTTTGCACTTAGCACTGGTGCTGAACATTCAGTAATATCTCCTCAAAGATTTTTCCAAAGAAAAGTAGGGCAAGCTAATGAAACTCTTGCAAGAGTTAGAAATAGGATTAAAAAACTCATCGATTTTAGCCACAATCCTGACTTTGGGGAGAAGAGTGACTGAACACAAGCCAGTGAAGTCTCCAGGGGAACTGGAAAACCAGTGCACGAGGGAAGAGGAAAGGGGGAGGCTGAGAGTGTGTGCAGGGGCAGGTGAAAAAAGGATTGTTTCATACAGCAAGAATAAGGATCAGCATGTGAAGAGCCAGTAAATATCTGAGTCAAAGCAGATGCGCTTCAGCTGGAGAAGGTACAGCACTAGCCCAGTGGCTCTTTGCTAGCCTCTTCTTTTTATTCCTTCGCAGGATATTCTGTGCCTCTCACTGCCATGAGGAGCTTAAGGGTTGAATTTTTTTTTTCTTTGGTGATATGATAATATTTTATCCTGGAAATGACTAATGTAGAGCTATAAGATTATGTATTTATTATGCAACAAGAAAAAAAAAATTAGGATAGCACATAAGAGGCTGTTCCTGCTGTAAGCTTGAGTAAACAGATATTTACCAGGAATGAATGAAAACAATTATAGCAGAGGAACTCTTGCTGATTACATTCAATATAGATAGCTTTGAATTAATCCTGTGCTGGCATTTTCCACATGCTCTTTCTGTGTTCAACCTGAGCTCCTGGTGCTCCAATACACTGAGTGATTGTTGCATATGAATAGGACAATAAAATGGAACTCATAGAAGATTAAGCTTTTACCTAATTCAGCTTTCACTTTCACATCTCCCTACCTCAACAGGGATTGCAAATTTGATTTTTGTTGCTATCCATGAAGGAGAAATTTCAGTTACAGTAAGTGTGAATTATTAAAGCTAAAAGCAACTTTCTTATCCTCAGCTAATGAAAGTAAAGGAGCTTTTCAGCCTAAGTACCACAGAGTTTATTACATCAGGTGTGACAGAAAAAGGAAAACAACTGTTGGGGTGATCAGCAAACCATTTCAGCCCAGCTTGAGACATGGGAACAGACACTGATGTGGCATTAGCAGTGTGGTGCTGAAGGTCAGCTCTCACAAACGCTGAGCGTTAAAAACCCAACCCCGCATTATGGAAACACCAAAGGTGAGCTGGTTCTTCAGCATGTGTGCACAGCCTGTTTCAATTCTTTCCTTTTGGCTTTAAGGCACAACTCTCTCCGGAGGCAGCTCAACCTGTCCAACCCTGACTTCAACATCCAGCAGGTGCAGAAGCAGGAGCAGCTGACGGGCATCGGCCGCATCAAGCCAGAGCTGTACAAGCAGAGATCACTGGACACAGATGATGGCCGCAGGAGCAACAGCAAGGCCTGTGGAAAACTCAACTTCATCCTCAAGTATGACTGTGATCTGGAGCAGCTGATTGTGAAGATTCACAAGGCCGTCAACCTGCCGGCAAAGGACTTCTCTGGGACTTCAGATCCCTACGTGAAGATCTATCTGCTCCCTGACAGGAAAACAAAACACCAGACTAAAGTGCACAGAAAGACCCTAAATCCAGTGTTTGATGAAGTTTTTTTATTTACTGTCCCCTACAATGATCTCAACACAAGGAAACTCCATTTCTCTGTGTATGACTTTGACAGATTCTCCAGGCACGACTTGATTGGCCAAGTGGTAGTGGATAATTTTTTAGATTTGGCAGATTTTCCCAGGGAATGTAATCTTTGGAAGGATATTGAATATGTCACCAATGTAAGTATTATAATTCTTCTTTTCGAATTTTATTCGTTTCTGGCTTTATTTCCCTAATCTGTTTAAAACTGAAATTGTTGAATTTGTGAAGGAAAATACTCTATTCTCTCTCTTTCTCAAGCTTTGACCTTAATCCAGGGAAATTGACAATACATTTTCAGTCCTCATTTCTTGTTCTTTGGGTATATTAAAGAATGTTTTATGTAGGAGACAGTGGGTTTATTCACTGCCCTGCTGATAGGGCAGAAATGCTGGAGAATGTTTCAATCTTACTTAATCTGAAACTTACTTAAGGAAATATTCATTTTCTTATTTTGCCTGTCTTCCTGTTTTGCATGATTTTTTATGTAACTTACAGCACACTAATCAGCCAGAACTGCAGATTCAACATTTCTTATGTAGCAATCTTCAGTTCTTCAAAAGACTGAAGACTTTATTCTCATAAAGTCAGAAAACCCCAGAACTACAATCCAGCCAAACAGAGTTCAGACAGTGCTGTTCCATGAAAGCAATGGTTTAACACACTGAATTGGTTTAACTCTTTATTTGGCATCACTGTATTCCCAGGGAAATGAGGAATGTATTTTACAAGTCTGTATTTCAGTTATCCAAAGTCTCTGTTATCAAATTCTATGCAGGAATCCAAACAGGGATTAGGTATAAAATCATGGAAATTACTTCCAAAAAAGAAGGAGCTTTCTACTCTGAGCAGGAGCCAACTTCCTTGTAATGCCATTGGAGATGAATCCCACGCATCCTCGGGAGGACAGACCTTCAGTGAGAATGATGCACTGCAGAAATCCACAGGGATGAGGGCACCAGTGCCAAGTGTCAGGAAACATTTCATTTGCTGTGTCAAACCACACTCCAGTGCAGTGCACATTTTAGAGTCAAATAAATCAGATATCATTAGCAGTAAGATCAAAGGGTAAGTTTGTTAGACCTCAGTTCAGGAAAGCACTGAAACATCTGGTTAGCTGAGAACAAGTCATTGAAAAGGACTTCTGAGTTAGAATTTTCTGAGATAAATAACTTGCCTGAATTCAGACCCTCACCTTATACCTCTGTGGTCTAGTAACATGCCCATATTAAAGACCAAATTGATTAATGTTTTTTTTCTTGGAAAATTCTTTATGAAAATGGATATTTTCCTAGATTTAAGGAGAATTCTCTGCACAATGCTGTCCCACATGAGGATGGAAGTGCAGCAGCAGCACAAGCTTGTGGGGGGTACAGGGCAGGGGCACAGACACATCGTGTCAGGAAGGATAAACCTGGCTTTTGTAGGAGAAGTTACTGCTTTTCAGCTGCAAGGGAAAAGTAAGGATGTGACAGAGCAGATGACAGTCATTGCAAGTGAAAGGCTGCCTTCATACAGCATTAAGTGTCCAAAGATCAACTTAATTTTTCACAGTCAACTGAAAGCTGAATGTGCACACACACTGGGGCTGCTTTGATGTGAACAGGTCATTTTTCCCTGCTTTAACTTAGGCAGAAGATTGGCTCTGGTATTTTCTTTTGAATCACTTCTTCCAAATTTCAAAAGTGATGCATCATATCATTTACATTCAGGTTTTCTGTGATATCTGAAATGAAATGCAGGACTGCAACATGAGTCATTTATTAATTCCTCCTGATACCAATTCTCCCATGAAGTGTAACACTGTTTATCCAAACAGAACACACGACCTGCCATCTAGACTTGTCACGGGCTTTCCAGCTAACAGAGGCCTTTTCAAAGCAAGTGACTCATGGCACATAGGAGACACATCCAATTTTGGGTAATGTGAGTTCTGAGATAAGAGTAGCAGATAAATGAAAATGTGGAGTACCCTGGCTTACCAATTAACATTTCCCAAATTTCAAAGGTTAGAATTCATTCCATGAGGTTATGAGAAATACTCCATGCATCATTTAAGAAACCAAGTTTCAGCCCATTTTCTTGTCTGTGTAGCTGAGATATCTCTCAGCCTGACAGCAGAAGCTGGATCCTGATCCAGGGCTACTCAGTGAGGCTGCTGCAGTGAATCCTCCTGTGGCTGCTCTCCAGGCCAGCAGGCAGCTTCAGTGAAACTCAGAAAGAAATTTTGGCAAAGTTTTGAGCCCCATTGGGAAGTTTATGGTTGGAAACCAAAACTGTATCAACTGTAACAGGTTTTCAATAATTCATATTCGAACATTGTCTTGTTTCAAATAATAATTAAGAGAACAGAAAAATGCTGGGCAAAGTCACTGAAGGGAATTCACTTTATGTAGGTCAGCAGAAAGTGCACACAGGAAGGATATTCCTAGGAAATGAATGAGAAAAAGGAAAGCTCCACACAAACTGCACATGACAGGTTTGACATACTTCTGAAGAGTAAAATTCATTTTAATTCCTTGTGCATCTTATTACACTTCTAACCAGCAAGCCCAAAGGCCTTTATTTTACATTCTCCATTTTATTGTGTTCTAATCAATTTGACACAGCAATATAAAAGAATGTATCAAATCCTTCTCTGCCCAGCAAAATGTCCTATTTCAAGTGAGCACTGCAGATTATGCCTGAAATGTCAGCTTTATTGCAAACAATGCCATTAAACTGACCTATTATGCCATGTGCTTTCTTCTGTTTTCTTATAGCACTGGATGATTTTTTTTTTTTATCCTAAACCAGCAGTTTTCATTCTTTGGCCTATAGCATCTGTTTCCATCCCAGTGTTTGAAATTATTTTGTAACACAGACACATGTCAGCATAAAAAATTTTTTACATGCTTAAAAGCAGTCTGGTTCCAAAGACGAATCTCCAATATTAAAATGACTGTTCTTCTAATCCAAGGCCCTCTGAGCATAAAATCTCTCTCCTGTAACACTGACACTTTTTCCAAGCAGAAAAAAAGCAGCAGTGGGCTGTATAATGGTAGAAATAATTAAGTGGATCAACTGTAGCATGAGCATGAAATGAACTAGATAAGCTTTTTTTTTTTTTTTTTTTTATATCTACCAGTCAGATTACACTGGTTTCTGGCTTATCAAGAAAAAAAGATACTATTTAATTTTAGGTTTTTAGCCTGTGTTTCTCGTGTTGGCATGTTTTGTTTAGTAGTATCTAAAACATAGTCAGGGTTTGGGGTAGGGTTTTTGGTTGTATTTGTTCATGAACTGATGGCATGTTTTAAGAGTAAGAACAAGTGGTTGATATTTCCTTGGTTGCCATCTTCAAACTCAAGTGGGATCAAGCAAAAACACAAGATAAAATGGAAAACCATGAAAGAAGAAGGTGTCAGATATGAAGCAGGAAGGTGTCAGATGGTCCAATTCAGATAAAGGAAAACCTTCTCTTTCAGCAGGTGCCAAGTGTCCTCTTTCATAATTTGCTGTACCTTAGAAAGGAAAATCCTTTACTTGTTAAACATCACTAGCCAATGCAGGAGAGAGAAAGCCAGCTGGAAATATAGCTCTGGTTCCTCCTGGCTCTTGGGATTCTCAAAGTACTCAGCACTTGATAAGCAGGTGAACTTCCTTGAGGAGTTTTCTCAACTTAGATGAGGAGGATAACTGGAGTAAGGAAGTCATTTTAGCAGGTAAATTTGTGGCTTTGGTCTTAGAGTGTAATAGCTTCTGCCACTGATGCTATCTTTTCAGTTGTCAGATATGTTTAATATCTAGGCATGGAACAAAAACTGCTCTTTTTTTCTGAATGTTTAAGTTCATATATATACTTTAAAAAATATCCTATTCCTAACACCCCATTGGCAGCTCTCTCTCATTTCAAAAAACCCCAATAGATCAAGGTGCAAATAGAAATGGAAATATAGGGAAATATTTCTGAATCTAAGAGGGAAGAGAGTACAGAAATTGGTAATACAGATAGAATTTGAGAAGTAACATGCCACAGACTTTAAGGAATGTGTTTACTAAAACCCAAAAGAGAGTTATAGATAGTTCAAAGCTATGAAGAGACATGAGCTGTATATCAAGTTGTTCACTTTGACATCCAGAAAGAACCGGTGTATGCCAGAAATTTCAAAGCCAAGAAATTGATTTCATCTGTTTGTATAAATCTTCAAGCTATTTAAGGGTTTGTGTCAAAAACACAACAGTATATCAGACAATGCTGAATTCCTTTTGCACACATTCAGGAAATAAAATCATATTGAAAAAAAAATTAATTTAGGATGCATGTTGAAATGCATGTTAGTGTTTTGGTGAGGAGAGAGTTAAAAATTAGGATGCCTATAAGTATTTTAAATTCTGCATTCGAAAAAAATGTTAATTGATCACTGCTGCTGTTCTTGAGTTTGCCCAAGCAAGAAAGATTTGAGAATTTGTATTTTTAGGCATTTATGTTGTATAACTGAGATGCAACTGGAATCATAACATCACCAGAAGGAAGTTTCAAGTTCCCTGTTTTGGAGATGTTAATGCCAACCACAGTATGTGTGGAAGAGAGATGAAAAGAGGCTAAATTTTTCAGTCAGTTGTTCATGGAAAGCATAATAAAAGTATAAAATACTGAAATCTGAACTGAAAAAATCTTCCTCAAAGGCTGCATTGCTCAGGTCCACTCCTGCTAAGAGCTGTGAGCAGTTCAGCATCTGCCAAATCCACATGAATTGGTGCAGGTCATAAGGCTGAGGGCTTAAATCCTGGAAAATCAAGGAAAATAAACATTCTTTGAAGGAAATAGGTAAATCCTGCCCCTAGCTCACCCACAGAGGAAGAGGCTTGGCCAGCAAGGACGGGGCTTGCTCAGGACACGGCGCTGCTAATGGCAGGGATGAGAGCAGGTCCAGGATCTGCAGATTCCTGGCACCAGCCTAAATCCACTCTGCTTGCACTGCTTATCTCCCTCGACAGTGTGCAGACTCTGGAGCTGGCAGGAAATCAGCTAAGTCCACCTACTCCAGTTCTAAAAACTGTTTAGCTTGTCAAGATGTTTTAGCTAGTGTTTCTGAAATCCCTGTTCTGGCAACTTGCAGGGTTTGGAGAAGTGATGGCAGTGAGCAAGAGCTCAGAAAAGCCTTTAAAATATTTACAGTGGTTAACAGAACTTTTGAATTTGAGGAGGAACAAAAACAAACCAAGTCTCTGTTTATGAATTCAAATCCAACCCATCAATGTCAAGTGCCATATCTACTTTTTCATTGTCAGTAAAAGAAAAACAAAAGTTGATTTTTTTATTTTTTTTTTTTTAATACAGAAAACCTATCCTGCATTAACCTGGTGTTCTATTTCTTTAGGCTTTGGCATCAGGGAAGCAACCAGTTATGGTTGTGGAGATGTACCTATTTAATTGATTTGCAAATACAAGTCTCTTTAGAAGAGACAGATTTGCAAACCCATGAATCTTCCCTGTTTAAAAACATGGCAAAAGCTTAGCAGCAACAACTATTTCATGGCTATTTTAAGGGAGTAAACACATGGGATAAGATTTACCTTGTTTAATGATTTTTTTTTTTAATTAAAAAAAAAACACAGTCAAAACCAGAAGTACTCAAAAAAAACCCAAAACCAGAAAGCATAATTGCCTTTGAGAGGCAGATTAGTGGATATTCATCTTCTCCTGAGTCACAAGGTCACCCTTTGTTGCATGATTTTTTCTGTCTATTCTTAATCAACTCTACAGAAAAAAAAAAAAATGAAAGTGCATGTGTAATGAATCATTTCATAGCCAAAAGATGCTGGAAAGTCAAAGATCTTTAATCCTTCCAATTCCTAAGGGTCACCACAGTAAGGAGGAAACAGAAATTAATTAGGCTTCAGCATCAGCACAACAGGTATAGTACTCAGTGTACGGTAGAGAATGGTTGCAGACAGTGGTTTTATTTTAAATACCTTTTAAACTACTATTTATATGCATTAATTTTCAAAACTGGGCTTTTCCTTTTGTCTTTTGGGGGCTTTTTCTTTGTACATTTAATGATTGCAATAATTACTTTGTAGGAGAAGATTTGTCAGGAATGCCATGCATTTAAATGATTGGGGGCCAGCACTCAGCATGGCTAAACAAAGGACAGACACAGTTATGTATAATCACACAGGGTGGAGATAAAATATTCACAGCTTTTCAGAAAGTTAAAAGGCAGCATGTGCCTAATTCTGCTGGAGCAACTGGGTAATGGTGAGAATATTAAACAGCAAAACTTGGGAAGGGTCAGGGGCAAAAAAAAAAGCCAAATGCCTTGGGAGCAGTGGTTTGATGAGGAATTCTTTTTCTGTTGGTCCCAAGTCAGTGGTACAAGCACTGCAAGCTTGGCTCTAAAAGGAGTGAAGTCTCATGCAAGGGATTTCCCAACAGCCTTGTAATTCCACAGGCATGGCCAGAAACAGGATGGATCCTGTAATATCACTGAGGCTTCAGCTACCATTTACTGGGGGTTTGGGAGCAGTTTAAAGGAATAATAATTCAGAGAGTTGTGTCCATGTGTATGCACCATGTGGAGTTTACAGAGCCCAGGAGCATGGCCATCAGAATTTCCAAGGGAGCTTTTTCAGGATGGATATTTTTCTACAAAAAAAAAATCAACCCTACATACAAAAATCAAGCAAACAAAAGAAACTAAAGCAGTCAAAAGAATAAACCCAAAACCTATGTAGTAGAAATGGCATCATTCAAGTTAAAAAAATTAACAGGAAAAAAGGTATTTCAAAGTTAGTATTTTGAGAAAACTGAAATTTCAAAATAGGGTCTTTTGATTTCTCATTTGGAATGCCCTTCTATGATTAGATTTTAAAATATTTTGAAAGAAAATTGAGTGAAGTGATGGGTATTCTGCTTCAAAATGGAAATAACTCAAAATTCCTTATCAGATGAGAATCCTGCTTTCTAAACTGCTACTTTGCCTGCCCATCAGTGCTGCATCTTCTGGAGTTCTCCATGGTCCCTGTATCCTCCATGTTTCCCTGGTACAACAGCCCCAGAACAGCAGTGGTGTATGAAGAATAATTTCCTCCACACATTAGCTGCATGCTGAAAAAGGTCAGACACCATCCTAAATTCCTGCTTCCTTACAAGTGGAAGCATCTCTGAGTGTCCCTGTTCCACACGTCCCCCTTCTCCTTTCTTCTCACCCTCCTCTGCCAATCCCTTTTTTCCCCCAGAAATCTCTCTCAAGCAAAGCTCTGGGAGAGAAAAAGCTCACAGCAACACTGACTGCACATAAACCAAAGTCAGACTGTGATCCCGGTCAGCCAAGCCTGTCCTTCAATTATACCATCCAAAATTGTCAGTGGGAGCTGCAAATACCAAAAAAATCTTGCCCCCAGTATTTTACAAATCATAGGCAGCAATTCTTGAAGACGAGCAAAGAGCATTTGCACAGTGCTGGGACTAAAATAGCTGTATTAAGGGATCTTGGTTGTAACCATTCTGCACATAATTCAGGATTAGACTGTGCCATAGCCTTTTTTTCTACAGTGTTATATAACTTTCAATTTAAACATGTATTTAGCCAGGCAGAGGAAAAAAATCGCTTCAAACACGCATTTAATTATTGAACAGTTTTGGGAATGCTTACTCTGTCTTTTTTTTCCTAGCAGAGGTCACAAAAAGCATTTCAATAGCTTATGGATTTATCAAAATTTCTGCAAAATCCTACTCTTTAAATTAACTTTCAATATTTGGAGCCAAACTTGAAAGTATTCTTCCCTCTGAACATACTGTGCTTATGTGAAAAGCCTCAAGCCATTTTTAGCCTTTAATCCCCACTAGATATCACAGCCATCAGGCATCTTTCTCCACCAAACAGGGTATTTCAGAGTTTTACAGTTCCCTCTCTGTGCAGTCTGTTTACCCAGTGTTCATGTTATTTTGGCAGGGCTTTTTATTTAAGAGTAAGTGGACTTGTTCTGTTCCAGTTTCCTTAGGGGTTCACTGTAAGGGTGCCCCTTACAGTGGGTAAGGATCACAGCAGGATATCCTGGGAGTTGGGGCAGGGGACAGCAGAGCTGTTTGGGAAGCACTTCCAGATCCAACAAGCTGGCATGCTAACACAGCCTGAAATGTGGATGTGCCAGAGCACAGCTCTGACTTCATCTCCTCTAGTACACTTGAGACCCAGGTGGGAGAGAAAGTGCCACCGCACACGGGCTCTTCTCTCTCCAAAAGATTTGTCTGGCCCCCTTTTTTTGATGTCACCTCTCAGGATTCCAGGATCTGTAACAGAGGACAAAATATCACCTGCACAGAAGGGAGGAATTGCTGGATCATAACTAGTGCTAAGAGTCATGAGATTAAATTATAGATCTTGCCAAAATTAAGATAAGGCTATACCATTTGTTAAATAACCACACAGGGACTGTCTTCAGGCCTCTCCACTGCCCTTGTAGAGGGGAAACATTAGAAGCTGCAGCTGAAGGGGGAGTTGACCTGAGGAGAAGGACAGATTATTCCCACAGTATGTATCTATATATGTATCTATAGATGCTCTAGCTTTTCTCCTCAGCCAGGAAACTTTGAAGACAAGATTTAGTGCAAGATTGGCTGCACTGGTCAGAGCAGGGTGCTGATAATGCCAAGGTTGTGGATTCAGCCCCTGTAAGGGCTGTTCACTGAAGGGTTGGGATGGGTGATGCTTGTGGGTTCCTTCCAACTCAGAATATTCTGTTATGCTGTAAGAAGTAGAAGTCCAGACATTGTGGAGGCCCTGTTTGTCCCCGGGTAGCTGTGGAGGTCGAGGTGTGTGGTGGCTTTGCTGTGTTCAGTCACAGCCCCTTGAGCTCGAGGGCTCTCTCTGTAAAGAACCTTGCTCAGGTCATTGCAGAAAAATCCACAGCTCTGCTCCTCCATTCTTTCACTCTGTGAAAAATCGGCAGCCAAACCACCCAGGGGAAGAGGGGCAGAAGGCATCACTCTTTCATGCTAAGTGAGTTATTTTTCTGGGAGCTGAGCTAAAGCAATGGCAGAACTGAGGACCTGACTGAAAGCTTTTTCATGGAGATTTATCAGCCCCAGCTTTATGACGCCTTTGCAGCAGAGAACTTCATTTTTATTCACCGTTTCATTTAATTTCCTGTCATGTGTGCTCATTTCTCTAAACATTCTGAATACATGTGTATCAGGAACAATGTGAAAAGTGTGGTGTCCCCTGCAAAAAATCCAACAGGCCATGGCAACATCACTTTGTGCTTGCCTGGGGAAGATTAAATGACAGACACACAAATCTCTGAATTCTGCCCTGGTTCTCACAAAGGCAATGCATGCTCAGTGCACACTCCAATTCTAAAATCATGGATATTATGACCCCTGTAGCTAGTCTTGCTGAAGTTACTGGAAGTATTCACAGGGGTAAATGAGGCAGAGAGGCTTTTGCAGTGTCTGAGCCTTCCTGTGGCTCTCTAACAGAGATTTAGAGTGAGCATTTCACACCATGTACTGTGGAGAAGTGACAGGCTCAAATGATGGGAATGCATTAGCAATGTCTGTGCTATCATGACATTTGAGATTTGTGTAGCTACATTCTCCTGGCCCTTCATTGCTTGATTAAACACCTTGCTCTATTTACTCAAGAAAACAGGAGTCACAAGCTACCTCTTACCTTAGTGAGTGCTCAATCATCACTGCTCCCTTCACCAGGCAAACTTCAAATTAAAGGTACATACACCATCTGGAAGAGGATTCCTGCCTCGTGGAGGGATCTTGCTTGTGATGGGCAGGGAAGCAGAAAACAACTGACAGCTGGTGGTTTTCACAGTGGATTATACGAACTATTGGGGAAAAATCCCCCACTCAGATGTCTGGGACAAACCTGACACCTAAAAAAATAGCAGTTTATCACAACATCAGGAAACATCTCCTTTCTTGCCAGGCAACTAGTTACTGACATCCTCAGCATAATGCATGTCTAAAGTCATTGGACCCCCAACCTAACATCTCCTCCTGTTTCCTGCAGTAAAATTATCTGGAAAGGAGCAGTGAATGGGAGAAACACTTTGAAGATTAACTCCAAAGAACAAAAGAACAATTCTCCATACTGTGTTTTGTACATCTGTTTTCAGAATTCATTGAACTCTATATGTGTTTTCTCTTTAAAAGCACGCTGGGGTTTTATAAGTATTATTAAAAGCCAGCTGTGATTTAATCAACCATCTGATCTGCATTATGAAAACTCTTCTGAATAACCCCAACAATAAAATAAATATGTATGCAGTAAAGTGAAACAAAAGTGTGTACAAAAATGATAGAAAAAACCAGCAGACTTTGGTTTCAAGCACCCTAGAGAAATATTTATGATCATCAGGAAGAAAGAAATCACTTTAAAATAATGAAAACCTTTCAATATCTGCATTTCACTGAGCACGAAATCTTACAGTAAATGCTAATTTAACTGTAAACGTCATTCTGTTGGGACCACCACACTTTATGCAGGTGGAAATGAGTAATGCTCAGGATTAGATCCTGACTCTACTGTAAAGTCAGGGAAAGAATTCCCACTGAAGCTCAGATTTCATGCACATCCTCTTGCTGTAGTCTGGCAATAGTATCTTGTAAACAGTACGAAAAGATAAATGAAATCATGTAAACAGGTAGCCTGAGCTGTGCATCAGGAAATGCAATAGAACTGAAGAATGGGCAAATTACCACCCTTCTGTTCCACTCTACAAAAGAAACATCTGACAATGACCTAGTCAACAAAGATTTGAAGGTAGTCCTCCTCCCCCAAAATCTGATGATTAAAATGTGAGTGAGCTATCAACTTTGTTTTGAAGAAAGCAGATAGGCTTCTCTCCATCAGAAATTACCTGAGTTCAACATCTGCTTCTTCATTTCTGACTGGCTGCAGCCATCCTGATAGAATGAAGACAGATTATTTTCCCCCAAGGTTTCTGCTGTGAGCACCCTGACCTATTCCTTTTGGTAGCTCAGCATTGTTTCTCATTTTCCAACTCCTTTTCCAACTCCTTCATTTTCCTTAATGTATAGAGCACTAATATTCTTGGGAAAGCCATGAAAAACACTCCATTTGACACCAAGCTTTTACCCTAAAAGGAGATATAAAAAGCTTCTTATCCCTGTATTACTGTAACAGTAATACTTTTTTCATTACAATACAGATATTTTTAAAAACAAATGTATCTATAGCATTAGATACTCACTGTCTTCATCCGCATCATCATGTTCTTCTCAAAAGTTACTTATTTTGGGAAACTTTTCAGTGCTAAATCAGCACACACATCCTTCTTTTCTGACAGTTTTGAGTCAGGAAGGTCAGAGATAAGTACACTAAATTCTTTCAAAATCATACTTCCAAAAGATTTAAGTTAGGCCCTTTTAAGGTATCAGATCAAGTACCCAAAATCAGATTAACAAAGTTCTAAAGTATACTCATAATTTAGGACAAGCCAGTTGACAACTCTCATCTGAAACCATCAAATTATTTAAATTACAAAATGAATCAAACTGATTCAAATAAACTTAAAACTTGAGAAAGCATTTAAGTGACCATGAGATTTTAAGTCACAAGCTGACTAACAGTGCTACTTTTTTTTCCTACCCATGAGTGAGAATGTACTGAATAATACCATTTATTCTGAATATAGTCATAACCAGCTCTATGTCTGGGCAGCCCACCACACTCATCTCATAATTCCATGAGGAATAGCAGAACAAGCTGCAGAAAACACTCATTTTCCTCTCTAGGTGTGTTTCACATGTAGCATGTGTAAGGTAAAACAAGTTGGAAGAAAACCCTGCTAGGAGAAGAGGGTTCTGTTGACTCATCTTTATAGACTTAAAGCACTAAAGCACTTCTATATTTAGTGCTCTCTTTATCTCACATCTTACACTACCCTCTGTGCATTCTTTAGGAGAAAAAACGTGCTCACTGAAGTGGCTCTAAAATTGCCTCCAGTGCACATCTAAATATAATGGGGAGGCAGGAACACATCTGATAGAGAAGAAGTGTTACAGAAAAAGAGCTGTTATCACACCCTGCACAATCACATCTTCCCCTGCTCACTCTGCAGACACCTGGATGGATGATACACTCGATTTCAGAGTCTACATTTTCTAAAATGGATTCCTGTCTTCTCTCTTCACCTTCCTTCAGCTTCCTCACAGTCTTTTGTTTTGCTTTAAAGCTCTTTTTTTTTTTCTGTACACTGCTAAGTAGATGTAGTGCTGGGTTGGTAAACTGCTTAGCAGCTTCATGATTAAATTATTCTGTTTATTTGTAAGGTAGGGGGATGATACACAGCAACAGCATAAATTCTTCATGACCAGATCCATATATCTCAATGTGTGTCAATTTGGGTCGTAATGACAATGGTCCAGAGCTGTCTCTGAAGGAAAGCAGGCAGCTGGATTTGCATGAACTTCTGGGCAGCACCAGCAGTGAAGAGACCAAGAAGCAGTGAGATATTCCTGGTACTGCCGGAGAGAAGTGGGTCACCATGGGTACCATGGCATTGGGAGGGGAGGCAGGGAGGTTTTTCCTGGCAGGGTTAGGTACCCACAGCATCTCAGCATGACATGCAGTCTGCAGGTTTTGAAGACTGATATGAAATCGTCTGTAGCACCTCTAGGAGGAAACAGATGAGCATTCCCTCCCATGCCTCAAAAAACCATCACCAAAACCCCAACATCTCTCCTGATTCAAATGTGTAATTTTCTTTTTAGCATAATTTGAGAAGCAAAGAATGAAAACTGTCCTCTTGTCCACACTTCTGGAATGATGCTGTCTGGTCATTGTTAATTTTCTTGTCATCCTGTTTCTTCCTCCGACTACTGCTTTAATTCCTTTTGTATTTGGAAACCAGAGAGATTCTAAGTTATGAAATGAGATAATTTTGCAGTATTGAAGATGTAGGAGTGTCGTCCATATTGACATATTTAATAACTGGGTTTTATAGGATTAAAGTCCATGATTCTATCCTTCCATCTAAGTTGCAGTTAGGATGGAATGGCTGTGCAAGGACACTCAAAGCACTACAGCAGCACACCTTTGCACCCCATCCATTAGTAGAATACTGCCAGCAGTGAAGTATTCTCTTTACCTTGGCTGCGTCAGTTTGAAATTTGCAGATATTTTCTTTTCTATATTACCCATATAAAGAAGAAAATGAAACTTCTATGGAAATTGTTTTTTCCGTCTTTAAAAGTGGGCAATTTTATGTAGGAGTGTCACTAGTACAATGCATGTTGGCAAATTTAGTTGTGCGTTTGTTCCAATGGAATGCTCTCAGAGTTGGTTTTGAGTCACAATGATCCCTTTTCACCTTTTCTCAGGTGGAGGAAGCTTTCTGTGGATGGTGCATTGGAGTCTGGCACTGTTTTACAACTGTTAAACTGTTACTGTTATTTAGGTTACTGTTACACAGGTGACAGATCAGAAAATGGTTTTTTTTTGTTTTTTTTTTTTTAGTATTTAGTGGCACCACTTAATAGCAAGCAAGTCAAAGGTAACAGAATTTCAGCCTCAGAAATGAAGTTGCTTTTTGGCAGCAAAAAATTCTTCTTCATGTGAAGTATCCTTACTGTTGCCTGACCTGAGGGCATGCATGGCACAACGTGATAAAATTGTCTCCAGAGAAACAAAATACATGGAGAAATTTCAGCAGAAAGACACTTGATTATTGGCCGTAGAATCACAAGGATTCCTAGGAAAGTAAAAAAAAAAAAAAAAAGCAAAACACCAAACTTTTAATAGCAATGAAGGAAATCCCTTTGTAAATCACAGGAAATAAAAAGTAGGAGAAATAGATTCATAAGCTGATGCTGCTTTCCCCACCTGCTAAATTGGCACTGAACTTAAAAGGAGCTACTCACAGAAAATATTGCTTTTGGAAAGTCCAACTTAGATAATAACACTTGTATTACCTTTTTAGTGGGATGAGAAGTCAAAAAGAATCAAAGAGAGACAGAGAAAAGGTGCACCAGGGGTTTCATTGAATGTGGATTTGATATCCTGATATCACAGAATTGTTTAGGTTGGAAAAGACCCTGCAAATGAAGTAGTCCAACCATTAACCCAGCAGTGCCAAGGCCACCACTAAACCCTGTCTCTGAGTGCCACATCCCCATGTCTTCTAAATCCTTCCTGGGCAGCCTGTTCCACTGAGCAGAATTTTTAAATGATCAGACAGAGTTTGGATTAGTGGCACTAAAGTTATTTTGTGGTCTGTGAAGGGAGCACAGTGTATCCAAGGCGATCAGGATATAAGGGCTGCTTTGCTGTCTGTTTGCAGGGAGCAAGGCACGTGTGCTTCCCCAGCTTCTGCATTCTTTACACTGGCCACCACATCTTCCCCCCTGAAATCACACCTGGAGTGGAATTCCACTGCAGATGGAAAAAATCTATCAAGAGGCATCTGATTAAATAAAAAAAAATTAAACATATCTCAGAGAAAATGTCTAGAATGGCAGGCTACTGCAGCATAGAGTTTGACATTGACTTTCTGTTTTTCAAGCACGATGCTATTTGGAGTACTCTCTTTTTTTGTATCAATTTCTGGACAATTGTAGAGAAAACTTAGACTAATAGTCAGATTCAGGTTTGTGAAAATGGCCTTTTCTTATTACCCATTTTGTGAACTCAGTTTGCTAAGCCTGAGGAGCCAGGTCAGTTCAGAACACCTAATGTGAGTGTAATGACCATGTATACATCCACAACACATTACAGGTGCTTCTGCAGACTGAAAAGAACTTTTTTTCCCCTGATACTGTGACATTCTCCATCTTTTTGCAGCATTACCCAGGTACTTAGTTTCTCTCCTCAGAGTGATGTGCTCAGAATACATCATGTAACAGACAGCTGCTTTGCACAACATAAAATGCCTGCACTCAGAATGAAATTCACATTTTAGTGGAGCAGTAAGTTCACGTGCAGCCATTGTAACTCAAGGTAGTTAAAGGCCAATCCATTCATTTGCATACAGATCTAGTTTAAATTGACATTTTCATTTTAAAACACTGGGGGGGGAGGAAATTAACAGGCAAGACATTTTGGATTAAAACATTTTTATTAGCTAACTTCCTTTTAAAACCAGCTTCCTCCCGTGCAATTTTTCTTGGATGTATTTGAAATTTTCATTATTAGTGGTATATGAAGATAATTGAACATATCTTTCAACTGATGTCAGAATGGAATCAAAGGGTAACTGGCAAATAATTCGTGGTAGAAATAATTTTATGCATTAGAATGGATTTGCTGCTTCATTTTCTTCAAGCTCGTGTTTGCCTAGAGATACTGAACACTTAACACATAATTTAGCCTCTTCTTGACACAACAAACCAGCTTTTAGCCTTGAAACTATGGGGGTTTTTTTCTCATCTCTTTCCATCTCTGTGATGTTCACTAGAAGTTTTCTTTTTAATCTGCAAGGTTGGCCCCCACAGGTTAAAGTGGTTTAAGGTAGTGCATACTACAATGCCATTAACCTCTGCTTCACTTTAGTCATTTCACAAAAAAATTCACTCTTTTTAAAAAATAGAGCTCTAATCCAAATCAGCCTGTGGAAAAATTACTGGGTTTCACATGACAGATGCTGATGGATGTTCATAAAAACTTTTGTCCTTAATTTAGGCAATGAATGCTTCAGAACAAATCCAGTCAGTGTCCCAATTTTCTAGATTGCAGCGTTCCACTGCTTTGTGACACTGCCCTCTGTGGAACATTCCCTGTCTGCCTGACCTACCTGTCCTTCCATTTCTACCACCTTCACCTGACATCAACACTCTTATTTTTCCCAGTGGAAGCTTCCTCCTCATTTCCTTTTGAGAAAGCACATGCCCTCCAAACACATTTTCCTGTCTAGGGCAATTTGTATTTCATTGCTATTCCCAAGCTTGTCAACATTTCTGAAGCAGCCACTGCCTTCCCTGCAGAGGGAAAGGTCTGACTCAGCTCTGTGCCAGAGTGCTCCCCCTTAGAGCTTCAGGAGTGGGAAGCCAAACCCACCCCCAGGAGGCTCTGGAAGTGTCATTCCAAAGGTGTGAGCACTGACGAGGTGGGAGAAAAGGAGAAGCCAATTTCTCCACAGCACCTTGCTTGTGAACTCATGTCTCACAGGTTATGACATTTTCATCATTTTTATACATTCCATCATGAAGGCACAGTTATTTCCTCTACTTTTCAAGCCTTCCCTGTCCTACACCCAGCCACCCACCCATAAACACACCCTGCCTCCCAGCACCAACCAAAATTATCCAAGGCAGCCTAGAAAACAAGGGCCAGGGCAGAAATTTTTGTATCATTAAATCTATACTGAACTTTTCATTTTCTAGAAAGTGACAAGTCTTAGAATAATTTTTAAAAAGGCAGTAACAATTCAAGAAACTGACATAGTTTTCAGAGGAATAGTTTGATTTGCAAGGAGAAACTTAAACTTCAATTAACTTTTCTCTCTGGCCAACAATGCCATCTAGCAAGCCTTCAGAACCAATTCTATACTTTTTCCTTAATAACTGATGAGGGAGTTTAAAATTACTTCTATCAACTTTCTACAGAAGTTTCACTTTCAGAAGGCCTCATTTCTGCTTTTCCCATGAAATCAATTTCTGACACACACAAACTGGACAAGTACTGCAGCTTTTGCAGTCATGTCTCTGCTAATTCTCATTAGCTCAATTCAGACTATCTCTGCCATTCATCAATTTAGTTTGGAACAAATTAAGACATTATTTCTATCTCAATAGCTACAGGGTAATTCATTAGATTCACTGTTAGGCCCAGATTCAGCAAACCACTGTAGTTGTTGTGAGCTGAAAATCTGCATAAAGGATTCAAAGCCACTAAAATATATAGGATTTAAGAACATATATATAGATATTTGTATATATGTTTATATATATGTTTAAGAACATATATATATTTGTATGTTTAAGAACAGCTATGGGATAAAGTTTATCCCATGGAATGGAGGATAAATAAAAGGATCTTAATACAGAATAATGTAAGTCTTAAATGATTCTAAGAACAAATATATCCTGTAAATGCATCCCAAGGATGGTATGCAGCTCACCAATTGGAAAGTTTCAGTTAATCACTGCCACCTTATTTTTAGGACATAAATTATGACAGTGGAGTTGTCTTATGTGGCCTGGATTAAAGAAAAGTAGTCATGACACAAGGATAATGGAATCAGGGGAGGAAACAACCCAAAAAACCCAAAACCCAAAACCCAAAACAACCCAAAAAAAATCCATATTAAAGATCTTCACACTCTGAAGACAGAGGATATGGTGTTGACTTTTTTTTTGATACTGTCTTTATAGAGAAGTTGCCAAAATGCTCAGGAAACTATGAGTGCAAAATCCAGAGTGAATTACATCAAACTCTTCAGCTTTCTCGAATTCCTTCACTGCAGTTAAAACAAGCTCCTGAATTGTTTGTTCATGTTCTTTCCCAGTAAGTGAAATCAGACATACCAAGCTCAGAAGGCTTCTTTGCCTATTTGCTTTCACTTTTTAAGAAAAGCATAAAGAAAAGAAATAGAGACAATGAAATAAAAATTTTAAAAAATGAAATTACAGTGAGAAAATGGTACCCTTTGAAAATTAACTTAAAACATGAAATATAGCCTGACATTGATTTATTGAAAGAATAATTCTAAAAGATAGGCCATTCCCATTTTCCACTTACTTTACTTAATCACATCTCTGTAGATATGGATTGATTCAGGCATTAATAAATATCTCCTCTACTAGGGTTCATTTCTTTGATTTAAGATGTCATGAAAATAGAATTTTCCAGTCATATCTTTTCTATTCATCTCAAAATGTGTAATGAGAAGCAACTGGCACTCTTCTAGTCACATGCAAATTCAATTAAAATGCAACATTTCAAAAGAGTTTTTATCAGTATATATTTCTCATAGATACAACTCAAAATTACTCTGATGAAATTATAAAAAAAGGAGAGCTAACTTCACAAATTCTTCATGTTAGATACTTTAGCTTTACTGCCATTCCCAAACAGATTATAGTCTATGGCATTTGTATAATATTTGTGTCCTGGCCATGTTCCTCAGCAGAATTAGTATCCTATCACTCAAATCTTATTCCAGGCTTCTCAACACAGATAAGTAATTTAATAAATGTATACCCCAAAAAGCAGATAACACTACTTAAAGCATGTGTAAATCATTTGAGCTTAACACATATACCTAGTGTACTTAACTCATCCTTGCCTTTACTGAGTGAACCTCCTCTGAAATAAATCCTTGCAAAATTCAAATCCCCTCATTGGCAAATATTAGAATGATGTACAGTGAAACTTATCTTGCACTGGAACAGTATAATTCCCTTAATTCCAGAAAAGATTTGGAAGTAACTAGGAATATTTTTTGTTGTTGTTTAAAATGCAACTAATGCTCCTCAGCTTGGAGGGGAGAAGAAAGAGAGACTTAAATAAAATAGTGGCAGTCTGTCCTTTCTGTGCAATTCAAATGGTACCTTCTCATTCCATGACACCTCTGCTCTGTTCCTGTTTTCTGTTTTCCTATTTTCCTGTGTCCTTTGCAGAGACATGTCCAGCTGCTACAGGAGGGAGCATGCAGAGCTACCATGGCCTGAGCTGTGCAGCTCTGACACAGCAGCAGGAATTTAGCAAATCTCTAAAACTACTTCTGCCTCAAAAACCTCTCTCCAGAGTTACCAACTTAATAGGAAACAAGCAAGGGCATCAGTGCCTGCTAAGTGCTCCAGTTAATGTTAGCTTGGTGAGATGCATAAAAATACATGTGGGCACCTCACAACCCATAATTAGTTTTGCAACATAGCAGAAAAGTGAAAAAGTGGTGTCTGTCTTTTTATAGCTGGAGAAGGGAGGAACCTGGTATAATTGAGACATATGCTTTAATTAGAGTGGCACAGGCACTGCGTGGTGCAGGCCCATCACAACTTCTCTGCTCCAGAAATACAAAACTCAAGTTGCCAAAGAAATGAGCACAAACCTCATGAATGCCTAACTCGACAGCAAATCTCCTTCCAGATCTGTGGCAGAGGCAAAATTATATAAATTGTCTTGTTTTCTTCCATCCCCTGCTGCCTGCTTTACATACCCATTTTCTGCACTCTAATGCATTTCTGAGAAGGCAGAGGAGAGCTCTGATCCCAAATGTCATTCCCATTTGTCAGAATATCCCTAACAACCAGGTGACTTGGAGGTTTCACTGGGAAGGTTTGATCCAGCCTGAGCTGCCTAATGCAGCCTCAGCGGCATCAAAGGTGAGGCCATTTCAGTCACCATCCTCTTTGAGGTTACACATCTCCCTGTTTAATATTCTGGGTTATACTCACTGAGCAACAGCATGGAGCTGCTGACACAGAACTGGGGAGGGATTTATCCTGCAGACTAATCTCCAGCAAAATTGAATAGTTTTAAAAACTATAAATCATGTGTGATTATAGATTAAAAGCCTAATTATGTTACTAGTAGAGTTCAGCATTTTCAAAGGTACATTTATTTTGGGTTAGTTTTACAGGGGGGAAAACCTGAAATGTTTTCTGGGAAAAGCAAGAATGATAACCCTTTCAGTAGAAACCACTGAAAATTGGTAAAAGAGTATGACTTTTATAATGTATCAATTATTTCCACCAGGAACAGAGCAAGAAGGAAGCATAATATGAGAGGGGGGCATGTCTCCATGCTCCTAACAGCAATCTTACTTACCTTGAGGTTTCATGGATTATGGGATTCATCCCATTTGCAGTTTTCAGGCAAACCTTGTGGTTTACACCTCTGGTTTGAACTCTCCCAGGTAAGACTGGGACATTTTCAAGGAAGAATCTTCATGCTCTTGCTCCATTGAATAAAGAGCTGCAGGAACACGGCAAGGGCTCAGAGACAAATCCAGGTGGGATTATCAGAGGCTCCCTGTAAGGCACAGCTCACAATATCAAGACACTCCTGGAGCCCAAGCCTGAGGCACTGCAAAAGCAAAGCTGATCCCAATCTTGTTTCACTTTTTTTAGAATACAGGAACAGGCAGGTTACAGATTAAAAATAAAGGCTGTGTTTCTACCTCTGAACCTGGGCAGGTTTTGAGGAAAGGGGAGAGTGGTATGTTTGTTTGAGGATATTTATTTAGTTATGCTTCCTGCTGAATGGGACCAAAAAAAAAATAATATAGAGCATGTACATATAAGGAAATTAGCATTTCAATTTAATTATCTTCTGATTATTTTCTTTTGAGTTGACCAGCCTTTGGGTCTGGTTATATAAGGGCTGTCACAGTTGCACTGTAATATGCCCAGTATGGTATTTTGACCACACTGAATGAGATTAGGCACAAATTTGGAAAGTACAACATGCATGACTTGATAACCTACACTATTTATGAAATCTTCTCCTAAGCAGGAATTCCAAAATGCCTCTGGCAGTGTAATGCCTGCAGTGCCACGTTTTGTGGAGCATACACAGTAATGCCTAAGCACTCAATTCAAACAGGAACTAATCCTTGCAGAAGATCCTGCCCTCTATCCTTGTTAATTCTGTTCCTCAAAGTGATTTCTTGCTAATAGAGCACACCTTTAGTGACAATCCGTGGCTTAAGCTGTGTAGCTCAGTGATTCTAAACTTGTGAAGATGTGCACTAATCCTCTCTGTGGTCTGACACCTTGGCTTTGGTTCTGTAAGAAAGCTGCATTTGCAGGAAAGACCTGTGTTTGCTGGATGTGAGGGTCATGCCTGTGACAGAGCATGGTGCCTCCATCCCCCCAGAGAGATGAACACACGCCTGCAGGTTCTGGGGGGCAGTGGCAGTGAAGCAGCAGCCCAAAGATCTGGGATTTCAGGCAAAATTAAAAGTGGCTGACGTGTCCACAGCAGCTCAAAACTACACAGCCATGAACCAGGGTGCTACAGAACCATATTTGAAGTTTGTAGAGCGATTGCAAAATGCATTAGAAAGACAAATAGTAAATAAAGAAGCCAAAGAACAAATAATACATCAATCAGCCAGAGCTAATGCTAAGGAAGAGCTGTCAGCTTTCTCATGTCGGCTGGAATCAGGATTCTGTTTTTAGGCCTTTGGCTGCTGTTTCACCACCACAGGGGGCAGTCAAAAGTTTGTGAGGCTCTCTGAACAACATTCCCTCATTAAACCTTTCTAACTGAACCTTGAGGACCCATTGTTTGTAACAATTTTCAATGTTGCCCTTTGATTAGGGAAAATAGGGGCAAGACAGGGAGGAATAGCCAGGGCAAGGGGCAGGGCTCTCTCTGTTAAAAAAACTCTTTCCAAACTTTAGAAAACCTTTACAATTAGCCAGTATGATGGAGTAGCCATTAATTCCCTACAATTTAAAATGAAAGTATGAGAAGATAGGGCCTCTTTTTCAGACTGAGAGAAGGATTTACATGGCAAAAGGTGTCTCTTCCCTGCTTCTGCCTGCAGGCTGCCCTTCAGTCACGTTCCCAGACACTGTCTTGTGAACAGACAATCTCACAATCAACTGTGACCTATTGCTGCAACAACTACAACTTCTACAACTGGAAAAGACTAAAGAAATCACAGGCTCTGTTTCCAGTATAACTCTGTTTTTTTCCCATATAATGTCCAGTACAGTTTTTCACAAAGTATTAATAAAGTACTATTATATATTTTATATATATATATCACATATATATTATATATTATATATTATATATTATATATTATATATTATATATTATATATTATATATTATATATTATATATTATATATTATATATTATATATTATATATTAATATCACAGCATTTGCTAAAAAAACCCATCACTGTGCAGGTGACAATTATTTTTCAGTTGTAAGGCAAAGCTTATGGGTAAGTATATTATGGCCTAATTCCTAATACTGCATTCAACGCATGTGATCCATTCTTTTCCTAAGCAGTTCATTTGCGCAGTTCATTTCCGCACTTATATATGCAGGGTTTGACTTTTCAGGTTGTTCTGTGCAGGGATGGGAATGGGACTCTGTGGGTCCCTTCCAAATCAGGACATTCTATGATTCTCTGATTTTTCTTGGCATCTGAATTCAATTCCTAAAACAATTGTATAGTAATTCATTTACCTATAAACTTCTTGATAAAAAATAGGTAAAATTTTTTTAAGTGTTCATTCAGGATGATCAAGTCTGGAGTGGAAACTTCTGTATTTGGTAGTAGCAGTAAATTTACAGTACTCACAGAATGAATTCCTAGTCACCACATGGAGCACTGGAGTTGAATATGGAGTATTCAATATGGAGTATGGTTCTGAATTTTGTATTCAGACACACAAAACATATCTGCATCAAGTAATAATGTACTGAGTGTCTAACTTAATATAGTACGAAATATGTAAGAAGGATATTCTGCAATACAGATATAAAATATATATATTTCAGTGGTGCATAGGTCACTTGTTGTTTATTGAAGTACCTCCATGATTACATAAAATCCAAAATACTGTGTCAGTACATTCTGAAACATTTGAAGTCAAACCTACCCCTATTCAATAAAGATGAACTGCAAAGTGCTACAAAATGAATTACAAAAAAGTTATGTAAAATCCCCAATTTATGCATATAAGTATGCCACAGCTGACAATATTGAAGTATGCCAAAATACACAGTTAAAACAACAGATGCCTGATGGGCTCCTCTGTCGTCAGGGAAAACCTGACTGATTCAACAACACAATCTTCTAAAGGGCAGTGACCAATTCAGGAAAAACAACCTATCAATATTTGCAAGAGTGGCAAATTCCCAAAAGATGGCTTCAGTCAATAATATCTTTAAATGGCTTTTGAAATTCTGGTCCCTCAGAGGTGCAGCACAAGAGAGAATTTCACAGTTACAAGTCTCAGCCCCTCAGAGCTGGGGAATTACATTTCCATGTTGGAAGTTGCTCTCACACTGGGAAGGTCAAGTGAAAGCTTTGCTTCCTCTTTCCCTGGTTATAGGTATAAAGCTCCAGCTGATCACTGGGAAAACCTCAGAGGTCAGTTATTTTCCTGTAATGATAAGGGCAGGTGTTAGCCAAGAGAAATTTCTGCTGGATGTGCTGACACTCTTTAACCTGTAGGACTTCTCACAGCATCCCAAGCAGCTTTGATCCTCCCACCAAGTGAGTCTGTGGCACAATTGGTTGCAGCAGGTTTGCTTCCAAGTGGAAACTATCAAGAGGCACTAAACAGCCTGAGTCATAGCAGCCACCTCGATATTGTCCCAGCCTTCATTAACTTTTCAGCCACCCTGAAACACTGATCTTCAGAATGGAAAAGGTGATAAGGTTAAAAGCTGGTTATTCCTGACAAATGGCCCATAATATCAGCCTTTTCCTTCTTTGACTGCATCTCTTAAATAACAGCACAAGGAAAGGACTCACTTTTGAGCGACTGTACCTCTTGGGTTTTTTCTTTGAATAAGCTGTGAGCTACAGCAAAGGTGCCTCTCTTGAGCAAGGGGTTGGACACTGAGCAGGATTCCCTTCTGACACAACATTTTTCTACAGCTGTGTGCCAGCAACGCTTTCTGTCCTGCTTATGTCCCCTGCTAACTCCTGGAGTGACACAAAGTGACTGCACAGGCTCTGGGCAGCAGCTGCCTCAGACACAAACCTGTGCTAGGGGCTCCTTCCAGGTATTTTTATTTCCTTCTATGTCACCCACTACCCTTCAGCTTTTGGAGACTGACAGAGAAGGAACCGGATTGGGAAAGATGAGAAGCTATTGCACAAAGCTAAGTAAGCAAGATAAACATACTCCACAGCAGCTGCATTTCTCTTCCCTAGAAAACCTGGAACGTGGCCTTGAAATTGCTAATTTCAAGGATCAGGTAATTTATTTTTTTTTTCAGTCAAGAATGAAATACTAAGTTACAGGAAGCAGACTGCTCAGTCAAAAAAAATGCAAATCAAATCAAAGAAATCATTTAATGCAATCCTTCTTTTGATATTTTTTTAATGAAAGAGCTGGATTTCCCTCTTTAAAAAAATAGTGATGCTTTGTAACTGCAAACAGGGTTTGGAAATTTTCTAGTACTTTTCTGGAATCCCTGACGCCATCAACACAGGAAAGGGTTGCAAATTATTCTATCAATGAAACAGATGTATAAATCTACTTAAGGGAGCTTGTCTGTGTGAGGCACAGGACGTTGTCTTTGTTATTATTGAAATTATTATGATCAACAATTAATAATAACCCTTACTCTTCTTCTGGTGGAGACTGTCCCATTGCCATAGACCCTTAAGATCTGTCACACCAGAGTTCATGCAAACTTAAGAGTTGAAAAAAGCTTTGTCCTGCCCAAACCATGTTTTTTTTTTTTTTTTTCTGTGACTGTCTCTGTGGGTTTCCTCCTGCAGACCAGAGAGAAAGGCACAGACATTTGTGGCTGCTTGTCAGTGAAAGAGGCAAATCACTAAAATACATAAAATAGAACAAAGGTTTTCCAGTCACTCACAGGGTACCTCATCATTTAAATGTGTGTCATCTCTAAGGACTGAGTGCTAGAAACTATAACCTCATTTACCCTGGAGAACTTTGGTGGTCTAGCAACAGAGTGACTTGAATTTTGTATGCACATGGATGGCTATTTTTTTCAGATATGTTTCAGAATGAGAACTCAGCTTTTACTGCAGATCCCCAAAGGTATATTTTTATCTTTAAATCCTGCTAGGAGTAGAAAAATGGTTGTTATTGCTTCACATTATCTTTCTTTTCTTGGAACAGGATAACGTGGATCTTGGTGACCTTATGTTTTCGCTCTGCTACCTTCCAACAGCTGGTAGACTAACTATTACAATAATAAAGGCAAGAAATCTAAAGGCAATGGATATCACAGGAGCATCAGGTAGGAATTAATTTAATGCTCAGTGTGGATTCCGGTCCCATTTCCCCCCCAAGATACAGAATTCAACATTGTCAATCCAAGAATGGTCTTTGAGAGGGGGGTGGTTTTACTGTGAGCTCTACTTGAGTACAAGAGTTGATGAGGAATAAATAAGACATTTAAGTTTGCTTAGATCCAAGCAACAGTTTAAAACAAGTTGCTCTCTCAGAAAGAGTGCAAGATTATTATTTCCAATGCCACTGTAATTCAGAGTAAAACAAATTTTACACAAAGCTGGTCAAAATGCATTCCCAACACTGGGAATTTGTTTGTGCAGCAGACTGTTACAGCTATGACACAGAGGCAGACTGGCCCTCTCTGACAGTCCCCAGGAGCCACTGAGCCAGTTCTGCTATTGCTGGCATATGGATAAAGTGGTGATCATCCCAGAATCCTTTCAGCAACCCTTTCAAAAGCCCACAATAAAAAGTATAAACATAAATAAGATTTCATAGATTGCTTTTAAATACTAGCAGGGAGTTGTAGAGCTCAGAAAGGAGCTACAAAGAAATAGCTTTCTTTTTTGCTACATTCAAGAGTTTAAAAATAATTATAATTCTCTTGAGAAATGTAAGTCACTAATTGTTGCACTTTGAATTGTATTTAACCATACATCAGTTAATCCCATTGTGAAAAACATTGTCATCTTCTGTCTGTCCTACAAATCTAACAAGTAATTAGGCTGCTATAAATAGGCTGATACACAGGCTGTTGTATAAAATAGTCATGTATAACATGCTTCAGTTGGTATTTTAATACCCTTTGAGAAGTTGGTACACAACAAGGAGCTTCTTGAACCTAAAAAGTTCATTATGAGCAGTCAACCAGGTAAAGCTTTCAAAGCTGCACTGCCTCCTGTGCATTCTATGGTGACAGAGAAGCTCCAATTCCAGTCAGGTCCAGGAGATTAATCCTGCAAGCAGGTATGGGCACACAAGAAGTCTCCCTTCACTTTCCCATTTGCATTTGTCAAAAAATCAACATTGTTCTTATGACCCACACAGATCCCTACGTGAAGGTATCTTTAATGTGTGAAGGAAGGCGGCTAAAGAAAAGGAAAACTTCCACCAAGAGGAACACCCTCAATCCCGTTTACAATGAAGCCATAGTCTTTGACGTCCCTCCAGAAAACATTGACCAAATTAACTTGTCGATAGCTGTTATGGATTATGACCGGTGAGATGCCTGTAGCTGTCAAATATTGGCTGATAGAATCTTGCACGCTGGATTTGCACCCAGAAAGAAAGTTATTATTTTTTTCCCTATAAGCGGGGACTTATTGTCAGGTTGAGCTTGGTAGAAGTCTCCAATTTTTTTGTTTTGCCAGGCAGAACTTCCTTACTAAATTTTAAAGTATAGATTTGCTTCCATAACTGACATCAGTAAACTGCAGATGTGTTTAGCAAAACGGAGGTAACTGGGCATTTAAGCACTGATGTTTAAGTTGTACATTTTGCTAAGCCTTTACATACACACACTCCATTTATAAAGTTGTGTCTTAGAACCTGTTTGTCTTTGCAGCTAATTGCAGAACACAGGCAAAGAACCTTTTGTGTGCTATAAGGGGGGAAATATCAAATTGTTCTGAGCAGTGGGAAATGCAAAGAGCAAGCCTACATATTTCCTAGTGCTTTGTGTTCTCCGGAAGAAGAATAATTAATCCTAAAAACCCCATGGTTAACGTTTCTGAATGAAATATGCAACTGGTGTGGTTCCAAAGGTAAAATTTTAAGAAAAAAATATTATGGACCATTTTCACAGTGTAGGTCACAATGAGGTCATTGGAGTTTGTCAAGTAGGCAACGATGCAGAGAGTCTAGGTCGCGACCACTGGAACGAAATGCTCTCGTACCCTCGGAAGCCCATCGCTCACTGGCATCCTCTTGTGGAGGTAAGGTTCTGATTTATTGCTTCCCCCTTGCAGTGATCAGAAATGTTCTCCCACACGGCTTTAGAAGTTGGATAAAATTTTATGAGCAAACCCAAGATCAGCGTGCATGAGGTGAATCCTAGAAAAGGGTTTGGAAACGCTTTAAAGCTGAAATGTGACACACAGGTTAAGTCTGCTCCTTTCAATTTTAGGGAGACAGAAGGTAATTGTTGTCTGTAATATACAGACATGAAAACACCAAACATTTTACACTCGATTGAGGGTTTGGTTTTGCTTTTGAAATAAGATCTTGGGTAACTTTCACCGTTAATTGATATAAAGAAATGAACCATGTTTACAGAACAATCAAGATTTATTTTTTTTATATACAACAACCTAATTTGACTTCTTTTCTTGTAACAATATATCATCCATGGCACTAGCACATCTCAAAGGATGCCTAACTGCAGTGACAAAAATATGTTTAAGTGTCTTTGGAGATCTGAGGTGCTCATAAGAAGCGACACAATCAGAAAAGCTTTTCAAGGTTCCTATGGCTTTTTTTTTGTTTTGTTTTGTTTTGTTTTTTGTCTTTAGGGCCCTATTCAGCAGGAATGTTATGCAGGTCTTCTGCGCTTGGATGGCTGCCGAAGAGGCTTCCTCACCCTTTTAACCTATTCAGCAGAAATTTGGCATTCCTGTTGAACTCTTTCTTAGCCATATCCTCAGGGGCTATTCCACAGAGTCCAGTGGGGTAAAGATGTCCTTTTAATCCCTCTGTCTAATCCTCTCCCCAATACAAGGAACACTAATCCTGATTCATGAGACACAGAAATTCATCAAAGATCAAACTAACTTGCTTCCTAAAGTTACCATGACTTGCTCCCATTGTTGCTCTCACTGGCTGAGTCAGGCAGTGCTCCCAGTCAAAGGGAAGTATCTTCTTTATGAACAGCCCCAGAGCTATCCTCAATGTTGAAAGACAGGAAAGAGCACAGTGCCCATATGAAGCCAGGAATGATGCTGTGGGCACTATTACTTGGAGACAGGCAGTTCACAGCCCCTCTGAGCTTACTTACTGCACCAGAGTGCAGCTGTATTATCACAGTGCCACTGAAGATTTCCCTGCTTGGTTCTGAGCACTGGCCATAGGCAATTCCAGAAAAGATTGTCAGGCATTATGAAGATGCTGCAAGCTGGGAAGAATCCCACAGTCTTGTTTTGTGTCCATAAGGAATTGTGTTTCCTGGTGCCACAGCAGCACAGGCTGAGCAGGGAGTGTCCACGGGCTGTGTGGCAGGAGGAAGGCTCCATGCCTTCTCACCACAGCTGCTGCCAGCAGTGGGGCAGCTCTGCCCAGCTGTTTGTGCCCCCAGTGACAGGGTAGATGCTGGCTGAAGTGCCACACTTGAAATGCTGGGCATTTGGGGGCTCTCTGCTGCAGCCAAGTGTTGGCAGGAATGTCCTGACACAGCACACGAGGTGTGGTGTAAGGGTTACTGTCGCCAGAGCACAACAAGTGTCTCTTAGCAGAAGTTGTCTACATCCTTATATCCAACCTGTCTTCCCTCTTTGATAAATTTCATTGCAGCCAGAGCCCACAATTAGGTTTTGACAGCTCTTCCCTTTTCACAGGCATCCTGTTCTTTTCATACATGCCTGGCTAACTTCTTTAGATTTCATTGCTGTGGATTGCTTTTCATGTCACTGAAAGCTAAACAGAGAAATATTTTTTTCCTTCCCAGGAATCAAGTGGGGGAGGGTGTCCAGCGCATCCAGGCTGTGCAGAGAAATATATACACAGCATATCATTTTGGTTCCTGAATCAGGATTAGACTCAGCGAGAGCTTCTGGAACCTCTGTGGCCACAGCCATAGGACCCTGAATATTTGCTGAATAGGACCCTCAGTCTTCTACTGTGTGAAGAGCTATTGTTTTCAAATAGCGTGATGTTATCCACTTGTAGCATTAATTCTCCAGCTGACACTATGCTACTGATAGATTATTTGTATGGTCGTAAGCATTACCTGAATTGGAGTCATCATTTCTGTTCAGTAGAATAACCCAGGTTTACAAGCAAAAATGATAGCAATGTAAACCAACAAATATGGGAAGCAGCCACAAATATTGTCCTTGTACTCGCAAAAAAAGGTGCAGTATTGTGAACAATTAGCTTTCTAAGTATTTTTTTTTCAAGAATGATTGCCATCAGATACTTATTTTTTGATGACAAGTTGTGTCCTCAGTCTCAGCTGGTGCCTCCTTTCACCTGATGCAAAAACAAATTAATATGGTTCCTTGCAGAAATCCTTCAAATCTGAAAAACTGTAAAAAAAGTTCTGCTGGGTGAGAACAAAATGCATATGGTATTTATAATGACAGCATGGTCTTTGAGAGAGGAGATAACCATCTGTATTACATGGAGGTTGTTAGTCCTCAACCTTTGTGGATGATTTTCCAGTCAACGTTTGTGAGTCGTGTCCACAACACTGCAAACTGTTGGAAGAGTGTCCCAGGTGGCAATGCTGGATCATACAAACAAACACACACACCCCCCATGTTGTCTGAAAATGCTGTTCCAAATATATAGTGCCTGTGAAGACTTCCTTTATTATTTGTGGTAGAGTTAGCAGGGCTGTTTTACATGATGGTATATTGTAAATTCTGACAAATCCTGACCATTAAAAGAAAATGAATCAAAGCACTGCATTTTGTCACTTAATGAAATTTGTACCCCAAAGCAGGAGACCCTGGAATAAATTTTTCACCACTCATTTAGCCATGCATGGAGTTCTCTCATCCTCCAGTGTCTTCTACAGAAAACTTGATCTTTACATGGGAATTTTTTGTTTAAAAGATTTAAATGCAAAGTATGGATATTTTATACAATACAGCTGTCTGCTGTGTAATTACAGAGAGGGAGCCCTGGTCATTAGATAGAGTTCAGATAAGTTTATGTGCACACACATTGCTTCACATCTTGTATGTGATGAGTGTTCACCAAGCATTTTGGACCTGCAACTCTGCTGACACAAATATGCATGCACAGATTTGAAGAAATATCTAACATTTTGGCCTCAAGTCTAAAAAATTAGTTTTATAACCTATCAGTGAGGATCTTCCACAAAATCAGAATTACTTGTGGGTAAAGAATATCTTGGAACTTGCAGGAGATCTTGGATCTGCTGTAAATGCATGCTGCAGTATAAATCAGAGTTCCTGTAAGCACAGTGGTTTTCAAAAATCTCTTGCCATGCCATGGAGAATACAGCTACCACAGGCAAGGGTATACCTGGCAAACTAAACAGCACTTCCAAACCTGCCCAAGCACAATTTCAGGAGGGCATTTCCAAAAGAACGAAACTAATGTTGCCATGGCAAAACTGCTTGACTTCACTTTCAGCTTTTTATCAGGAGGCCAGTGGTACAGGACAATGTGCATTTCTGTCCATGCATCAGCCTCCCCTGGGGCAGAATCCTGTGCTCTTTGCCCCGAGGGGAGATGGGCCTGAGCAAAGGAGGAGGAGCTCTGCCTTGGAGTGGAGCTCTCTGATTTCCTGGACAAATCACTCTACATTGCATCTCTGCCTGGAATGCAGAGCGGGCACGCTTCCCACTGCAATATTAGCAACAGAAACTGCTGGGAAGGGGAAAACACCTACACAGCAGGCTCAATTTGTGTCCATGGATAAAGTACAGGAGACTTTCTAGGATTTGTCCCCAGCAACTCAAAGGGACATCAGCTGAAAAGTGGTATTATTATAATTGCCAGTGGGTTGCAGTTCTTCTATTTTATTACGATGCTCACTTTATTTAATGCATCAAAAGAATTATTTTGAACGGAGTTCTACTAAAACAGGGGAACAAATCTCTGTCACAGTGAGCATTTAAAGTGGAATCCAGCAGACTTCAAAGGCTTAGAGATGAGGAAAACCCCCTAAATTTATTGAATTCTCCTAATTTTTGCTCATGACTTGCAAACTGTTACTCAGGCTGTGGCATTACTATGTGCTTTTTACAAATACCTGCCTTATCATAGTAGTGCATCTATGGAGTGATAGAGATTTTCTATATATGGATACTTCACTCTTCACCTTTAAACTCAACCAGTGATATTCCCTAGACCCTAAATATTTTTCTGTTCTGGTTCTGGTTCTGGTTGGCCAGTAGACTGCTGCTGTTCTTTGGGCTGTATTACAATAATACCACCGCCTGGAAGGACCAAAGGATAGATAATTCTGCTACAAACTCAACTGGAAACCCAGGGAAAGCTATGGTCCCAGTGCTGCTCAGTCTTTCTTCTCTGAGCTGTGATTCTCAGTGGTAATCGCCAGTAGGCTCACAAGAATGATTTCAAAGCTGAAACCCTCATTTATTTTCTTATTTGCTGTGAATGCATTATTACACTGTGTGACAAGTATCGTAACTCTAAAATAGAAAAGACAATCGCTTAGAAATGCATTGCAGCAAGATTTTAATCCCATTTTGCTCTTTAACAACCTGCTATTAAATTGTTACCTCTAGTTTTCCATAACAAGTGTCCGTGTCAGGTGCTGTTCTGTGAAAAAGCAGTGAGTGGCAATGGGAAAACCTTCAGAGTTACTGACAGTGAGGCCGAGTACCATGGACAGTGGCCTGATATTCCCATGACAAAACACCACAGCACAACTCCTCTGCAGCCGAGTGCTCAGATATCTCTTTATCTGCTTCCACTGAAATCACAAGACATTAAAAGCATTGCTGCTTTCTTTTGTTTTGCTTTTCCCTGCAAATAGCCCTGGCAGAGGATAAGCAAACATTCATCTCAATCTGGCGAAGCAGGGAATACCAGAACAGAAAAACAATATGCAGCATAAAAGGCCCAGTGTTAAAACTGTTCTTACCAGCCATTGCATGGCTCAGTTTTCCATGCCAGCAGATCCATAAAACACAAAAGCAGCATGTGTGAGACAGTTGTTACATAAAGGTACAATTCAACTGCTCATAGGGGGACTCCTGGATCAATACAAAATGAAATAAGAGCAAAGGACAATGCAAAAGAATGAAAAAAGAGTGTATTCTAGTCCACCCTTCTTGGCTTGAGGGGATGGTTGCTGAGGGCGCTTTTGGGTTGTTTTTATTCTTTGGTTTGGTTTGATTTGGTTTAGTTTGGTTTCGTTCATGTGTTTTAAACACCAAGCATGGTATGTAGCTATATTAACATGAGCACCCAAAGCCAGAGACACAAGAGATATATTGATTTACATGCTTATCACCTAGCAACATTCCAGCACTGAGGGGACGTGTCTGCAACTGAAATAAAAAATAGCTGAAAACTCTTTTGGTTTAAAAGTAACAAATAATAAACAGGGACCAGGAAATTCAGTTGAAAAATCTGCTTGACCCAGCTAGAAATCCATCAGAAATTACTTTGTTGTTAATACATTTTGTTTGAACAGAAGGAAGTGAAAAAAGCCGATCGGGTGACTCCATCTGAAGTGTCATTGATGAAATGCTTTTTTCCCCTTAGAACAGTGCATTGCCAAATGATTGCATCTCAGTATCGAGGGAAAACAATGGATCTCTTATCTAGTAGGGGAAAAAAATCATATAGTGAAAGTAATCCACAACACTGTAGAATTTAACAGAAGCCCCCTGTGCTGCAGAAAAGGGCAGCATTGACCTTGGATTGGTGCAAGATTGGTGACCTTGGATCTTGCTGCAATTAGTGGCAACATGATTGAAGGTGACATCCTGAAGTGACAGCCTGGCAGCGCGTGTGCCAGGTGCCAGCTGTACTCCAAGGCTGGCTAGCTCCAGGAGCTGTGTTCACAGCTCTTTTCCTACACAGTGGGCTGGGCAAGGAACCCCAGCTGGGAGTTCTCCAGGGCCCTGCAGTTCCCTGGGAGCACATCCATCTCCAGGGCCCTGCGGTTCCCTGGGAGCACATCCATCTCCTTGGAGGGCAGTGATGGCGCTGCCCACCGCGGAAGGCATCGCCCATGGAGCGAAGGCAGCACATGGCACACAGGGGGAGGTGAAGGGAGGACCTGCAAACATCTGGGCTCATCATTTGCTCCCTTGTTTTGTCTGGGCTCTTTAGTTCCTCCTCCTTTCTGCTCAAGCATAGACATTGTAAAACTGAGGTGTTTTACTCGGTTGCATGCTGGCCAGCTGCCATCCTCAATACCCATCACGAAGGTGGGTGAAGAGAGGTGTGTTGTTTTTTGGTATCCTTTTGGTTCTGGTAGCACATCAACATTGTACTATACTTTATTATTTCTTGTTCAATAAGTAGTCCTGGTATCTCTATGTTTCATGTCTAATTTTGGAGAGCAGGGCCATACCTGTATCGAGGCTCTCTCAATTAGGTGGGCATTTTGTTTGTTTAGTAGAAATAATGCATGATTCTTTTCGCAGTGATGGTTTGAGGGACAAAGAAATTCTTAATTTTGTAATATGTATTACAATCTTCTGAACACAAGTAAAAATGTACTGTGATTTATTTATATAAATCTAGTCTGAAGAAATAAGTTTTGATCTTAATAAAAACTGTAAGAAATTGTGCAATTGTAATTTATTACTATTTTGTATTTAATAAATATTAAAGTCAATTCATTATTCAGAAAGTAAGAAAACACTCTGGAAATGTTTTTGCTCAGTTTTTCTCCACACATAACATGTTTTGATAAAGTACATGAGGCCAGAGAGAAAAAGCTTTTAATTTTACAGCATTCACACATAATTTAGCAGTTTGGATACTGAAACCTCCTCGTGTTCCATCCCATATCGACAGTTATCATGGCAGAAAGATTATTTGACATGTCAGTGGTGAATCTCATCTGTGTTTCATATTAAGAAGAAAATCAAGAAGCTACAGAAGTGCTTTGCTAAATTACCAAAATTAGTAATTAGCATGGCATGCTGGCAAAATTAGCAGTCCTCCTGTCAAGACCTGACATGTAGCTCCAGGAAATTCTGAGAGGTTCCCTGGCAGAGCCCAGAAACAAATGGAAAAGAGCAAAAATATATCTTGTATGACCACACAAACTGCACCCAAAAAGGTAGCATTCCTGTCCTTTTTCCTTCTCTTTTAAACCTGAACTTACACATCCATCAGCAAGAGCCCTACATGTCCATGACTTATAATTAAGAACCTCTTTGTGTCTTTAGGGATAAGTTCAGTCTCTCCTCATTTGGCAGATCTGGCCTGCTTGCACACACCAGATTAATAAAGGGCTGCTGACACGTGGTGTAAGACACAAAACAATATTCCATGCCAATAAGAAATTATTTTCATTCTGCTCTCTTCTTGGGAATATTTGATATCACAGATGCATGGAAAAGAGATGAGAACAGGCCTGTAGTTTTGAACTTGGTACTGTCCTTAATAGAGGGAACACTTTTAGGCCCTGGGTAGACTCCTGCTGGGGTACTGGGAGATGGGTGATTGGCAAGGGACACATCCATAGGCATTTTGGCAGTAGATGCAGTGTTAATTATCCCTCTCTGTCCCATATGTCACTATAAAATACACCTCAGCACAGGAGGTGTATGAACTTCAAAATTGTTTTTAATGCCTTTCAGTAATACTGGTTTCTGTTTCTTTGTTAATAAGCAAGCAAAAGCCTCTTCCTCTGTCAAAACATGCCCACACATTTCTCCTCCTGAGACACTTCCAGCAGAATCATCCTTTAAGTCTTTATATGTGGTCTACAGACTTGAAAAGGGGCAGTGGTTGCACCAGCCTGCTAATGCCTGCAAGCCAAAGTTTGGGAGTCTTCCCTGGAAAAGCCTGATCAATAGCAAGGCATCCCACATGGCCTTAAACCTGAGAAACTATTGCTGGCCAGGGTTTGTGTACAAATCACAAATGGGACGGGACTGCTGTGAACGTGCCTTGAGCTGTTTGATTTTCCAGCATCAGTCTCCTTACATGGTTATGACATCGGGAAGATGCCATCAGCTCACATCCCAGGTAGCAGACCAAGAACTTAATGTTACAGCTTTATAAGTTTTTTGACCAATCACACAAAGCAAAAGCACATTGACAGTAGTTCTATCCAACCACTATAAGCACACACATCTTTGGTTAAATCAATGCTTGCTTATTTTGAATACAACACCTGCTTGTAAACCTTAAAACACAATGCACAGAGCTCCATTATTAAGCTTCAAACTTCCTAATATCTGTGTGAATCACTATCTAGTGAATAAAAGTTCACTAGATGAACTTTTCTGTAGCTTAGGGAGTTATTCTAGACCAGTGTTAATACACAGACCACTGTTCTATTTGTCCTTTTCTTGAAGCCTTCAAGAAACCTTGCTTTTCTACTTTTTAAATAATTTTTCTGCTGACCAATCTCATGGCTGCTGCTTAGCTCTAATCACAGTTCTGCTGTCTCTGAGGCCTGCCCTTTGCAGCTTTCCCAAAGCCCTCTGATTTTGTGGATTCCCACAAGAAACCCTGTAATCCTGCCCAGCTGATCAGCAGGGAGGTGGAAATGAGGGGAGGAGCTCTGCTGTGGCTGCCTGCAAGGGGAATGGCTGCTGAGGACACAGCAGAGCCTGAGAAGTGCCTGAAGTGACAGGGATGTCCCCCAAGGGCTGGGGACATGAGCTGCTACAGAGAAATCAGTGCCTCAGCAAGGAGCAGAGGCACAGAGCAGGGCTGCAAGCTCTGCTCCTAAAGACAGGATCCTGCCAGGAAACCTAGGGACTCCAAAATTAACCTCTCCAGGGAAGGAAATCACAGTGTCGTGTTCTGAGAATGAATTCCTTTGACAATATTGTCACTGGAATGTGACAGTGTTCACAGGGGTTCTTGGATGAGGGAAGAGACAAGAATGCTGACTCCATGTTTCAGAAGGCTTGTTTTATTATTTTATGATATATATTACATTAAAACTATGCTAAGAGAATAGAAGAAAAGGTTTCATCAGAAGGCTGCTAAGAATAGAAAGGAATGATAACAAAAGCTTTTGTCTCAGACAGAGAGTCTGAGCCAGCTGGGCTGTGATTGGCCATTAATTACAAACAAACCAACATGGGCCAAGCACAGATGTACCTGTTGCATTCCACAGCAGCAGATAATCATTGTTTGCATTTTGTTCCTGAGGCCTCTCAGCTTCTCAGGAGGAAAAATCCTAAGGAAAGGATTTTCCATAAAAAGATGTCTGCAACACTGGAATTTGTCACAGTGGGCCCTAGCAGAGGTTTCTCATGTAAGCAGCACATGTTTGTTTCTCCCTGATTGGTGTTCTTATATTGCCATTTAAACAGAATCACATAATTCTCTGGGGGCACTTATGCATTTATCATTCCCATATTAATTAACCACACACTTCAAGCTAGCCCACCACACCATCCCAAAGGTCATGGCTTTAAACCACTCCATAACTTGCCAAAAAACATTCAGTGAATTTGTGTTCCAATACCAGCACATATAGGAAAATCTGTGAATATTCCAAGACATCAGAAGTGCCTGAACAGCCTGGTTCAAAGAGCTTGACTAAAGCTGTCTGATATTAAAGAATCATTTAGAAGTGTCAGAAATGTCAGTAAGCTAACTAGTGTTAGATCCTCACCCAAAGATAAAACTGTCAATAAAAATATTTTTGTTGGAGTAACCATTCTTAATAATAACAACAACAAATTCTATACTGAACCCTTATTTTGTAATTTTCAATTTAGCAGGCAAAATTCTGTTTCAAGACTGTCACTGTAATCCTATCATTTATATCCTGGTAACTGACACAAAAGCAGTCTTAAAGCAATATATTAAATAGAGTTCAGCTACATTAGGTAGCCATTCCATCCCAAAAATGGAATATAGTTTTAATAACCATCTTTTCAAAATGTAACAGTACCCTTTTCCATAACTTCTGCCTTCCTAAAAAAAAATGATATATCATTCCCAACATAAAATATTATTTAAAAAAAACCCTGGATAACATCTGAAAAATAATCACATAGCTTAGAAAAAAATCTGAAATCATCAATCAGTTTTTGTATTTTAGTGAAACTCAAGTCCAAATATTTGCTGTTCCAGTGGAAATATCTCTTCCATCTGCCAGAAGACAACTTTGATATTGGTATTCCCTCACTTGAAAACTTCAACTCTCCAAACATGTTGGCATTTTCCTTTCAGTTCAAATAAATTTAATATAGACCACGTTTCAGGAAAAGAACAGTAAGTCCTCAGAACATCTTTTCTAAGCCTGGCCCTGAATCAATTAGAAATACAATTTTGGACAATAAATAAAATAAGTTTTGCTATTCTTATCAGGAGCTAAAGCTTTCTGTCAGATTTCCCCAAATTAATTCATTTCTTGCATCTTTACCCAATTGTTTGTAAATGCCCCAAGACTCCTTCCCTTTCTACACTACTTAAACTACTTGAAAAGTTAAAGTAGATTGAAACAGAACAAACAATTTCCAATGTGACATTGGAGCTGTATCATCCCTTGATGAGGAAGGACAGGAAGTTACTTCCTCCTACTCTCACTATAAATCCATCTTAAATAAAAAATTTATTGTTCCAAATAATAGGTTGAGATTGCTCAAAAAAAAAAAATCCTTCCTTTTATCAGGAGCATCTTTATGATTGGGTGTGGGGCTCTGCTGAATTGCTTTTCCATTTCCTCCAATCTGCCTGAGAGGTGAAGTCCCACTCTGCCCCACTCGCTCCCTTTTCTGCCCTTGCCCTGCCAAGGCAGAGCAGCAAATTTCAGATGAACCTCCAAAGGTTCTGCAGCTTTTCAGAAGATCTGAGACCACTTGCCTTGGAAATTCCACTGCCAGTAGAAATAACTTCCAAGTGGTATCTAGATATATGCCTGACAGATTTTCATTTAACTGTCAACTGCAGCTATTATTATTATTATTATTATTATTAGTAGTAGTAGTAGTAGTAGTAGTAGTAGTAGTTATTATTATTATTAGTTATTGTTATTATTATTTGTTGTTATTATTATTATTATTTGTTATTATTACTATTATATGTTATTTATTATTATTGTTATTATTACTAATATTATTATTTGTTATTTTTGTTGTTATTGTTATTGTTATTTTGGGGGGTTTTTACTTCTGATACCTGCTGTTTTACCGCCTCCTATCCTCAAAATCTTTCCCTCGGTGATTTTTACTGGACAGATGGGTTCAGCTGTTCTCATTCCTCACATGTGAGTTCTCGCAGTGAGCCCAGGTCCAGCAGACAAGGCTGGTAATGAGCTGCTTCAACCTTTACTCACATTTCATCTGCCACTCACCTCACAGCAATAACATCTTCATCACAGAGGTGTGGATTTGCTCTTCAGATAACGGTCCAAAATTGTAGGGACATTAGGACTGCTGCAGGATGTGAGGACATGATGGAATTAAGCTGCCAGTTTTCAATTTAATTAGTTAATAGTAATGGCCAGGCCTGAAACACTTTTGATGAATGCTGCAAAATCCAAGGTGACAGCAAATCACAAAATCAATAGCTACTCATGTCTGTTCCTAAAGACATCAAATATTTGGTGTCTCCAGGTGTTTGAATAAGTATCTTAATAAAATGTTTGAGGCCATAACACAGCCTGAGATATCAGAACATTCTGACACCTGTCTAATGTAATGTTCAGCCACACAGAGCAAACAGACAAGTGAGAGAGCTGTGTTTATAAAAGGAGCTACCAGAGGATTCAGGGGAACAGACACAACTATCCAGCTGTCCAAATGACAACAATTAAATGAGAAATATCTTCTGTAATTTTTATTTAAACCAAAGGCACAGCAAACTCTAATGCTGCTGTCCTTAAGAGAAAGGCTGTCTAAAGAAAGGAGATTCGCACTAACAGCTCTATATTAATTTCCTTTCCTTTTTGGCACCTGCTGTGAACAGTTTCAAGAAGGGTAATTACTTGTGACAAAGCAAAAAAAATCCCAAAAAAACCACCAAAATGAAATCTGTAAATCATGGTTTTGGGTGCCTGAGTAAACCCCACATTTCAGGGTTTAAGAGGAGTCAGCAGCACTTCAGTGTGCAAAACACCCTGTGTTCAGTGCTGACAATTCCTGGCTCCTCACAGAAGTAAAACACCTCATGTTTCTCAGAGCATTATCTTGTTCCAAAACTGCATTATTTCTCTTACCCAATTCCCCTCACACCCTGTTACATGAATGGCTTTCCCAGTTTGCTAACCAGCCTCAGTTTTAATCTGTGTGCTCTGTTTGCATGGCAAGGTGGTGGCAGATGCAGGGAGCAGCTCCTGTGGGTGCCTGAGCTCCCACCAGGGTTAAACCTCCCAGTCAAGAAACAATTCATCCCTTCTTTTCCACATCCAATGCCTGCAAACAAAACCTGAACTTTTTGACACAGAAAATTTAACACAAAACATTAAAAAAAATTATTCCACCCAAACCAGCTCTATGACAGTGACCTCAGCTAGAGTTTATCATAATAATACATATAATATTCTCATAGAAATTCATGTGTGACTCCACATTACCTCTGTTTAATTCACCTTTCTGCCTCAAATGTTCCAGCAGTGGTTTTGTGTTTGTTTTGAATTTCCTAGTAAGTACCAAGGGTGTGCTGCAGACTGTGCCTAAAATAGCATCTGGTTTGTAATTACTGCCTGGAACCTAAATTACAAAAGCCTGTTGCTCCATGAAAAGATATAATTATTGAAAAGATCTTTTATGCATGGTTCGTCTGCATGCTCAACCATTAATTAAATCATTACCATCTAATCCTGCTCATAAATGGAATTGCACAGATTCCCAAATTCCTGAACCTACAAAAAATTCATTTCCAAGTGAAAAATTACCATGTTTATTGAATAACTAAAGGAAAGCATAATGCCTCTATGGAGAGTGGAGCTCCAAGCAGGGCCTTTTATCTCTTTTCTTCATGGAGGGCTATATAATCACCAAGTTGTTAATTAAGGGGTAAAAGCAATTCTGGCTTAGCCACTGCAGGTACATGGGACAAAAGCTAATTGATCCCAAACCTATTTTCTGGGTACCAATCTGCACCTGCCATCACAACTTCAGTCTGGCAGCACAGCCTTTTTGCTCCAGAATTTTGCCCAGACATCCCAATTTTGACTTCCAATATTTTTATTTTTTCCCTGCAAGCAGACACACACATCAGACACTCATGAAACTTCTGAGCTTTCTTCATTCTGATCTGCTTACCAAAGGAACAGGACAGGAGAGGGGGTGTATAAACACAGATTTTTGTGCTGCCCAGGGCTGCGTGTCAGGCAAAATCCAAGGACTGGTGTGTATTTCAAGAGCTTAAAACAAATCCTTGGTATCCTCTAGATCTCCTTCCACCTACTGACACAGTTCCTGTGCCAAGTGTGACAGCTCTGAATTGTGCCAGGGATGCTGTGCAGGGAGAACTCAGCATTCCCTCTTGGGGCTCCTGGGGAAAGAACCAGCAGAGTGAGAGCAGGAGGAGCTCACCCTCCCCTGGTGGGACTTGGGAGCCTCCACAGTGCCTGGGAGCTGATGGACAAGCTGTGGGAGACCTTCAGTTTCCAGTGTTTTCCCTTCTGCTGCTGGGAAAATTTCCCCTATCTGTCTTTCTTGCAGATTGTCTCTGACACAAAGACTTCTTTTCCTCCAATGTGAAGATTTCTGCATCCCCCTGCTGATGGCTGTGCTTATGTTGCAGTAATTCTGAGTAATGTCAGGCATGGATGTAAAGGGAATGCCCCATTTCCAGCAATATAAAGGAATGCCCCATTTATCTCCAGTAATGTAAAGGAATGCCCCATCTCCAGTAAATTAAAGGAATGCCGCATTTATCTCCAATAATGTAAAGGAATGCACCATCTCCAGTAAATTAAATGAATGGCCCATTTCCAGTAATATAAAGGAATGCCCCAGTAAGAACCAGCAGGGCTCAGTTGGTAATTAGTTTATAATTAGGAGGCTGCTCTCTCAGGTTAAGGTACTATAAAGTTCCAGGGAATTGTTAAGCTGTTCACAGCACTCTGATGCTACTAAACTAGGAATATATATAAAGTCCTAGAAATACCCTAATGTAAACACATCAGAAATGGAAGGATGGGAAATCCAGACAAAATAGAAATCCATCTAGAGTGTGTCTTCTACACATGAAAATGGTGAGACTTTGCAATATTTAATTTGAGGCTGCCTGACCAAGAATTTTAATCTTTAAAAATGAAGTGAGCTTTGCAGTATTTCCTTTGATCTATCTTTAAGTCACAACCTGGGTAATCCTCTAAACAAATTCTCCTTCATGTTGTAATTTTTCATTCAATAAAGACATAAACACCTGTTCCAACATCCTGATGTCAGGAGTGGTGGGCATCACTCCTGATTATGCAGAGGAAGCTGAACAAGCCCAGTCAAGGAAGATGACCTTCTTCTATCATGAATCCTCACATCATTCACTGTGTCTCTGGAAAAAGCCCTATGGTGGCTTTAGAAAGATGAAGGTTTGGGTTTTACTGAACTGGATGGATGAATTCCAGTATCACTGTGGACAAAAGAATGCAATCTGATATGAATATTTTGCCTTCAGTCCCTGACATTTCTTTCTGCACTGCCTACTCTGGACATTGCCCTTGTGTTCCTTGGTTTGTGTTCTGGATATAAAAGCATTTCCCTTAAGCCAATAAAATGAAAAACACAGGAAATATCCTGGGAAATGCTAAGAAAAGTACAGTGTAGATCTATTTCTCGTCTCCAAAATAATCTTACTTCATACATTTTTGCAAGTAATTTCCTCCTTCCTCTGCCTTCCTGCCTTCCAACTCCTTTGGCTGCATGTACACATAGAAGGTTTTCCCTGGGGATGTCTATTTTTCATTAGAAGTGCATTTCTCCTTCAGACACATAGAATTTATTCAAAATGTGTCCCACTAATCATATCTTCTCTAGAAAAAATGTATTTCAAAGGATCAACCATTTATTTCATCTTGCTCCTGCCTAATGCACCAGGAAATGTCCCCCAGAATGACGCCTGCACAGGATGAATTCTACATGGCTCACATATGCAAATGTGGATTTTCATACAAATTCACATGACTGGCTTTGAAGCTCTCAGCCTTAAACAAAACCAGGGAAATGAAGATCAAGGAGAGATCATTTCCAAGTGGCACAGCTCTGAGTCTGTTCCTAGTGCTTCCCATCCCTGAAAATGGACTTTAGGTGCAGCTCAAGTTTAGTTCCAGGTTAAGTTAAGCCTAGTTCCAGCTCCCCATGGAAGTTCCCAGGTGTTTATACAGAGGTCAGAGCCTGTGCTGCCTCACAGGTGTAAGATGATTCCCACACCTTCAGCTGGAACCCCATCAGATGGTTTTGTTTCTGTCAAGATGGTAAAGTGGACAGGGTGCCAGCAATGGGGAAGCAAGTCTAGAGTATTTGGGTGAGAGTTTAATTTAGAACTGATTTTTAAAATGATATTTTTGCTTTATTAATCCAAATTACTTCTGAAACAAATTCAGAGAAAATGGAGATATTTCCAATAACCCATCATTATGTTTTGCCAATTTTAAATAAGCCACTATAAAATTTAAAAAAAAACATTAGAAAAGGGAACATTTACATAACACAATAAGGATCATTTAAGAAGTTATAATCTTCAAAATGTTGTACAGGTATGATTACCTAAATTACTGACAATGTCAAAGAACAGTAATAAAAGAAATCCTAAAAATACTTGGAAACTTATGTAAATAAGCCACTATAAAATTTTAAAAAACATTAGAAAAGGGAACATTTACATAACACAATAAACATTGTTTAAGAAGTGATAAACTTCAAAATTTTGTGCAAGTATGATTATCTAAATTACTGACAATTTAGATAATCATTTTATTACTGAATAATAAAAGAATCCTAAAATAATAAAAGAATTTATTATTAATAAATAATAATAAATTATAAATAAATAAAAGGAAATAAATAAATATAAGTAAATAAAGTAAATAAAGCATGAAATAAAATAAAATATATGTAAATAAAGTAAAGGAAATAAATTATAAATAAATAAATGAAAGAAATCCTAAAAATACTTGAAAACTTATAAAACTAAGTGTAATGGTTTTTTAGAGAATTTTTGTCATTTTGTGATATTTCCTGCATAATTTTTTATTATTTGAACAAGACCTGCCACTGTACAGTCAGGAACATCCAGGACTCTCTTGTATTTCCAGCAGACTTCTGGTCAGCTGCATTCCAAGGCTTTTTCTGTATTTTTTTCATTATCTTTTTCATGTAAAATATAACTGGGTATCCAGGTCTTCTTCAGACACTGATTCTCCACATCCAGTTCTGGTAAGTTACTTAAATCCTTGTCATCTCACAGATCTAATCCTTTCCCAAATCTCACAAAAATGTATCATTAGCACTGAAAGATTCAAACCTGCAGCTTTGGATTTGGGTACCTAAATTCCATCCAAATGCTTTTGTTAGGCCTTTAAATGCATTCTGAATTTTAATCACACAAAATTTCACTTTTTTTTTCATCAGTGTTATGTGTTCAGAATTTTTCCTTACAGTCAAGGTAGAACTAAGACACTGGGTGAGCATTTCAGCTTTCACTTTGTTTCTGAGAAAGTGTCTGGAAAAATCAGAATGTTCAGGATGAGAGAAGTAAATTAACTCACCCATACTAGTTGTGTTTAGACTTCAGGAGATTTTTTCATGTGGCCTTCACGTGATCTATGATTTTCGAATTTGTGACTTCTAATAAACTTTGCTCTTTCTGGTGATGTATTTAGAATTTTCTGCAGTTTTGAGTGTCTGGTGGAGCTCATGTGGCAGATTCCAGGCAGTGCTGTGACCTGGACACAGCCACGACTTTGAGATGGCAGAATTAGAGCCCTCCCTTTAGATTTAATTTTTTGGAGACCTTCTGGCCATCTGCTAAGAAACCACAAGTGCTGCTGACTCCATCCAACCTCTGAGGGAAGCTTTCCACTGGGTTTGCTGGAAGGTTCTTAGTCCAGACTTGTGACGGTGTTCACAGGGGTCTTATGCTGAGGATAGTGATGAGGATCTGACTCCATGTTTCAGAAGGCTTGATCTTTTATTTTATTATATATATTACATTAAAACTATACTAAAAGAATACAAGAAAAAGTTCTCAGAAGGCTAGCTAAGCTAAGAATAAACAGGAATGATAACAAAGGCTTGTGGCTCAGAGAGTCCTAGCCAGCTGGGCTGTGATTGGCCATTAATTACAAACATCCAACATGGGCCAATCATAGATCCACCTGTTGCATTCCACAGCAGCAGATAACCATTGTTTACATTTTGTTCCTGAGGCCTCTCAGCTTCTCAGGAGGAAAAAATCGTAAGGAAAGGATTTTTCATAAAAAGATGTCTGTGACACAGACTACCCTGGAGTCTCTGCCTTTCAAACTGTTGCTGCTCCCAAATTGCAGCAAACAATTCCTGTTACAGCTTTACATTGTGATTTAAGCTCTGAGTTTGCATGGCACAGTCCCTCTAACACAGGAACGCATCAGTGCAGTCCCTCTGTGACTCATTAAAATATTTTAATCAAGTTTTAGTGCACTTTTCATGCAAAGAGTAACTGCTCAATGCTATCTCAGTAAAAACAAAACAAAATCAGAAACCAACAACAAAATTCCAAATTAAAAAAATGTTTTAAATAAGCTCCAAGTTCGTGAAAGAACAATCTATTCTGCCCTCTTTTAATTCAGGTATAATCAGTTTTCTGGCCTGTTCTTGTGTTTAATAACCCTACTGGGAATATTGCCATTGACTACAATGAGGAAAAATAAAACCTGGTTCAATAGATGCTTCAGCTTATAAAATAATAATCCAACAAGTTGCTTAACATGGTTTTGCTTAACCTGTTCACTTATTTTCATACCTAAAATACAAGGTCCAGAACACATAGGAAATTAACAAAGGACTGCAGTGCTTCTTTTTGTCCAGTATTAAAAAACTAAATTCTCATTTAAAGATATTATTAAGTTGTGTGAATCATCCTTATTGGAGGGATATGTCACAGTCATGGGAAGAAGGAGAATGACGGATAGTAGCAAAGAATTCATGTTTTCTGACAGGCCCATTATGAACTACAGGGAATTTCTGCCACCTCACAATTTTAACCTTCCAACATCTGTGTCAGAATCATGGAATCATAGAATCATAGAATTTATAGAATGATAGAATGGCTTGTGTTGGAAGGGGTCTGAAAGATCAACCATTCCAAGCTCAGGGCCCCATCCAGCCTGGCCTTGGGCACTTCCAGGGATGGAAGGAGCAGCCACAGATTCTCTGGGCAACCTGTGCCAGTGCCTCACCACCCTTACAGTAAAGATTTATTCCTAAAATCCCATCTAACCTTGCCCTCTGTCATTTAAAGCCATTACTGCTTGTCCTGTCAATATAAACCCTTGCAAAGAGCCCCTCTCCACCTTTCTTGTAGCTCCTTTGGGCACTAGAGGGCGGCTGGAAGGTCTCCCTGGAGTTTGGAAGCAAAAATAAAATACACAAACATTCAGTAAAAAAATTTTAAACTTATGTTTCTATAGTTGTAATTAAAAATATACCTTAAGCAAGTAAAAAACTATATTAAGATAGTGAAAAGTTTATAATGTAGAAGTATAATTATATAAAGTAAGCTAAGATTTTTAAAGTTATAATAGAAATCTATATGTTCAACAACCTATTAATTAAAATATCTGCAATACAGCAAAATTAAGAGTGATAATTAAAAAAACAAAATAAACTTTATAACATCTATCCATTAAACTAGAAAGTTATATATTATCTTATAACAAAAAACTTATAACTACTTTAAACTATAACCAACAACTTACTGCTTTAAAATCTTACATCCTCTAAAACTAATGTTTATCTAAGCAAAAATCATGCTTAAGCCAACAATGGTCCCATTCCTTCCTTAAAAACAACAATAATACCTGTGGAAACTGCACTGCACAGCTTTCTGTCCCTTTATCCCCTGATAACATGTTATTAAATGGAAACATTTTGCCCCTCTCCTGCCAAAGCAGCACAGGGACACCACTGAAGGAATGGTAATTAATACTGCTGCTGCTTCTTCTCACCAACCCCATTGTTTTGTTATCAAACCCCTTATCCTGACCCTTCTCATCAGAAATCCCCAGGTGAGGAGATTGAGAATTTTCTCCATAAGAATTCCTTTTAAAGCCAAATTAACAGGTTTTGCTGATTCAGCTGGCTTCTATTTTTGGTGCCTAGCTGGGAATATGTGTAGGGAAAGAGACAAATATAATTTACAGCAAGATCTTAGAGCAGGTCCCCTTGTGACATCAGCATGTAGACACTCAAGGCTACTCATTACTTCTGAAAATCTTGTCCCATTTAAGTGCAGCAAATTCAGGGGCATGATTGCAAACAGCTCCCATTGCTCCAGACACTTGAAATCTATTCATCTGTCTGTCTCTATCAGATACAAACAGCATTTATTTGATGTATTTCCCAGCTATTCAAGAGAGCACGAGTAAAAATATCAAAGTTTTGAGCCTCTGCAATACATTCCATAATAAACACCCCCCCAGTTTTAGCCTTGTTTATTTTTATGAGGCTTTGCTTTTAGGGGATTTTATTTTGTTCCAGTGCACTTTCTCCTCACATCAAATTCAGAGTGGTCTTCCACTCATCTTATCTTTCCTACATTACTGACAGTCTTTTTGAGTTTGAACAACATTATCAGAGAAGTAATCAGTGTTCTGCTGAAGCTACAGGGATTCGAGAGATACTCTGAAACCACATTACTCAGAAGCTCCTGGCTGCCATTTGGGATAAATGCCTGTATTGGAGGAAGGAATATATCATGTTATTCATGCCTATGATCCTTCATCATATGGAGAAAGTTTTACTTCAAATAATGAATCAGAAAGCAAAGCAGCAAGAGAGCCATAAAGAAAAAAAGGAGAGGAGAGGAGAGGAGAGGAGAGGAGAGGAGAGGAGAGGAGAGGAGAGGAGAGGAGAGGAGAGGAGAGGAGAGGAGAGGAGAGGAGAGGAGAGGAGAGGAGAGGAGAGGAGAGGAGAGGAGAGGAGAGGAGAGGAGAGGAGAGGAGAGGAGAGGAGAGGAGAGGAGAGGAGAGGAGGTAGGAAAATGTGATGGGAAAAAAATGAGACAGGACTGGAATTAAAGGCAATGATGTAGAAAAATTCCTGAGAGCTTTAATGGGTTGTCAAAGAAGATCTGCAAATCCTCCAAAATAAATGAAACAAAAAAAGCAGAGCCATATAAATTCATATAAAAATGAAATGGAGCAAAGTGTCTCATCTGTTATTTCAGGATGCCAAAATTAAACTACTCTACCTAATAAACTAAAATTGCTGTCTATGAAATGCTACTTTAGTTTATGAAATATGCGGCCTGTACTGGTTCTAAAGATTAACCTGCATCAAAATATCCAGTCTGTTTCTCCTGGAAAATTCCCTTAGCTTCTATGGCCTCTGATACTAAGGAACCATAATGTTATGGTATCCATTCTCCTTGATTCAATCAAATTCATTATTTACTTGCTTTAACTGGACTACATACAATTAATGAGTGAGCATGTGAGTGGCTTCTTCCTGGGCTGGTAAACAGGAGGAACAAGTTTTCTTAATGTTCTCAGTTTAATCAATATATCTACAATAGCAAAGGAGAACATTTCAGAAGTGAAAAGTGCAAACCCTGCACTGAGGGCTCTGCTGTGCTCCCTAAACCCTGACCTACATCAGGATGCTGTGACACCTTCAAACGAATGTGGGGTCAATTGGATCTTCTGATTCTCCATTTCATCTCCAGGCACACCAGGAGAAATATGCTTCTTTCTTTCCCAAAAAAATATAGGCTTTTATGTGCCTCTATGGTACAAAATAAACAACCCCAGGTAGGTTTAAATTAGCAGATGATATTTGTGACTAGTGAAAAAACAATCTTTCATTAACCTTCTAGAGAGACGTAGCTTTAAAAGATGTGATCCAATAAAGTCTAAATGGGAATTAATGTTTTCCCAGTTCCCAATTCCCACTCATTAATGCACTAAATGACTGATGCCACCCTAAAAATCTTTCCCTATTAGCCAGGTATCTCAATTTGTACTCACAGACACATAATATTGAGGAAAAGTGTACTAGAGAAGCTGTTTTTCCACAGTAATTGTCATTCATGAAAAGTGCTAAAAATACAGCCATGAAAAGCAATCTGTTTCTCTGAGTTCTGTGTTTCCTTTTCTGCCATTTTAAAAAAAAATGAATGTCTATTTATGGAAAGCAGATATGTTTTTTTTCTTATGATTCAGTATCTTTGGTTGCAACCCCTGGTATTTCTGCACCCATGAATTGTGTGGGATTAATAGCAGGAGTAGTGAAGGTCCTTTGGGGGTTCTGTTTCCAAGCTAAGATCCAGATGTTACCACATAATTACATTTCTTCCATAAACCTCCTCTTAAACCTAACATTAGCAAGCCTCTTTAAGGCTGTTTGTCTATCAGTGGAAATCATAGAAATCAACTTATCATTTTGGTACCTGGACAAAAGGAATGTAAAACAAATAAAGTAATGGAGAAAAGAAACTGTAACCTTTTCTTCTCCATTTTCTGCATTTTCCTGTCACAATCTTTCACAACTCTTCCACAATGACTGCCCCAAAGTTTAGTGCTGTTTTTTTTGCAATCCGCAGAAGTTTTTGCTTAGAAAAAATGATTATATTACTATTTATTATAATTTGGATTTTTTCAGTATCTCACATCCCTTCAATTCATACTTACATTAATGATTGTTCCTCCTTGTACCTTGCAGACCGATGTTATAATTGGTATCTAAATTCTTAATTTGAAAAATCCTGCCTGACACAAATATTACTCAAGAAAAAGAGATTTCCATCAACTACTCAACTTCTTTTTGTTTCAGGTTAAGCCCAGAGGGCTCAGCACAGTGTAAGAGCCATGCTTGAAATGCTTGATGAAGTCAAGTTTGTGCTTCTAGGACTGGATTTTCACCAAAAGAGTTAAAATTGCTACTGGGAGGGAATTATTCATTCTGGAATGCTTCACATTTTCGCTTCTTTTCTACACATTTTTTTTTCTTTCATTTTGGTAACATCCTCTCTAATGTAAGGGACGAGCCCCAGCATTTCTGTAGATGTAGAACCCATGAGGAGATCACTAAAAATACTTGAAGTGGATATGACTATTAATTCTGAAAGCAGATTCTCTACCATTATCTTGCACTATTGTTATTCTGCACTGAGGATGCACCAGAAGGTAGCCAGATTTTTCCTGCCAGGTTTTCTGCCTGCAGACATGAGCCTTTAGGAGGTGTGCACTCAGTATTATGGTTTTTACAATCACCCATCTGACAAATAATGTGCAACTCCCCTGTTCTCTCTGGGCTTCTTTAGGAGCCCCAAAAGCTCCAACAGCAGGTCATATTTTATTTTTTTTAATAAAAAAACAAAAGCTGAAGCCTTAGCTCTGAATGCTCCTGATCTAAAGGAAGACTTCATAAATGGAGATGTCAAATATTAAGAAATGTCTTCTGCAATAAGTCAGGCATATGAACAAATCAAAATTGGATTTAAAAGGTCTGAGAGTCTCAAGCAGGGACTGTTACTATGTGTTTGTAATCTTCCTGGGAAATTATAGCTCATCTCTTTGGTGATATTAAAGGTAAACATTCAATAAATGCCAGCAATGCTGTTGCTGTTAGGTTTTGGGAGAAGCAATGCCATTATGAATGGATGCAGTCACTCAACAGCACCTTCTTGCTTATTACTGCTGTTGGAGAAAAATAAATCTAAAATACTACACCAGACATGTTGGAAGCCAATACTTTTCTCTCCTGCCAGCTGGTAACTTGGTGTTCAGTTTCAAGGCAAGGTACAGATCTATGGCTGTGCTTTTTGTGCAAATATAAAACACAAGCAAGTTGTTTACCTGTTTGAATGGAGGCAGCTTAAATGCCTGGATCAGCTGGCACAAAATGCATGTCTAAATGTGCCTTCCAAGATTTCCTCTGAGCTGAAAGTTCTTCTCAGGGCAAGCTAGAACTTAGACTGGCAGCTTGTTATTGCAAAGATGACACTGATAAATTAATTATTAGTCTTGCATTGTTGGGGCAAGGGTGTTGTTTGTGTTTCCATAAAAACCAATTTTGCTTTATAGATGTGATCATTACTGGGTGATTAATCTGGATCAGCAATTTATGCTCTACAAACTGTCTGGGAACTGCTTTCAATGTGTTAGGTCCTTGAAGTGTGTTATTTTTGGTCAAGGTCACACAGCAGTTTTGCTGTTCCTTGATTTATTGAAGCTTAACTGAAAGAATGGGAAATGTTCTTAAAAATATCCCTCACTGATGCATCCAAACACCACCACTACAGCAGCAGCAGTGTGGTCATCACCATTCTGGGATCATATTCCTCAGGGAGAGAGGGAAGAATCAGAACGGGACACTGAGAGGACAGACTTCAATTCCATAAAGCATCTAAAGAAATTCTTGCTTTAAAGCCTGCCATTATGTTAAGTATATGCACACAAACTTCAAAGTCAAATGTTAGAAGGGAAAAAAATTTTGTCAGTAAAGTGAGAATTTTAAAATAAAAATTTTTTAAAAATCCTTATTGAAAAGTACCAGAAAGCTGTAGAAATAGGTTTGGAGGGGACCTCAGCAGATTAAATATATCTCTTGCCTGTCCTGGCACAATTTTAGCTGTGAGTTAAAGCCCAGGTAGTGACAACTGGCCAAGAACTCTTCGACCTGGTCTGAGTCAAATACAAAGAAATAAAATTCTGCTGCAATTCTGCAGCTGTAGCAAAAGGAGGAGGTTGACAAAAATGAGCAGGTAAAACTGAAACTGCTGAGAAAGTCTCTAGAATGACTACAACTCCAAGAGCTGTGCAGGTGACTGAAATGGCCACAGAGCCCTGGGATGATCAGTGTAAATAAACATTAACAGGCAAGGACTGAGGATGGCAAAATACTTCCAGAAATCCAGTGGGTTCATGTTCAGCAAGAGGCAAAAGCCTTGATCTGTAATTCATCTCCTTGCAAAAGTGCAGATGTTGCAGTGTTTTGGAAAAACAAATCATTAATGCCACCTGTGGATACAGGAGCTGAGTTACAGAGGTAAAATGAGTTGTTTGCATTCATTCTGAGAGTTCATTTGAAAGGCAAATACAGACTCTGGGTGTTCATCTCCTGAATATGCCAGCCTGAACATCAGAGAGAGCAGGTTCCTGCTCACACCTAAGAACTTGGGTTCCCTTTTCAGGGGAAATTATTATCATATTAGACCTAATTTTGGACCGGTTTGTAGTTGGTGAAGTAGCCAGGTACCAATCGCAAGGTATGGATTAAAAAATCAAAAGGAATCTGGTTCATGGTGCAAGGATCTGGTGTCGATGCCAATCCTGCCTCAGCTCTGGTACCTCTGCTAAATTAACATGAGACTTGCCCACACAGGAAGGGCACTTCAAACCTGCTGAATTGTCACTGCAACAAGGAAATGAGACATCTTTTGTAAGGAAAGAAATGTAAGGAAATGAGATATCTTTTTTTTTTTTCTGTTATCATGTGAGTATTTTGCAAGGCGAAAATAAAATGTAATGAACAGTTCATTAACAAAAGGTATTTAGGGTCAGAAAACATAGCTGTAGTATCCACACTAAGGGCAATACTGGAAAAAGAAAAGCTGCTGACTGTTAAAACCCTCCAGTGTTACGTTTTCCCTATACCTGACAGTATGCGAAGTATGATGCACAAACACTTTTCTAAATAAAAAGTAAGGAGCAGTTGCCATGGAGACATCATGTGTTCCCTTGGGGCTTGAGGAAACACAATTAGCCTACAGGATGGTTTTCAAACACTTCAGTTTGAACCTTTTGGAGTTTCAGCAATGTAGTGATCTGGTGAAATAATTCTTCATGCTGTCTGCATTTTTTCAGCCAATGCATATTACTGTGTGTCCAAAAGTAAAGATTATGGAGGAATAGCTCTCATTCAGATATTTTAAATTGAATTTATAGAAGGGAAATCTTCAGCTTTGACTTTTTATCACTAGATTAAAAAACACCATCAGTTAGTGCAGAAATCTCTTTTTTTCTCTTAAAATCTTTCTGATTTTGCAACGATAAAAATTAATTTTTCTTGCACCATAAATGGGTTTCAATAAAGACATTTGCTTTTCTTTAAACTCCTACTGAAGGAAACAGTGGTTTTTTCTTGGCTTATTATCCCAAGTCAGCTCTCATTAGAAAAGAGTAATCAACGATTTGTGGAGAGGAGTGTGTTTCATCAGATAAACACTCTGCTTCTGATTTGACACCACTCTCTGCTTGATTATACAGGCTGAAGCTGAATTCTGAATTTCTGAAGCCTTCTATGCCTTCTATGTGTGCACCTTGCATTCATTAAGGGGTGAAGGGAAATAATTCTAACAACTTTTTAGCCCCCATCCCTGTGCTGAGGTGTGGATAGGATAGCACATTGTTATTATTAGCAAGGTCTTTGGGAAGGATCTGTGCTTCCAAACAGAAACCTCAAGGGATTAATCACTCAGGCTAAGAGCTGTTATGTGCTTTTAACACTCCAGATGAAGTGAGGTATTCCTGATTGTCAGACCTACCAAAACTCTTTGTATTTCTGATAATTTACACCTTCCTTTAATCACCTGAGCCGCTTCTCAAAGGAAGCCAATTAGCTTCAATGAATCTTTGCATATCATTGCATATAAACAAAAGAAACCCGTATTTCTTGGTAGGTTTTTACTGTAATGGCAACTCCACCTCGTTTTCTTTTCTTTAAATCAGGCTAGTAGGTCATATTGCTCTGATTTGAATGCAAAAGGAACAGGTCTCCAGAAATAATTCTAATTAGGACAAATACAGATAAACTTTCTATTTGCACACCGCAAAAAATGTCAGGTAACAAAATGTTTTGAGATCCTGTGCAGAAAAACAGCCCTAATTTTACTACAGTTAATTGTGAAGGGCAAATAGAGTCTCAGAAGATGATCAACAGTGTTTGTTTAACAGTAAGGATTATTAAAAAACCAGAAAGCAATTCACCACACACATCAGAGTGTGTGTTACTTCATGATCAAATAGTCTGTCTTTGCTGCTGTGACTTACCCACTTCTGGTACCCCAAAGAGCACTGAAGTGCAGCTCTCAGTGCTGACAATCACAATCATGCCAAAATCTGCAAATTAAACATTATTCTACTTACTAGCAGAAGCTGCAGAAAGTTTCACTATGGTATCAAATGAGTAATAAGCAGCTCAGGAAGACAGAAAAATGGAAGTTTATGAAAAATTCAGTAAAGAATAAAAATATACAACATTATGATCACTGTTTTCTTCTTGCCTTTTCCATATCAGACACATACAGGAAGTCAGAGACCAAATATTTTCTTCTTTGACAGGAAAGACCTGATCAAAACAATTTTTGTCAATGAAAGCCAAGTGCCTGGAGACCAGAGCTATACATCAGAACATTCACATATCAATAAGGGCATAACATTACTTGAAATATAATTTGTGGAAGTTATTAAACAGGTCTGCTGGAACAGAACTGTGACTTTAATATTGTGAGCAGCAATTTGGAGATCCTCTTTCACAGATGTGTCATCTTGTCTCAACTGACATATGTTCCAAGATAAATTATATCCAACATTTTAAAATACACATTTTCATCTCTTAGCAGTTTGACAGGAGAGCTGTCTTCCCCTTTAGTCTATTGAACTTATTTTGTTTTACTTTATTGGTTAGTTCGATTTTTAAAATGTATAATTAAAGTTTCTTTATAATTTGCTGCCATTTGAACATGCTCTTCATAAAACCAGAAAACTTTCTGATCATTTTAGAATGTGAACTAAAAGGCAATTTCAAATCCTTTTAAAGATGTATCTACTAAATTTTCAGATCTAGTCATCAATGAAACCAGGAGAGATGAAGAGTGTCAGATAATTTAAAAGTGCATTTAAGGTATTCATATCTTATTTTCATGTGTCTAAGTCCATTAAATCATTGAACCCAAATTTACAGCTGTGAAATTTTGAAAAGACAACTTGTGAGTCCAAACAGAAACTTGTGAGCAAAGAAAATGGTGTGCAAATATAGAAAACAAGCATTAAATATAATTAATTTCACAAAACCACATCCTAAGTGAAGTGAAATAAAACCCAAAACCTGTAAATTCAAGCATGAATTAATTTTTGAGCATAGCCCAGTCCTTACAGTATAGCAATATCTACCAAATAAATAGCATTCCTTTTTCACCTATGACTGCACATCACCTATCAAATGTATTCCCGGTTAATAAATCAAGTGCACAGTGCTTCTTGACTTTTTAATTATTCTGGGATTCTCTTAACCTACTCTTTTGGTAGGATCATATCAAATTTTGTAAGTAGGACCTAAATATCAAGAATTTTTGAATCATGAGTTGTAGGAAAACTTGTTTTATATGTAAGCATAAACACGTGCAACAAATAATTTTATCAAAGAATAGAGTTGAGAGTCAATAATTCTGTTTTTTCCTCTTCTGCAGAGTGGGTAATAACAACTGATCTTGAGCAATATGTCTTTACTAAGCAAAATATCACACAGCACAGAAAATCCACATGTAATTCATTCTGCCATCCATCAGACCTCTCCCTGCCCTGCAATGCTGCAGACACAGAGTTTATTCCTTTACCAAAAAAAATCTCACCCCAGAATCTCAGCCTAAAGCAGAAGCACCAATAACTGCAAAAAAGATTGGGTATGAACATCTCTTCAGGTTTTTTTTATTTTTACATTTTCAGGCAAGTGAAAGCTGAGAATAGATTTTAGAATGAAACAAAGCCATAGTTTGAGTGACAGTCTTTAGAATTAGAAATAAAATCATATTCTCTCATAAAAGATACCTGCTTTTTAACTGCCACAAACAAAAGACTAAAAACAGAAAAACCTATTGAGCCTACACTCAAACCCACAAATGATAGGTCTCCTGTGAAATAACTCTAACCACCTCCAGCCCCTCATTCCTTTGTTTTTTACTTCTTTTGGATTATTTGTTTCTGTGGTCCTAGTTTTGTTAAACATCACAGCAAGGCAGCTTCTTCCAGAGAAAAATGACATTGCAATAACTCAAGGGGTGAATTTACTTTTTGAGCCTTGGGGATTATTCTGTGAAACACTGAAATTATGTATTGGCCACATGGCAAAACCTTCTTGAAGCATAGCAACTGCACAGGTCAGAAAAAAAAAAAATTGCAGCAGGGTAGAAATCCTGATTTTCTTTTTTTCCCCTGTATTGGTGGTGTAGTGATCACCATCAGAACTCTCCTCAAAATGGATTCTGCATTCTAAAGAGTGAAGGCCTCTCAGTCATTGCACCTGAGATTAATTTATTTATTTTCACATTTTCCTACAAGATAAAGCTGAGAACTGAGAAAGCTCAGAGCTTTTTTACAACACAGCTTTACATGCACAAATTGTAGGTCTGGTAAATACTTTTGTGTATTTCATTGAAATATTCTGCTTTGAATAAAATGCACTGGAGAAAGTTGTGATTTAAGCCACCTCTTTTATGTAATGTCAAGGTTCTTGATTTCAGTAATTTACTGGCTGTCATCAGAGAAAAGTAAAAAGCCTTGACTTTATTTTGCTCCTGTTGCATTTTTTTAATAGGAAATATTGTACTAATCTATTCAGAAGATTTACTGGCTGCAAGAGAGCCATGTAATCATCATTAGGTTGCTGTCCTCTAAAGAGTGTTATAATATCTGGTATAAAACACAAAATACTTGTATGAGAGAGAACCAAGAACAGGAGGGAGAGGGAGAGTTTTTTCCTTTTCCAGTGTGTTTGTTGACTTTAAAATGATGATAATTGCAGTTCTATACAAGCACTGAAGGAATTAACAAAGACACAGGGGGGGTCATAGTGAAAAAACCTCCCATTTTTCCATCCTACACATGCATTTTGATGAATCACTAGGGATTTCATCCACAGCATCCTTTACTGTTTCCAACATGAACCTTCTTTCTTCATCAGCCAGGAACAGCAAGGCAGAGTTTTGCTTGGTATGAGGCAAAGGTGTGTGGGTTAAACACCTCCAGAAAGCTTTCAAACCTAAAAAATGGGATTCTCTCAGCTCAGAATGATCCTCAGAGGATACAACACTGGCAGAGCAAATATCCTGGCAGCTATTCCTCACCCTCCTGGCACGGTAAGAATTTAAGAACAGGGGGAAGTATTTGGAGCCAGGATCACAGCAAACACTGGCACTTCTACTCAAATCCATCCTTTGGAGGCTGTGCTTAAGGACACCTTTAATTCCAGCTCATGCCAACCAGGTGCTTCTGCTTTTAGTGCTCAAAGAAACTCCTGGGTTCTCCTTAGAAATTGTAACACAGGTAATCTCAAAGCCACTTCCTTTTCCTCCAGATGCAGTCTGAGCTGTCTCAAGCTCTGCCAGAGATTAAGTACTTAAATATATGATTAGGCCTTTCTATTTCCACAAGAAATTTCTTTGTGCTTAATGCTTCCCTTGCAAGTCCTATTGCCACTCTCTTGGTGTGATTGTGCAGTGCTATTGAACTCTGTGCCTCAAAGAGTAATTTAGCCCTATCTACCTTTTCTCACTGCTAAATTAAAAGGTTTCAGTCCCTCATCTGCAATTTAACCATATCCATACTATTTAAAAAGAGAGGAATTCTATGCCCCTCCTACCTCAGTAATTTTTAAGCTGATATTTTAGAAATTAATCTCTCCCAGGCTGTTGGAATGTGAAAGAAAAGCACAGTTCTCATCAAGTATCTATGCAGAAAATATTAACATTATTACCCTCCATACATTCATTTCTCTTTCAAACAAGAGACAGCAAGACTTTATCTTAGTACTGCAATATTATTATTCATACTCCAGTTATTTGATTCAATTTGATGTAAAGAGCTCCAAATCATTTTAGCCTTGGATATTGAGATTTAAGGTGAAGTTAAATTACCTTTTTTTTTGGCTAAAGAGTGAAGCATGACAGCTTTGAAGCAGAAACCTTCTTCCATATCAGGGTCATGGTGCTAGGAAAAGAAGAACACATTCAGTCCAATTTTTGTAGTACAGAGTTGTAGTGGTTTTGGTTTGTTAATCTGAGATTTTGTTAATTTTGAGATTTTTTGCTTAATGTATCAATGAGTGTGGTAGGTTTAGCTTTGGTTAATTATTATCGTATTTGTTCTTTGTTGTGAGGTAGGATTAGGAGAAAGTTAAAGTAGGTTTAAAATTTTAAAAGGGTATAAAGAAAACTTTATAAACAGTAACTAAAAGAAAGAGTAATAAGAATTAAAATAAAACTTTTAGAATACTGTTTTTCTCTTTATAATTTCTTTTCTTTATGATAATGTAAATAAACAAAATCTAAAATTTTAGTTAGTTTACTATTTTTAGAATAGTTTTTCTTCAACTTACTTAGGGAGAGAGGTCTCTCTTGTTAATGTTATGGAGACTCCTCTACAATGAAAAAAATTAGCTTTCATGTGTTTTTAAATTTTTTTATGAACAGTAGTTGTTTGGGGGAAATTTGTAATTGTGAAGTTTTTCTTATTTTTGTAAGCTTTACTCATAGTTGTGTTTCTGGATTATGGGGTATTGTTTTAAACATGAGTTGTTTAAAGGTACATGTTTTTATTATTTCTCTTTAAAACTATCTTTATTTCTGGGAATAGAGTTTTTTTCTTTTTTTTTTTTTGGAGGTATAAGATTTTCACTACTTTTTTTTCTGTTTAAACTTCTCATAGGATCATCATGTTTATTTTGTTATAGAGGCCTCTTTTTGATATTAATTTGAATCTTTTATTTCTTTATGTTTTTACGTGTTACAAACAGATAATAGGTTAGGGATATAAAACACATAGGCAGAGATACAAAACAATGGTGACTTTCCCAGAGTCATAAAAAATTCCATTATATGACAAGGATTTCAGCAAGCATTCCCACATCTGGGGCTGGACAACTCTTTTTCTTCATCTGTTCCCTGCAAACAAAACAAAACAAAACAAAACAAAACAAAAAACAAAAAAACCCACGAGACAATGTGAAGCTAATCAGGATCCCTGGACATCATTTTCTGATTTAAAGTGTTCAGTTCAAATCCATGCTTATGACATTACTTTCTCTCATGAAAATGGATTTCCTCACTTAGTTACAAATTGGGGTAAACTGATAATTTTTATTTTTTAAATCAAACACCATCTTTTAAAACTAAAACATATAGAATCTACATCAAATAACTTTTGTAGCCCAAAGAACATGAACAAGATCTTATGAGTAATCCAATGGCCTAAAGCAGCCAGATAAAGGATGCATGAAAAATTCATTGCTTCCCTCAAATATGTTGCAAATTTTATTTGTCTCTACAGCTCTCTCATGGAACAAATTTATTCCCCACAGTGACTTTTTTTCCTCATCAGAAGTTATCAATTGCATTTAAGTGCCTCAAATGATATTCCATCATTTTCCATGAGAAGATGCTTCACAATCTGATAGCTGAGGATCCAGAAAACAAATCCAACTTAAGAATGCTCTTTACTTGCTGACTGCTTGTATAACATAGTAATTTTCCTTTTCCTGAAATTTAATCCTTTAGTGAACTTACACTGGCCTCAGTCACATTAGAGGCTTGAAACAAACCTTAAAAAAGTGACAGGAGATGACAGGCAACATATTTCTTTTCAAGAGAAATATTCCATGAATTATTAATCTGACCCAGAAAAGAAGATAATCAAAGACTAGCAGGGGCCCCTTGAGCACTGTTAGAGCATAATTCCACCCTCTGAACCTTGAAAGCATGGGGAATTCATATAGGAAGGAGCAGAGCAATAAAGCCAAAATGTATGTCACTGGCAGAAAGTTTAAAGGAATGTTGTAACACCTAAAATGGTGTTATTTATATATATGAGTGTATTTTAAATTATTCCTCTATTACTATCTCTTTAAAAAAGAAAAAAAAAAAAGGTGATACAATAATTTAAAAACACTACCAAGCAATTCCATACTTTTGAGGAACAGGAAAGTGCACCAGCAGAATGAAAAATTTGTTTCTTAATTACAGAATCTTTCCCACAGAATGAAAAAGCAGCTACAGCCACCTAAAACAGAGACATAAAGAGGACTTTATCTTTATTCAGTGCTAAATACATTAACACTGTGGACATCCTCAGGGTGGAAACTTCCACGTCATGGCTTTGAGTGAGTGAAAACTGAAAAAAGAAATAACCAAAGATTTTAGCTTAAACATGTTCAGCAGCTGTAGCAAAGTCTCCTCTACATCTGTCTGCTATAAAAATGAAATGCTGATAGGAGTTGACACTGTATTCCTCTTACTGCTGAAAAAAAAAAAGTTGGTTTTAATTACTACATGAAATAATCAGTGAAATTAGCTAAACTAATCCTGAGTTTCTGATCCTGATCAGCTCTTCTTAGCACAGCAGGTCCTGCTAACACAGGATAAGGAAAAACGTATAAAGTTCTAGTGATGAGATGTAAAGGTAAGTAAAAGTGAGCAAAGGGAGGACTATAGATTCTGGATGCTGCAATGCTTGACAGGTTTTCAGAACATGTATTAAAAGAAATATTTCATCAACTGCCTAAATGCAGGACATAATCTCTGTAGCATCTTGGGTGGACAGAATGAACAAAACAAACAAAAAAAGAAAGCTTCTATCCACTTCCCTCAGAAAATTATCATTGTGTCTCAGGTTGGAAGATGTGGCCGGGGGTGTGTATTTTATTCCCATTTGTCAGAGGTGGGGCAGTTCTCTGCTGTCCATGGGGCAGTTTTTTCTTTATCTCTCCCACAGCCAATCCTCCATCCAGAAGATCTCTTCTGTCCATGGCCAGTGAGGGTCCCTGCATGGCTGATCCAATTCCATCATCCCATGGAGAGAGGCTCCACCCAGGGGGAGGGGAGCCAAGCATTCCTACCTGGATACAATCTGAGGTTTGGGAACAGCACAGTAGCCTTTGCCCACTGCATTCCCAGAGGAGCAGCTTTCTGCTGCCCTGCATTGCCAGAGGGAGCCCAGGCCCCTCTCCAGCAGCCCTGGGGCTGCAGAGGAAAACTCCCCTCTTGTGCAGGATCCCTGCTCCAGCAGAACCACGGCTGGCACTGCAGGAGGGCAGAGCCACCATGGGATGGGACTGTGCCACCACGCTGACACACGGGGGGGGCAGCTCCTGCTCTGACTCTGGCAGTGTTGTTTTGTATTACTGAATTTTTATTTTATTTTTTCCTATTAATGAACTGTTATTCCTACTCCCATATCTTTGCCTGAAAGCCCCTTAATTTCAAAATTATAATAATTCAGAGGGAGGGAAAATTTCATTTTCCATTTCAAGGGAGGCTCTTGCCTTCCTTAGCAGACATCTGTCCTTTCAAACCAAGGCACATTTTTACACCTGAGCCATATCAGTTTACAGCAGGGCAGAGGATGCCTTGCAGTGCGTTTGCTCAGAGCACACACAAGCTGCCAGCTGCCTGCTCATCTGCACAGGAACACCCAGTGTCATGGAAAACACTGTGGAAATCCAGCCAAAGAAACCTGTTTACACTACATCTCATCTGACAAAGTCATGTAAGGCCAATCTCTCATCCCAGCAGGCCTGAAGTCTACAAAATTGTTAAAAGCTCTAATGAAATGCAGAACCTCTGCTGGTTTCTCCTCCTCCCAGGGGGCACACACACAGAGCACCGCTCTTACAGGGCCCCCAAGCAGGCTCAGTCTGATGTGCATTATTATTGTTTATTCTACAGATATAGCATTAATTATTTGCACTCTGTATTTAGTCAGGTATACAGTCCCTTATCTTTAAAATAAGCTTCCCATTTGATTAATTTCTCACTGTTTCCATCCACACGCTCCCTCTCAATAAGATTTTGAAAAGCAGATTTTGCTCTGTAAGTTCAGCAGCAAAAGCCAGGGCTGTATATGAACAAGCCCTCATTGTCCAGAGGATGGAGAGACCATCTGAGCCTCTATGTGGATAAAATACAAACTACAGAAAACTTCAGAGCAGACAGCAGTTTTGAGCCAGCCAAACCTTGGACCTTTCAGTTCATATTGCACCAACATGAAACTTTTTGTGTGTGTATCTAAATCATACCCATATTCCATATGGTTTTGACCTGGAGTGTTTTCAGAAGGTGCACTTAGATAATCCCTATTACAATGGTTTCTGAGCACCTCACAAACCTTTAGTCTTTTTCTAAGTACTTTCACAGAGGGGAAGAGGCTCAAAGGTACAGGAGCAGAAAACTCCAAGTACCTCACTCTCTTCTTGAAAGTGGTTTGTTTTTTTCACTGTGATTCAGAGTTGCAGCATTAAAACCTGCAGCACACCAGGAGTGGGCATAGCTCTCATTCTCTTGCCTGAATCACTTTGTCATTAATTGTACCAGAAACCTTTAGAAAACAGGACATGTGAATAGATGTGACTGTTTATGGGTATTATTAATTTACTTTCTGCAGGCTGTCATCAGTATTTTTTGTTGCTTTAGTTGCTCAGGAATGCTCTGTGCAAATTCACAGGCTGATCCTGGAAGGTTCTGATCCAAAAAAAGTTCCAGGAGAGTCTGACCACATCAAAAACATGCATTCCAAAATGTTTGTTCAGCTGCCACAAAAAAAAAAGAAAAAGTTTAGCATCTTATAAGATTCATTTTATAATCTTATTTATTTTTTGATATGTATTTCTGACACAGAAGTCTCTGTTCTAGTAGGAATATAAAGCCAGCCTAGATGAGACACCAAGCTGAACATTCCTGGCACACAGTTCCTGTGCACTCTTCCCTCCCCAGGCCGTGTCCAGCCTCTTTTTCTGACAGCCACTGCTGCTTACCAGAGCTATTTCTAAATGATGAAAATTGCTTTTGGGGTTCCAGTCCCAGACACTTGATTTCTCAAATACAAGGCTTCTGAAAGAGTTTTCTGTGGGACTAACTTTCAACCATGTTATGAGATTTATTCCCCAAGACCTTTCTGACATAAAGGTAATTTATTTTTAAATTTTATTTTTAAGGGAATCTGTAGCAGATTACGTATAGACAGAGATAACACAGCAAAAAATGCAAATTAAACATTCAGAGGCATATTTTTGCAGAGATTTTGGAATTCTAATATAACTCACTTCTAGCACATTTAGACAGGGACAACAAACACCAAGCCAAAAATCATTGCTATTAATTGCAACAGGTTCAACAGTACTTGTAAAGCTGAATATCCCAGCATTTTATAGCCTCCAAAATATTGAGAGGCCATATGAATTCCAGTGATTACATAAAGTATTCTTTAAATTTGGAATCAAAATAATCTGGGCACTTGCACCTGGAGTATCGGATATAAATTCCCATTGAGTGCAAGAAGCATTCCAGAGGAATTGGCTGTGGTGGCTTCATTATCTAACCATGAGGACACTCTATTATTTCAGATATTGCTTTTCTCAGTCACATAAGTTTGGCTCACTTCAGCTACTCCTGGAACTCTGGTGGAGCTCAGACCATGTCTGGGAGAGTTCTGCAATCCCAGGCACAGGTTGAACACAAACCTCAGTGTTCTCTGAAGGTGCCCAGGCTCAAACTCCACAGGGACCATCTCTCACACATCCTAACCACAGCTGTCACCTTCCATCTGATCTCAGGAAGGTCTCTAAAAGCCACTATTTGTTAGCTTTTCTGCAAAATACTCACAAACCACATTGAACCCCAGACCTTGTTTCCTGCACTCAATTCCAAATTCAATTTCCCTTAGCTTTGCCCAGGTGGACACCTGCAGAAACATAGCTGTTCCCAAGCTTTTTCATCCACAGCCTCTGGAAAAAAAAAGGCTCACATTCTCTTACTATCACTTTCAGTGACCAGCTAATTGATTTTTAGGAGCAGCTCTCCTAATAGCAATCTGCCACCAATCCCTTCCAGGGCATCTGAGAAACCCAGTGTGCTGAACAGTCCCATAATTTAATCACCTGTTTTTCTGCAACACAGAGCCAAGCTCAGGCAGAGGAAATACCACTGCTCTCTTTGCTGTGGCCACCCACAAAAAAAGCCTGATCAGTTTTTGATCAGGGCTTGCAGCGGCACACCTGCCCTTGGATCCATTCCCCCAGAAGACCTCATGTGTCCAGAACAGTTTGTCAGTGACACCAGCCTCCCCACTGGTCATGTTTTGCACAGGTTCCTGCCAAGCCACCATGAAGTTCTCAGCAATTGACATAAAATTTGCCAGCCTGCACCTTCTCCTCATGAGATAATGTGAAAACAGATGTGTGCAGCATCTCAGAGCCCTGCAGGCAGGCATGCAGGTGAGTGTTGGGGAAGTCAGCTGGAAAAGTGGTTTTGAGGCAAAAAGCCCATGGGAAGAAGCTTGTTACCTCACAGTTTTCCTGTCTCTCAATTGACATGTTCTTTGGTTTTTCCCCTTATCTCACCAGAACAGAGATAACAGCATAGTTGTTCAGGGAAAGACAAGGAATTCACAGCTCTGAAAATGCTGAGATCATCATCCAGAATGGCAGAAGATTATTCTGTGATATCTCAATCTTCAGCAAAAACTCATTACTGAGAACACATTTACTAATCATCATTGAGACAGAATATAAAAAATGGGGAAAATCATTTTGACCACTACAGAAGTTGGTGTGAACTATGCCTTTCTAACAGATTTTTAGTAAACAAAAGCCAGCCAGCATTAAAAGCTAAATAATCACTAAGCTATCAATAGTTTATGAAAATAATCTGATTATGTAATGTTCTATTACTTTCAGCTGATGAATTTTTAAATGGGGAATCTTTTCTCGGGTCCCTGCCGCAAAGGCATCAATTTTTTGTGTCCAGAGGCAGGCTATCTCAAACAGATAGAGACTAACTCACACAGGCACATGCTCATTGGTTTCTCACAGAACCCTTTGATTTTGGCCTCTTTCCTCTGTTGCTCTCAATGAAAGTAGAATGCAGCCTCCAATCATTTAAGTTTTTCCATTTATGGCAAATAGGAGCATCCATGTGTACTCTCTAATTACTTCACAGATCCTCTTTGGCATTAAAATGAGTTGAAGGAAATTCTTCAGGATAAACTGTGTGGCTTGGTTTGGGTTCCATGCTGAAGAACAATGCACAGCAAGAAGGTTTATGGACATAGGAATGCTGTCAGGTGTGATGGAGCTGTCAAGAATTTCAGAGATCAAGCTGCTCATCTGTGATTTCTATGCAACTGCTCTGACCACACCTTGGCCTTCAGGCTATCGATTTTGTGCCCCAAAATTTCTAAGTCAAATATACCCTGTGGATTTCTAAGTCAAATATTTGGTCAGGCTCTGTGTTCCTGGCCCCTCTGACTCTGAAATCCCTGGGAGTTTCTGTGCCAGGATTTTTACAGCTAGCAGCCTTTCTGCTACTTAACTTGTATAACCTCCTCTGTCTTGTTTTATAATGTGCACTTAAAAGACCCAAAAAAGCCCCCATAATTTATGACAGCATCAAGAACAGCTAGAACAGGAAAATGCCAATTACATTCTTGTTCTCGCTGGTGAACAAAACTTAAGACATTTCTTTCTGCCTCTTAGATGAAAGTTGTTAGTAACCTAACTTTTTTTAAATTTACATGAATTTCAATTAATTTTATTTCTGATTCTTAGTGCACTTCTGTTCAGGTGTTTTGTTTGTGGCAGAAGTGAATGAACACTGGTGGAATCTGGTGGTGGTGGAAAGCATATTAACTGCAGTTGATGCTAGAAATAGTACAGGAAAGCAAAGGCAGTGGCAGATTTCTGCCAGATGAAAAAACCCAGTACTTTGGTAATATATCTCAAGATATGTGCCATATATATATGATAGCAGTTTATTTATCTCACTGTGGTTTCATTTTCACATTTACATCTCTCAATCTAGCAGTTCAGGTTCAGTAGTGTGATCAGGCAATAGAAATTCTGTGTAGGTAAATGGCAGAAAAAGGTTTTCCAGATTGTTTAGAAAGCTTCTCTGCAGGGACCAGATGTGCAGGATTGTACCAATCAGTCAAATACAGAATCATCTCGCACTAGGAGAGAATTCCCAATATGTGATGCTTCCATTCAACTGCACATTGCCTTGCAAAATGAGAATGGTCACACCATTGCTCAGAAAAATTAATGCATGTAAAACACACAGCTTGCTCAGCAACTACCAAATTATTCTGGAACCTGTTACTGAAAAAAAAAAAATCAAGGCAGGTGCCTCATGATGGTAGTGATGAATCTTCCTAAATTCAAAAGCAGAGAAAGAGCAAATGAGAAAGCAAAATTAAAAGAAAATATGAGGGAAATCAGGGATGCTCAGTGCTTGCTGACTGGTATATAAAATGCTACAAAATTATTTGACTACAACACAGCAATAACAGGAGTACAGTCTTAAGGGAGAGAAATACAGATAATTATATAAATTTGTAATTGCCATAAATTGAATGGAAAGAAATCCCCTTGGTGCAAGAAGGAATTATAGCTAGATTTATCAGGATTAATTTAAATAAAAGTGGGAATAGAGTTTAATGCTGCTGTGGAGTAGTTCTCTTAAAAGCTCACAAAAAATTATTCTGTAAAGAGACTGTAGAGTTTATGTGGGAGGGGAATTGAATTTGGGAAGTCATTTGCAGAAGAAAACTTGCAGAAGTGCACATATTTAATGACTGGAATGATGACACAAATTTCACCACAGTAAAATAGGCCTTATTGCAATCACTCAGTTCCAAATCCAAAAAGGAAAATAAATGAACTTTTTGTGTAAAAGTATTTTTGTTTTGATGGTGGGTTATTTTGCAAGAACTACTATAAACATACAATCTCTAAAAATGCTGGGAGTCCTACACACCAGCACTGGACACAGATTTTTCAAGCAGAGTCAAATGCAAAAGCAATCTCTGTATCAGAATCAATGGGAAATCTGAAATCTGAACCCAGAGCAGGTAAGGAGAAATTAATTTTGAATCAGCAGCTTATTTAAAAAGCCAGAAGCTTCCAGGTATTTAATGCTTTACACTGGTTTTAAAAAAGGAAAAAAAAAAAAAAAAGACAGTGGGAATCCCTTGTGCAAAATTCCAATCCTCAAGAGAGTGAAGAGCAAATGCCTGACAGTATTTCACAAAGGATTTGTCAAAAAAAGAAAAAGCTTTCCTTTCACTCCAAACAAACCTTTTCTCGAAAGCTGCCAACACGTTCTAATGAAACAAAACAGAGTTTCAAGCACTCCTGTGACAGGACCATAACTCAAGGTGATACAAATAAATTGGATAAATTGTATTAAACTAGTGATATGACATGCTATGAAGATAATAAGTGGTTGTGGAACTGTTAACACTTTGTGCTACAAAGTTGAGCTAAAATCTCACTCAGCTGTGAATTCTTGTCTCAATATAGCACCATTTTACTTATGAAAAGTAAAGATATTAATATTTTGCTAGTCTATTAGATAATTAAAAATCAGTCATCTACAAGTGCTTCCAAGCTAGCACTGGTATTATGGAAGGTCAATTGATTTTACCTCCAAAGAATCTTTACAATTTGCATGTTTTTAGGATTATTTGTTGTTTATTTGTGCAACAAGCACTAGTTTGTCTCAGCAAGTCATAGACTGAATAATCAATTTCTCTTCTTTTTTTCCACAAAAAGTACAAGGCATATCCTGATCTGATTTTCATCCTGTCTAAATACTTGGACTTTTTCATCTGTGTTCAGTGTTGTCAGCCTACAACTCTCTTGCCTTTTCTCAAAAACACGAAGACTCAGTGGATACCCAGAAACAATTTTATTGTGGTGACTGAGATACACAGTGTAATGCATGATAATCAAATGCAAAATCAAATAAAAATTCATAATTTACGCAGCAGTATCTAAGGGTTTGTAGCACTGGTGAGACACAATGAGTGAAACAGGCTGAAAGCTTCAGCACATACAAATTTTTCCATTGTGACAAATGCTCTCTCTGCACTTGATGATGATTCCACATTATATAAAGTCTTTTTTCATTTCCCCCATTTAAGTCTCTTTTATTCAGCACTACAGAAGGAATTCTTTTCTGCTTGGTTCTCCGTCAGCCTGAGGGATTTTGGAGGATCACAACCACTGAGATTATTAATTGGACAACACTATTTACAGACATGAAGACTGAGCTGCTCCACTGCTGCAGCACAATTACTGGGAATCTGAAAGTGTGATGCATTTCTATTGCACTGCACAGCCTCACTAAGTAATGCTTCTATGGAGATTGCTTCTTATCAAAAAATGGCATAAAACTCTGGATTTCCTCTGTAAAATTGAATAATGTCACTCCAAAATCCACACTAGGGTCAGCAGTACCCAGCATCATTTTTCTTCACAGCTCTCATTCAAACTTTCTTTCACTGAAATGCTAGAATTTTGGATCTTAATCATTCATGTCCCACTTTGTTTTTCATGTGATAGCTTGAGTTTTGACTTGCTATTTCTGTCTCCAATCTGTTATAGGGGAATATAAATCCAGAGAAAAGAAATTATTCCTTAATATGATGCTCCCTTGCCTCTATATTTCTTACTCATAATTACTTAAGGCTTCAGAGTTGGCAATACCAGAAACAGGCAATGATTGTTTCAAGTAAGGAATTAGGATCAGGAAGAGAGAAATTCTGAAGAAAGATGGATTTCAAAGCTCTACAATTGAGTGGGAAGGCCAGCTCTTTTCAGGGAAGTCACTGTCCTTTCTGCTAGCAGCAGCTGTCCTTTACTTCATGCATAATAATAGCATTAGTGGGGCTTTTGGAACTTCTGGAAGGGTGATGGTGCACAATTTTATTGAAACTGATTGGTTACAGAAGAGCTGAATTGTAAGAACATGCCCCAAACTGCTCTCATTATCCTTCAATGTTCATTCCAAGTGTTACATCCAAGAGAAAACATTGGACTTGCACTTGGACTCCAAGCAATTCTAATTAATGCCAGTGATTTCATGATTCAACAGCAGTAAAAGCAGGAATTTACATCAGTAGTTTAATAATGTTAAAACTCTGCTGATCCTATTCTAGTTTGGGAGAAAATGAGATGTGGACACAGGAGGGATTGAGCAGATCTGGCTACCAGGAGCTTCATGAAAATCTTGGACTCTGAATTAACCCCATGGTCCAGATTCAAACCAGGCTGAATTGAGAGGCTGTGGCAATCATCATGAGAACATCACTGGCACAAATAAAGCATGCAGAGTCCAGAAGATGAGGCCACAGTGTTTATAATGTGCCTGCAGCCCTGACCTGGAGGGACCAAAATAGCCCTGACTTACATGTTCATCTGCAGCTTACCCAAAAAAGCTAGAATCACTAATTAGCAGAGAGTTACAGAGCATATTTGAAGCAATAACCTGAAAGAGAATGGCCAACATGGATTTCAAAGGGAAAATTTTTCTGCACAAAGATGCTTATAAAAGGTTATGGAGCTGCTTATGGCAGCTCATTCAAACCTTTTGATATTCAAAAGGCATTTGATGGTACATCTCCTGCTGAAAGCCATGGAAAAAATAAATATGGGTCACATAGAAGGAAATATCCTATGGTGAGGACTAATTGCATTCATCTTTTATTTATACATGGAAACCTCATAAAACATTCCCTACCCCAGTGACATCCAAACACTTTCCAGACTCAGCTATATTTAGGACTCTGCTCTGCTCCCTGGAGAGGGAGGTTCTGCCACACTCTAGGAGCTGGCTCACTAAAGATCCTCAAATTCCAAGAGCAAAGGGACTCACTGGCTGTTTTAATTAAAAAAAATGTAAATTAATGAGTTTCACCTTGCCTAACCCATCACATCTTTCTGTCAATCTGTGGTATTCACATATTCTTTGAACAAAGAGAGACATAATTCTCTCTCCCACGATTTTTCCTGGGGAAGGCAGCAAGAAAGGTCAGAAAAAGAGGAGAAAACAATTCTTACCTCTTTTCGCTGTTCCTGTTGTTTGGCACATGTGGAATGTGTTACGGAGATTGTTTACCAGAAGTGATTTATTAACTGTACACTGGTGAAGGTTGTTTGGATTCATTGGCCAGTTGGATCAAAGCTGTGTCCTGGCTGTCTGGTGAGAGTCACAGGTTTTTCTGTAGTAGTATGATATATTTTTAGAATAGTACAGTATGTCATATAATACAGTATAGCTTAATAAAGCATTTTTTCAGCCCTCTGAACCATGGAGTCATTGCACATTATTCCCACATTAGGGACTCTCTGCATCCATATCAACCCTTGCCTGACAGATAAGAGCATTTTTTGGGCAGACACAGACTTTTCCTCCTGGCTCCCCAAAAGCAGGGTCAGGTTGCAGGACCTGGATGTCTGCACATGCTTGTGTCCATGCTGATGCTATGCTCCAAGCCATGACTTATCATCTTCAATCTCCAGCACATTCCAGCTGCAGGGACTCCATCCCTGGGCATCCTGAGCAGGGCTGGCAGAATTCCAGGCTTTTTAGTGTCATTCCCCCTCACAGACATTGGTTTAACCACGTGCAGCCTCTGCTTCTGTCATGTTCTTTCAGCAGACCTGGTTTTTCTGCTCCCTCCTGCAACATGTCTGTTATTTCATCCTTTCATATCTTTCTGAATTTGTCATTTTAGCAAGGATCAATGTCACAGAAAATCATAGAAAAGTTCTGTTCTTTTTCTTGTTCCATACAACATGTTCATACAAATTATGAACATGAAGGATTGTGGGAGCTAAAGCACTTCCACACTTAGAAAGAATTTTGAGCACTAAAACTTTTTCCAAGCCATTTCAGAGAAAATGAATTTTTATTTGCACACAAATGAATTCTTGAATGATTTCATCAAAAAAACAGGCAGATGCTGTGCATTAATGCTGGAACATTCAATTTTGGCATTTTGAAAACAAAGGCCTTGACTTTTTTTTTTTTTTAAATGAAAATTTGAAAGTGAATTTTATTACAATTAATTTAAAACAATGAAAAATAAGAAAATGAAAAAAAAAGTCTTTGCTATGCTAATAAATTAATATGCACAAGCCTGCTGGTTGGCCTTCAGGGCACCTGGCATGGAATGGCTCATGTCATCCTAATAAACTCCCTTCCCTGCCAAACCCGGCTCCATTCAGATGGCAGATTGGGAAGGCTCCTGACCAACACCGATGCCTGAATCCTGCCTAGCTCCCCTTTGGGAAAATGTCAGTGAGCTCAGGCCAAAAGAGAGCAGGAGACCTTTAGAAAAGTGTGACAATAGAGAAAATAATATTCTGATAAACACTGAAGTTTCCTGGCACTGTTTAATTTATGAGAATCAACATACCCTGAGTGCTCATGAACTGAAAAAAAGGTTTTTTCGTAGATAAATACCTGTGCTTGGCACACCAATACCAGGTGCTCTACACATATTTAAGCACTGCTAATTGAAATAGAAGTTGCACAGGAACCAATGACTCAGTGAGTTTGGGACTCCAGGGGCTTAAGAATTTAATTTCAAACATCCTGTGACATGGGGAAGGCTTGGAAAAGGGAAAGTGGCAACACAGAAGTTCTCCTCCTTGGTTTACTCACACAAAAGTTTTATGAAGGTATTTTTAAAGAAATGTGGAAACAGTCTGCTAAGAGCACCAAAATTGCTGTACCAATTCTGTTGGTGCAAATTGTCTTTTAAATAGCATGAAAAACAAGACATGAAGCTCTTTTAACCTAAGAAGGAAGTCCTAAAGTTGAGCTAAGCCTGGTTTTAAATGGTAGAAACATTTTCCTTGTTCACTGAAGGTCAGGAAAATATTTTAGGCAGCATTTAGCCCTCTGTAGAAGCAGTGAATGCTGCTTGTGCCTGTTCTAAGGGAGAAAGGCTGAATGGGACTGGAAGAGAATGGGATGCTGCTTCTTAATTTTTGCTAGCTACAAACTTAACCAGGATCCAGCTGTAGATTTTCAAAAGTAATGCACTGAGCTTTATGGGACGTCCTCACAACCATGAAATGCTTCTTCACCTCTGCCTTTGAAACAAGTGCCTGTAAGGATCTCCAGACTCACAAAACTCTTAGATCTGATTCCATCACAGCCTCTTGCAACAGCAGATAAAACAGCTCATAACAGAGCTGGAGCAAGACCATTCAGCAAATTTCAGCCCACTGATATTATTTCACTTCCAGATAAATGTTACTCTCAACAATTAAATCTTGCTGTTTGTTTTAATTAAATGCTCTCTTTGCTCATTAAATGAGGTTAAAAAATTACTTCATTTAACAAAGCTCTTCTTAGCACAGCAAAGGATTTTTCCCATGCTAGCAACCCTAATCTTCCATCTCTTTAGAAACTATTTTTTGCTATTCAATACCTTCTGTTGAGATTTTCAAAAGCACCAACTTCAAAATTGTCTCTTCTGCAGCCATCTTTCTGCATGCATTAAACACTGAATACACACAGTGCGATCACCCAATTCACAAACTCTGAACATTTTGAAAGGTTTCTGTATCATAATTGGATCCCCAAGAGCCTGCAGGATAAAGTCTACCAGTTCCTAAATGAGACAGGTAGAGAAAAGAATCTCCTGGCTGAATGTGGTGCATTCAGGATCTGTGAATGGTATTGATCCCAAGATCCTCCTTCAGAAAGCAGGCAAATTTTTTTTATTAATAATTTTACTTTTATTTATTTTTTATTTTAAAAGTATATTAAATTAATTATATTTTTAAATTAATTTTTTACTGGTTTTTTTATTTATTATTATTATTACACATTATTGCTGTGTTCTGTGGACTGCATCAAGGAGTTGGGTGCATCAGACAACTCTGTGTTAGAAGCTTCCTGGGAAACCTGCCAGCAATCTCTTCCTGAAAGACTATTTCTTACCAAGTCTTTCATGCTGACATGTCTTCTAATTACTGTTCTGTGACCCTGTTCATTTTCCTGCATCAACTGGGATGATAATATTACCATAACAACAAGCCTGTACCTAATGAGACAAACATTCAAAGGTTATTTCTTGTCTTGTGACAAATCGTAGGCTGTCACTGCTTCCTTTTTCTTCAGTGACAGATTACTGGGAGTGACTTCAGAATTTCCTCATCTTGGGAAGTTTCCTGCATACTGGGAGTGACTTCAGAATTTCCTCATCTTGGGAAGTTTCCTGCACACACTAAACTGCCCTCAGAAGACAGAGTCCAGTGCAGAGGGGACTTCTGCTCACCCTCCTGAAAAGATCAACTGGAAGTCATTGGCATAAAGAGCCAAACAACAGAACCAACAGACTGAGCCAAGAGAAACCTCATTTGCTCCAGAATAACTTGTCAGCATTGGATGTCAGTGTGGGTTGTGAGGTTCCCAGGATGAAGTGAGAGATGAGAATTTGACTCCATGTTGTCAGAAGGCTGATTTATTTTTTTTATGATATTATTAGATTAATTATATTAAAAGAAATTATATACTAAAAATATACTAAAGAAAGAGAAAGGAGACATCAGAAAGCTAGAAAAGAATGAATAATAAAACCCTGTGACTGACCGGAGTCCTGACACAGCTGGCCTGGGATTGGTCATTACATTAAAACAATTCACATGCTGGGTAAACAATTCTCCACATCACATTCCAGAGGAGCAAAACAGGGAGAAGCTGAAGCTTCCCAGCTTCCCAGGAGAAGAAATCCTGGCTTTTTCATAAAATAAAAAGGGATTTTTCAGAAAATACCAGGGTGGCAGTCAGGGGCCACAAAGAGATCTGCCCTAACAAAGCCCGTGCCTTTCCTAGCCAAGGCCCTGCTGCTTTTCCTGCTCTGGAATCTGCCTGGGGTGCACACAGGGATCTGCGTAAGGTGCTGAGAGGTCAGAATGCACTGGTGTGTGCCAAAATCATAAGAAAGCCAGTGTACAAACTGGGATTGAAATGAAAATTCCTTGGGTTTATGGTTTCTCCTGCAGCCCGGTGGAAAGGCTGGGCCTGCTGCGTGGGGCATGGAGCTCACAGCTGGAGACAAGGGAAGAGATTCCAGATTTATTTGCTGTCCTGCTAGACATGTCAGGATGCTGGTGGAGATCTGACTGATAAGATTGTTCCTGGAGAGGGGCTCCAGAGAAAACTGGGATTTGGGTTGTTCACATCTCACTTTACACACCCCACACTCTGGAAGGGCCAACCTGAGCGGCAGCTACTGCACTCATTTACATCAAAGCTGGGAAGGGATGCAAAATAACAAAAGGCAGCAAACAAATTGTGCCAACAGTGCCATCAGAGAAAATGAAAGAAACTTCATGTAACTAAATTTCATCTCCATTTATACTGAAGTGAGGACCACAAAAAAATATCTGCAGAAGGATGGAAGAGGCTTACTGAAAGAGGATTTTTAAATAGCAGGAGAGTAGTTCTGGCTTAATCATCTCAATCTTTAATCATAAACCAGATTTTTTAAATTTTTTTATGTTTCTTCTGATATTCACAAAGACTTTAATACTGAACAATTTTTTCTTGTATCAGAATTTTTTTTTTTATTTTATGTGGGTTTTGTATTGGCTGTGTACACTTAAAAGCCACAAATATTTCATGTAGCAAGGGCAAGAGGGAAAAGCTTACTAATCTTATATGCAAAATCAATTAATTCAACTTGACTGTAAAGAATATAAAGTCAGCTGTGTTACATAAATCACTGTAGTATCAAAGACAAGAGGAAAAAAAAACCTCACAGGATCAAGGTGGTATAGCAGGTTTAGCATAGAAACAGTATGAAAAGGCATCATATTCAGTTATTAATAATGTTCCTAGAACTTTTCATGAAATTTTGGTCCCAGCCACATGACTGAAAGTTTTGCAGCAAACTTTGCTGAGTCCCGATTTGATTTTCCCTGTTTTCTTTCTCCTCCCCTTCAGTCCTACCTTTTACCCAGAAAGAGAAGTATTCACAATAATTCCTTGATGGCATGCACTTCAAAGAAATAAATATCTACTGAAGATGTGCTACGAGGAATTTTTTTTTACTTTATCCAAAAAAAAAGTAGAATTTTTGGAAGAGTAAAAATAAAACTATTTAAGACAATATTGACCTTATAGCCTGATAAATATTCTGCAGTAGAACTAATGTACTCCAGTGACACAGACTTTAAATTAAAAATATAAAAAATTTAATACCTCAGCATGAAATAATGAACACTGTAGCTCTATCCAATACATGTTATCTAACATTTAACTTCAGGAGAATGCAACATGCATGACCTTTAAAAAATCAACTTATAAATACTAATTGGGGTAAGCTGTATGGACGTGTATGTCTGCTGTGATGAAAATAACCTTCCCAACCATATCCTGATGCAATCTTCCCTCATTTCAGACTTCCATATCTTGGGATATGCCCTAATCCTTCTTCAAATGTGTCACTATCATGTTTCTAAGTTTGAAATACTGCAGAAATAGGTGATAAAAATACCCAACATTATTTAATTTGAACAATGATCACAAAATTATCTTTCCTCTCAGCTATCAGTTTCATACAACATTTCTCTGAGATTCTGTGATTTAAGAGACAAAAAATTGCTTGAGACTGGAGATCTGAAACCATTAAATATTAAAGAGAATAAGGGTAGCATGAGCTCTTTCTGCATAAAAAATTTGGTGGTTTGTTGTTGTTTTTTTTTTCAATCATATCCTAACAAACTATAACAGCCCTCCTATTGTCAGGTCACAGTTTGAGTTGGCTCCTGAATATTGGTGTCCAAAGTTTTCCTAAGAGATCTAAAGATCTCAGGGAAAAAAAAAAAGAATTATATAAATAACAGCTGAAACTAAATAGTAAGCTTTTTTTTTGTTAATGGTAATCTTTGGTCCATGATAATCTATCAATGGCAAAAAGATAAACTTTGTGGGCAGAGGTAATACCTTTTATTAGGCCAATTAGCAAAGTTCAAAAAGACAGGCTGGCAGAGATGGATGAGCATTGCTTGTTTATTTCTCCAAATGCATCAGCTTCCCCTGCAAGATTTCCCTCCCAGTTAATGGTTTCATTAGCAGTGATGATTTCATCAGCTTGGCACCTGTCTGTTCCATCCACTGCCAGGGAGCCCTCCCTGGGCACTGAGGGCAGGAAGACTCTGGCCCTGAAGCAACCATTTAAACAAATCTGTCATTTATGTTTCTATGGAAACATACATCTGGCTGCTTTCCCAAGCTGATAGCCAAGTCAGCCTCCCAGTCATGTTCCTCTATTTTATCTTGCTCTTAACCATTGTAAAGACATTTTACTCTCATGTTCACCTGTTCTGGAGAAATTCTGCTACAGCCACCACTTGCCTGTTGGTCCTGGCTGGTGTTGGTTCAGCTTTGATTGAGTTTGCAAATCTCCCTCTGGCTGACAGCCACAGTCCATCACACAAAGCCCACACAATTGAGCTCCTGCCCTCTCATCTGACTCAGCCTGGCAAAACCCCATCCATTTTGCTGCCTCGGTTATCAAAGATCTTCCAGGACATTGAAACTTTGTACTTCTTAATTTTTAATAACTGCTTGCTCTTGATTTTTAATTTCAAGTGCTAACGATCTTTTTGATTAATGAACTTTTTCTCTGCCTTTTACATAGGCATATTCTCCAGCCAAATACCTTTCCCAAAAAGTCAGGTCAGTTTGTGGAAGTCTCTTGACATACCAACCAAAATGTGTTCCAATAACCAAGAACCAAATACATCCATTCACTTATTACCTGTTAGTCTGAAAATTTACACCAATATTTCATTAATTTTCCTGTTTGCTATAGTTGCTAATGTGTCAAGAGAGATATTTTCTCACATAATTCCTTACCTAATGGTTACACTTCTTAAATACAGTCTTGGAATCATCTGATCTAATTCCCATTACTTTATTTCCCGCATGACTGACCACAGGACATCTTTGTCCAGGACCTTCATACAACAGACCAAAAAACAGGAGTTCTAAAATTAGAGCTGATTTGAAAAGGCTTTCAAATGAGAATCAGCTAACAGACCAGCCCTTGTTGCCTCCAGTGCCAAATGAAAGTGGCAATCCTGTTTATAAAAATCTGAAGGACCTCAAAGAGTCTGCCTGTGCCCATCATGAGACAACATGAAGAAATCTTCTGCAGTTTTAAAATCCTGCTAGTGACACAGGAACATTTCCTTCATCAGGAAGTGCACAGTGTCCCCAGGAGAGGGCCTTCAAACCATGGATCCTGGATGCTGTTGCATTAAACATTAAAAACTATGAGCATAATCATGATGTAGCTTTTCCTAACTGTATATTCTTAACATATTCTTTACATATTAATACTTAAAACAGTAGCCTGGCTTCACCTTCAAAATTCAAAGCAGTTCTCTTCAGCTTCAGCAGAGGGAAAGGTGGGCTTCTCTTGTCTCACCAAAGGTTTTTGTGACTGTAAAAAAACCCCTTGATTTCACCATGACTTTAAAACACAAAATCCATCATATTGGCAGCAGATGTGAGTACAAGATGGCTGTATTGAATAGTTCAGCTCTCCTCTGCAATACTTCCAGCTCCTTTCTCTGAAGTATGTCAGAAAGTGCTTCAGAGCTCCTTAAACAAAATTTTCCTACGTGGTTTGATTAATTAGTGCAGTCAGAACTCTCTCACAAGTCTAGTATTGTATCTTAATTAATTGTTTAATGTGTCTTTTGCCTTGGGAAACTCGATGAATGGTCTCCAAATCAAACATCTGGTCATACACAGAAGCAACCACTTACCCCTCTAATGGAGTGTACAGGTCATAAAGGCTGGGAATGGTGCAGATAATGCTGGTCCTGCACTCAGTGTGCATTTTGGGGGATTTCCAGAAAAATACCTTCCTGGCCCATTTCAGTTCTTGTTTGCATGTGTAAATCAGTGTAACCTTCAACAAAATATCCCCCCACACTCAATTTTGCCTTTTCAGAGCTGGCACTACTTGCTTCCTCAAACCACAAGGAACAAACAAAAAAAAAGAAACCCACATTCTTCAAGCTTGGCTGACTCCAGCCCTCTCTTAAGGATTTTCTGTCTCTGCTATCCTGATTCCTTTTTCTTCAGCCAGCCATGCCATTTCTATTATTTTTCTGCAGAGAAGGAACACCAAGCTCTCACAGTCCCTCAGTAAAAATCCGGGTGCCTTGGATGACCCTGGGTGCCCACATGGGGCAATTCCCCCAAAATTCTGCCAGTGTTATTGTATTTGGGTTATGCCCAGATGAAGGAAGGAATGATGAATCTGATTCCATGTTCTCATAGGGCTACTTTTATATTTTATTATATTATTTTATATTAAAGAATGCTATACTAAACTATACTAGAGAAAGGATACTTACAGAAGGCTAAAAAGATAATAATGAAAACTTGTAACTGTTTCCAGAGTTCAACACAGCTTGGCAGTGATTGGCCAAAGAGTGAAAACAACTCACAGCAGAATCCAATGAAACAATCACCTGTGGGTAAACAATCTCCAAACATATTCCACATGAGCAAAACACAGGAGAAGCAAATGAGATAAGAATTGTTTTCCTTTTTCTCTGAGGCTTCTCAGCTTCCCAGGAGAAAAATCCTGGGTGAAGGGATTTTTCCAGAAAATGTGAATGTGACACAGTGTAGCTCAGCACTTCCAGCCAAACAGAAGCCATTCCTGTCCAGTGCATCCCCAAGGTTTCCAGTAGGTTCCATGGCTCACTCAGCATGGGAACCCCACGGGAAATTCCCCCGCAATGATCCATGGGGTCTGACAGAATGCCGAGCTCATGCAGTGGAAGTGCCCAAAAAGAATTAAGAACTCCTGCAGCTCACAGTGGGACCAGCTTGCTCAGGACAGCTTCCAGAACACTCTCAGTCTCTCAAAAGCAGTTTCTGTCTCTAAACTTCAGCTCTAATTCCAGTAGTTTTGAAGCGTTTCTACAGGGACACTTAAATGCTCGGGGTTTTTTGCCAAGAAAGTATAACCGAAATTAGAACACTGCATTGTAAAATTTTGTGGATTTATTTAAACTCTGGGATCTTTGACAAATCACCTCAAATTAGGAATTTGGTTTTTTATATTCTAGTTTATAAAATGGGATGTGAGGGTTAAGTTTTGGGCTCTAATTTTCAAATTAAAAGTGCTTTAAAAAAATATCCCTGTCACTAAACTTGCTCCTAATACCTCCAGATGCTTGTGAAAAAACAAAAGGACTTTTAAACTCAGAGAAAGGAAATTTATTTTAGTTTCATTTCATCTTTCTCGACATGTGTTGCTGGATTAGGTTTACAATTAACATCCACAAAATATTTTGAGGTCCCTATCTATAGATGACAATCGCATGGTGCATTTATGTACAGCCTGTTGTGGTTATTAAACACTCACCACATGTGAGTCTGAGAAAACAACATGTTCTGGTATGAATTACTCTTGAGAACATTGTTATGCCTTCATCTTCTCAAGGAATGGGTTATGTTTGTACCTAGAACAGTGAAAACAAAAACCACCAAAGATCAGTGCTACACTCAGCAGCATCAATACACTCCTTTTTTTTCCCAGGCCAGGCACTGAAAAGCACCACTCACCTAATGGGTGGTTATATGTGCCCCCCAGTGCAAATATTGAATGATTTATAGTGATGCATTTCCAAAATACTATTTTAGGCAGCTTTGTGGGAGCTGTTCTGGGTACAGGAAGGCACCTTCATCATCTGAGGCTGCAAATCTGAGAAAGTAGTCAACAAATGATAAAGATAAGGTCATATTTGGAATCAAGACAAAAGGAAGAGTAAAAGGTAGTGCCTAAGGAAATGGCTGTTAAGCTATTTAGAGTGCTTTCAATTGACAGTGCTCATTTTTTATCCTCCTGTCATTTGAAGAAGCCAAATAACAAAATATTCATTTTAGTTAGTCAGTGAGAAATCATGGCTGAAGCACTCAGGACAGAAAATTCCAGTGTTTATTTTAGCCCAAATTAGTTTGAAGGACATCTGAGAGGTAAATGATCATCAAGATACATCCCATAATGGATACTCTGCTCTGATTTATCTGTGGCATTCCCTGAACATTGGAAAAAAAAGGGAAAATAGTTTGGAGATTTGTGGTAACACTTTAAAAAGCAAGAGAAGCAAGCAGCTATTCTTCCTGGCTCGCTTCAGCCAGTAAAGAACTGATATTATAAACATTGTGATAAATGAAAGCAAAGAATTAAATTTTGCCTAATACCTGGGTGGACTCCCATGTTATTTCATTAGGAAGACTGCTAGTAGAACAATACATTTTCTTTAATATAAAAATGGAGCTACTGAATGCCTTTTGAATTTCCTGCTGGTAATTTTTATTGTCAAAACTTCACATACAACTTCCACTGAACAGCAGCAGAACATAGCTTTTAACTGGAATTGTTGAGAATGTGTTTAGCAAAGAGTGAGTAGTAAATTATTCTGCTTATTTATTATTCAGATTAAGTCTTCCAGAAACATTTCCTATTCTATTAATTAATAATTTGAAAGCTACTCAATGCAGAAAGCTGTGAAGAGACAGCTTTTTTAAATTTGATTGTTTCATGTGCAGAATGTAAAATGAAATTGCAAAAGTGCACATTTTTTTTGCTGATATATAAACAAGTAGCCCTGCTACTCATGACCTCTGCTGTGCATCTTCACCAGCTATTCCTACTTTGTCCTGGCTACCAACTCTTCACAGAAACCAGACTGAAAATAATCTAAATATTAACATGTAGTGAATCACATAATGCATCAAATATTTTATATTTCTCCACAGCCTGGCTGAAATACACGTGCAAAATCTGGCAAATTAGCTAACATTGCTGTAGTTACAATAGCCTGAGGATATAAGCCAGGCAAGATTTATTGGGAGACATGATACCTTTTATTACGTCAAGGGATGCAGTTGGGAAAAAAAAAACAACAAAACAACAAGACACAAAGCTTAATTCTGAATTATTTGCATGCATATACATGCATGCACACACATGCACACAGGCCAAGCAGACAGAGTTTAAAAGCCAAGACCATGGATCTGTGTGCAGATTTAGTCTTTTCTGTTGCTGCTGTACTGCAGAATTCCCATATTTCAGAAATCTCTGAGATGGCAGTGCTACGTCAGATGGATTATAATCAGTTCTGGGAGAGCCGAGCTTCCTCAGCCCCCGTGGGCAGTGCTGAGAATTAAAAGCCACAATCTGTCCAGCTCCCTCTGTTTGCCAGTTGTAATTAAATAGACCTTCAAAATCTGTATTTTCCCCACAATATTTTGCATACAATTAAGGATCTCTTAAAATAAGTTTATCAAAGCATGTTTGCCTTCTATTTATAGCAAGAGAGGGTTCCCATTTGTTTCTCTAAGTACCCAGGAGCTCACGCTGGAGACTGATGTTGTAAACTGGCAGTCATTCCTGACATTAAGACAGATGTATTAGAAGTACATTATCCTCACTCTTTTCTGACAGAATAAAAGGTACGCCAACTTATAAATAAAAGATTTAACCATGCCTGCAATTGCAAAATTTATGACTGCTCCTGCAAGTGTGTGTGGTCCAGTGGAATTTAGCTCCCTGAACCAATCTTTTACAAAAAAACACAGTAAACTTCCTTCAGGCAAGAGAGCTGTTTTTTTTATTTATGAGCATATAGTTAATATTACAAGCAGCTGTGAAAGGGAAGAGAAAGGAAATCAGAGCATGTGAAGCATCGGGACATTGCAAAATAGGTAAGCACAAATCTCAAAAAGAGGCTTTTAAAACTCAATTGAAAGACCATTCTGTATTGGATACTATTCAGAAAACTTGCTGTGTTTGGATAAACACATTTTTACAATGCCAGAAATCTGGCATAATTGTACAGTTTATAGCCATCAACACTCTCTCCCATTCAGTTTCTAGATGCATCATTCTCATGAGCCCTTTATTTGAATACAAAAACAACGGAATGATGTAAATCTCAGCAAGTCTGCCACAAGCTCTCTGAGTTGGCTCTAAAGACACTGAAGGACTGGGAGAAGCTGCAGCAGGGGAGCCCCAAAGATATTAAAGCCTCCTGAGCACACTGCACCACCTAGAACTGTTGAACTCGAGCCAAAAGGAAAATAAAATTGAAAGAGGTGCCAGATGGGAATGTTTGCAAACTATAGGCAGTTCTTTACTTAAAAATACAATTCCATGCAGCAATTGCTCACCCTAAGGCTCTAGATCCAGCACAAACTGTCTGCATGCTGTTCTGTACTAAACCACTTTGTGACTTTTTTTCCGTGCACATGTGAACTGCTCAAACCATAGATCCATCACTGTGCACATAAACTCATTGTATGGAGCCATATTTCCTGAATAACTAATCCCCAATTAATTCCTGAAAACTGCAATGCTATGCTGAAACCAGAATTCCATTCTCATGTCATGCTTGGCTGTGCCCTCAACTCTGAGGCTGCAGAACTTCCCCCCACCCCACTCCCAGTGTTTCTCCAAGTGAATCCCATCTGCTACAGGCAAAAGCAGCACTGCAGCAGCCGCCCACCTATGTCACAATCTGGAGAAAAAGGGGAGTTTACAGCTATTCTACAGCATCAAGGATACTGCTGCACAGAATAGAAGTACATCATACTAGTCATTTACTTGTGTGTTTCTCTCTGAGCATAAATTGGCACTTGCTACCCAGAGGAATCACCCTAGGTGTTTTGGAGTAGATTGAAATTCCTTTCTAAGGATTAGTCTGTGCAAAAGTCCTGCTGGGCAAACTGATTTTTCCATGTGCATTTTTCCATTTTGCCTATATTCAGTTTGATTACAGAGGATTGGAAATTTCTCATGGGATGATGCTCATTGAAAATAGGTAATTGGGATAGCACAGCTTGTGAAGCTTTGGAGCAGTAAGAATAAAGGCAAATGTTCTGTTTGTACCACTAGCACTGTGAAGTTTTTTCATGGCTTTTGAAGTTTATTAGCCTGGTTGTAGACAGAAAAACTAGGTAATTACGTAGGTAAAAAAGACTCTCAAGTGTACAATTGCATTCCTAATAACTGCAACAGAAACAAGTCCCATTATAGCACTCAGTGGACTGTGGCATCTTTCACCCAAGGTATATTTCACCCTCCATGTTTGTGACTGAAATGCAGTAACTGTGAAAAACACAACTGCTCAATAATGCCAAGAAACCAGGTAATGTTTAGAGGGAGGAAGGAAAATGGCTTTCAGCTCATTTTAGTCAATGCCAGCCTCAAGAGAGAGAAGATCCAGAGTTCCCTTTTACCAGACCATGCAGCTGGAGCCACATTCCACGTCACAAAGCACACTGTAGGATCTGTAATTACTGATCCACCAGGGTTAGCCAAGAGCTCTCTCTGCCCATGCCATACCAGCCCCTAAATGTTGTCACAAATGGTTCAAGACAGCCTATGGGTGTGCATATCCTCATGTAGAGAAACTGCAGTTATCCACATTCTTATTTGGCTTGGATTTGGGACTATGTTTGTGCCCTTAGTCCCAGTCCACCTGGGCAGATGCCTCAGAACAGTCTGCTCAGCAGAGAGCCAGCACAATAAACACAACACAGGGCCATTTTTCTATGCAATGGATGGGTTTTAAGAGGCAGGGTTCTCAGTTCCTGTCCCTATCAGGAATTTCCCTCTATTTCCCTCTCAGAAATTGTTCCTGTTCCCATTTCAAAGTCAGGTTAATATAATTTGTGGATGGTTTCAATCTTTTTGTACATTGGAGCAGAGCAGAAGCGAAACAATGAAATCCATGAGCAGTAGCAACTGAGAAGCCACAATACCAGAGGTCCAGTGCCTCTTACCTCCCTCCTGGGACGAGTACCTGCCCATCCTAAACTGAAACAAGGCTTAGATCTCACAACCAGGCTACACATGCAGCATAAACCATCACTAAAATCTTGCTGTCCCTTGGCTGTATATGCAAGAATTTGCTGTAATCCTGTTTAACTGCTGACAGTGCCTGGATCACATTCCTATTTTTTTTACACTTGGCAGAACTCTGTGCATGCATTACAATATAGAGAGGGCACAGGTTTGACCATCTGGCCATAGATGTCGAACTGAGACAATTTCCAGTGGCAGCATCTGGCTGTTCCACAAAAAGCAGTGTGTTTGCAGCTTTGGGCCTGTTACTCAGTAGGGCTACAGATGCATTATCTGGGCTACCAGGTCTCCTTGCATTGATTTTTTATAAGTCACCTTTAACTCTCTAATTTTTTTTTCTCTGTTTGTGAGACTCTGGACAAGCATACTTGTTTTGTAGTTTAATAAGGAGCCATGTGAAACACACACCAACAGGAAAGATGTAGTCCTGCATGGAGGCAGGAACAGGCAGGCTGAGAGCCTAATCTATAATTAACAGGCCATCCTCAGCTGTGTGGCAACGATGCCCCTTAGGAGCCAAGGACAATACAAGTGGTAAAAGGATAACATTCAGACTCATTACAAAGCTGTCTATGCCTTCTCATGCCTGGCACATGCCAAACATGGAGGAAATTTTAATATTTCTTTAGGAGGCATTTCCAGTAAAAGAAAATATGAAGCCTAGATTTAAAGACTGAGCCCTCTTTCTGTAAAATCTCTGCAGAAATGCCCCACAGGATTTGTTCCTACATCCTGTGCTATTTCATTCAGTGTGACATTAGTGAATCACTGATGTACTTAAAAGTTTGAAGGACCACCAAGCAGACTGTACTGAAGGCCAGGAAGAAAGTCACAAAAAATAAGCTAGTGGCCAAATCTGATGTGTCACTTTTATGCCATGTGAGGCAGTGACATCTTTTTAAATCATCACTCAGGCAGACACACAGAGGTATTTTTTTCAGAGGATCTGAAAGAACATATGTAATACCTGTACATGTATTAGAAGATATGTAACACCTGTACATTTGTTAGCACTAACACAGACCATAATTCATTTCTAACACTAACACAGCCCAAAATTCACATTTTAACACTGTCACACACAGATTCTCTGCTAACTCTGCCATGGCAGCACAGCATGACTGCAGGGATTGCTTACCTGAGACTGTTCTCAAATCAGCCCAGCTGGGTTCCTGAGCCCAGGACCATGACAATGACAATTCCACAGGGACTGTACAGTCCTTCTGCCAGGGGCAGGAGTGAACAGGACATACAGTGAAGCTGTGGCAGAATGTTTGGGTGTGATGCTCACATGTCCTGTGCAGAAAAGGGAATGATATTTCACTGTTAAACCAGCAGGCCTAAAAGATGCAGCAGTATGCAGGCTCCCAAGTGTCAGGAATAAATATGTCCCATTGGAGGACTAGGCTGATTCAAGAGCAGAAAAGATCTCTCCCCCACGTACAGATGCTGCTTGTCCTCTGCTGCAGAGAATCACAGCAGGAATTTTATGTTTGAACATATGGACGAGTTAGTCATGCCCTATCTACTCAGAGAAACAAACAGAGCCAGGTTGGATAGCTTGCAGGGCAGAACAGCTTTTCTTTTTCCTTTTTTTTCCATATAACCCAGTAAAAGGCCACAATGGTAGCACTGAATTTCTATTTTAATCAATTAACAGAAACAGTTTCTGATTGTCTGGCCAACTGGGGGCTAGAGAGATGGAAAATTTTACCACATATTATCTATCACTGAATGGATTCTGTCCTTTCCAGCCTTCCTCCTAAGACAAGTGTTTTGCTTTTTTTCCCCAAGAAAGCACTCTGTAAGTTGAATATTTTTATGAAAAGACTGAAATGTTTTCAGCAGAAGCTCACATTTCAAACCATACAAATTCAGTGTGCACTGAGCCCTGACAGGTCAAAGGGAACAGATCAAATCCACTTGGTACAGCACTGCGAAATGTTGTACACTGTGCACAGAAACGTGTGACCTTTTCCTGGATGGAGATAATTAATTTTGGAGATTTGACAAAGCTTGGGGAATGGATTCAGTATAACAATGGCAGCACTGCTAAACAACAAGCTGACTTCTAAAGAAGAATTAAAGAAATGGTTATCAATTATTCATGACAGCTTAACTTGTTTATATCCTTTCCAGGCAGCATAGTGCATCTGCTTTATTATTCATCATAAACTGGCACCAGGACCATTTCATCTGATACACTGACTTCCAAATGTGATAGTGCTAACCCCAGAGAGAGCATAGAGGCCACAAAATCCATTTCTTACATATCTGTCATGCCTAGAGTTCACTGTGTTTGTTTGGAAGGAACTCTCTAATCTGGAGTCTCCTGTGAATGTCTTATTTTCTATTCACTTTCAGAGATTGGGTGCAGCATAATATGAAGCACACACTGAATGAAACTATGGAAGTGTCTTGTCATAGCGGGGCTTTGAAAAATGTCAGTTTGAAAAGCTGTACAGCTGACTGCTCTGCAGGTCCAATGGACGCATCCTTTCCTGACCTGCAGCTTGTCTGTCAGGAGATTTCCTGAACTAATTCTCAGAATAACGAGTCTCAAAAAACATCCTCTCTTCTTATGTACTTTTTTTGTGCTTATTAGCTCACTTGCCCCCCCCTGTAATTACTAAGTTTATTCTGCTTAGATTCTCTGGCATGCATCAAGGATAATTTTGAGATCATAAATTGGTTGGCAGAAATGAAAGTTGGAAATAGAAAAGATAGAAGTGATGAAATTTATTTTTGGGACTAGATTGGAGAGACACAAAAATCTATATAGCTTTAGATCACCATTTAAAGTCAGAATATGTCTCTTTGGTTCAGTTTCTGAATGCAATTCTTAATTTTGAATATGCCCAGAGAAGTATTCTCAGACAGTGTAAAGATTTAACAAATTTTTCCAGAAGTAGAAATCTCAAGACTCCCATGTGAAAACTGAGAGCACAACAGGCCTTCAGACCAGAATCTGGGTGATAGCAAGCAGACACAAATAGCAAGAAAAAATCCAAGGTATTTTCTTCTTTTACCATATTTTGATTTTTCTTTAAAAGTTTCTTTTTAAGTGCCCCTTGTTTTTCAGCGTGACTCTGGAGTTCAGGCTTGGCCCGTCTTCCTCATTTTTACTGGAAATGTGAAAAAAAACCAGCACAATTTATCTCACCCATCCTTAGCAATTCCTTCAGGGCCTTTTCTGTCCTAGTTCCCCCAGTTCATAGATGTTTTCCTATCTTTTAGGGTTTGGGCAGATTTAATTGGACACTCGCTAGCACAACTCCATTCCACTCAGCTCAAGTTTCTGCCGCCATCGCCATCATCGAAATCTCTGAATGTGGCATCAGCAGCCACTCAGAAATTCAGAGCAGGATCAGAGTTTTAGTTTGAAACAAGGAAACCAGAGAGTCCTGAACTCACTGAGCAGTCCCAGAGCACATCACCCTGCCACAAACTCTCTCCATACCTGCCACAAACATTTGCATTATTCATTGTCACTAAATGTATTTCTTCCACCAGCTGGTGGAATTTAGTGAGTGCAGAGGGAGACTTACTTACTAAATTTTAACAGCTTTCCCAGGTATGTACAGAGCCCTTCTTGGTTCTTTGCAACACTTCATTATTGGTTATTAATCTATTTCTTCAGTGCAACAATAAATGAAACAACACTAGGTGATGAAATGTTACCTTGTCAGTGTCTACCACCCCCCCAAAAAAAAGAAAGAAAACAACACAAATAAACAATAAAAAAAACCCGAAAACATAACATCCTAGGCATTTAAAGTTCAAAAAGTATCTTTTCAGCTTTTCAGAAGTCATGCCTCACACCTAAAAGGCCCATTTGAAAAAGAAGCATAACCAAAAAACCACACCAGGCACTCTCAACTGAAATGAGATAGGAAAATGTCATAATCATTTCCTGTAAATACTCTGAATTTAAAGCAATGTCATTTTGACTACTGCACTCTTGTGAATAGATTTAATGAACATGAACATTCAAGCAAAACGAATTTTAGTGACAATATTCATGAGCAGATTCCTTACTGGAAAACAAACCAAAAGCAGCAAAAATTTTAATGTTGGTTTATATTGAATTGCGTAATTCAAAGTTTGTTTAGTTCTGGGTTGTACAAATTGAAGTTTCGAACTACTAGGAATTGTATTTGATCAACAGAAGTGGGATTCTGAGTTTGGCAACAAACAAACAAACAGGCCATTCAGAGTAACTGCACAATTTGATTTCTATGCCAGACTATTTCATGATCCATGTCCAGATGGATTTCTCTGGATTATTTTAGTGGTTATAGGGGGCTTATAGAAAAGATGGGAACAAGCTTTTCAGTAGGGCCTGGAGCAACAGGGCAAGGGACAATGGTTTTAATTAAATGGTTTTAATTAAAAGGGGGTAGATTCAGACCAGATACAGGAAATCAATCTTTTACACTGAGGGGGATGAAACACTGGCACAGGTTACTCAGAGAAGTGGGGGAGCCCCATCTGTGGAAACAGTCAAGGCCAGCTTGGAAGGGGCTCTGAGTAACCTGCTCTAGCTGAGGTGGTCCCTGCTCATTACAGGGGGGTTTCACTAGCTGAATTTTAAAGGTCCTTTCCAACTCAAAATATTCCATGATTCTACCATTTAACCAACTGTCTTGGGTTAGAAATGCAAGATGTGGCTGGGGGTGTGTATTCTGTCCCCATCTGTCAGGAGTGGGGCAGTTATCAGTTAACTTTTAATTGGGCAGTTTTTTCTTTAGCTCTCCCACAGCCAATCCTCCCTCCAGGAGATCTCTGCTGTCCATGGCCACTGAGTGTCCCTGCATGGCTGATCCAATTCCATCATCCAATGGGGATATGCTCCGCCTAGGGGAGGAGCCAAGCATTCCTACCTGGATCCAATCTGAGGTTTGGGACAGCCCAGCAGCCTTTGCCCAGTGCATTCCCAGAGGAGCAGCTTTCTGCTGCCCTGCATTGCCAGAGGGAGCCCAGGCCCATCTCCAGCAGCCCTGGGGCTGCAGAGGAAAACTCCCCCCTTGTGCAGGATCCCTGCTCCAGCAGAACCACAGCTGGCACTGCAGGAGGGCTGAGCCCCCATGGGATGGGGCTGTGCCACCCCCCTGACACACGGGGGGGCAGCTCCTGCTCTAACTCTGGCAGTGTTGTTTTGTATTACTGCATTTTTATTTTATTTTTTCCTACTAATGAACTGTTATTCCTACTCCCATATCTTTGCCTGAAAGCCCCTTAATTTCAAAATTATAATAATTCAGAGAGAGGGGGTTTACATTTTCCATTTCAAGAGAGGCTCTTGCCCTCCTTAGCAGACACCTGTCCCTTCAAAGCCAGACACTAATTCCAACAAGAAATCTACATGAGTAGAGTACAGCTTTATTTCCCTTTTATGATTTCATTCGTAGAGACAGTCCTGATGTGACAACTCGTTTTTCCTGCAAGTGCTAGGCATCCTGGGCTCTTGCTGGTCCCAGGGAGCTCTGGAATTCCCAGTTTGAGGTGGCACAGACCTAAAGCCTGGAAGAGCTTTCCCTCCACCTGGCTCCCTGGTGTTCTGCTCCCCCAAACCACGCTTCCCTCTGCGTGTTCTGTCCACCTCAGAGGCTTTGGAACTGTGTGTTCCAGCCGAGTCTGCCTTGCAATTCCCAGGGCTTGGGAGCCACCTAGTGGAGTCCTCTGTGAGTCCCAAAATTCTGCCAGTCCTCCTCCTTATCACTGCATTCCTGGCTGACACCATTCCCAGCACTGCTTTTACAGCTGAGCACCACAGAAGGACTTCACTTGGACTTCATGTCTTGGTCTTTTCTACAGCAATAGGAGTCACTTTCTAAGGTGTAAAACGGAAGGAAAAAAAAAAGAAAAACAAAAAGGTAGGAGCAGAACTGGAATTAAGTGCTGATTTCCCACTGTGACAAAGGTATTTTCTAACCTCCCAGATCTCTGCATTAGACCTGTGGCCAGTAGTAACAAGGAACTTTGTTCTGCAGACCCAAGTCCCAACAAAATTAGAAAACACAGAAGTAGGCCATGACACTCCCTATACTACTAACATAAAACATCAGTCTGATTCTCCAGCATCAAAACCTATCAGAATAGGCAGCTGTAAACTAAACAAAATTGCAATCACAAACAAAATCCCACATGAGCACACAAGCACTGGGATATCACTGATGCATCAGGGTGAGCAGCAGTTATTCTGATGCAGGTGTGTATAAAATCAGTAGAAAGCTCTGAATCAGACTCTGATTTTTAGTTTTCATCTGTTATTGCTTTGCATGCTGAGGTTAATTAAAGATGAAAACCATAATTAACCTTGTTTTAAGCCAGTGTGTAGTTTGGGAGTAAAATCTGGTGTATTTGTGCACTACTTGGATCTGACAAGAGTTGGGAATTCCCTCTTGTTTTCAGGGCTGTAATAACACAGGGCAAGGCATTAGGACAGCATCCATGGCTCAGGAAAAGCCAAGGAAAAAGACAAGGAAAAGCCAAGGAAAAAGGGTGAGGGAGCCCTGGGAGTCAGGGATGTTCCCAAAGCGCAAAATGAAAAATTTCTTGTGATTCCTGTGAGGAGCTGAGAAACCAGAGTGGGACTGGAGGAAAAATAACCTGATTTATTGTGGCACTTCTCTAGTTATCCCACCTGAAATGACAGAAAGAAACTGACTTATAAAAAAACCCAAACCAACAAAACATAGAATGCAATCATATGAGTGAAATAATATCTTAAGGAAATGTCATTCTTCCCCCTAATCAAGTGCACACTATGAACTGATTTCAACATTGCTTTTAAAATACATAAAGCTCCATCTAGCATCTGAAATCAAAACCACAAACACAGATGGAGCTGAAAATGCCTATTGTTCCTTTGAAAATATCTAACAGCTGTTAAAACAGACACCAAATGGTAAAAAGGTGGGAAAAATGCAGCAAAGAAGCAGCATTGACAAGAAAAGGATAGCATCTCAGCCAGGGAGAGGAGAAGAACAGGCATATTCACCTTCATTTATACACTTGTTTCCTTTTAAAGTTTGAGAGGCCTGTCAAATAAAGGGACTAATGGTCATGAGAAAAAGAGTTCCTTGAGTTAAAAGCAAACTTTTCATTTAGTGTGTAATATCCTGTGCACTGAGACCAATGTCTTCCCAGGCATGCCAAAAAATCCTGCTTTAAATCACCGTCAGACATACCTATAGTATAGATTAGCTCTAGATACAGATTAGATATATAGGTATAGGTATAGATAGATATAGATATAGATATAGATATAGATATAGATAGATATAGATATAGATATAGATATAGATTAGATATAGATATAGATAGATATTTGGGGTTTTTTTACAGATTATATATAGCTGGTATATAACTATAGATAGTTATAGATTAGATATAGATATATTTGTTTATTATACAGATTATACATAGCTGGGAAAAAAACATTTCTGTGTATATCTAGGCTGAAGAGAAGTGGAAAACATACAACAACCAAAGCAAAATAAATGTAAAAACCCAACAAAGCTCAGGATTTTACGAGGTACTGTGGCCTTCCTAGAATTGTGCATTGGACATGGACCAGCATTGCCATTGCCACGAGATCATGGTTTAATAAACATGGGAATGCCCCCATTTGTACAAATCCTTGGAAGGATTTCTAGGATTTGTAGGAATCCTTCTGGTCTTTCAGCTGTGGGTGATTCTAAGAAATGATTGAGCAGCTTCACAGAATCTAACTCTATATGCAGAATGTTTAGGCTTATCAAGGGGGTACAGCAGTTCAAGATATTTTACCTTTTAGATTATTTTCCCTGTCTTAAGATAAAGGAAAGAAATTATATATCTGTATGTTGGCTTCTAAATATGCATTCATGAAAGGAAGTGTGTAATTTTGAATTCCGCAGTCATTACCAGGGACAGATGTGAGACTCAGAGAACAACTCTGAAGGGTTCCAGGTTCACCTCAGAGGTTAGAAAAGGGATTTATTTTCCTATGTTGATCTTCCCGGGTGTTGCAGCTGATTATTTTGTGGAAAAGAATGTCAATATATTCCATAGGACAGAGTCGAGGAAATTCAGATTTCCCAAGGTGTCTGCTCTCAGGTCAAGCTCTCTGTCCCCTCAAGCAGGAGCTCTGGAGTAAACTGAAATGTCACTGGACTGAAAAATCAAATATTAAACTCTCTGTGCATCACTGGCTGTGCCTGTAAATAGGAGCTGGCAAATTGTGTGCCCCTCTTAGGTTGAAGCAATACTAAAATACAGAATACTGCTCTGTGCACTGGGGTGAAATTTGCCTGCGAAGCACACATAAGCACTGTGCAAAAATCAAACACACAGAGGAAAAAATCTGCTTGCTATGGCATACACACTCTCTTGAATTCTGCAATCATCACATGCTTACACATGAGGCAGTTAGAAAGAAAAAGAAAGCGTGGTAAATGCGATGAAAAAATAAAAAAAATAATGTAGAAAAAGAAAAATGGGAGGGGGGAAAAGTGAAGAGGTGGAGAATTCTGAGAAACAGAGGCGTCCAGCTTGGCTTCAGCTACAAAGGGAGCTTTTTAAGCTCCTAACACATGGTTTTCTAGCAAATAGTGCTGGCATGGCCCTGAGTTTTTCCAAACAAGGCATTCAGTCAGGAAAATTATGAAATCAAATAAATACAAATTGCCTCCAATGCAGTCGGTTCATGTAAGTTAATTTTAATTAATTTTTAAGTCTGACTAAATAGAATTATTATTCCAAAAGAAGATGTCTGTCATAGACTCCACTGAATGGACACAGAGCTGTGTTAAGGGTATTGTTTTCAGCTGGAAAAGTAGTGTCAAGAGAAAAAGGAGGAGGAACTTCTTTTAAAAACAGTTTACTGTCTAGTTTCCAGTCCCACTGTAAATAGGTTGGATAGTGGAAGTGAAATGAGTTGCTTTAGATGGTTTTACAGGCACAGACACCAAGCACCAGACCTCCCTGTGTTCCACCCACTCTGAATCCACTCTGACCTGCACCAAGCACACTCTGTAGGATTGGTCACATGGGAAAGCAGATGGGAGGAGAAAGGAGGGGAAAATAAATTACTTTTATTTGTATTACTTGATAAAATTTGGCCTACAGGCTCGATGTGACTCAGTGCTGAACATCTGGGATTAATCATAGGATCACAAACTGAGAAGTAGTCATCTGGCTCCTAGAAATAAACACATTCAGTCCCTCTGCCACAATGTTACTTCCTTAATGATAGAATGCAACAGCCATTTTAAGTCCTTTTAATCTTTTCAGCCACAGTATTTTTTAACTTTTTAGTAATTTTTACTATTATTTTTTCACTTCAGATGATGGTAAATTGCATTTGACTGTGGACTGGCAGCGTTGGGGATTGCCCACAGAACTGATTCACCACTTTCCTCCAAAATTTTCTGGTGCCATGGTAGCCTTACAGGTCCATTTCTTGCTGGTTCCATCCCTCGTGAGCATCATGGGAGCAGCACAGTACGTGATGCAGGATGCAGCCCTGCTGAGCTACATTGACCAGCGTTTTCTGTCTCTGGAGGTATGTGCCTGATGAATCCTTCTGCAGCAAAAGAGGCTTGAAAATGTGTGGATGTTCTGGGGCCAGGACAGTCTGTGTGATATATCAGATCAGGAGGGTGAATTTCCAGCTTTGTCCAATGAATGAGTAAAATCGTTGCTAAAACTTTAACTGTAATGATCCCAACTCACCACATCATTTGTTGCAGGATAAAATTTCATAATGTTATGTTTTTATTCTGTTATAATCTGTATTTTTTTTAATGACATCATTGAATTTAGCTAAAAATGCAAATGTTTATACAGAACTGTCACAGACCATCCTAGGGAGCAGTATAAACTTATTTTCACCTGTAGAAGTGCTGTCAAGTATTTATTATCAAGGAGATAAGAAATTTATCAGGTATTTTTCTCCTGTGTGCAGATATCCCAGCCTGGAAGGGTAGTTTAAGACACACTCATGCAAACCAGCAGTGTATCTGTACTTCAAACAAACCCTTAATATCAGAGACACTGAAATGCACTACTTTCAATTCCTTGAATTCCTTTCAATTACTTATATAAATGTACCAGTTCTTACCTTTTTCCTACAGTAAAAAGCTACTAGTACTGGAAAATACCTCCTCAGTATTGGTGTGTTATAATCATATATTGTTTATTTTTGATTATTGACAAGTCCCTGGCCCCTGGCTTGCATTTTCAGATTTACAGAGAAGCTCAAACTTGCCTGATTTGATGTCCCTTTTTTGTGCAAAGCCCTCATTAGTCTTATCTTTTCAACACTGAAGGATTAACCTGATATTCTCTTCCCACTGTGCAGATGGAGATTTACATTTTCTTTGCCACTCTAGGAGTAGCTTCCCCTGGCAATTTCTCTTCCTTTGGCACCCATTAAAATTGAGGTAACCTGTGGCATTTGGTGCAAGGGGCACAAAAGGAACAGGACAGAGAATGAGGTAGATACTGATGACAGCACTTGAAAGCATTTGAAATAAAGGTTTTGTAGAAAGCAATTAAGCAACTTCCTGGGGGCTTATGGTCTTGTATAAATGGGGGAGAGAGGACATAGCACAGAAAGCACAGCTCACAAAGCAAACCAACCAAAGATCTGCTCAAATTCCTCATCTTCCCAAAGTGGCAGCTGAACTACTATTTTCAGGACACCTATGAAGCAGCTGTATTGCAACAGAGAAACATATTACTTACCTTTGAAAACACTGATAATTTGAATTTAGGTGTAAAGAAATAGTTTTTTGCCTTTCTGTGTTTGCATGTTTTTGTTGTTTGGTTTTTTTGTTGTTGTTTTGGGTTGGTTTTTTTTTTAATACAGCCAATAATTTGCGGAAAAAAAGACAAAAAAAAAGAAACAACACAAAACTTCTTCAACTGTAGCATATATTTCAGTATTTTCATTTTCACCTTTAAATGGGTGAAAAATAGCCACACTAGATTCTGCCTTGGTCAGAAGAGGTGTATCCATGTGAAATGCTCATGGCTGTACATTTCCTGCAGAAAACTCTTTGAGACTGCTTCACCAGAGCACTTTTCTTTCTTTAGGCAGCAAAAAAAAATATCTAGCTGTGAATAACCATGTCTGTGGCCACAGCTCTCTTCAGAAAGCAGCAGGCACAACTTCACCAAGGACTTTTCCTGGGGAAGGCAGGGAGAAGCCCAGAGAAGAAGAAGAGAAAACAGTTCTTGTCTCTATTCACTGCGCCTGTTGTTTGGCACATGTGGAATGTGTTATGGAGATTGTTTACCCAAAGTTATTTGTTAATTGGACACTAGTGAAGGTTGTTTGGATTCCTTGGCCACTTGGGTCAAAGCTGTGTCCTGGCTGTCTCCGGACAGTCACAGGGTTTTCTTTAGTATAGTGTAGTATTTTTTAGTATAATATCTCTTTAGTATGTAATTTAGTATAGTATTAGTGTAATATTATAGCTTAATAAAGGATTTGTTCAGCCTTCTGAACCATGGAGTCACAGCATGTTATTCGCCGTGTTGGGGTCATCCTGAAACTATACATGTCAAGTCAAAAAAATGTGGATTTTTGTCCAGACTTTTGAATTCTGTGCCAGTCTGAGATGTTCTCCTCACACAGACACCCAGCAAGAGCCCCCTGGGCCGCAATAGGTGGGTGCAGGGCACTGAGCAGGAGGGAGTAGCAGGGTTGTGAAAGTAACCACGAGTGAGGCCGTGATGCACACAAAATACCCATGTCTGTCCGTGTGTTCTCTTCCTGTGTTCTGGTTGAAGAGGAGGCTGGAGAAGTGCAGCCAAGACCTGCTGGAATACGTGGATGAGTTCAGAGAGCTCTCCAAGGCGGCACTGGCCCGCCTGGCAAGGCTGAGCACCGACAAGGCTGAGCTTGAGGGGGAAGTGGAGAATTTGCTCACGAGGGTCGAGCGCGCCCAGAGGGACATCGACTATTTCGGATCCATCATGGATTCCAACGCCTGTGTGGAGGTGCACAAGGACCTGCTGAAACAGCAGCTGCTGGAAGAGGCAGAGGAGAAAAAGAGACTTAAACTCATGCTTAATGCAAGTAAGAGCAGTTTGTTTTTCAGAACTTTGGTGTGAACAGTCCCACGTGTGCATGCTGGCACAGGGATAAGAGATTTTCATCTGCAAGGGGGTTTGGGCTGTGTAAATACCAGACTTATAAAACCCATGTATATGCAAAAAAGGTATGGGAGAGGGAGGGAGGGAGGAAAATACAGTTCAAACATTTACTTTGCAGAAATTCTACTGCATATCAAATTAATTCTTTGGAAGTTACATTTTATTATAAAATAAGGTAAAATCCCCTGAAGGTGTGCTGTTGCAAAGTCCCAGAAAAATACATTTCTGAGTACTGCAGCTGTACCAAGGAATTAATAGTCTTTGCTTTTTGGACTAGGCAGGGTCAAAACCTCAACTCAAAAGTAAATTAATGGGTTAATAAACTACTTAATTTACTTCTACAATTTTTACCTGCTTTACTGCACTGCTCTGTCTCCTTCCTCTCCTTGTCCCCTCCTTTAATAAGAGAGCACACTGGCTTGGCTGTCAGCTAAGCTTACCTCTGATTTTAAAACTTGGTGCTATGGTACCTAGCATGAAGAATAATGCACAATCTATATTTTTTTAAAACAAATGACATTCTATAATTATCTTTACCTTAAGAAGTTTTGGTATAGATGTAAACTATGTATTACAGACATATTTAAAGAAGACTGTTTTATTTTCATAGTAGTAAGAAATGAAGAGTAAATAATAGGAGATTCAAATTGAAATTTTTAAAAAGTGAGTGAAAGAACTTTAGCATCATCAATTATACAGTTCCACTGACTTCAGCAGAATTAGGTTGATTTAATTTTATCATAAATTTACAATTTCTTCCTTAGACTTTTCAAACATCAGTATTAAGGCAGATGCTTACAGAGGCAATCAACTATTCTGCTTCTGAGTCTCCTCATACTCCACAATTCAGTGTTCTGAATATCAATACTTCTGTTTTCCATTTAGAGAACTTTTGGACATTGGGCATTTTTTTCAGAGAGGAAAAAAATAGGGGATTTTTAAATTGACTGTGGTTAAGACACTTTGAAAATTGTATCTTTCTGAGAGTTTCAGAGGAGAAAAAATTACTTTACATTTTCCTTTGTTGGAAATTATTACTTTTAACTTTATTGTAGCAGCTCATGGTAACTTTATTTTCATTTTGTTCTCTACTGTCAGTACTAGTCAGATGGTTTTCCCATTGAATTTGATGTCAAAAGTATTCCCTGTGCAGATTTTACAGCACTTAGAAAAAGTAGGAAGAACCTCAACTCTAGAAAATAGCAGCTCTGCTTCTATGCTTTCATGTCTTAACCAGACTCTATGATTATTTTTGCTGAGTCACTTCAAAAACCTAGCAGAAAAGAGGGTTTTTATGTCCAGCTTTGTTACTGTGTTTGGGTTAAGTTCACACAGAAAATAACAATCAGAGAAATCAGAGACAAAAATCTGGTTATTTCCCCTGCAGAGGAAGATGCTGCTAAGGCTGCCTAGAGTTTTTGATTCAGCACCTTTAATTTTTTTTAATCTATCTAATCAATAAATGTTAGGTTTGAGAGAGCTGTTGTGGCTTGCTCACGGAAGCCACTTCCAGAGTGAGGACTCTCAGGGAAAAAAATCCACTCTGTAGCAGCAATATCCAAAAGCTTTGATTAGACGGTATCAGTGCACACAAATTACATAAAGATTGCTTTCTACAGGCAACTGGAGTCTTGCCACTGGCTTCAATAGGTTCCTATCAGGCAAAGCAGGGGGGCTGATTTTGCTTTCTCCATTTCATCTGCTGCCAGAACTTCCTGCCTTAGAGCTTTGTTTGTCCTGTTTACTGAAATGGCTGCACTCCACTGAAAGCAATTCTTTCAACTTCAAATGCTGTGCCCTGTAATTTATGAGTGCCTTTGGTAAACAAGCTTGGTTAATATGTTTTGCAATAGTTTTTAGGGTTTTTTTCCTGGAAAGGATGCTGCTTGATAAAGATCTCAGAGTCTAAATGCCCGAGTCCTCCCAGGCTTGGTGCTTTCTGGTCTGAAATGTCCCTGCAGAGTGCACAGAAAATGTGAAGAAGCCAGAGCTGTGGCCAGTTGAGGCCAATTTTAAACCTACAGGGAGGTAAAGATGGTTCCACCAGCCACGCTTCTGGCACAGGAATTGGTAGCACAGACACCACCCCAGCTCCTTCAAAGGCCACCTCAGTGCATGCACACGCCTGCTTGTGTGATCTATATTCTGTTCTTGCTCCTTTGTGTGCAGGTGTTGGGAAGGTGAATGGGAAGATAGCCCAGTTTTTTGGCTTTCAGTTATGCTGATCTCTTTTTGTTTCGATTTATACTATAAATGCATAAAAAAGAGGCTATCTGAGGATAAGACCAGTCCTGAATCAAAAATACTATACATGTGAATAATGGATTTTAATTTGTATGCCTCCAACAGGAAATAAATCTGATTACTTTACCGTGTTGATCTAAACCAGAAGTCAGTTCTCCAAAGTAAAAATTATAGCCCTGTAAAAGGACAGACAAGACTAATCACAAAATCACTAACTGTGCTCTTGGTCTCCTCTCAGACACACAAACATCCAAATGTTTTGGATAACACTGGTGTAATAGAACAAAGCCCAACACTCTACAGGTAGATGAAGATACTACAGTTTTATTAGAAGGAATATATAATAATAATGTCATAATATTATTCAAATATAATATATATTATTATAGATTATATATTAATATATATTATTGTAAAATCATTATAGAATATAGTATATATATTATATATTTTTATTTATATATATATTGTTATTTTATATATTATTCAAATATATTCAAATATACTAAAATATTATTCAAATATAATATCACATAAAACCATTTTTAGCACTACTTACCAGAGCCACACTGCTGACACCTTTACTGATATATTGATGAATTAAAAGGAAACTAAGTAATTCAAAGAAAGGAAACTAGAAAATTTACAGATATTCTAATTTTATTTTTCTTTGTCTTTGGTTATTTCCTTGCAGGCTGTGACCACATGCTTGCAGGTATTAGGTCCCTGAAGGTAGTTAAGAAAACTGGAGGAAAGCATGGCTCTTGGATGAAAGATCCTGGCAAAAAGCATGCCAAGATTTATTTATTAAGTGGCTCTGTGAACAATGTGATTTTGGAATTTGCAAATATCATGGCTTTCATGGAGAACAACCAGACTCTGAAGGCTCGCAGAGTCCCCTTGCCAATGCCCTGGGAAGGAACTGGCCACGTCATCTACCAGGGCTTCCTCTTCTACCACAGGCACGGCTCCTTGAACGAGATCGTGAAGTTCCACCTCCAGAGAAGGAACGTAGCTGACCAGATGCTGCTGCCAGGGGCTGGGAGGATTCCTGCCTACCAGCTCTCTCCACAGACAAAAATAGACTTGGCTCTGGATGAGCAGGGGCTGTGGGCCCTCCATGCAGAGCCAGAGACCGGGGGGAACATTGTCCTCACCAAAATCAACCCCATGGCCATGGCGGTGGAGCACAGCTGGGACACACCCTGCAGCAGCAGGGATGCTGAGGCAGCTTTCATGGCCTGCAACACCCTGCACGTGGTCTACAACTCTCCTTCTGGGGGCTCCTCCCGCATCCAGTGTGTTTATGATGTTTTGGGTGCTCTGAATGTTCACACAAACCCAGGACTGCATTTCCCAAAACGCCAGGGTGGCCACTCCAGCGTACACTACAATCCCAAAGAGAGGCAGCTCTTTGCTTGGGGTGATGGATCCCAGATCATTTACAAACTTCACACAGAGCAGAAAGTTTAAAACCTTTAGCAGCTTTTCAAGCAGACCTAAAAGCCATCAGTCCCAGGTCAACACAGCCTTTTTATGTGTGTTAAAATTGCATTACTCCCAGCTGTTACAACTTTCATCCATTTTACGGAACTTAAGACTTATGTACCCCAGTAATCTTAATGCCCAATAAAGAATATGTGAAGACTGAATTAATATAAATTACATGATGACTAAATACCACACATACACAACCCCTCTCCCCCCCCACCCCCCACCTCCAAAATTAAAGTCTAAGGGTAGTTAAAAGAAATAATAGCCCATTTCTGACACATTCTCTTCCTATTGAAACTATGTTTTCTGTTTCAATGCCATGGAAATCAAATCAGAACTCCTTCCTGTCCAAAACATAGTCTGACAACCTTTCCTACTCTGAAGATCACCATAGAAAGCCTTCTAGTAAGCAATATAAAATCACATGCTTCCAGAGAAATTAGATATCAGTTTTAACAGGAGAGGTTTATTTTACAACAAAGTGTAGGAATATAGAGCCCCATAAACATAATTTATATTTAACATAGAACTCTCATACATCACATCAAGGCTACTCCTATTCCTTGAACCTCTAGAGTATTTCCATGAAAATTCCACACTTCTTACCCATATAGCTGTACAGACCACTGTGGATCCTGCTAGTACATTAGTTGCAGCCAAATATTTACTTTTTTCAGCTTCAAGTCACCACTTCTCACCATTTTTGAGTATATTGCTGTTTGTGTGTCAGAAGGAATGTTCCTAGGTGAACTCTGTGTCACACACCACTTTTAAAGGTTTTACATGTCACTCTTTGGTGTTATTCTCATTAGGTCTCTTTCAGCATCTACTTGTGAGGCATTTCCCCAATGTCTCAAGTCACTCCCACTGGTTACAGCAGAATCTTTCTCATCCTATCCTCCACCTCCAGGAAAAGGTGGCTCAGGTGAGCACAGCACTGCAGGTGAGGGCACGGCACTGCTCAGTCCTGGGTTTGTGAATCACAGATAGACTCCAGGTATTTTTTTCTCAAAAATAATGTTAAAAATGTTAAATAATGTTAAAAAAAAGGCTTTTAATGCAAAATACAGGTATAGACTGTATTTTTTATTTATTTTAATGGCAGCAGCATGTCCAATAGCAAACAAACAAACAAACACAACAAAAAATCCCCTCTGAAAAACCACAAATAATGGTACTTGAAAAGCAATCCACAGCTGTTGCTACAGAAAAACTCATTTTGTTCATTACGCTGAGAGAGCTGTTCTGTTTAAAAATAGCTTCCAGAGAACAGCCAGACATCAGGGAATGATTTTGAAAAGGAGTTCCAGGATACAATTAGGAGTGTATAGACTGCTGGGCTGCACCAGTGACACTCTGCCTTCAGCACAAGGAGCTTTATCATTCTGAGCAGGGGTAGTGAGTGGAGCACAGCAGACAGAGGGTGCACAGCCACAGACACTCCCCCCAGGCTGCCAGGGATGTGGGCTGGCACTGCTTTCCTGGCTTAAAGGCAGTGTTTGGCCTTTTATTCTTCCTCTGTAAAATTACAAACATGTAAATACAAAATGGTATCAGCCGCCTCTGTGAGAACTTTTACTGGAAAGGATGTGTAACTTCCTTTATTTAGGAAATAAACTCTTTGCATGCAAATATGGATTTAATCTGCTTTTTAGAAAAGGGGTTCTTGGGATGTCTTTGTGCCATACTATTACTCAGCAGAGGAAGCCCATGTCATTATTCTGCAGAAAGATTTCAATGTGCAACCCTCAAAAGTTCAGGCAGGGTCTTCTCTGAGCCTTGCTGCCCTGGAAATCCAAACTTCATGATGAACTAAAGCCCAAGAGGGGGTGGAGCACCCAGACATCCCATCAGCAGCAAAGGGAGGCACAGCCAGCCTGCACAAGAGCTCCCAGCACTCTGTAAAACAACCGCTCATTGTCAATCCCTGCCTGGGCCCTGCTTTTCCACACCCTGGCTGTGTGCCAGGAGTGTGAGGACATCCCATGTCCTCTGCACAGAGCCCCAAGGACAGGGCAGGATAGGAGCTGGCATCCTAGGGGCCACTGTGTCAGCACCACACAAGGAGTCTCTGGGAGGCACTGAGGAAAATCCTTCAGCCCTGGAGGTGGAGCTGGGGTAGCACTTCTCAGTCTGAGGTTCACTCTTGCTCTATTTTCTAGTCTTAAGATGAAACCTTTGGAACTGCTTTTGTTTTTCTCAATCCCCATGGATATTTTGGTGTCCCATCTGGGAGTTTCACTGCCTACACTTCACCTTGGCTGTGAAAAGACAAAAAACAATTTAAATCACTTCAGCATCGCTCACACTCTTCCTGGAGCACAACATGGACCTGGCCACTGGTGCTGCATCAGGGAACAAGCTGGGAAACAGGCTGTGGGTTGAGGTGGCACATGAATTTTGTGGCTGTGGTGGCAGCAGCATCTCTGGGCTTACAGCACCGGTGACAGGTGAGGGATTCACATCTGTGAATATGGTGTGCTCTGCTGATCAGTGAACATTCTTGTAAGAAAAAGGTGGCAGGGATTCTCCTCCAGCTTCCTGGCAATCTCTGAAATATATATGATTTCGTTAATTTTCATAACTGATAGCACACAAGCACATATTTTTGAGAAAGTCAGAAGAGACATTTGGTTAACTCCCAGACGACAAAGGGAAAAAAAAAAAAAAAGAAAAAAAAAAAAGAGAAGGACTGTCTGTTCTGAAAGAGAAAGTAAAGAATGACAAATATCTGAACTGAATAATCTGCTCCAAGACGGCAATCTCCAAAAGGCAAGGACAAAGGACTGTCAGGAGGCAGGAGACAGCCATGACAAGACTGCATGAAAGAGGGCATTGACTTCCAGTTCAGGTAGATTATATGATTGTTACCATGGAAATGGAATTGGTACAAGGGGACCAACACAGAGGAGTCTTCATCAGGAGCAAAAAACACAAATGAGTTTATGACCTCTACCTTCACCATCTAGATAACATCCATTACTCTCCTTGTTATTCAAGTCCTTTTATGCTACACTTTCTCCATGTGCTCACTTTGCCTGAACCACTGAGCTCATTCCATGTGAACCACTGGCTTTTTTCTTTTTCATGTCCAGACCCTCCTCTAGAGGGGAATTCAGTGCCCTCTGCTCTGACAGCAGGATCACCATCCTCCCAACAAAAGCAGCACTCCTCAGTGCTCTGGCTGTGCTGCAGGTCCCTCACCCCTTCAGTGACACTGCTGTCACCTCATCCTTTTCCTGCAGTGGGTAGTGACTGCCCCTTCCCGTGGTGAGAGCAGGTTTCACTGCACAGATGCTCCTCATTTCCCTGCCATCCATTCCCTCTGCCATCTCTTCCCCAGAAAGGTGGCTCAGGTCAGAATAATCTGCAGTGATTATGTCCTGTTTGCACTTGGAGCAGTCAGAATTATCATAGACAGAAAAGTTTTCAGCTCTCACGGTTTATTGACATCCATATGATGAATTTAAGCTTTCTGACAACCATGTGCTTTCTTATTTGGATTTTGTGAATACTAAGGATCTGTGACTGCTAAAAACAACTTAACCAGTAGAGCAGAGTGTGCTGCTAGGAGCATGCGAGTTTAACCGGGTTTATTTTTACAGTTCCCATCAGAGATAAACTTGTTTGTCAGAAAATAATCCTCCTGTCTCTTTTTCTTCTTCATTCCCACCTGCCTGGGTCTGGAGGATGAGAGTCCCTTTTAGCATTTACTCAAGCAGGCACCATTTCAGAAAAACACACTCTACATGTTTGTGACAGGGGGGTTTATCACTAAAAAATGCAGCTGTTGTCACCCTGCTCTGTCACGGTGCATGTTTTTCCCCCTGTGCTGTTTCCCGCTCAGTTGCATGGAAGCTCAGCAAAGAAACTGCAGAATCAAAACCATTAAAATGCAGCTCACTCTCCTAATACTGAAGAAGTAGCTCCTCCTGAAGGCAGAAACCAGGACCTGTGGCTTTTTGAGTTGTTTGAACTTTCCCTGGGTTTCCCTTGCATATAAGAAAATAACTTTATTACACTTCCACCAGACTGAGCCAGAAAAAGGAATGTGCAGAATCCCAGAATGAATAAAGTTGGAAAAGATCTCTGAGATCATTGAGTCCAATCTTTGACCAGATACAAGGATGCCTCCAGGGATGGTGACTCTACCACCTCCCTGGGCAGCCCCTTCCAATGTCTAACCACCTTTCTGCTGGTGATATCTGGATATTGCTCAGTCTTTTTCCTGATGTTCATACTGGCATGGGTGTCATTTGCCTCAGAATTTAGTTTTGCAAAATATATCAAAAGCCCTTGTTATTTTAAATCACTTTTTAGAATAATTTCGAACAAGTAAAACCTTTATGTGGAAAAGGTGAATAAAAGAACTTTCTTAACTGCTCCCTGTGCCAGTGTCATATTTATTGCTTTTCCTTCTCATTTAAGGCTGATTTCTCCATGGGACTGACCCCATCTAGTGAGTCAGTCCCTACTCCACGATTACAGGACTGGGGCTTTTCTTTTGGCTTTTTGAACTGTTTCTTAAGAGTAGAAGAACAAGGGGAAAAAAATCTGTGGAAAATGTTTTATTTTATAAATCTTTAGAAGTACATCAAAAAGAAAATACTTCTGAGGTGGCCAAGTTTTGAGAGTTCCTAGCAGACTCTGACCTGGTTTTCTATTCCCCAGTACTATCTTCACCCAACTAATCTGAAAACTGATGCTGAAAGATATGGCATTTTTGGGAGCAGCTGTAGGGATACCCACTTTAGAATGTGCTGGGGCTATATCTGTGTGTAAAGAAAACCCCACCTATGTTAAACAGTCCCCACAGTCTGGGTAGGTAATTCAGACCTTGGGTAGGGAAAAACACAGTTGGTTTTGCCTGTAACACTCATTTGCATTCAAAGCAAAACCACAGGCACACAAAGTGGTGCTGCCATTTCTGACTTTACCAGATCAGGAGGCATTTTTAGGGTGCAATTTTTCCCAAACTGTGAGCTCAAGGACTTGATACACACTGAGGTGTATTCCCCCCACTCCCTGTCATGAAGAGGGCAGTGCCATCTCTGATGAGCACAGACTCAATTTTTTACTGCCTTGGGTCCCTGCAGTCAAACCATCAAGTCCAGTTCTTGGTAAAGACTCAATTTTTGGCCCACTCATTTCTACCAAAATTAATCTGAAAAAATGGGCAGAAAAATCATGAGAAATAATGCAGTGAGGGCAAGAGCAAAGACCTAGACATAGGCAGGAATGATTTTGACAATTCCAATAGAACCCCAAGCTTCAAAATCAAATACTGTAATATTGCAATATTGTACTATTGCAATATTGTACTATTGTAATATTGTACTATTGTAATATTGTAATATTGTAATATTTATTGTAATATTAATATTTATTTTAATATTTATTGTGCTATTTATTGTAATATTGTAAAGCAGAGGAGAAGAACTAGTTCCCCATCTCACCAATGGGCAAAAATAAGTCAAACTGCACTCAGGTTAGGCATTAGATAATAGTCTCAAAAATTTCCAGTGACAGAGGACTAACAATTTCCACTGCCAGGAACAACCTTAGCTTGAGCAACCTTGCATTTTGGCAGGGGACTGATCACACAGCATTACCTGCAGAGAGGAGGAGCAGTCTCTGGAGCACTGTCTGAGCCATCCTGGGATGTTAACTGAACAAAATAAACTCATTATCAAGTGTATTTTCTCAGTAGGAATCCGTGACCCTCCTGGAAACTAGGAGCTCCAAAACTGGAAAAATATTACTTGATTAGACCAATCTTTCTTTATTTGTAGATGGGACATTTTGTGTGATCTGATGTTGCACTCATTTGCCTTGGAAATATGATTGGCATAAAATAATTGAAAAATGGAACATTTTATAATTCTTATCTGTGTCCCCTTGTCCTATATTTGTGATAGATGAGGTTAGAAATAATATTTTCATTAGGATGTCCAAGTAAAAATCCCTTTAATAGAGGATTATTACACTACATTGTTCTGCGACCTCAAAGTTAGTCATAATTTTCTTGTTCTTAATTAAAAAGGAAAGGAAAGAATCCAACATGTAAACACTAATTGCTAATGCAATGAGTTAGATCATGAACATCTTATACATTTTTCTGTTATTCAATCCTTTGTTATAATTAATCCTCTATGTAGAATTTTTGGGAGCAGGGTTTAAATTTTGTACTTCTCACGTAATTCCTGAAACTCTCTGTAATTATTAACAAATCCCCAGACAGAATTAAGTGCTTTTGTGGGCTTTTCAAATATAGATTTTTCAGACTATTTAATTTAAGCACTACATGTGCTTTATCAGAATATTTAATTTAAACAGTGCATATGACCAATGGCTTTTTCTTCTAAAGGCCTTATAGTGCTGGCATCACCACTTCAGCTGAGGGTTAGAAGATAAAGTGCCAGCATCATTTCCTGTGCACATTCTCACTTTGAAACCAGTAGCTGTTCCATGCAGATGGATGGCTCTCCTCAGAAGAGCTGCAAAGATTTACTTTGGCCTCATGCTCACAGTGTGTTTTTCCAAAAGCATTTTTAATGTGTCTGCAAGCTGCATCCTGCTTTCATGCCAGCTCTCCACATGTGCAGTGCCACATGTACAGCTGTGTCTGGGTTTGAAAAGATAGGTGTCTGCTAAGGAGGCAGGAACGTTCCTTGAAATGGAAAATGTAAACCCCCTCTCTCTGAATTATTATAAGTTTGAAATTAAGGGGCTCTCAGGCAAAGATTTGGGAGTAGGAATAACAGTTCTATACAAGGAAAATTAAAAATACAAATGCAATAATATAAAAATATAAAAAAAAAGCACTGCTAGAGTTAGAGCAGAAACTGCCCCCCCTGTGTGTCAGCGTGGTGGCACAGCCCCATCCCATGGGGGCTCAGCCCTCCTGCAGTGCCAGCTGTGGTTCTGCTGGAACAGGGATCCTGCACAAGGGGGGAGTTTTCCTCTGCAGCCCCAGGGCTGCTGGAGATGGGCCTGGGCTCCCTCTGGCAATGCAGGGCAGCAGAAAGCTGCTCCTCTGGGAATGCAGTGGGCAAAGGCTGCTGTGCTGTCCCAAGCCTCAGATTGTATCCAGGTAGGAATGCTTGGCTCCCCTCCCCCTGCGTGGAGCCTCTCTCCATGGGATGATGGAATTTGATCAGCCATGCAGGGACCCTCACTGGCCATGGACAGAAGAGATGTCCTGGAGGGAGGATTGGCTGTGGGAGAGCTAAAGAAAAAACTGCCCAATGGACAGCAGAGAACTGCTGTCAGAACCTCTGACAGATGGGAATAGAACACACACCCCCAGCCACATCTTGCAACCTAAGACAAGCTTGTAAAAACAGCTTTGGCAGAAAAAGTACGAAACCTCATGTAAAGCTTTAGCTCCTCTTTATACAGATTCCCAAAAAAATGAGGGAAATGTCTAAAATCAGCTATTTCAGTCCCAGCAGCAATCACCTCTGAAGTGTGTGCAGAACTTGTATCACCGTTAAAAACACCACCTCCTATGAGGGCCTCTAAAAAGTTCTATTTCAGTAATCATTTTAGCAAAAAAAAAAGGAATTCTGCTGCATGCTATGAATTGCTTGTTTACTCCCCCATTTTGAGCGCTAGTGAGTACATCCAGAAAAAGATGCATTTCCTATTCTGTTTGGCCATAAAATACAAACATAAATTTTCAGGATTGATGACAGCAGTAAAGCCAAAAATGTATTGCTCTAAGTTTAAAGAACTTGCACACAAAGAAAATGAAACAACCTCCAGGCTACCCTGAATCCTTTTTTCTCCCCTGTGGCATTGCTATCCTAAGAAAAACAACATATTCACATTCTTGTAGCATATTTGTTACCACGACATTCCTAGTCAGTCTGGTAAACAAATAACTTTAAAAATTTCAAAGAAATGTATAAGTTGTGGTTGGGAATTATAGAATCATTAAGGCTGGAGAAGAGCCCCAAGGTCATCAAGTCCAACCTTTGCCCGAACGCTGCCATTCCACAAATAAACCACAGCACTGAGTGCCAAGGCTCCTCTTCCTTTGAGCATCTCCAGCCCCACCACCTCCCTGGACAGCTCCCTCCAATGTTTCACCACTCCTTCAGTGAAGACATTTCTTTCTAATGTTCAACCTGAACCTCCCCAGGTGCCACTTGAGGCAGTTCTCTCTTCTCCTCTTGCTGGTGACCTGGGGGAGAGGCTGATCCCACCTGGCTCCAGCCTCCTGCCAGGCACTTCTAGAGAGTGTGATCTCTCTTTTCCCAGCTAAACACCCCCATTTCCCTCAGCTGGACTCTCCAGACCCTTGCCCAACTCTGCTGCCCTTCTCTGGACTTATCCAAATGCCCCTCCTCCAGTGAGGGCCCCAGAGCTTTAAATATACACTTGGAATAAATCTTTTCCTCAGCAAGTTTTTACTTAAAACAATGTTTGTTTTACTAACCAACGGGTATGAAGATTGCACATTTTTCTATCCAGGAAATTCAAAATATGTCGGTAATGGTCATATGCCTGTCTGTTTATGTTTTGATATTTGAAAAAAAAGATGAGATCTAATCTTTTTATGAAAAAACATTTGAGTTCTCCCCACCCACCTGATAAACCTCCATAGGTTTATCAGTCAGAGGACAGCACTGGGACAATCCAGCCAGGACAATTAAGTTGCAGTTTTCTTACTAGATATGATTTTACTGACTCCCTCTAATGGAGGAAGAAGGCAAGGAAGGTGCTGCTTATCATGTCCACAAGCAAACTTTTTGGTGAAATATTTATATTTACATTGTCTGATATTACTCACAACACCAAATTAACTTCAACACTGTAAATGTCAGTACCCACAAACACTGCTTTTCATTTCAGCCCTGTTTGTGTCCAAACTAAAAGAATTTGTGGGGCTGTTTGGTGAGGACATACAACATCACATGACTGACTAACCAGAAAAACAACAAGGAATGCTCAAAAACAAGATGTGAATGCTTTTTTAAAAGGAATGTGATGTGTACACAGAAAGAGGATGCCTGATGATGCAAAAGCAAAGCAGAAGCTAAATTCCTCATTCATTCCATTACTTCAGGAAAACAAATATTTCATCTGTGCACTGGGTAAAGCCAGTGGTTTAGGCTCTCCTATGGTGAACTAGGCTTTAGGAACCAAGGAGATTTTTAAAGGAGCCTGAAAAAAGTGAACATCTTCCTAAACAGTTCAGCTAAAAGTTCCAGAAGAAATCTTAAGATCTTAAGAGCAGAAAAAAAAATCATTTACAATAGCAAAAAAATGAAACACTTCTAAGGCAGAATCCATGAGCTACAATTCAGATGTGGATCAGAAAGCCACTGTCTAAATCTATAGTTATGACAGAAACGCAGCTGTTGTCATACCAGCAAGTTTTTGATACTGAGGTACTTCCTTTGGCTGGACATAAATTCACACCAGGAAGAAAATAATGGTGATTAAAAATATGCAAAAAAATTCTAGTTCCATATCAAGAGCAGAGCAAATGTACTGCAACAAATATCAGAACCACAATAAAGATGACTCACCATCATTATTTCCTGTTCAGAGAGGATTTTGTGGGAGCTAGAGCCCCCTAACTAATAATATTACAAGTCAAAGACAGAGTACATTAAGAAGCTGTAAAGAATGAAATAATGCATTATGAATGTATTATAAATACATCTCAAATTTTAGATTGGATCTGTGTAAAGAAAATTAAACTGCAAATTACCTGAAAAGGCTTGCTAACTGCCCAAATGTCAGCATTTGCAGCACTCATAAATATCTTTCTCTATGATTAATTGTGTTTGTCTTTGAGCTAACAGAAAGCATGGCAAAGCACAGAAGCAAAGTTTCGGTTTTCAAACAGAGACAAGTTTATTTAGAGGCTTATGTAGCTGCAATCAGCATGAAATCACAAGAGGATTCAGAGCTCATGGGCAGTGAAACACAGCTTTTCTCAGAGTCAATCAGAACTGAGATCAAGCTGAAAACAACCCTTCTGAGAGAGCTCATGCTGGAATTAACTTGGTTCCCCACCAGCTCCAGTCTCAAGGTGGCAAAATGTGCATGAAGGCTGTACAGCTTCTACCCCTAAGGTGTAGTCCACTTTCTAAGCTGGTTAATTTTAAGAAAGTAAAAATGAATCAGGAGACAATTTCCTGGTTACTTCTAAAATGTAATGAAAGTATAGTGACCAGGATATGGGCAGTCATCTACAAAACATGTTTAGAGCTCAAAGGGAGGGCAGAAGGAAAGAACTCTTTAGGAAAAACAAACAAACAAACAAACAAACAACCCCCCAAAAAACCAAACCAAAACAAAACAAAACAAACAAAAACAAACAAACAAACAAAAAAAAAAAACCCCAAACTCTAAGAGCAAAGAACTGCTGAAAACCTGCAATCTGTTGGAAAAACAAAACAGGTCTTAGGTGCTAAATCAAGTCTCAGAAAAACACCAAGTTTATCTCTGAGGGTAGAGAGAGGAACAGAGAGGCAAGAAGGGTTCTCTGACAGGAAACCTGTACTGTGCAAAACCAGGTCACCTGTCCCCAGGCAACCTGTAAATGCAGGAGTTCCCACTGCTGTGTCACTCAGGGTCAATTACTCACAATTTCCAGGCCCTGCAAGCTCTGGTACACCCATGTGGGTTATCAGCTGCTGGATCCAAGACAAGCCCTGAAGATCAGGACCTGCTGCTTTTCCTTGCCCTTGGCTTGGGGTTTGGGGTTTTCTGTGGGATTTTTGCTGTAATGGACCTTAATGACTGCTCTGGGACTGACACTCAGGATGTGAATCAGCAGAGACTCAGCTCTGCAGCTGGCCACTCTTTAATCTGCACCATCCATGTCCTGGTGAGATGAATTCACATCTCAACAAACAGCAGAAAACAGCAGAGCAGAGCTGAGCAGTGAACAAACAGAGCTTGGGCATGTGAGTGAGCTCCTGAGCGTCAGCTGAGCCCCAGGAGCTGACCTTGTCTACTCTGGCTCCTGTTGGGGTTAGATGAAAGGGGCTTAGGCTAATCTTGCCTCTTGAGAGCTGGGACAAGTCCCAGCCCACAGCTCATTCCTGCAGCTCAGTCAACACAGGGTGTTCTGTTCCATCACAGCACCGGAGGGCTGAGCCAGGGCTGACCCCAGGTCTGCCCTAAAACCTAAAAAAGAAGGCATGAGCTGCTGCAGCTGGGTGTGGGGCTGTGAGAAAAGGGCTGTGAGAGAGCCACCACCCCCCTGATACACAGAGGTGAGCAAGGAGCAACACCATCAGGGAAAGAGACAAATCAGAGACCCAGCTGGTGTCCTGTCTCTGAGCTTGCAGGTAAGCTGAACTCAGAGTTTTTCTGCTGTTATGGTCTCTCCTGATGTTTGAAGGGACAGGATTTCATGTGTATTTTTTTTAAATAAGATATACCTTAAAAACAACTGACTAGATTTCCTGAAGAGATAATATGACAATAGATATCTTTTCAGCCAAGAAACAGCTTAACAACACCTTCTGTAGCTCACAAGCCTTTCTAGCATGTTTTTTTTTCCCCACAGTGAATTTAGGCATTTGCTAAGTCCCCCAGTGTTGTGACTGAAACAAATCCCATGACTGAACATCATCTCGTGGAAGGAGCTGGAACACCAGCTTGCACGAGGCTGTGTTCTCTACACCAATACACTCAGCCACACAGGGTATAAATCCACTATCTCCCCACCTGCCTGATGGTGAGAGCAAATCCAGATGTTGGAAACAGCTGTGCCTGCCTGAAAAGACTGCAGCTACCCCCCACCAGCACTTGGTTTACTAAGGCAGGCTTGCCAACCCCAGAATTTATAAAATGCCTCCACATGGGGAGGCTGTGTTTACCTGGGGGGGGGTGGGGGGGGGGGGGGGTGGCAAGAATGAACGCTCCACCCCAAAAACTTTCTGGATTTAAATCATTTGGCGAGTGATTTAAAGGCTGAACACGAGATGGCGCCAAGTCCTTGCAGCAGCACCACCTAAATTTGGATAATTTCCCCTGTACCAGGTGGAATTCCAGCTACGGCAAGCAACCTCATTCATGGCTTGTTTAAATCTTTTTTTAAATGCTGAATAAAAGACGCAATATGCTCCTGAAAGGCTTTATTTAAGGACTGCACGTGTCAATGAAATCTTCTGGAATAAAATGGGAAAACTGGGGAAAAAACCCCAAACTGCTCAACCAATATAGTTCTCTCTGGCAAAACCATCTGCATATTCAGGATTTTTTTTTAACTGTATCATATCTGTCCTGTTAAGAAGACTTCTATATCATGTGTTCTGCTAAATTATGACAGAGGAAAAGTAAAATTCTGTTCTCATATCAAGTGGCTGTAGCTAACATGCAAAATCTCATTATTCTAGTTTCTAAATGCAGAATTTCTACTTTTATGCAGGGGAAAAACATCTTTATTCAAGCTCTCTACTTGAATGTTTCAGAGTCATTCCGCCAAATAAAATAAACCACAGGCATACCTTGACCAGTTAAAAAAGAAAGTTTTCAAAGGGTAAGAGAAAGTTGTGCCAGAGGAAATTGGTGACTTGACTGGCCACAAATCTCAGCTAAAGATAAAGCAGGCTGCACTTTCTAGTGAGACATAATGGACTAGCTTCATGGAGTCCATGGGGAAGGATTCTCCAACACATTATTTCCTGTCTGCAGCTGATTTATCCCCATTCACAGGAAGGGAAATCCTTGAACATTTCAATGGGTCACTTTTTTCAAAAAAAAAGAGATTACACAGTATTGCAGTTTTCACCATCCTGCATCATGATGTTTATTTGTTATTTTAATGCTGGTGTTTCCCAGCCTAAAGCCTATGAGGGCTGTGATTTTGGAGGAAGCATGAAACCATACTGTGACTAACTATTTTGTAGTCTTGGAGAAAAGATTTCATAAAGAAAGATGTGAAATCTTGTGAGAATTCTTGAGCAAATTGATACTAAAATATCTGAGTGGTTGGGACTGAATTCAGACTACTTTAGCTGCAACTAATTTACTCTCCTTCATAAACAGGAGAAAAAAAGCTTCATAAAAACCTTTCAGCAAATATAACAGCAATTTGGAACATACTGAAAAGTGATGTACCAAAGGATGATTTTTTTTTTAATTTCCTGCCTTAGAACCACGAGTTTCTATCCAGGGAGCACAGCCATTTAGAGCCTTCCTCTCAGAGTCTGTTTTGGCCCTTACCCCTCAGGGACTATGATCCATTTTGCCACTTTTCTGCACAATCCAGTAACAGGGCAAGCAGCACAAGGAAAGAACCCCTGGGTGCATCAGCCTAAGCATCATCCAGGCACAATTGCAGGATCAGGAACCTGGCTTGAACTGAAACTCAGCATTGCCAAAGTGACCCAAAATGTGACTGTGACACTGAGGAAGAGAAACTTGGTCAGGTCTGCTCAGTAACTTTTAAGAACATAAGAATAAACCCTGGCGATTAAATCTCATCAGGATAAACTGTGGGAGATCTCACAGATAACTTTGTTTTTTGGGATGGAAGCAATGAAGATAGTTGGTAAAGCCCCAGTGCTCTGCTTTGGGGCTCCTGACTTGTTTTTTTCATGGGACTTTTCCGAGGAGGATGATTCTGCTCTCCCTGAATAAACCCCATTGTTACATAAGAAAAGCAAAGACTCAGCACAATGCCAGCTTTGTGACAGCCATGGGTCTGCACCACTGCAGCAAAGACACCACTCTCATTGAAGGGGCACTTCTGGAATGGTAATTAGCCAAGAGGCTAGCACAGCTGAGGGAGTGCTCCTGGAACCCACTACACTGAGAGAGGTGCAGAACTGACTCACCTATTACAATGATAACAAACAGGATAGACAGGACCAACAAGCTAAAGGGAGCCCAGAATTAAGAATCTCTGTGCTTTCTGGTGGTGCAGCAATATTGTGTCAAACAGTAAAGAAGCAGAGCTGTAAAATCATAAGCCATGAACAGACAGGGGCTTGTGCTCTGTGCTCAGCCTCCCTCTGCTCCTGCCTGCTCTTCCCAAGGGAGTGGCAGTAATTGCCTCCCCATTCCAGGCCCTTCCCCTGCACTGGGGCAAGGCTGTGCTCGCCTTCCCAGGCCCTGCCTGACACTGCTTCTCCCAGAGAAACTGGAGAGCAGCATGTACCAGCAGGGGCTTGGCAATTCCAGGGCAGGAATGAACAGCACAGGAGGAACTCTGCATCAGTGAGGCTCCCAGGTGCTGCTTCTGTCACGGGCAAAGCTGTCCAGATACCTGTCTGAGACCTCCAGTGAGCTGGGGAAAAGGAGGGGAAACTGGGCTGTTTTCAACCAAGTTTTGCCCAGATTGTTCTAAATTCCACTGACTCTTTCCCAATACTCACCAAGCAGTGCTGCCCAATAATTTTTGGTATCGGTATTATGAGAAATGCAAATGTCATCAATCTGTGTCATTTTCACTGCTCCTCTACACGACATATTTAAGAGGATTACCTCAAAGTTGAGACAAAAGACAAGAAACACTCAAAAGCCAAATTAATACACAGCCCATGGATCCTTGCCAGGTTAAATTATTCTTTGGCATGTTCAGAGACATTTCAAAGGAATTCTACTTCACTTCCCATTTTCTCTCTCTCCCCCACCTTGGGCATGTCTGCTCTCTACAGTGAGGTCCAATCCTCTATCTGGAATATCTGGTATGTGATTCATAGCCTTGGTGTTTTGTGTAAGTTTAAAGCAAAACTGAAATAACACATAATTCTTCCCAAGGTCAGAGAGTGGCTCAGCTGGTAACAGGGAACAAGTTTTAACACCCCAAATACACTGGAAGATTATTCTAGGCAAAAAGAGATTCTAAAACTGAGGAGAAGTGTTATAAGTGACAAAATACCTTAAAAAAAAACTCATGTATTTTAGACACGCTTAAACTATTTAGGTGAAAGACACCATCATGCCAGAAGAAAAGACAGCAAACTGTAGTGGTCAAAATACAACCACTCCACAAAGAGTGAAAAGTGTGTGTTAATTGTATATGTGTCTGAAACCTCTTTATCTCACTTTCTGCTAAGCAGTTACTTCTGTTTAGCCAGCTCCACAGAAAACTGACATCCCCAGAAACACTCAGCTGCTGTAACAGAGCTGTGCCAGTGCAGCACAGGTGACCCCTTTGCTCAGCAGGAACCCTTTATCAGATTTTTGCTCATCCAGGCGCCCCAAGCTACCAGGGAACTCCCAATGACCGAAACTCACAGCACTTTTCATATTTCTATGAGTGATCCTGGAATCTCTAGAGACAAGAAAAGCTACACTTCATGAATGTGTTTTTGTTTAACATTTGTGTACTTGGAGCCTTCCTGCACTTGAGATTTTTTTCAGTAAAAAAATCTCATTAGGTTGTTGACTCCTGCTCAAAAATCAGCCTCTAATGCTGATTTTTTTTCAGGCTGATTTTTGAGCAGGAGTCAACAGGGGAGGTGATATGAAATAGTTATAACAATATAAACCACCTATGCTGTTATTTCACTGAGAGAATTAAAGTCGGTGAGAAGTGCTTTAAGTAGAGAAACACGCGATTTTTCAATCTTTGGAGTAGTTGGTGTTTTCCTCAGTCAATACCGCGATGTCCCTGTTAACCTGGAAAACCCCCGGGGGCGTAGGAAAACGCACAAAAAAATTAAAAAAAAAAAAAAAAGAAAAAAAGATAAAACTTAACTTAAAACAACATGTTTTCGATTCCAGCAATAGCGAAGGCGGGGGGGGGGGGGCGGGTAGAAACGCTGTGCAGAGAATTCCCGGAGCGCAGAAATTCCCTGGAGCACCTGCCCGCGCGGGGGGGCCGCAGCGCCGGGCGCCGTCACTCGGGGGCGGCCCCGAGCGCGGCCGAGCCGGGGCTGGCACCAGGAACGGGATCGGCAACGGGACTGGGAAGGGATCGGGCTGACCGAGAGGGCCCGGCTGCAGCCGTCCGAGCGCTCGGTGCGGGAGGCGGCGGAGAGCGGTCCCAGCCGTCCCGGGTACCCCGGGTATCTCGGCGCTGCGGAGGCACCGCCAGGCACGATCCAGAAGAGGAGCAGGAGCAGGTCAGCGGGCTCGGGGTGTCCGAGCGGGGCCGCTCTCGGTGCCGGGGCCGCTCAGGTTGCTCTCCCCGTTCCATCCCATCTCACCCAAAAAGAGCGGGGCTTTTAAACAGACGCGGTTCCTGTAAGGTAAATATTGATTCTCCCAGATTCCAGTTGGACGGGCAGGTCGGTAAATAAAGCGCTTTGTTGGTGTAGGGCAGGGGGTTTAGCGAGAGCTGTCAGTGATATGATGACACCCAGCTGCAGCCGAACTCTCTAAGGTGGGAGCCCTCCCTCCCCTCCCCAGGCTTTGACAATTAACTATAAAAAAGCGGTGAAAAAGAGGTTGTTTAAAGGGTATTCAGGACAAAGTAGCTGGAAGATGTAGCTGGTTGTTCGAGCAGCGCAGAGATAAGGAAGGTGAGGGGATGTCAAGTGATCCCCAGTCCCATGGGTTAGCGCTCGAGGTTCGCGCTGCTCTGATAAAATCACCTCCTCCCAACATTTGCAAGAAAGATTAGGAGCTACCCTCCTTCGTGCATCGTCCTTTGCTCAGCTTTGCATGGGGCAGAAGAAGATGCTGAGGTTCATTTTGTCAGGTCTGACTGTGTGTGGGTGTAGTGCAATGAGTGCTTTTGAAGATTTGCATGTACCACACTTTGTATTTCCATGGCCAAAAAAGGTTGTTTGCAATTTCAGATTTTGAATTTTAAGGTTGTGGAAGGAAGGGATTCACTGAGGAGCGCTTCTGTGAGATTATTTTGTTGGGGCTTTTTTATAAAAGGAATAGATGAACAAGTGCATAAAAGACTTTCTGAAACTTCTATGGAAATGTGGAAAGAGCAGGTGGGAGAGCAAAGAAAGCAGAATTCCAACTTTCCATGTTTATTTATTGACTTTGCATGTGTTCCTGATTTTTACTTGCATCTGCTGTATGAACTTTCAAACCAATGAATCTTTAAGTTTCTCTTCATCTTTCTAATGGAGAAATACTTGGGATAAAACTCATATACCAGGAAAGTGCAAGGTCAGACTGGGACAACCATAAGCAAATATGGATTGTTGGCTTTTAGATGATATGGGTTTTCCATCCACTTGCTTGTAATTCCAGTTGAGAACAATTACAAAGGCCTCTTGAACCTGAAGGAAACCCAGCGTAGGTTAAAGAGAGGGAGAACTCAAAAAAACCCAGCTTTATCTTAAGGACAGTTATAGTTTGGTACCAGAATATGAGAAAAAAAATGTAATAATAATAATAATGATATAATTTATAATGTACAAAGTCATTTCAAGTCCCTAGTAACAAGACTTAAGCTGAGGGATAACTCAGGACTGGTCTCACCACTGACTGCTGAAGTTTTTTTCTGTTGTAGAGACACATTACTTGCCTGTAACTCTTCTGAACTAATGTCAGCATTGCTTTTGAAAGCTTAAATGCTTTATTTACCTGAGCCAGGTAGTAATCAAATGTCCTGATGAAACATATAGCAGCTTATCTGTCACCCATCTGGGACTCTGCCCTATGGGAAGCTCAAATTAAAGGAAGGGGACAGAAACTGGGTTGATGTGTGTCGCTGGAACATGGTAGGAATTGGGCTGGGAGGGTTGTTCCCTGATTCCAGCTTCCCTGGCTGCTTTCATCTCCTGTCCCAGGAAGCAGAGGGATGGTGCAGAGGGCACTTTCTGCTGCTGCCATCCCTGTTTCACTCCAGCAGCCCTATCCACATGCAGATAAACAGGGAAGACAGGAAGGAGGTAGGGAAGGAATAGGTAAAGGTGAGATAATGAGAGTTATCTTCCCCTCGCTCCTCCTGTGTCTGATCTCACTTCATCTTTCTTCATGTGGTGTCAGCAGTGTGGAAAAGGGATCAGGGAGTGTTGGTATCCAGCAAAGGGAGAATGTGTAGATGTAGGCACAGACCACAGAAGTGCTCTCTGGGCTCTGGGATCCATTCTCCCATTTTCCTGTCATGCTTGTTACACTGGGTCAGGGCTTCTCCAGACAGACCCTGCAGGCTCTGAGGCAGCAAAATGTGGCTCCATGTGGCGGAGAGAGTTGGAATGGAGCATGGGAGGAGGACAGATGGACAAGAGTAGAATGGAGACCTTAATAATCACCTTCCTCAACACACTGATTGTGTCAGCAAACAGGCAGGAAAGGCAGAGGGGCGATGTCCTGTGAGTGCAAAAGAGGAGAAAATGAAAACAGAATAAGAGACACTGAGCCTCATCTTTGTTATTCCATGTGCGGCTCTGCTTCCAGCCCTCATTTACCTCACTTGTTTCCTCTTTGCCTCTTGCTGGTCTCTCTCCTCAAAACAAACAAACTCCCACAAATCCCTACAAGGCACTCATCCCCAGACACTGCTTTCACTCTTATGAGGCTACTCAGAGGCAGACCAGAAACTCAGTTGGTTTTCCCTGCAGCTAAGGATTTGTTTGAGCTCAGGCAGCCTTGACCTGGTAAGATTAGCAAAGGACTGTGTTCACACAGGTAAAGCAGAGCTTCAATAGGGCTCTGCTTATTAGCAAAAAAAATCCACCTTCCTCCTGCTCCTTCCCCAGAAAAGACATTTACAGCCATAGGAGGAAACCTCCTGCTTGCTTTAGAAGCCTATAATGTGATGATTTAGTTTGTCAAAGCAGGGAATGGTAAATAAGGAAATGTGTTTTATGATCACTCAGCGTAGGTACAAAATTACTGAATGTGCTGTACAAAGCAAGGTTTCTGTGTTTTCCAGAAATACCCAAGGGTGTGGAAATATCAATGCAGCAGAAGATGACATTGTTTAGGGCAGTAGATTAGGACTGTCAGAAGTCACTTTTCTATCAGTGAAGTTGCTTCACTCCAGTCTCTGGAGATGTTTCTCATTCCTGTTTGCCACCCCATTCCCAGAGATCACTCCAACCTCTCTAGGTATAACCTTGAAAATCTCCTAAGATACTCAAGAGGGTTTAGCAGCAGTGGATGTCCCTGGAGGGGACACCAGTTACTAGAGTTCTGTAGATGTGTATGAAATACATTTGTTTCAGACAATACCCTGAGAATTGGAAAGACTGAGCAGTAAATTAAGTTCTTTAAATTATCCCCAGTTTGCTTTTGTCTGTTCAGTGCTATCAACTCACCTGTTGCTTTGAAGCTGAAGAAACTGAGAGTCCCCCTTTGCTCAATCTGTTCTTTACCTTTGTCTAGGCACCAGCTCTGAGGTGATGTCTTTGATAACCTGTGGCAGGTTGAATTTCATCCCTTCTTCTTTCTTCCACCTTTACAACATTTTAGTTCTTCTTTTACATAGATGCACATTAAGCAACAAAATAAAGGTGCTTTTTTTCTTGTAGCTACATGCCTCTGCCTGTATGTTTTAGTGTGACATTTTAATTTTAAGTCTCTCTGACCTTGTAACATTACAGTTACCTTTTTTGTTTCCATCTTCACATGTTTATTTTTTATAAAACCATTTCTCAATAGAATTTTGCTCTTATCTGGTAATTCATTGATGCAAGAACAAAGCAGTTAAATTACAAAGATAATTTCTTTCTGAAGCAAACATAAAAAGTAAATCCTGGTAGCACTGTTGCCAGTCTAGGTAAATTTGTGTTTATAATGTGCACCTGCCAAGTTCCAGTGTAGTAGTTTAGAGGATTTTAAGCACAACCTGGATTTTGAACTCTAATTTGATAACCTGTACATTTGAACTCTAATTTGATAACCTGTACAGCAAGATGTTATGCGTATTTTGTGGTTCACTAGTATTTCTGCAAAACCTGTGACCAAAACTTGCTGAGGGGAAAGAGCTCATACAGATCAAAAAGGAAAATGTGGTATCTTCAAATGCCTAAACTGGGGCTTTATTTCTCTGTCAGATCATCAACAAACAAATGAGGAACCATTAGTGGTTTCTCAACTCTTTGTATGTGATATATAAAATACATTCTGCATTTCTCTGTTTAGTCAAATTTTCCAGGTTAAATCTGAAGTAACTGAGGATAAAAGTTGAGGATTGAATACAGGTTAAAATAGAGCACTTTATAGAGGGGTAAAGATAAGAAACCTGATGTGACCAGACAGTGTAATTCAAGGAATAGTAAATAATGGATCTGACTTCCAAAAAGTTGCAAGTATGAACTGGTGATTGTATGAGAAGCCATTGGCATATCACCCAAGGAAATGGTGATAAATTGATGATGGTTTCCTGAAGCAGATGTGAATTTGGAGAAAACAGATCAGCTGATTCTCTTTCAATGAAACCTTGCACTGGTTTGGAGGGCTGAAATCAGACTGAACACTCAAAGTCAAGAAAAAGGTCCAAAGGATGCCTCTGCTCCAAGTCTTGCTTATCCAATGCTGACTGTGAGTGTTGTTTCCATTAGAACAACAGAAAGTCTATAGAATATTCATAGGGAATGATTCACTTGCTGCTTAGGTCTTCATAGTCTTTAAGATCAACAGATTGTGTTCGAGTTAAAGTAATTAGTGAAGATAAATTAAAGCTGTTGCATTTTAATCTGGATTTCACTTAGAGTACGGGACCTCCTGTTTTACCTTATCCTCTTCTGAAAACAAGTCTGGTTGGTCTCTGCATTCAGAGGTGACTTTGCTGGGGTTGCCTCCTTTCTTCTCTATGTACTGCTCCTACAAAAAAAAAAAAAAAGAATTTTATTTCCAGTTTGCACTATTTTTGACCCAAAGTTTATTTCAGAAATCTTATTTGGACAGGGGAAGATATTTGCCAAGTGTCTCTTGAATGTAGTGAATCATATTTTTATTCCTCTACAGGGCAGATGGTAGCATCTGCTTTAATAAAGCATAGTCAGAACATCTTATTCTAATGGCATTGCAGTAAGATTTATGAGTGTGTTTCTGGGATGATCATAAACTAATGAACATAATCCAATCAGTTCCCAAACAGAAGAATTCTGATGTCTCACTCCAGACAAAAAAAAATAAAAATCTCTAGCAAACACCTTGGGGAGATAACTCATTTTATGTGGCTAGGTTGGAAACAAGCACAAACCACTTATGAAAGTAGGATATGTTATTTCCTTAAAGAGTGTTCATTACATCTGAAGAAAAGAAAAATCAAAATTAGTGAAGTCAATATTTTCTTTTCTTGAAGTAATCTTCTGCAAATAAAATAGAAGTATATGTACAAAATATTTTAGTATTAGTACAGATTATATTAAACCTGAAAATTTGAGTCACAGGCATTATAAGTGGTTAGTTCAACAATCTTCAATTTAGAAAGGTGAATGTATGCAAAGTAGAAATGTTACCTGAAACTGTAAAGTACAATTCTCAGTCTGCTCTGGCAGACTTTGTATGTATAAAAAGAAAATCAAATTAGAACTTTTGTCACTAAAAGAAGGTTGGTCTAACATGCTTTTGTGTAAGAAGGAGGTCTGTTCTGGCCTGCTTTGCAGAGCATGGTGCTGCTCTGTTGTGAAAAATACTGAAAAACCCTCAATAGTTACCCATACTATGCCCAGTGTGGGCAACGTTTCATAATAATTGTAAATGAGAAAAAGATTAAAAAATTATTTCAAGAATTGCGGTCCAAATCTGTTTTGCCTTGATTGCCTTCTTCATTTTAATTAGGAAATTTTGTAGCATCTTCTGTTTCCTCTGCAGATTCTGAAGCACAGCTGGTTCTCATTTAACTGGCAAAAGTCAGATTTAGAAACCTGCTTTTTTTATGTTTTTTTAGCATGAGGATAAGAGTTTGTGTTCAGAGTGAATGGTTTGTTATGAAAGGAATTCAAACTCTAAAATGTAGCTGGGATTTGCCAGCCATTTTTAGTTTTTATTTAATCAAAGCTTCTGATTATCCAGGACTAATTGCAAATGGGAGTAGCGGCTGCTCACTTTCTTTGGAAACCCAGATTTGGGTGATTAGAAGAGCTTCCAAATTAGTAGATAAGATAGACTGATAAAAGGGCCATACCAAGTGGAATATTCATAAATATCATTTCACTGTAAATGAATTTTATTTGCCTTTCTTAACTAATGAGTAAACAGAACTGTTACATGTTTACAGCACAGTATTGAAGCAAAACTACCCCTTATCAATAAACAGTAATAGAGGGGAAAAAAGTCTTCATGACAGAACTGTATTTTAGTGTTTGCCAATACAGCCATAGTCTTCTTTTCAAGTAGGAATGGACAGGTTCTGTATTATTTTGGAATTAATGAAACTGTCTTGAATATTTCCACTTGGAGGTTTGAAAACAACTGAAACAAAGGGGACTAAATCTCTCTTATATAATGGCAAACCAAATTTTCCTTGCAAATTTAATAGAAGAGTACAAAGATGCCACAATTACTAATATGGAAGCAGACTTTGATCCATTTTCTGGAAAATTAAATAAACTGAAGAAACTGATAGTGAATTCTGATTCCCTTTTCTCTCTTGAAATAGAAGCAAAAGATAATGTTATCCAACAGATGGTAATTTCAATACTTTAGTCTTTTGTCTGTATTTTATTTTGATGCAAGTGGCCCCAAATGCAAGAAACGTCTGACAAACTTTTCATGCAGGCAAATCAGCTGGTAGCTGTTAGGGATTAAAGGGCTTTGCAAGTCATTAGCCTGAAATAATTTCATTTTGTGGCTGTATTAATAAACAGGTCAAATAAAGGCATTGTTATCAAGCATAAAAATTTGTGATTAATTTATTACCTCAGGGAACTCTATAGCTGTATTCACAGACCAAATATGAGAAGTAGGACATGCAAATAGTTCTTAAAAGCTGCTCTGAGTATTAATATGAAATACTCTGGAGCAAGGCAGGATGTGTAAAAGCCTGGCAATCAGCATGCCCCCAGGTGTCATTGGTTTTGACAGTGCATTTTATGACTTCAGGCCTTGCTATGATGCCATTCAGGCCCTCTAAAGTAATATAAGAATTCTTTTTCATTTTTCTGATCTGTCAGTACACCAGTGTCTATTTCTGAGGCAGTAAAATTTGACTAAATGTATAACAATATATTTTGTTATACATTTGGTCAAATGTCAAACAATATGTTTTGGCTACAGTTATACTCTAGCATTTGGAATTTTTTTTTTTTATTTCAACCATATGGAATAGTCCTTGGGACTGGAAGTAACATGCAGTAGAGTTTTAGCTAGAGTTTTATTTTTTTGACAAATCCTTTCGTGTCATTGTTCATGTTCAAGTTGTTAAATACTTATCAAAATACTTATCTGGAAAGGAATCTAGAGAAATCCTCTGTGTTTTCATTATAATGGTTTAACTTTTGGATTTTTCATGCCCTAAAAGTAGTGGGAATTCAGAGAATAGAAGGTTTCCTTTAAATATACCCCAGGGATGGATGATGCTGACAGCATCCTGAACTTCAGCTGTAAATATGTATATAAAACCCAGGAGACCACTGAGTTTATGAACAGGTCTGTTCCTAGGTTCAGCTTTTGCATTCAGTTGATTTGCAAAACTTCCAAAATCTTTCTGTGTCTTAGCAAAATCTATGAGCCAAAATGACTGAACTGGAATATGGAAACTTTAGAGACTTGGAAGGGGAGGTTTGAAAGTTTTACAGAGAAATCAGTCAATATCTGGAAATGGCACATACTTCCAGAGTTTTGCAAATTCAGAAAGGCTTCCTGATTCATGGAACTGGGGCTTTGCTTTTTCTTATCTCTTTCTTAGTCCCTCATATCATGTATAACATATAAGGAGAAATTTACATTGATTTGGCTTATCCTTTCTAAGATGATTTGCCATGGAAATATATTCATTTTACATTTGTATAGAACTTTAAATGTTTGGCAGACACTGCATGATGGGCTCTGTGTGTGCTAAGAACTTGAGAACACCTCTCACAGCTGGTACTAAAAGGCGCAATATTTTACTGGACAATTTGGGGATCTCTTTAGTATCCTGTGCCACAGGAGTGTCCCCTTTGTGGAAGCAGCACAGTGAGCACTTCAGAACTTTTTTTAAGCCTATAAAATCTTTTCCTCAGGCACTCAAAATTGGATATACAGTTGTTTTGGGATTTTTTATTCTATTATTGCTTGTTTTACTTGTTGTGATAGAGTTAAAACAGTAGCAGTGCACACAGATGAGTGTGAGATACAAGAGCTGTCACAGACATCTTTCAGGAAAAATTCTTTCCTTAGGATTTTTTCTCCTGAGAAGCTGAGAGGCCTCAGGAACAAAATGTAAACAATGATTATCTGCTGCTGTGGAATGCAACAGGTGGATCTGTGATTGGTCTCATGTGGTTGTTTCTAGGTAATGGCCAATCACAGTCAGCTGGCTCAGACACTCTGTCCAACACAGAAGCTTTTGTTATCATTCTTTTCTATTCTTAGCTAGAAGAATAGAAGGTTTCTGATGAAACCTTTTCTTCTATTCTTTTAGTATAGTTTTAATGTAATATATACCATAAAATAATAAATCAAGCCTTCTGAAACATGGAGTCAGATCTTCATCTCTTGCCTCATCCAAGAACCCCTGTGAACACAGTCACAAAGACCTGAGCACATGGGTCGGTTTTCAGGGAGGTGAATCCCTTAGGAGCCTTCCCTGGGTAAATATGTATTTCTGTGAGCATGTACAGCCTCCATCAAACCAGTCACTGAGGAGGCCTGGATGTCTGGTCACACATTAATTGTGGCTGCTCCCTGCTCCCTCTAAAGTCAGCTTCTGGTTTCAGTGCAAGCCTGACCTGTCTCCAGGCACCTTGGTATTCACTTTTCCTCCAGGATTCACTGGAAAAACAAGGATAAAGGATGGTGCATTCTTCTTGCCACCTGTAATAATGTTTCTTCAGCTGGGGGATGTTTTATGTTTCTCTCACCTCTGTGAATCTTCAAAGTATTAAATGTTGCTCTTGGACGTCCAGAGCAACTCTTCTGTCTGTCTTGCAGCATTACCTATCTGTAAAATGCCCTTTTTTCAAAATTAGAGAATCATGTTACTCCATTAAGTATGGAAAGCAATTATGATAGGAGGCTGGGATTTAAAATTCAGCTGTGGCACAGGGTTTGATGCAGATACTTTCTCAATGTTGGCCAGCTCTGCAGGGAGTAAAATGCCCCACATTCTGAATAATGGAGGAGCAAAACCAACAAAATATGTCATTTCAAACCAAGGTTTTACTTGGTGTGAAGAATTTTTGCCTTTGGTTATGGTGTCCAGCTGTTGGAATGATGATTAGTTTTCTGTAGACTTGTCTCATTACAGTTTAGGGCTTGATGTGATCAATGATCTCAGGCTTAGGGAGAACTTAACAAAGCTTGAGGAGAAGGATGTACTACTGACAGTGGGCACAAAGATTTACAGGCCATAGGGACTTTGGGCAGAACTCCCAAGATAAGGAATAAAGTAACAAAGCCAACTCAGCAATTGGTGCAGCTCTGCTCTGTGTGTGGGTTGGTCTCTGACCCACCAGGTGAAATAACCTATTTGGGGACAGCAGTTATACCTATTCTTGAGGCAGAGAAAGAGGAAAAACTTGAATAGAGTTTTTTTTTTCTCAAGGATATTTTCAATAATCTTCAGGAAGCAATCTATATAGGAATGTTTTGTTTATAAGCACAGGCATTGAACTGGCACAGCTGTTAAAATTTATATTTTTGTTGATGTGCTGAGTAATGTGGGATGTGGTGCTTTTCATAGTGATCCATTTGCTGTTCAGTGCTTTTAATCCAAGCGGATTCAATTTTGATGAATTTGCTGTTTCTAGCAGAAGTATGTTTTTCTTTTCTTTGTTTCCCACAGACACTTTACTCAAAATAGCTATTGAAGCTTCAATTTATACAGAAGTGCTTGATACCGTCAGTTCCTGTTAGGATGAATTCAACATATTTGTATCCACAGATGCAGGTTGGGTAATATCAGACCAGCCTAGTGAGTGTTATTTATAAATTGCTGCGCAGAATATTTCAAAGGGGGAAAAATACTTATATGAAAATGAATTTTGCAAAGTCAAAAAGTTGACTTTTTAGCACACATATTAGTCTTTACATCTAAAGCTGAGTTTAGACTTCCCAAGAGCCTTCATGTCATGTTTGTAAAGCTGAGGGAAATTCAGGAGAGAGCTTTATAATCAGAGCAACCCAAGAGTAGCTAGTTTTGAAATAAATATTCATAAGAAATATTTTTCTTCACTGTGTCTATGTTGAGCTGTTTTTCTGTGCAGTCTAACCCAGACTTCAGTTAGATATCTTGTGGATGAGAATTAACTCTTTGGATTGCAGGAAATCAATTTTTCCAGCTCATCAACCCTGCCCTTTGTTCTGAGGTTCTGCTGCAGAAAAACCCAACTGGGTCCCTCTGCATCCACTGGTGCCAATTCCTTCTCTGATCCTCACCCATCCCAGTGTCTGCCCATGTTAAGGAGAATTTAGTGCTCTCCATTCTTCTAAACCTCCCAAGTGAGTTATTTCTGTAAAGATTTGTGGCTTTTACATGGAAGCATTCACACCTCCACCCGTGACATCATGTCATTTGTTGCAGACATCTTTTATGGAAAATCCTTTCCTTAGGATTTTTCCTCCTGAGAAGCTGAGAGGCCTCAGGAACAAAATGTAAACAATGATTATCTGCTGCTGTGGAATGCAACAGGTACATCTGTGATTGGCCCATGTTGGATGTTTGTAATTAATGGCCAATCACAGTCAACTGGCTTGGACAGAGAGCCAAGCCACAAACCTTTGTTATCATTCTTTTCTATTCTATTCTTAGCTAGCCTTCTCATGAAATCCTTTCTTCTATTCTTTTAGTATAGTTTTAATGTCATATATACCATAAAATAATAAATCAAGCCTTCTGAAACATGGAGTCAGATCCTCATCTCTTCCCTCATCTAAGAACCCCTGTGAACACCGTCACAGTCATTCTTTTGCATCTTTCTAAAAATCAGAAATGCCCTGCACCTTGAAAGATTCCCATGGCATTTCAGAGGTTCCATGGGCTCTGCCAGATCCCTGAGCAGTGTTTGCTCGTTGTTGGCAAGGCTGTTCATTTCTACAATCATCCTAAGGAACTGAAGAAACAGAGAAGATTGGTATCAGAACTCAGTACATCCCTCTGGGTGACCAGAGTTGCCAAGGACCCCACCGGGGGGCTCAGAGACCCTGGCACGCAGACCAGAACACCTGGGGATTTGATTTTGACCCCTGGAGCAAGTTGCCAGCTTTGTATGAGGACATGAAAGTCACACAGGTTTGAATGGTGTAATAACAAAATGATCACAGGGTGAAAATGTAGATTTTAGGATTTTTGGTATGGGGGTTATGGGGACAAGATGGAGGAATCTGGGCATGTCCAGCCTTTCTTCTTCATCTTGTTCTTCACTTTCTGCAGTGATGTTGGCACTTTGGGATTGGTTTAGAGTAGAAGTGCACTGTCTAACATAGGTGATAGGTATTGGGAATTTAGTGTAAATATGTTATACGTAGTTTGTAGTATAAAAGGACAACAGCGCCTCAGGGGCGGTCAGAGTGCCTGTGGCTGCCCTGCTGAGCAGATCTCTGCTGGGCAGATAGAAAATTTTATAGATAAGAATTAATAAACAACCTCAAGACCGAAAAGTGAAGAGTCCAGACTCGCTCTTCAGTTGCATGGGCCGAAGCAGAGACATCCTGCACATCTTGGAGCAGCAACTAACAACCAAAACCCGAGAGATTGGAAAATTGGACCTCCTGCATTTCTTTGAGATACAAGATCTTCTGGCCCTGTGTTAGCACTGTTTAGTTTGTCTAAATTTGTAGGATTTTTGCAGTGACTAGCTTCGAAAATTTTGCTTGACATATCTCCCTAATCTCTCTCCATTGCTGTCAAGGATTTGTCCTCTGCTTTACTCTAGGGCACAGTTAATTTGTGCATGAGTTCTGTGTTTACTTTTATAATAATTCCTCACCTTCCAATTTACCAGAGCATGAATTTACTTACATGATGTGGGGTGTGGGGGAAGGTGTGGTCTGAGCAGTTTCCCAGGCACTGGAGCTGGATTTAAGCAACTTCAAAGATCTCATTGAAATGTTGACCTTCATGGAAGAAAATTCAGAGCTGTGACCTTGAGGCCAGTGAGATTGGAAGGAAAAATAATTTTAAAAAAACCCCACGGTTTATTTTAAATTTTGAAATTTTAAGGATCTAACTTTTCTTAGTTGTAAAACTCTCTGAACTAGATGTGAACTGCAATACCAAATCTGACTTTTGTATTTGTTTATTTTAAGAGCAGAAATGTTCACATTTTGGCTCAGAGACTTTTGTCTCTTGTATTTTATCAGGTTCAGCTGAAGTTTATATCCAAACTATTTATTCATTGTGTTGCCTTTTTTTTTTAATTTTAATTAATTAGATGACAGAGAAGTGAACTAAAATAATTAGACTTTTTGGACTTAATACAGTAACAATTAATGCAATTTTGGTCTTAAGATTTGCAAAGTCAGAAGCTATAACATTTTTCCTTTATACTTCGTGTAACACAGAAAACTTCAGATATCTGATAACAACATGAAATTAAATGATGAAGGACTTTTTTAAGCTTTTATGGACAAAGTTTAAAGCTGCACTGAGGACTGAAATTGCAGTTGCTGGAAGTGTTACAGAGAGGGGCTGAAGAGAGCTCACTTTGCACATGCCATTCTGTCAGCGTCAGCTCTTAATTATAAGGATGAGACTTTGTGCAAACATGAGTCAGGAAATTTGGTTATGGTACCAGGAGGAGCTGTAACTCAATATCCATCAGCCCTGTGGAGGAGTTGCTGTGAGCTGGTCTGTGTTTTGAAGAATCAAGTATCAATCAGATCTAACATTTTTTTAAAGGGGGCTTCCTTTTTTCCTCTACCTTCTGTTCTCCCCAGAATTGAAATTCAGACTTGTATTAGCAAACTTAATGGGTTTACTTTTTGAAAAGAGATGTTTGGCTTTGACTTGGCCACTTCATAGTGCAGTAAGTTTAGCTATGTATTTTAAATGAAATTATTTAACACATTATGTTCAAAAGCATTATTGCTTTTTACTTGTTGCTCTGACTTTCATCAGTAACACACAAATATGGTACTTTTACAGTGCCAAGGTGCTTCACTTCAGGATATCCCCTCATATAAGGATACCCAGCAACATGTTGAATAAAGACTCTAGCAGTTCTGACACCTACCTGAAGTGATTTGCTATCAGGTCTTTGTTTAACTTTGGCTAATTGATATTTCTATTTAGAGCTGCCTATTCTGCCTCCCTGTGGGCAATTCACACTTTCCAGCTCAAAATAAACTTGGTTTATTCTATTCCTAGCCTAGCTGTTCTTAAAAACCCTTTGAAATAACCTTGATTTTACTTATTACAGAATGGATAATCAATGAAAGAAGAGGGTTTTTATTTTTCTGCCTATTCCAGTGAAGCATATGAAGGGGAAATTGAGCAAGTACTGTCTGTATTATAAAATAAATGAAATTTAAGGTAGAACCATAGAATGGTTTGGGTTGGAAAGGACCACAAAGATCACCAGGTTCCACCCCTACTGCCATGGGCAGGTTTCTCAGAGCCCTGTCCAGGCTGGCCTTGGACACTTCCAGGGATCCAGGGGCAGCCACAGCTTCTCTGGGGCACCCTGTGCTAGGGCCTGCCCACCCTCACAGTAAAGAATTTCCTCCTGATATTGAATGCAAACCTGCCTTCCTTCAGCTTAAGGCTCTTAGCTCTCGTTCTGTCACTACTGCCCTTGTGAAATGTCCCTCTCCACCTCTCCCTGGAAAACTGCTGGAAGGTCTCACTGAAGCCTTCTCTCCTCCAGGCTGAGCAAGCCCAGCTCTCCCAGCTGTCAGATAACTGGGATTTCTGGCTGGAGAGGAGTAGCATTCCTCAGGCAGTCATTCTAGTGACCATCAGAGATGATTCTGTTCCCTGGATTGCTAGTCAGGATTGAGGATTACCTTAATTAGAGAGTTCCAGCAGGTTCTAAAAGGCCAGGATCCAAACATGAATTTATAACTTTTGTACCTGATGGAGCCATGAGTTGGAGGGATGAATCAGTGGCTGTGCTCCTGTCTGGATGCTGCACAGAGTGTGGCTGGGGGAAAAGAAAGGGAAAAAAAGGGTGGGAGTTGGGCAGATTTCTGCATTCCAGGGCAGGAGTCATCTTGCAGCTGAAGGAAAGCTTGGAGGACTTCTGAGCTTACCCAAGGCACTTGATATTTCATTATGCCATTAAGTACAAAGCAATGTAATACTCAAATCTGAGTATTTAAAGAGTTTACAAGCATGTGTTTATTCATCCTAGGAAAAAAAAGGTGGTGGTAGTTAATTGTTACATGTGTCAGCTAAATGTGAGAGGAATTTGTAGGCCACAGACAAGATCTGGATTTCTGGAGTTTCTATCAAAAAGCACACCCCTTATAATTGATAAAGTTGATAACCTCATTATTGTGAGCAACCTTGGGAAAACATCTGAGTTGCCTGAATTCATGTTGTTCATATTCTTCTCTCTGAGCAGCTGCTGGTTCAAGCCAGCTATGAAAGATTCAAATTTAATTAAGGCTTTTCAGAACATCTGAAGAACATCTTGCTCACAGTGAAGATGTCTGTTAAATATTATGTACCTTTGGACACAGTAAGTTGTAGTTTTACATAGAGAATGTAGGCTAAGAAATTTGCAAGGGATATATTGGCTCTGAGCACAATAGTTCCACCAGAGATTTTTCATTTTATTTGGAATGCAAATCTCAGATTAGGTTGTACAGTGCAAAACTATCTTAGCAGAATAAATTTCAGGAGTTCAGACCAGTTTGCTCTGTCTGCACTTCCTGGAAGATGTCATTACTTAGGCAATTATAACAAACAGGGTTGCAATATCTCTGTGGGCTGGGCTCTAAATGAATATGAGCATGTGGCTTGGAAGGGATGATAATAATTTAGATTTATGTCTGCTTAACAGTAAAACTTCAGCTATTAATAGCAAGGAATTTTCACTGGTCAGGCAAAAAAGTAAATTCTTTTCTTCCTAGAGACCTGAAAAGGTGAGTAGCCTGGTTCTTGTATTTTGCTGGCATGTGAATTAATCTAATAAATCCTGAAGGTTAGAATTTGCTAATATTGAAGCTTGTACTGTAATGTGAAAGGTAGCTTTTGTGCAATCCTTACCAAAGCTGAAAAAGCTTTTTTTCTTTTTTAAATATATGTATATATTTACATAAGTAAATAAGTCATGGTGTTCTGCATATGTTGATGTCATTCAGGAATGAAAACTGTAAAAAATATTTGTAATTAAATACCAGCAAACAGATGGATCCTGTTTGAGGGGCTGTTACAAGTGTCTTGTTATTTAATAATTTTTTTTAAAAATCCATAGTTGAAGATATTTCTATAGAATTAGATCATAAATGGTAGTTGAAAGCCCAGGAGATCTAACAAGCTCTTTCATTAATACTGCTCAGAGCAGCCAAACTGTAAAGAGGGAGTGTCTGGGAAAGTGAGACTTGCCTGGAGCACACACAACAGGTCTGTCTAGAAAAAGATGTCAAACGAGTAATATTACATTATCTCTCTGGAGCAAAGAACATTGCTTTTATTAATAAATCCTTGTTTGATCAGCAGGTTTTGCTATAGCTTAATGCAGTTAGGCAGCAAAGCCTCAGTGGGTACAGGTGAGAAAATAGGCTGTGGAGGCAGGGAGGAGATCGGAAATTCACTTCTGGTGGAGTGTTTCAGCCAAACTTTCGGGGTTTTGCCAAGGCTTTGATGGGAGGTGTTTTTCCATCAGTGAATTTTCAAGTTTGTAATGCAGTATATCAGCATTTTCTGTGCCTTTGTCACCACAAGTGATGAAATACTCCATCAGATGTTAACAAGAAATGTAGTCCTGCATTTCTTGTTTGAACAGCCATGCACTGCTCCAGTGGTGTGCTGTTTTTATCACAAATAAAAGCATGGAGTGCAACCTAGAATTAGGAATTCTATGCTATATTTAGCGGTTTTCAGTCTTTTTCTGCCTTCTAACTCTGAGCCAGAGATCTGCTGCCCTGATTTCCCCACAGAGCTGGTGGCCATGCATTCCTGGGGGAATGGCATGGGAGCCTTGGTGCCCCTCTGCCACCTGTTGGCCCCCTGTAGGTGATTATTCCCCGTGGTATGGCTGCTTTGAACTAGAGGAAATACTGCAAGGAAGGAGAATCATTGCAGCTGAGAGGGCTTTGGTGGCCTGTGATGTGGCAACAGAAGATGGAAGTCTCCCAAAAACCCGCAAATGGAAGCAGCGGGATCGGGGGGAGTGTCTGGAAAGTTCACATGTGAAAGAAAGCACTCTGAAATTTTAAGTTTATATCAGCTGACTTAATGACTTTCCAGATTATCCTGAGCAAAATTTATGTTATTTCCAGTGCCATTCAGTGAAATATTTGGGTGACGTGTACTTTGGTTAAATTTAGCATCACTTGTACTTAAGAGATTATTTTGACAAAAAAAAACTGAGGGACCAAAACCACTGATTCATTTCCATTAATCTGACCCTAGGGTGACAGTGGGGATGAGGCATTCTCACATTACTCTTCAGATCAATGTGATCTGAAGTTAAATCGTGGTTTACCCACTGTGACAAGCTGTAAATGGCAGAGTTCAAATGAGAATGTTGCAGTTCCTGACTCATTCCTGCTTCTGTCTGTCTGGATCCTGGGGTTATCTACATTAACTGGAATCAACATAGGATGCTGATAACACAGAGGTTCTTAATAAGTTAGCTTTCTTTGAAGAGGAAACCCATTTCTTTGAGGAAAAACCCATGTCCCAGGATTATTAGTTTTCAAGAGAAGAAAATAATTTTGGTCGGATGGTGCAAATTTTCATTGTAATATTTATTTCAATGTAAACTGCTTCATTTCTTAGCACAAGTAATCCCATGATAAACACATATTTGTGGCATTTCAATAGCATTGGAATCATAGGCCCATTGCATTTACACCTACTCACAACCTGAGTTATTTGAAGGATACCTCTGTCCATTGTCAGACTGGTATCTTTGGTGACATCTGCTAAAATCGCACAGTTTTCAACCACAGCTCTTACAACTCGCTGTGAAAAAAAAAAAAGACTGAATGCTGAGAGACTGAATTGCAGCCTTCATGGAGAAGAAATCAAAATACTGTGAGCCTTTGTGGGCTCTGTGGGTGCATTGAGCTGTGCTGGAGCCCTGTGAGCCACAGGCACAGGAGTCATCCCTGTTTCCTCTCTGTGTGGGCACTGCTCTCGTGCCTCAGCCATGAAGTGATGTGCAAAAGGGGATTTTTTCACTGGCAGTGAAATAGACTGCATAAATTCTTCTCCCCTTTGAAATGTCATCTGTTGGCAGCAGCAGCTGCTGCTTGACTTAGAGTCCAGCAGCACCAATTCCAGCAGGGACTCATTCTGGAAGGTTTTTCTCTTTTTTTTTTTTTTTGTTATCCCCAGTGTCAGGTGGTAACATGAATGTATTTAATCCTGTTTTATAGTAGCAGCAGTAAATTCAGAGAACTCATACCTGGGACATTTTGGTATTTGAACAGGAAAAAATGGGATTTTTGGTGTCATGAAAGAGATGGCGATGGTGAAAACACAGAATATTTCAGAATTTTCTTTACTATTAAGGAAAAAATCAAAAAGCAGAATTCCTACAGATTTTTGCTTGTAGGAAAGACATGTTCTGCCCCATGTCTTCATTCCTTTATTGAATCTTAGTCAATCCTCTTTTTTTCCCCACATAGGAAAAGGCTGAAATGCACTGAACTTTGAATCTAGGAAACCATTGTTAAGGATGAGGAGCAGGAGAATCTTGGGCTTCCAGTATTTGAAATTCTTTGGGATTTCTTTATTTGCATAAAGTAAAGTTTTAGTAAAATCTCTTTAAAAAAAAGAATCAGAACTCCCAAGTCATCTATCAAGAACAGGAATAGTTTTTTTAGTTTTCTTATTATCAGGCTGTAGTATGGGTTTTGTTTGTGTAGCCTAATGCATAATGTGACAGTCACATATATTTTGCCATCAGGCTATTTAGTGTAATACATATGGTTTACTCTGTCTTTTCAGTAGAGGGAGTAAAGATCTGAAGAAATCCCACAGGATGGCTTCTGATGCCAGTCATATGCTGGAAGCAGCTTTGGAGCAAATGGATGACATCATTGCAGGTACAACAATGCATTGTTTTACAGCACACTGTCTTGAGATTTAACTATGTCTGGTTTGCTTTTTAATAATTATTCCCAATTTATCAGGTTCTCTGAGATGCAGATTTCACTATTAACACTCTGGTTCAATAGCTGTGTGGAGAAAGCTGAAAGCAAAATAAAGGAAGTAAAATAAGCCCTAAAATTTCCCCTCAGACAAGTGAACATTGAAGTGAGAGAGGTTTACTTTGCTTTAATGCTCTATGTTTACTTAAACACATCCTCAGCCATGTGGCAACATCCAAATGTTAGTTTTGTATTTCAATATGAGTTTAAAAAGTTTTCACCAAGTCTTCTGGCTAGCTGGATAACTTATAACTGCATCAAACATCTGCACATAGAGATATATAAAAATATGTAAAAATAAAAATATACGTAACTTTTATTATGCCCTGGGGTTTGTGCTCACACACCATGCAGCAGGAGCTCCTTAAAGGAGTGTCAGGGTAGGGCCATGATCTCACTTGTGCACAACGGCAAAGAATTCACTAAAGCTTTATAAATCTAAATTGGGATTTATAGGCTCACCCAAGCTGAGCCTTCTTCCCTGGTGATGGAGTCAATGACATCAGCTGCAGTTGTGCTGCTCCTTGATCTTCCTGCTCTTCTAGGAGAGCTCTCTGTCCAGAGACTGATATGAGGCTTTAAATGTCACCATCAGGCTAGATCACTATCCAGGTTTTTTTAGTTTAAACAATCACTAGGGTTTGGTTTGTTTGTTTTTTGCATCCTCATATGAGTCCTAAGCAAATAGGAAAAATCACACACGTGTTTCCTTGTCCTGAGTGCAAAACCCTATTCTAACAAGATTTTAACCAACAGAAATAACTGAGATTTTATTTTTTCACACCTAACAAAACACCATAGATAGGGAAGTATTGAACTTCCCTCAGATGTATAAGGAGAGAATAAGGAAAGCAAGTCCCAAACCATAATTCATAAACTAGAGAACTGCAATACTTTTTGGCCACTGGGATGCCATGGAAGCTGTGCTCAGAAATCACCTGCACACAAATGGAACTTGGTGTCTCTCTTCTGTGGTGATTTATACCCAGCTCCACTCACACTGGGGAATATCATGGATGTACTGGTGGCTCCATTCTGCAGAAAAAGCAAGAGACAGAAAAAAAGAGTCACTCTATTTAAATTGATTTTCAGATTAGAGACTTTTTTTTCCAGGACCCATCAGTCATGAGGCAAGTCCTGGCTATGGCAAAAGGTCTTTAGTGCTGGGTGTTTTTTCATGGTATGGAAAGATAACCTCCTAATATGTGGTAGAACTGATTAAATAGCAATATATGACAGCCTAAGAAAATAATTTTTTTCCTAAATTTCATGTCAGAATAATAATTGGGCCAGAAGAGAGCTTTTCTTTTGGTTCAGTGGTTGGTTGGTTGATTTTAATATTCTTTTCCCTGCTCCTTTTTCAGATTGTTTGTTTGTGCCATACCATTTCAGGGTTTAATCTTGATAAATAAGGAATAAAATGAAATTTTCTCAGGCTTTCAAATGACATCACTTTTACCCCCATCACTTGGGTGTCTTGGTGGTGTAGAACTTGTGCAGATGTTGGAAGAACTGTTCCCTGGAAATCAGCTGATCACAGCTGTTCTGTGCTGGTGAGAAAGCCCTAAAGTAAAAAGATTCAGGCATAAATAAAACTCCAGTGGCAAGCGGGGTTTATTTCCACAGTGGTCACGAGCAACCTCTCCAGGAGAGTTGACTTTGTGACTTTGCATTCCTTATATTTTCAGTCTGATGTCCACTGATAGGCAGCATAACATTGAGAACAGGCTTATATAAAGATATCTAATGGGAGAAAAAACAAAATATTTCCCAGACAGTGCATCTGTCAAGCCTCATGGATGTTAATTGAATGCTTCCCATATGATTTCAGTGTTATATCTACCTGTACTAATAAAGAAACATTGATTTATTCCTATACTTAGGGAAAAACTCAGTTGTTTGGAAAGGTTGTTGACCTTATTTCTTTATTATTTTCTATTGCCAGGAATAGATAAAACTTTTTAAGACCAGTTAAGTCTGTTGTCATTGTCCTCTAGCCAATGTTCTTTGTGTTCCAGAACAATTTCTTGAATATTCTGGCATGATTGAAGGACCAAGTAGATCTGCTGGAGTCTATAGTTGGATACAGCTGTTATCCCAATTTGTCTGAAACTGAGGCACAGAATGATAATTCGAGTTTGACTCTCCCTAATTCAATCCAGTAAGCTTCTGTATGCAATTTGGGCAGGGACTGGAAAACAGGAATGGTCTCTTGTCCTGTATGGTGTTGAGAGAAAATACAAGGTAGAAAACTCCTTTGAAAGGATGACTCTAATACTGTAGTGAATTTTTCTACCATCCTTTAGTTACAAGCATGGAGAAACATCAGAGCAAAACAATGCATGTAGTAAACAAGCTGACAGCAATTAGGAATTATTGAAATAATATACACAATCAATAACACATGTGAAATTAGAGAATTATCAAGCATTAAAACACTGTATGTCATCCCAGAGTCTGCAACAGCTGATAAGCCTCAAATCAGTGGAGAATTGGGAAATCGTGTCCAGATAATGATTCTCCAAGTTCCCTTTAAAAATAGGTTCAGCTGTCATATGGATTAGGTCAAGTTGCCAAGCCAAAATGATTTGAATATTGTTTTTGATGCAGAAAACATCTGGGTTTGTTGTCAAACATCCCATCCAGGTAGAGCTTCAAACATGGGAAAAATCATCTGTACAAATGTAGCTGCTCTTAGAGTTGACAGGAAACAGCAAAAAGTAATTTTTAAGAGCTTGTGCTATTTCAATTCACTGTATCCAGAATCTATGGACATCTCCAGGATTCAAAGACCAAGTTTACTTAGGTAAACTTAGGTAGCTGATAAAAATGACATTTTCTTTTGCAATGAGGTCTGAGTGAATACTGGGAGAGCCACATGCTTCTCTTGACCTCAGAAACTTCATCTTTAGGCACAAAGTGAGCTTTACTTCCATTTTAGAGAATTTGGAAGTCCAGAGATGTATATCTGACATTGTTTAACTTTTGAACCTTGAGTATAAATGTATATGTATGCATGCAAAAAGGGAGCATCCTATCTCTTTAATCAGCCCTCATTTCTTTTGTTCTCTTCATTATCAATAAAACATTGAATTGTGGCCATTTAGGGTAAGAACTGGGTATATGCAAATATATATCACAAGTATTTACAGATTTTCACTTTTAGCCTTCCAATTCTAGAAGTCCTACCCTGTGGTGGTGTTTGCAGAGGTCCCAGGATGAGTGAAGAGATGAGAATCTTGACTCCATGTTTCAGAGGGCTGATTTAGTATTTTATGATATATATTATATTGAAGAAAGTGATATATTAAAACTATACTAAAAGAATAGAAGAAAGGATTTCATCAGAAGGCTAGCAAGGAATAGAAGGAATTCTATTCCTTCTATTAATAAAATAATATAATAAAATCTTGTGGTTGCTCACAGCCTCGACACAGGTGGCAGTCATTGGTCATCAAGTAAAAACAATTTCACATGCTGGGTAAACAATTCTCAAAATCACATTCCAAAGCAGCAAAACATGGAGAAGCTGAAGCTTCTCAGTATCTCAGGAGAAAAGATCCTGGCAAAAGGATTTTTCATAAAATATGTCTTTGACACTACCCCTTGCTCCAGGAGTTAACATCTCACATGCATGATACTGATTAATCCAGCCAAGAAGTTTCATTGCAGCCTGTGCTCATTCTCAGTGCAGCACAAAACCTATTAGTGCTCAGACTGCATGAGGGGAGGATTGTGAGGCAAGATTAACAAATTGAATTTCACTGGGCCTGATCAAATTTGACAGATAGGTCAGTGTTCCCAAGTCTTTTATGCCTCGGTACATCTGTACTGATAACCCGCCCTCATAGCTATATAAATTAGGCACACTAAATGATTAGCCTTATTTGACTAAAATAGCAAAAAGGGCTAATGTGATTGTCAATGCACATCACTTAGCCATTAGCTGGAGTGACTTGCACTCCAAACAGAGGCTTCCTCTAAAAAAAAGCACCATATATCAGATCCATCTACTCATTCTTCATTTAAGGTGCATGACTTTGGCATTGTTTTCCTCTGAGCTTTAACCAAGTCATTACTTCTCCTTTTATTCAACTTGTATCCATTTATTAAGATGTGTTTCTTCATAGGACTGTAGATTTTGGTTATTTTTCTTTGCAATATATCATAACAAATTAATACAGTTTTTATTTTACAAATATTTTATATCAAACTGCTTCTCGCCATAATCAGTTTTTAAATCCATTATTTTCCTTTGTGATTAATGACAATTAATTGTAAAATCTAAAAACTCCCATCACAATATAGTTTGCTACAGTCTCTTCAAATTCACTAAGTCATCAATGTAATTAACTGAGTTTCCTTTTAACCAGAGCTCCTGCAATTATTGCTCACTGGAAAATAATGAGAAAGTTAAATGTGTAATCACATGCGTCTGTATCCATGCTTCAGTATTAGCACAGAAAGATGAAAAAGTAAATGCAATTAAAAAGTTGAGCAAGGAGTATTCATGTTTGAATTCCCCTCTCCTGAGCTGGCAGAATGTTGGTGTTAAGCTCATGGCTTTGGCTGCTGTGTTAGGAACCCAGCACTGCCCACAGCCTTGCTGGAAAAGGAGCCTCCAGAGGAAATTGTACTTCAGAGATAAACAGGCTTTTAGTTCGAGTTTAATGTATTTTCCTCGTGGGATTTACCAGCCAGAATTTGAAGGAGGAGCTGTTATAGGGATTATTAAATCATCTCTAATAAGTGATTAGAACTTGGTTTCTACAGAAAAAAAGAGCACTGCCACTCACTTGAACTCCTTTGGAGGGGCTTTAGGTTCTGTGGAACAGAGTTTTCACTGAGTTCCTAGATAAATAAAAGGAAATCACAATATTTCCTGGTGACCTCATCCTTCACTCCTGAATAGCCACATGTCATCACAGCATTCATTCAGTCTCACAGCACTTGAACTGAGGAGGATGGACACCTCTGTTCTGCTTCATGAGGGATTGAAATTGTGCAAACCAGACAGAGAGCACTTAATCCTATTTTTGTGTGTTGGGGAGGTGCTGGTGGGTCTCATTTGAAGTCCATGCTGGGTGACATGCAGCTGATGGGCATACCTGGGACTCTGTAGAATGGCTAGAAAATAGCTTCTATTTGTTCTTTTCAATTTGTTCAACTTCCAAACAGTTTTATATTTTTATCACTTAAATCCTATTCAAGGTTCACAACACTTTCAAACTCAAAAGTTTGGTTTCTATGGTAAAGGTGTATAACTTTATAATAGGAATCTTTGGAATTTCACTTCAGAGCACAGAACTGACTATTTAAAATAATGATGAGCACAACAGAACAATTTAAATACTTTGCAATTTCCTTCATTGTAGTTCAGAGTAAGTGGACAACAACAGTTGCAGTGGTTTTCTTGCATTTTCTAAATAAATTACAATTGTGTTAAAAGGCTATGCTTCAGTTATGATTAGTGCATTTCCTTTTTATTTTCTGTTATTTTTCAATCAATGATTTAGGCTATTTTTTCTGAACAAAAGAAATAATATACCTAGAGCACTTATGTATCTTGCTACTGCTATGCAGTAGCATTTGTGAGGTTATAAGATTGTGGCTTTTTTAACCATTAACTACAGTGTGTTTATGCATAAATCTTACAGCAATAGAGATACGAAAAAGGAAATTACATAGAAAATTACTTGAAACAAGGTCTTTGATAGAGGAATAAATAAATTCCTGTCATAACAGTTCCAGAAAACTTTGTGTCAAGAATGATGAGGGCTTGAGGGGAAAGGAAAGATAAAAGTTGTGTGTGACCTCTAAATATCCAGGATATTAGAGGAGGAAACAAAAAAGCTGAACAAAATATTTATGGTTTATAATTTGTGGGGGTTTATTTTTTTACCATTTAAAATTTGTTTAAGCTGCTGACATTTATTTTCAGATACTTGACTTCAGAAAAGCGAATTAGTTAATTCCTCAGATATCAACAATAACCTATTTATAGCAATTAAAATATTTTAAACATTTAAAAATAGAGCAGTTCATTGTTTTTCTATTTACTCAGTTCTTCCTGTTTCATGCCAGCTCTCTGTGGCCTTGCCTTTAATTTTGTTAACAACACCTAAAACAAATGTACACACTTGAGTAACCATTACAGCCATTTGTTACCATAACCAGCTATTTAAGACTTTTACGCATGCTGTAGCCTTCAGGTTAAGACTTTGCATAAGTGTCTAGGTGCATTTTTGGTTTAAAAGCATGTGAAAATCAGGGCACCTTGCATGCTGCTTTATGCCTGTGCAGGACTGTGATGGTGTTCACAGGGGTTCTTGGTTGAGGGAAGAGACGAGGATCTGACTCCATGTTTCAGAAGGCTTGATTTATTATTTTATGATATATATTACATTAAAACTATACTAAGAGAATAGAAGAAAAGGTTCCATCAGAAGACTAGCTAAGAATAGAATAGCAAAGAATGATAACAAAGGTCTGTGGCTTGGACTCTCTGTCCAAGCCACCTCACTGTGATTGGCCATTATTACAAACAACCAAATGAAACCAATCACAGATGTACCTGTTGCATTCCACAGCAGCAGATAATCATTGTTTACATTTTGTTCCTGAGGCCTCTCAGCTTCTCAGTAGGAAAAATCCTAAGGAAAGGATTTTTCATAAAAGGTGTCTGTGACACAGGACTGGCTGCTGATCCCTTCCCCAGGGTTGCCAGAGCAACCTGACCTTTGGAATTTCCTCAATTTTGAGTGCTTCACTTTGCAAGAGGTCACTACAGCTGTCCCCAGACATGCTTCCCATTCTCACTTTCTCAAAATCATGGGGCTCTGAGCACAGGATGGACAGGGGAGCCTCTCAAAATTGCTGATGGACTGATGGATTCCCTGTGCAAACAGGGCAGAACTGCAGAACTTACAGAGCTGAAAGCACTGAGATCATCTTTCCTATAAATACTTAATTATTCTCTTAAAAACAGGTGTTTAAAATTGTTTGCTGTAGGGTCCTTTGAAGGTACCAGTCAAACTGATTTACTGATCTATTTGGTCTTTAACTTCCCTTGCAAGTGTTTCTGCCTTTCCAGCAAAACCACAAAATTAGAAGTTTTCTTGAAAATGGGAGTTAAAACTAATTCAAAATGGAAAAATACTTACAGTTTAAATATGCTACCTAAAATCTTTTATTCCTTACAAGAGATAGGGTTTTTTTTAGTATAAAACAGCAGAAATGCTGTAGTGTCCTAGACACTTACACCAACTTACCAAACTGTAGCAATGCATTTGCAATTACACCAAATAAACTCCACACATCAACGCTGTTTTTACTGAGTTTTGAGGAAGGGCTGAAAAGAAACAGAAATGTAAATAGCTGCAGATACAACATGTGGCAAAGAAAGGCAGTTAAACCATGATGGCCAAAACCCCATGGGACTGAAAATCTGAGACACAAAGGTCCTTTTGTAGTTTGTATGATGTGATCTGTTCTTCAGTACATGAATGAGTCAGTTCTTTAACAGGCAAGTGGACAGATTGCTAAAATTTAAATTTAAAGGAGTTTGGTATCGTTAAATTCAAAATTGTATGTTGTCCACTTCTTCCTTTAAGCTAATGAAATTGATTCAAGAGTCTTTTTAAAAGTGAAAACTGGGTAATCTTAATGAAACAAGTTTCCTTCACTTCCTCACAAACTGAATGATCTTACTACTGCTTATTACAAACAATTACAGATTTTGTGCTAAAAACACTGTTTTACTTAGATTAATGGTTTAACTGGCCCTAACTACACTCCTTTTTCATGTGTAATTAAAAAAAAAAAAAAAGAGAGAAAATTCTTGCAAGTATTTTTTATTCTTTAATAAATGTGTTGATCCTGTTTTTCCTATGCAATGGAGACTTAGCCCCAAACCTCCATCACAGCCGCATAATCCATCCTCCTTTTTTTTCACCAGGCTGCTTAGCTTGTGTTTCTGGGTAGGAGAGACTTTCTTTGCTGTAGCTGTGTTTGCAGTCCCTAAAAGTGCTGCACATCACAGCTCAGCGTCTAGAAGCTTGTAGGAAAGAAGTTCTGAGTAATTACACCTATAATTTGCATAAGAAATTATAGACAGTTCTTGGAAATTGTCTGAAAGATTCTGTGTGTGATTGTAGGCAGAGCTCAGCTGAAAATCATCTGAGCTGCATGAAGTTCTCATCTGAATGTGGTCATTAGTGTTTTTAGGCTTGGAAATTTTTTCCTAGGGCTTCCTGCTAATCCAGCTTAATAGTTACTTTTCCCTGTAGTTAAAGATCTAAAAGCAGAGATTTGAGGAGAAGTTAATATGAGCTGTGATTCAAAACACACAGTTTGTGATGTATTCTGCATCACAGTATGGGAAGAAAGAGTTGTGTGAGCTCCCTCTTCACTCCTTCTGCAGGAGGCTTAGGAACCAGGAGGCTGAAATATGTCCTGTCCAGCCCTTACTGCTAGTTTACATAAATTCACATTTTCAAGGCTGTCTTCGTGAGGAAAAGAAAACTTGTGCTTCAAAGAAAATTGCACTGTGTAATCTTGAAGGAGGGAGGAAGAACTTGGACAACCTAGATGCTCACTGAGTAAAAATTCAGGTAAAAATATGTTCTCTAGCAGTGTAATGATTGACTGAAAGGCCAGAGGAAAGGTATGTTTATAACTTTATTCTAACCACTTTGGTCAGATGTCAATATTGTTACTCATTATTATTTTCAGCTTTATAGAAAGTCATCCTTATCCAGCAAAGATGTAGGTTTTGGTGTTTGCTGGGGGGCTTTTGTTGTTTTTTGCTGATTTGTGATCTAAAGGAGCCAGCATTCTCAGGAAAATCTATTTTTAACCACTGATGGTTGAATTGTACATTACCTGGAATTTTTTTTTCCAGCTCAGCCAGTTTGAGAATGAAAAAATTGAGATGAAAAGGATGAATGCAGGGGATCAGAAGTTAAGATGCAAGGGAAAGTGAGAGATCAGACACAACATCTACTGCTAGGAGAGGTGGAAGCTGTGTGAAGGATGAATGCACACAACATGGGCTGAGGAGAGGGGTTTTCAATCTGGCAGGGCTTTTACCTCTTTCTTTACTTGTGCCTGGTAATTTATTTTTGGAAGCTACTGGCAGTGCTGTTTTCTGAATAGGTTATGTATTTGCCCAAAAGGAATGTTTCTTTGAAGCCATTCTGCTAATTGCAAGGAACTCTGAGAGAAAAAATGTGCTTGCACGGTCAGGGTGGGAGAAATGAGTAACTTAAAAGTTGTTTTGCTTGTTTCATTACTTATTTTATTCTTTCTGCCTACATATAATGTGCAGCTGCCTTTAACCTCCTTCACTCACTGACTGTTTGGGGAGGCCAGGAGGGAGCTACTTGGAACGTCTGAGTTTCAACACTTTTTCTCCCTTTCTTTCTTTTTTTTCCTGCTCTTCTAAAGTGAACATTCATGACAAATAATTGTGTTCCAGGAGTAGACTAGGAAACCACGGTGTTGGGTATTATATAAACTTCATGACAAAAGATTCCCTTGTGTCCTGTTTACCCCTGGAAAAGGAAGTGAGGTACAAGAAGACTGTGACTTGCTCGAGAAAAAAATCAGTCCTTTTGCAAGAGTTCAAAACTTTAATAATTTTTCCTGAGTATTGATAAAATTCTGATGTTTGAACTGCATTCTTCCCCTCTTCAGTTATTTATGATAAAGCTACGCAGATATAGACAGCTGTTAATGGTGGAAAATGCTGGTAACAAATAATGTTGTGTGGCATCTCTTTTTCTTTTTATTTTCATTAATCTGCAATAATATCCAAATTCTTACTGTCTGGTGCTAAAACTTCATGTACTTTGCAGTACAATGATGCCAAGGTTTAAAGCAAGGCAAAGAAATTATTTACTCCTACAATTATTTACTCCTACACACTTCTGTTTTCCAGGGTGTGTTCTTCTGGTGAGCAGTGCAATCCTACTTAATATGAAACTACATGGAAAGCAAATAAGACAAGCAAGCCTGTGATTTATTTGAATTTTACCAGTAAATCAGGAAGTTTTCTGAATTAAAATGCTGAGTTGGGCTCTGTATTTTTGCATTTCTGTCCCTAGTACCAAAAGTGCATTATTTGTTGCATTCAAAGGAGTTCTCCATTTTCCATTGTAGCTAGGAGAATAAAAGGGACCATGTTAGCAGTCCATAGCAAACCAGTTTTAAAGTAATTCAGCATTTTGCAAAATGTGAGGATGAAGAGAATTCTTCCAGTCTGAACTGTCAGTTGAAGAGCTTGGATAGCTCAAGGATGCCTATGGAGCATGCCCAGTCTCAGGAAATCACAGAATTCCTGGCTGGCTCTGCCTGTGCTCCAGCACTTTAGAAATTTTATCCTTTATAAAATCAGTTTCTTAAACATGGCAGTCCCTGTGTGTACGTGTTGTTTTCCCTGGTATTTTGGTAGAGGCAAATCAAATGAAGGCACGATGAAATGTGTGAGTATCACTGACATTATACAATTATAATATAATTAACATAATATAATTAATATCACTAATATCACATAATACATAAAGTTAATATGTAATTATTATAATATAATTAATATAATATTACTGACATTATATAATATCAACTGAATTCTCCTGCATCACCTGGGATTGTTTGCTGTGGAAAGCAGATGCTGCCAGGAGTGTTGTAGCTATGATAAAGCAAGGATTGAGGCAAGAGGTGATACACAGTGAGTCACTTGGGCTGGTGAACAAAGGTGTTACCAATAATGTCCTGGAGGAAGTCACAGTGGTACATTTGATGGAGGTGTTTATTTGACTATATAATCTACCTAGTACAATCAACTGAACTCCTGAACAGCTGTAATAAATTGTATTTAGCTTGGCTTTTTTTTTTTTTAACCTGAAGTATTTGTTGTGGGTCTGTAAGTTTATGTGGTTTTGTTTGGATTGGGTGGAGTTTTGGTTTTTTCTCTTGTCTATAAATAAAAAATATTCATAAAACTATCTTGAAAAAATCTATAGCAGAATGCTCCTTTCAATTTCTCCCATTCCATAAATATTCTGAATTGCCAATTCATTGGAAGGGTAGCCACCACAGCTGATTTTGAAATAGTTTTGAATCCTGTCTGATTTTCTAGGGTGAAAAGTGCTTGCTAAGCGAAAAGGAAATATTGGCATGGAGTTTCCCAAAAAGAGTGAGAAATGGCACAATAACCAAGGAATCAATGCTACTTAAGAAGTCAAGGTCATGTTATCAGTTTGTGTGTGCATCTCTCAGAATGGAACAAACCTCTCTGGCTGAATGAAAATATAGCACTGGTTATATGATCCAAATGGCCCCTTACTCAATTTGGAAATCTGCTATTTTTAGTTTAATAGTTTAATATTGATCTGCATTAGGTAGGTACAGAAACAAGCTGGCCTGAGTAGCTGAGAGCATAGAAATACGTAAGAAAATATCATTTAGGGGTTAGAGAACACAAGTCCTGCAGAGCAGACAGTTGATCCTCCCCTGAAAAGGAAGTAATTCAGGAAGCCAAGGCTGGTTTACAGGGTGAGGTTGTCTCCTGTGGCATCCCTGGAGCACCGGATATTGAAGAAACTTTATCTTGCACATGGTCTTGGCCAGAAATTAAGATGAGATCTTGCACTTGAGGTATTAAAATAAACTCATAAGCAGCAGAGGTCAACAGGATCAAACAGAATATTCTGAGTCAGAAAAGAGATTAAGGTAATATGAAATGCTCCAGTAGTGAAAATGACTGTTGCTTTACCAAAATAAAAAAGAAAAATCCTGCTACAGAGCCTTGAAAAATTTCCAGGAAGGGATTTTCATTATTTAAAATTGTCAAAAAAAAACCCCACATGGATTGTATGGTGGAATTCAAGCCACACAATTTTTTGCAAAGACATGACAGACTACTTTGGGTGATTGAAAGAGTTTTTGAAGAAAACCTGGTTAATATTATTTTAATTTTCCCAAAAAGCTGTGAGTAAAATTAATCATCCATTAAATGATAGACCAAGTATTGTCTTTGTTCAAAAACTGGTTGACATGGAGAATAATATTAGCATTAAATGATCAATTAGCAGTTTGATTAAAAGCTACTTTAGTTGTTTCTGTGTCCTAGGACCTCCAGTGTTGGTGAACTCATGAGATGTGTATCAGGCTGCAGGTAAAATGAAACACTGGGTTCAAACACAGTTTGCAGTGCCCAGATCATGGTAGATAAATGACCACAGCAGGCAAACTAACACTGAATAATGTGAGGTACTGTGCATTCAAGAAGAAAATCTGAATTCCTTATACATTTTTGCATCACATTAGATACATCTGCTCAGGAGAAAAATAAATTTAGAAGGTCATTGTCAAAGATTTTTTTGTTCCCTTCATTACTAACACATAAACTATGTTGAACATAGGAGTAAAAAGAATAACAGCAAGGAGATTATTAAAATCCCTTTGTGTGCATCAATTATGTAGTCTTCTAATGAATACTAAATGCTATGTGAAGCCAGTACAATGTGAATGATCAAAAACCTAAAAAAAATCTCCCATTATATCAAATAAGAAGGGAAATTGTGATTTTTTTTTTAATGCCAGAGAGAACATGAATGAAGATATGTGTACAATCTATTATATACATGAGGCAATGAATTGTAAATAAAAAGTTTTAAAAGTAGAGCAAATAGAAATTTTCTACCTGACTGCTTCTTAAAGATACAGAGGCATATTAAATTAAATTAAGGAAATTAAATTAAATGAAATTCAGGACTGAGAAAAGAGAATTTATTTTACTGTGCATCTCATTGAAACACACAGGGTACTAAGAAAATAAGTTTTGGAGATATTAGAATTTGTAAAATTTATAATACTTCCATAATTGAATTATGTTTTTTTGTGCCTACTATTTTTGAGAAAAATATTGATGTTGGAGGACTGGAAGGAGAGAGACAATGCAATTTAAAGAGCTTTTTGTAATTTATAAGGCTAGAAAAGTTTCATTTGCTATTTTTATTGCTACCTTTTTGGGTGTTGTTCTCTGTAGGAGAGTTCTAAACCTGCTCATGGTCATTTATATTTTTCTAGATCTGGTAACATGATCTATTTAGATCCCAGTTTCTTGTCAGAGAGCTGCATCAGTCATTCATTACTTTGCAGTGTGCAGTGTGGGGACTTTCAGTGGTGTAGCTGAGAAGTTAGTGACATCTCATGGCAACTGTGGAAAACTACAGGTGATTTGGGATATGCTTTGGGATTTATAATTTGGACATTGCAAACGTGATCTAGGTCAAAAATCTTTTTTGATATGCATGTACAAACCTCTTTCATTTGGTTCTCCAGATTTCATGATTTCTCTAGAGACTAATTCAGGTATTTCTAAGCCTGAAATGAAGGTTTTCAGCCTGGAGTGAAACTTGTCAGTCTCAAGTCCATATATTGTACTGTGCAGTACCTACAAAGGTTGGTATAAAATTAATTTGCCACCTCCAAAGAAATCATATGACATTATTGTCTCTCCTCACTTTGTTTTTCTTTAGGCACAAAGTCAGCCACAGAGTATGCTAATGGTGGCTATGATATTGTGTCACCTGCTCCATCAGTGTACCTGGGCACATTTCAAATTTTGCACCTCCTGGAAGATCTGAAGATGGCCCTGGAGATGCTGGAGGACCCTCAGGAGAAAGAAGCTCTGAGGAACCAAATCCCAGGGGCCACAGCACTGTGTCTGCGGGAGTGGTTTGAGGAGAACCTGGTGAGTTTTTATTTGAGCTTTTCCATTTTGCCTGCAAACAGGGTTGAGTCAAGTATTTCCATGCTTAAATAATCTCCATAAAAAATTATATCTGCATACTTAGAGAACTGCAGAGGGTGGTGAGCAATAACAGCTGAGGATATCACTGTTTTATGTACAGATTTCTAAAGCAATGCAGATATAGGAGTAGAAGAAGTTGATAAAAGACCTTATTTTGTCCTTTGGGGAGAGAAGAGATAGTAAAAATGAAGTACAAAAAAGTTGCCTTTTCTGTGGTTGTTTTTTTTTTTTAATATATATTTTGTTTGCTTTATCTTCTTGCTGGAGATAAAAAATTTATAACTATTTACAAAACTTCTAACTTGTAAACTGTCAGTTTAGAATAGAGTGGCATTGTCTGTTGAAGGGACAGATCCAGACAGGATGATCCTCATTTCCTTTTCCTTGCTGCATTGCCTTGGTTATCAGTATTACAAATGTCCAGAGCAGGGGGGGTAAATGCAGGAAAGCCTTTGATTCTGAAGGGGAGACATTCCTCTTGGGATAGATGGGGAATAAACCTCTGGCCACACTGGAAAAACCTGAGATTTACCAGGTGAAGAGATAGACCTGAAAAGAAGAGACTCACTGGGTGTAAAGGAAGAGAAACACAAGATTCTCCTTCCCCAAGCCTGCCACTGCCAGGGACTGGTGGGATCCTCACGAATAAAAGAAGAAAACCTGGTTAGTATTATTTCAATTTTCCCAAGAGCTATGAGTAAAATTAATCATTCATTAAATGAGAGACCAAGTATCATCTTAGTTCAAACACTGGTTGACATGGGGAATAATATTAGCATTAAATGATCCATTAGCAGTTTGGATTAAAGCTACTTTAGGTGCAGAAGTTATTTCTGTGTCCTAGGACCTACAGTCTTAGGATGCAGGAAATGCAGGAAAGCCTTTGATTGTAAAGGGGAGACATTCCTCTTGGGATAGATGGGGAATAATCATCTGACTGCACGGAAAAGGCTGAGGTTTTCCAGGTGAGGAGCAGTTCCTAAGACGGACCTCAAAAGAAGAGACTCACTGGGTGTAAAGGAAGAGAAACACAAGATTCCTCTTCTCCAAACCTGCCACTGCCAGGGACTGGTGGGATCCTCATGAGTAAAACCTACCTGTGGCTTCCCCAGCTCCAGAAATTTTCCTGGATTAATGGTTTTCCTTCTGGCTTTGTCAGTGCATATGACTTTCATGGAACCTTGCCTGTGGCCCCTGGTTTGGTGTTTATGATCTGCTGGGGCTGCCAGTGCTGGCTGTAACCCCAGTTTGTTTTTTTTGTTTGAGCTTGTCATCTGCTTGCTCCCTGGCATTCTTCACAGAGTGCAGGAAAATCCTGTTTGGGCCCACATGAGAGAAAGGAATGAGAATTTGGTCCCAGTTTTGAAAGCTAAAGGTGTAGGCAATGTTTAATTTGCATGTACAGTGTTGGATTTTGGATTTAGATATCCTTAGGCCAGCTCTTACCGAATGCTTGCCTCAGCAGAAATTTTAATTATTTTTCTAATCTTTATGATAGCTAAGAGATGAGTTTAGTGCATAAAAGCCAGATTTTCAGTGTTGTTCACAGTAAAATTGGACCTGTATCAAGAGTAGTATTCATTTGACAAAGCAATTAAGCAGTCTGGATGCAGAACCAAGAAAACAGGGAAGGTGTTGTTTGGAGTATCTCTAGTGCAGCATGGAGAGATAACTGGTTTTAAAATATTCTGCATTGTTCTGCATCGAGGGAGGGTAGTGCACAGCTGCTGTGAGTGTTAATTGAAAATGGATAGTAATCTTATGTATTTGAAGACCTTTCTTGAATTATTTTTAACTGCAAATAAAATTTGCAAGCATACATATGATTTCTGTGGAAGAAAACTGATAAAATTCAGCTCATTAAATGTAATGAAAGATGTATTTCATAGTTGTGTCCCGCATTGAAATTTCCTTCATTCCAGCCCAGAGCTATGAAACATGGCACTTAATATGTGTCATACGCCAGGATAGCTGAGGTAGTGAGTTCTAAAGAATGAGATTTCTGCATCTCAGTGAATCCATTCACACTGGGAGCCTCAAAGGCAGTCTGATGATCATTATTCTATGAAATGCTGCAGTATCATAAAAAAAAACACCCACTCAGATGTGGCACATTCTCCCCTGTCTCTTCTAAGCATTCTGCCTAAAGTGTAGGCTAATAACTGGAGTGTATTTTAATTGTTGTATTCAACTGAAAAGTTACATAAAAGATTGCTTAATATCAGTAGCAGTATTTGAATTGCAACCAACATTGTATGTGAAATGTATGCAGCAAACAGTGGATGGTGAAACAATTCCTTTGAGATTTTATTTTTTTGAGCTGTTACAGGTTAAATAACAGCTGTAAACGGAGAGGGATTTTCTTTTGTGAGTGAATAATTCCACATCTGTTTATTTTTGGGGTCCATACACCTTCTTTTGCAGCTGGAGAGCTGCTCTAGCATGTCACTGAATAGCTTCAGAGACTACAGCAATTGCTCATTTTCTAACATTTTACCCAAATGGGCACCAAAAATATTCCCAACTTATACTGATTAGGCACACATTAGAAACTAAAGATACAAAAAGCCATTCCATGTTTTTAAAAGCAGATAAGTATGCTTCTTTCAAGAGAAGTGTCCTTCACTTCAGTGTGTGGTCGAAAATTGTATCAAAAATCATTTCAGCTGCCATGGCTAATCAAGAATACAAACAATTTGCCTAATGAAAATAATTTGAATGTGTGTTTTGCCACTGCCTTGTGTTGCTTTGCTGGGAAACCACAGAAAGGGAGGTCAGAAGGAGGACTGGAGGCTCATTCCTGCTGGATGTTATCAAACAGCAGCATTTGATTGCCAGCATTTGGGTTTAAGCAAATTACAGGATAAAAGTCCCAGTGGTTGTCCGGTGCGCTCCTTCTTCATTAGCAATCTTCACAACCTAAAGCAGCCCTGAGAGCCCTCTGAGGCCCAGGGTGGGTGTCCCTGCTGTGTTTGTCACACAGCAGGATTTGGGATTGCAGCTCAGAAGGCAGGAAGTGGCTGGATATTCTTTGTGCTGTTTTTATTGGGGTAACATCCAGAACCCAGAGATCAGTTGTACCTGCATGGGGAAAATAACCTCTGCAGAAAATTGCCCCTTGGCCTCATAACTCAAGCTTTGGGAATTGCCACTTAAGGTGCTGAACTGTACCTCCAAATAAATAAATAAAGGCGGTGGAGTTTTGCCCTTGGCCAGCTTTGAAGCCCATGGGTTTATTGCTGATCAAGTCAGGAAGTTTCTTTGCTGTTTATAGATGCTACAGCTGGTCTCACCTGCCTTCAGGTCCATAGCACCAAGCTCTGGAATTTATCAGGCATCAAATGTCACTAAGTGATGTTTCAGATTAATTTAATTTTTATTCTATTTTTTTTTTTAATTCAGTGGTAACTTCAATATTCTTTGTCCGGTCTGCTCTAGGTGTGAATACCAAAGATGTGGAAAAATTTAGAGATGTATAGAACAGGAAAACTTTAGGCCTCATGTTTCATACTTGATATTACCTTCCCTATTAACTCTTTGGAGAGCAGCTGCTGAATTCCTTTTTCTTATGTAGCCAAGAGTGATTTGGTGTTTCCTCTAAGATCAAGGCACAGCATCTGTTTAACTAAAGGTGTTCTTTCTTAAAAGGCCTTTTTTTTTTTCCTATTTCTGTGGTCTGGGATCTATGAACAATTCAGATTTCTGAGTTTACAGAATAACTGGACACAGTAACTGTTCTGTCCCTGATTTGAGATAGATGAAATAGGTTTGACAAAGTTAGCACTGAATTTAGAAAGATTCTGTGTCTCATGGAATGAGCATTTTATAGTTGCTGTAGTTGCACAAATCTTTTGGCATTCCTAAAATGGCAGAAAACATAATTAATTATAGACTTTTAAGTGCTTAAGAATTCTATTAAAAACTTTTACCTTGAAGAGAATGTCTGAAGTGTTTTACATGGCTTAATGATTGTAAATTCTTTGGCCTTAAAAACAACACAAAGACCTAGGGATTATCTGGGAGAGTTTGTACAAAACAAATTCGTGGATAGTATCCATGTTTCTTGTTAAATATTTCAGTATTGCCAGTGACCATGTGACCTGTCACAAAGCAGATAGTAATTTCAGCATTAAAAATTAACTGCTGCAGTGACAATTTGGCTTTGTGAGCTACGAGAGGATGTATTTAGTTACAATTTCATAACTCTAAATGAATTTCCACACGTTCATTCTGGGTTTTATTCTATCCACCTTGTTGCAATCCTTTTTTTGAGTAAAGAGGAACACTTGTGTTCTCACAATGGGCCTTATGCCTCATTTACAGGATTGCAAAACATGATCTTCCTCCTAGTGGAACATCTATACTTAAAGCAAACCACTCCATCATGTTGCTTTATAGATTGAGCCTTAGAAGGCCAATTCTTGAAAACTCATTAGTATTTTCCTGATTATTCAAAGGTTTTGTGGAAGCCTGACTCTGAAAATATTTCTAAATATTCTCAATTTGAGGAAATGGAGAGAAGAGTAGAAGAAATAGTAGAGGAACACGTGGTAGAGGCAATTTTTAATAAATGTGGTTTGCCTTATGATATGTGCTGTGCTTTGTTTCTTTTGAGGATCTGTTCTTTAGTGGTAAAACCAGAGACTTTTTAGCAAGAAACAGGATAAATTCTTTACAGTCTTGGTTGCTAATACCTCATAATTAATGTTCAAAAGAGATTGTTTCCACTGTGGGTTAAAATCAAGGAATATTTTTCCCCAGTATCTTAACAAAGACTTGAGTGAAAACAGTAAAGCCCAGTTCAGAATTCTGACTCGATGGAGCTTGTGGAGTTTGGAAGTCACTTCAAAGTTTTATTTTAAGCCTGTGTTAAAGTGCTCTGCTGAAACCTAATCACTGGCCTCTCTATTTCACTTTTGTCCAATATTCATTTCACAGGATTACCCATCCAGAGGAGAGGCAGAAAATGACTGAATTCAGGGCACTTCCAGGCACTTGAAAACAGGCTTTTATAAAAGTATCAATAGCATTTTTCAGCAACAGCTGAGTGGGAAGGGAACGTATTCTGAGCAACACCAGTTAAAGTAATTTATCTTCTGGGAGATCTGACTGCAGAACTCAACTGCTGGGAGTCCTGATGTAGATATTTATAGCGGCATCTCCCCACTGCCAAGGGATATCAACACATGTTGGATTGTAAAGGGAGCAGCAGAGCCTGCCTGGGACAGTGTAGAAAAGCAGTCATTCCATAAGCATTCGTGTTTATTTTTGACAGCTTGAAACATTATATGGGCTCTGTTTTCTGAGAAGGACTCAGAGCTGAAAGCTGAATATTCCAGTCCTCCCTCTCAGTGAACTGGTGATGCAAGGAAGGCCTGAACTGGAAAATCTGCTCCTCTCAGGGGCACCCCCAGATGTTTCAGAGCAATTCACAGGACACCAGAGCCAGCAGAGAGGTGCCCTCCATGGGTTCAGCCATTTAGAAAAACCAGAGAATGCCTTGGAGACAGTGGAACTGCTGGTGCACAGAGCTTGCATGGAACTTTTCTAAATCAGACTTCATTTTTTTCAAACTTCTGTGGTTGCTTTGGGAACCAACCCCATCACCTCTGACTGACTGCTCACTGCAACAGCTCTCAGAAGCAGTAAGGTCTCCTCTACTTGAAGAACTGATAGAAGTTTAAAAGAGTTTTGCAGTGGATAGGACTGATTTAGATCTCTTTCTTAAAAATGTCATTTTCTTTCATCCTTGTAAGGAGCAGTAATGTTTAACAGAGCCACCCTAAACTACAGCGAGCAGAAGTGCTTAAACAGGATTGAGTTATGGCCTGAGGCTGAGAGTACTCATGGAAGACAGGTGATATTTCTGCTATAACAGGAATATCATAAATATTATAAAATAACTGTATTTTATGTTAGCTTTCCAAGATTTCAAGGTACTCTACTGACATCTATGAAGTTTTCCCTCAAGTGCAATCCTCAGCTACACGGCCTATCCACACCTTGATGCTGTCAGTGAAATACTCTGTATGAAGCCATGATTTTGTACAGAAATTGTAAGTTATCCTTCAAAAATACACTTTATTCAGTTCCCTTTGTACAAGTCTCGTTCAGCTCTTGGCTTCAGTGCCTTCCTTTGCACCAAGTGGCTGAATATCCCATTAATTCATCTCTCCTTTTGTGTCTGATGCTATGCATGGAGTCCCTTTTCCATCTCACTTTCTGATCCCTCACTACAATCACCAGCTGCATACTTTTCACTGATTTAATGTTAAACACTGTATTCATTTAACAAACACTGGGGTATAAATGCATTTTTCAAGTGGGGCTACAGGAACCATTGGAAAATGTTTTTCATAAAGTAATTAACAGAGGGATTGGTAAGGGGGAATTGTTTCCTTAAACAATGGTGTTGACAGAAAAGGTGTAGAGGTTACGTAGAGAAACTGAAGACAAAATTTAATTTTAAAAAGTCCCTGTATTGATTTGGAGGCATTATTTGTATAATAGAAGAAGGGCATAGCTTTGAAGTATTTATCTTTATAAACCCTATTTACATTCACACAATTTGGATGGATAGGTTGACCTATTGAAACTTGATAAATTTTATTAGTTATGACAAACAGCAATATTGTATCCACAACAAAGTTATTTAATGTTCTTTTATTAGTGATGCTAATAACACGAAACTAAATATTTTTTCAGCTTTTGAGACCATTCAAAAATGGGAAAAAACACACTTATTTTGGACAAATTTTCTAAATATGTTGGCATCCTGTTCTTTTCCAGAAGTTGGAAACAACAGGCTTAATTCTCCTCAGTAAAGAAATGCTTAAAAAAAAAAAGGAAAAGAATATTTGTCCATTCCTTATCAGAAATAAGGAGTTTTAAAGGTGTATCTGCAGTTTATTCTATTTTGGGGCATTTTTTTACTATTCTTTCCATTCTGAAATTTAGAAAAGAAAAATCTGATGTGTATCATAGAGAGGAGAGGCAAACTGTTACCTGGTATTGTATTGGTGTGTGTGCAAATATTTGGTAAATATCCTGTTTCAAGTGTCTCACATCCTCATTTATTGCAGCTTTAGTAGTTTCAGCAGTGCTTTGAAGTATTTGAGACAGGAAACTAAACCTGACTTATTGTAATGTGTTGCGTGGTAGGATGAAAATAAATATCTTTAATTATTCTCTTTACACACCAATGTACTCTGCAAATAACTGGGGAAGTGCTCATAGTGATGTTGATGGTCTGTTAAGTAGGAAATATTTTTTAGATTTTGTGTGAAAACAGAGAAATCAGGTTTCTTACATTTAAAATAAAGGCTCAGCTCTTATAGAGCTTGGGCTGGACAAAGCATTTCAGCACATGGTGAGGAACGTGTGAAACTGCCAAGAATGTGCAAATGTCTGTGAGTGAGTTAACAGGCAGTAACTTCATCTCAGAAGCTGAAATCCATCCTCTGTGCCAGCCAGGAGCTGCCCATTGCTCCAGCAGTGACCAGAGGGGACAGGACAGTGCTGGGGACAGGTGACCTAGGAATGCCTGCAGGGATGGCAGCACCTGCTGCAGGAGTCACCAGCATGTTGAGGGTTAACCAATGGCCATCTAAGCCTGTCTAACCCTGAGCCAAGTCTGATTCTGGATTTTCATCAACAAGTTAAGGCCTTAGGATTGAGTGTGTCTTATGCTGGGAAAGGATTATTTGTTTGTGCATCTGCAAAATGTTATTTCTTGTCTGTTTCCCAGGATACTATTTATTTTTTTTAATTATCACAAGCATAAGCAAAGCAAGCATGCTCATCTACAGAATGCAGTGTATTTATTTAATTTTGTTCCGAGAGTTTCTCCTTTTTCTATCACGTAGACATTATCAGTCAGTCACAATTAATACTCTAAGACAAATTTTCTTGCTGGAAATACTTTATCTAGATTCCTGAAGCCATTTTTGCCATGAAAAAGGGATTTCTTCCTTCATTGTCTTCAACACAAGTGGCCTGAGTTTCTCTATACACAAGTATTCCCACATTTACTCTCTCTTTTTTCACTCGGAAGCCCTCACATTTTTCTGCACCATGAGAATAACACGTGTGAATTGGCACACTAAAAACATTTTCCCATTTAAAATCTGGTCATAATTCCTTTGTTTCCAAAGCAGCCCAGACACTAGCATTGGGGGGAAAAACAAAATTTAAAAAAAACATATGCAGAGGAAGAGATGAAGGAAAAGTTGATTATTATTATAATTATCATTATCATCATTATCATCATTATTACTATTACTATTATATTAATTTAATTACTAATATTACCTAAATAATAATTTTGTTAATTAATATAACTATTAATTCATCTATTGCTTAATAATTAATTTAATAGTATTAATATTATTAATTTAATAATATCGAATCCATTATTAACAATCAACATAATAATTCTTGGGAATTAGTAAATTTTTGTAGCATGGCCATCCTCACTGGGCTCCCCTGACAAGGCTGGGAGGATGCAAACCTGGACACTTCATTTCTTGGCCTAAGGGAGCAAGTGTAAGTTCTTTTAGTGTTTTAAGGGGCTGATGGGATTTGAAATTTGAAACTAGAACAATCTAGAAGTTATTGATGAAAAGGAAGACCTGGAGGACTGCTCTGACTCCTCCAATTCCTTTGCCCTTTAATTTCCCAGGAGATTCAGAGACAATAGAAGAAGAAGATTGACCATTTGCATTTGGGCTGCACCAAAACCTACATTTTATCACAAATAAAATGTAAAATTTCTAAAACAGTGCTACTAAATATAATTTTTTGTGTCCATAAGACCCTAGCTGGGTGGGAGAAAGAGGAGGAAAAGTGGTGAAAAAGCAAACAGCTCTGTGCTTCTTCGGCTCAGTGTTGGTAGAAGAGGAAAAACACCAGACAGTGCCTTTCCCTCCACAGTTCTAAGAGGATTTCTGGGTATTTTCTTGGCTCTTCACAGTGGAATGGAGGGACATGAGAAGTGTAGCTGATCATTTAAATCATTTTTGCTCGCAGTTTCAAAGCTCTTGCAGCATGTTTGTTTGCTATTTAAAAGAGCCTGCAAGCCTTGTTTGAAGTGTTTGACATGCTGGCTAAAAGCAATGGCTCACTTAGCTGAGTGGGCTTTGTTGGTTGTGTATCAGCACAAAAATGTAAAAGTGCTAAAAGTTCTTGGGCTGGCTCCTTTGGCGTCCTGCAAATTGAGTTTTTAGTCCAATAAAATCTGGCAGTAGTCAGCAGTTTCCTATGGAAGTACGGAACTGGCAAATAAACCCTGATGGGTTATCATACAGCTTATGGAGCATGTAAACTTTGCTAACCTGAAATATTTTACTGCCCTACATTGCATTTGTATTGCCATAATGTGTGCGTTCTTTTACTTTTGGGGACAGCACTGGAGAAAACATACAATTTGATGGGGGCAAGAGAGCAAAAACGGGATCAGCCTCTCTCTGGGGTAACACTTGAGGGTGGTGGTTCTGTAGTGGAAGTGGGGGAGCTTTTGCATCTTTGTTTTTTAGCTCTCCACTGAGCCAGAAACTGGTGCTGAGTGAAGAGCTACACACAGACCTGAATTTCCTGAAAATAAGAGAAACATACAGTGGTAACCTGATGAAGCAATGCTGAGAGTGTAACTTGTTTTCCTTATTTTCCCACTGCCCAGAGAAGCTAACCTGCTTTCCCAGTGAAATGGAAAAGCATTCTAAGCAAATCTGGGGCAATAGATTTGCATTCAGCTGGTTTTTGAGAGTTTCAGGCCAAAGCTCAAGCAGGATGTAAAGTTCAGAATGCAGGTGACAGGCTCCCAGAGATCATGTGACTTTCTGGAATGTATGCTATCAACATTCTGGCTGATAAGATGCAGAAAATTTAGACACTTACCTTTTAATCAGGAAGAATGACTAACAGAAACCAAGGCTCCTTCTCATGATCTCCACAAGTGACAAGGTAGAAGTAAGGTATGTTGTCATTTTTAATAATTTTCAGAGGGGAAAAGGATGCAGATGCCACACTGGGGCACTAGGTAGTTCAGTAACACATTTTTTCTGTAGTTTTTAAAATTAAAAGCACAATCATTAGCTGATAAAGTGTGATGGAGAGTTTTAAGAGAGGCATTTCCTTCTTCCCTGAATAAGACTGAAATGGGAGTCTTGGAGCTGATGCTTTGAAATGGATGAAATGTGGAACTTTAAGGCACCATAGAAGTGGTATTAGGGGATATGCAAGCCATGAGATAAAGTTGGATGTCTTTTCTAATCTCCATAATTAGATAACAAGGTTTTTTGGGGGAAAAAAAATGCTTTATACTGTGGGACATTCTTGTTTTATGTCAAGACAACCTCTATTCAGTCTCCAGTTTGTCAGCCATGACATATCAGCTGTCATGCACAGGGAAATGTACTCTATTAAGTTTTGGGGGTTTTTTTAATGCACTGTTCATGATGCATTAAGATTTTTTTCCAGATATTATTAGCTATTCAAGAATAACTGCTCTCATCCACTTTCAGACAGAATAAAATAAATATATTCTATGCTCAGGGGAACCCAAGTCAGATCTGTCTTGTAGCATTGCTTTTGGAAACAGGCAGGTCTTTTGTTCTCACATTTACTGGTGATTTTAGGTATCCCAGCACCTTTAGAAGAGTTGCAGCAGTGACAGAAAAAAATGTCATGTTTTTCTTGTCATATGACTTTAGGTAAGAACAGATAATAAATATATGAAGGGAACTGAAAGTCCAGGTTTATATCCTTCCCTCTTACCTTGTGTTGTAGGAGGTTCTCAAAAGAGCTCCATCAGGTCAAAAGGACCAAGAATGGTTGAAATATTAAAAATCCACATCCCCTTGAAGAAATTTTGTCACATATCTGTGGCTTCCCCAGTCTGGAATGTGGGTGGATGCCTGAGTGAGGCTGGTCCCTGAAGGAAAGGCTTTCTACAGCTTCAGACTTTGAGTCCTTTGTGTAAAACATTATTACCACAGGCAGATTTGGCACTGGTTCCTGCCAACTGCTGGTTGATGGCTCCCTAAGCCCAGGGGTCAGTCTGGGTGTAGGAGCTGACGGCAGTGAGGAGATAAGCAAATGTTCTGAGATGATCACAAAGGTTCCGTGGGGGCAGCTGCCTTTGGGTCTGAGGAGGCATTGCCCAAGCAGTTGTCCTTGTGTGTGTAACAATCAGCTGCCTGGTTTAAGGCCAAAGCCACTTTGAACTAGGGGGAGAAACAACACTGGAAACTGGAGTTTTATTGGGAAAAATTAGGAGTTATGGATAACTGCTGTGCGGAGGCACTAGAGGACACCACAATAACAGGCAATGCTTTAAACTTCCCTTCTTGCCAGAGAGTTGCGTTCCACACGTATTTATCTTGGTGTTGCAAGTTTGAAAAGTTGCCATGCTGTGAGATTTCAGCTTCAGCAGGAGCAGACAAATATCTTGGAAGGGTATCATCATCTTCTGTTAGGATGGAAAATCGCCTCTTTGGCAATAGCAGTATTTATGGGATCATTATCTTATTCACAGGATCGTCCTTGAATTCCTCCCCTTTTATAATGTCTTTTGAGAGGACAGGCAAGTAATTCAAAGAGCAGAACTTATTTTTAGGTTTAGTCTGAGCCTGAAATAAATTGAGAAGGCTGAGTAGTGTTACGATAAACAGGGAGCAGAACAGAGACAGGAAATAGGGGGTCTTTGGTAATGAGTTCCAGCCACTCTTGAAACAGAAAGCCAGAGAAAGCACTACTTGAGAATAGTTTCTCAGTGACAGCTTAATAATTTTTAGCTTGTTATTCAGCATTAAAGGGGAACAGTTCCTGCAGATTGATGCTGTTCTTGAAAGATCCTTTTTTAAAGATCATTTAGCAAGTTATCTTTTTAAAGTTTTTAGGCTTGCATTGTTCTTGCTGCAAACCAATCTGCTGTTTAAAAAAACCAGATGTTTGGGGGGGGAGCCTGAAGTTTATACAATTGTGTGTTATATATACATCTGTGAGAAGCCTTTGGGATAAGCCTTGTGGGACAGGAGCAGGGGATTCTGCTTAAAATATGACCAGGCACTGAAAATTTCAGAAGTTGAGGGTTGAAAGGGGAAGAAATCACAGCTACATCCTGTGGAACAAAGCAGAGCATTTGCTTCCAAAAGTTTCTTTTAACCCTGGGAATGTGACTGCTGAGATGGGCCCAAAGCATGGATGGTGAGATTGATATTTACAAGCATTTCACGTGGCTAAAGAGGGTAAGTGATTTGCTTGGCTTTGTTTGCTCTTTCTAATTGCGTATTTAGCAAAATCTCAGTGAGGATTCTCTGCTTGGAGAAAAGAAACTCATTTAGTGCCTCAGACTTTAAATGGTGTGAGTTTCTTCATGAGAGGTGAATTAAAGACGTGCCTTGGTGTAGGAGGAGGAGGCTTAGGGAGGGGGGAGAAAATCAGCTGTCTTTGTCTTTAAAAATGAAACTCTAGGATCAAACTTTGAGCAAATGGCAATAGATTCTGGCAAGTGCTCGTGCCTTCCGGGGATTGCAGTGCAACAAAACAAATCCTGCATGGTAACAACATATAGCAAAAGAGAGGAGAGACTCTCTTGTTTACCATGTTGTGCTTTAAAGGGAAAAGTTTTCTGCACCAGATCTCCACTTAAGTGATTCTTCATCGGGGTAACTGTGTGAGACTTCTCGGGATGCCTTTGTCTCGGGTAAAAATGGTGGTGGTTTTCTTCTGTGCCTGTTACTCTGCTAAAAAGATGGTTTTTTTTAAAGGCAAGGCTGTTAATTTTGTTAATTTTGTTGATCAACTGCCCAGACATAGATTAACTGCATGAAATTGCCTTTGTCTTCCTTTTTTAAAAGTAGGTTTGTGCAGTTCTCTCATCACGTTGAAAAAATCACTTTGTTTTTGTCAGCTTTTAGGTTTTTTTATGATCTAAGTATTTATTTCTTGGTGTTAGAAAAATCCATGAATGGGATATGACTAGATCCCTCCGAATAGGCTGTTTTTTAAATTAGAGTATGGATTTGTGTGTCATGAAAGAAGCACATTCTCTCCTTATTTAAATTCCGTTTTACCCTGTGTGTACTTTTCCTGCAAATTCTTGCCTGTCTATATATATGCACACATGAATACAAATGCTCTCTTGGGTTTTTATTAGCTGTATAAACACAAAATATCTGTCAATTCTAATGTGAAATGTGATTAGGAGCATTTCTTTTGGGTAGTTTCTTGAATAAGTGTAAAATATCAATGATGTGTCAGTCTTTAATAAGAGCTTAGGAGTCCTGAAGTTAATTTACCAAATATTTGCATCAGATTCTGGAAACTTCACATTTGTGGAGGGGATTAAATGGGAAGTGAGTGGATAGTGAAGAGGCAACAGGAAGTAGCTGCTGGTAACATTATACTCTTAGTTTAACCTGTGCTCTGTGCAGTTACAGCTAATTACCTCTTTAAAAACATGTATTTTGAGCTCACATATTAATTTTCTATTTAAATGAGGTTATGGATATGGCGTGTCTGCCACTTCTGCTTCCAGAAATTTCATTTCTGTGGAGATATGTTTGCTAACAAAAAGGTTAATGAGGTCTGCTGCCATCAGCTTGAGGGCTGTGCTCAGAAAGGACACGGGGTTCAAATGGAGCACGAGGTTTTACAGGAATTAACAATGCTCCTGCTGTTGCTGCATGTTATTCCCTTTATGTCAGGTACATAAAGGAGAATATCAATACTGCTGCTTTTCCTTGCAAGCTCTTTAAAGGGATGAGCACATGGGAGGGAAAGGAGGAGGACTGAGAGTGATCTTGCATTGTTCCCAGAACTTTAAGCAGTCTGCTCCCAAATTCCTTTGACAAGTGATTTAGAAACCAAAAAAGTTGAAATAATCTAAGCTGCTTGATCAATCCTCCTGTCCCAGAATCCTAATATCTCACAGGGTCTTGCTGTTACTGACTGTTACAGCACATAAAGATTTCAGTTCCTGAAATCATAAACTGTTGCTTTTTGGCTGATAATAAAATTGTGAGTTACTTGTGAGAGTAACATGTGGCATTTAACAGAGAATAACTGCAGCAGGCTTCCATAAAGCCTTGGTGAAGTATGCCAGAGCTGGCTCAAATTTCATCATTAGCAGAAATCACTTCAGACACCCAGATGGGTTTTGATGTTGCTGGGGTTGGCTAGGCTGGATTTGTGTGCTATCTGTGGCTTGGACTGGGTTAGGGCAGCAAAAAAAAACCCAAAATCACGAGACCCAGGCAGGCAAAACAACAGATACAACTGCTGTTTTCAGATGCTTATAATGGAGGGTCTGGTTTTAAGCAAAATTCTTGTAACATAATGTGTACAGTGGCATCTTGCAACAGCAGCAGGGGAAAAAATATTATTTAGATCAAACTGAAATAATGTGTCACCACACTCCAGTTCTTTCCACTGGACTTTATTGGTGTCCACATGACCTGCGGAAATGCTGGGCCAAGAGTGGCCAGAGGGATGGACAAAGTGGGGGCAGGAAAACCTGACAGCATGTGGACAGAGCCAAGGAGGGAGGGCAGGGGAAGTTCCTTGTGTATAAACATCGTGCTTTTAAATTAAATGGCCAGCAGCACAGTCATAAAGCCGTGCTGGGCAGTCTGGGGGATGAGTTTTGCAGGTAGTTAATACTGGGATCTTCCACAGGGCCTGAGTGTGGATCTCTTAATGTTTCATTTGCAAACTAAGGGACTTGAGATACCCGCACAACCTGGAAGTGTCTCGTTTTTAACAAATATTCTTTTGTCCTCCCTTGGGACTTGGCTTGGAGGGTTGACATACAATTTTGCATCATTCTGTTGCTTTATTCTTATCTCTCCACCCAACCTTAATTAGAAGACACCATTCCAGATAAACACCATACAACCTATATTTTGGTACATAGACATGTATTTATAGCCCAAAATGATTAACATACATGCTAATATTCACTGCAAGCTGTGTGGCACAGAGCTGATGGCTGGCCTGAAATTGGTGTACATTGGTTTTATGCCTTTCTTTTTTTCTGGATGAGATTCTTAACCTGTACCAGCAAGAGGTGGGGTGATCAAAACCATGATGTAGCCATCAAATTCAAGATATTGAAGGTGAATCTTGTGGCTTCTGTAAGGATATTTTCTTTTAAGACATATAACTGTCTGGAGGAAAAAAATAAGTATTTAGAAAAATTATCCAGATAAAATAAAAATATTTGTTTAAAAATTAATTTGGTTTAAGGACTACCAAAATTTACCTAGCTCTGCCTTTCCAGAGTTTCAGACTATGCACTGTCAGCTTTTTTCAAGTGACTACTGCTTTCATTTAAGCAACCAGTAACAATGGCAAATAAAAAATCCTGCTGTTGATTTACTAATTGCCTTCAGATGAAAGGCAAGAGTTATGGATCCAGAAATTGTGTTCCAGCCCTCTCCTCCGCCTCTGAGGTAACTGAGGGAATGCACATCCATTGAGATGGGTGTGTGTCTGAGGTAGCACTAACATGCCAAGAGATTAAATTTTTGCTTCGACAGCCAGATGCAAATAAAAATGTTTACAGTGTAAGCTGCTCACTCATCATAATACAACTCCTTGTGACTCAGACCATAACTCTAGTGACCAAAAAGAGTGCTACAGAGAGGGAAAGACCATGCACTTCTAAATATTGTCAACTCCAAATAGGTTGGGGAGAGAATGCAGTGTGCATTTCCTGGTGTTGGAATGCAGTGCTGAGGGCTGGGTGCTGCTTTGTGGTAAAGCTGACTGCCTGGACTCTGCTGGCCATATTCCTTGTTTTCAGCTTCTAAACTACAACAAAAAGCAGCACATCGAGCATGTCCCTAATCTTCCCCATTAGTACAAGTATTATCATTACCAAAGGCATGCTACGCAAGTACCAGTGGAGCTGAAGGTGATCCATGTGGCTGAGGAAGAGAGGAGGGTTATGACATAATCTATCTCCTCACAGAGGCGGGTGACTTGTTGAAAAAGCTCACAAATCACCACTTTAAGTGACTGCTAGGTTTCTATTCCCAGCTCCTCCCCGCTCCACAGCCCAGGGTGAGATCCATGGTGTTGGTGACAAATTTCTGAGTCACAGCGTGCTGACCGCTTCAGAAGTTGGAGGGATTAGGGTTAAAATTAGCTGTGTTGGAGATTCTTGGTGCTGAAAAGGCACACCTGAGGAGAACATCAACTGACCAACATTTCTTGCCAGATCCTTTGATACTTTTGCTGGTTATCCCCATTTTAAATCAAAGCTATTGAATTGTTCTCCAAAGTCTGAATTTTTTTGTGTGTCACATGAGAAGGAAAACTCAAGCCCTTTTTTTGGAGGAGGACTCAGTAATGACTGGATCATGTAAGTGATACTTAGACTTTCCCAGCAACTTTCCAATATTATTTTCATATTAAATCAGTAAGCATATTCCAAAGAGAAGATTTGGAAAATAAAAATAAAGAAGATAAAGCAGGTGATGGAATGCATTTTGATCCCCCCCCAAAAAAAGGAAAGCTTTCTTTTTTTTTATTTTCTTTCTCTAGAACTGGGAGTTACAGATGATTTGGAATTGTTCCAGGAAACTTTTATGTTAATATCTCTTGCCATCTGATGGGCAGTAAGGTATATCCAAAATCTCTAAGGAGACTGTAATACAGGTGCTCCAAGAAATTCTTTGCAGCTCCTGCCTTCCCATGACTGGGACAGGTCACTCTTCAGTGGGTAAAACCTGGCTGGATGTCCTAGCACAGAGTGGTTGTGGACAGTGCCACATCCAGCTGGGGACTGTCACCAGGGGTGTTCTCCAGGGATCGGTGTTGGAACCAGCCCTGTTTGGTGCTTTTATTGATGACCTAGATGAGGGGATGGAGTGCACACACAGTAAGGACAAAGATAACACCCAGCTGGGTGGGAGTGTTGATCTGCTGGAGGGCAGGAAGACCCTGCAGAGGGATCTGGACAGGCTGGAGAGATGGGCCAAGGCCAATGGTGTGAGATTCAACAAGGCCAGGTTCTGGATGCTGTCCTTGGAGCATCTGTGGACAACCATCTGTGGAGCACTGCAGGCTGGGGACAGAATGGCTGGGCAGAAAAAAGGACCTGGGGGTAATGGCTGAGAGTGACTGAACATGAGCCAGCTCTGCCCAGGGGGCCAAGAAGGCCAATGGCACCTGGGCTGCACAGAAATATTGTCCCCAGCAGGCCAATGGCACAGAAATATTGTCCCCAGCAGGAGCAGGGCAGTGGCTGTCCCCATGTGCTGGGCACTGGTGAGGCCACACCTCGAGTGCCGTGTCCAGGTCTGGGCCCCTCAGTTCTGGAAGGACACTGAGGGCCTGGAGTGGATCCAGAGAAGGGAAACAGAGCTGGGAGGGTCTAGAGGGTAAAAAGTCCTGTGAGAAGCAGTTGAGTGAGCTGGGGATGTTCAGCCTGGAGCAAAGGAGGCTCAGGAGTGACTTTATCACTTTCTAGAACTCCCTGACAGGAGGGTGGAGCCAGGTGGGGATCGACCTCTCCTCCCAGGCAGCCATGACAGGATGAGAGAAATGGCTGAAGTTGTACCATGAGAGGTGCAGATTGGATGCTAGGAAAAATTTCATCACAAAAAGGGTTGTAAAACATGGGAGCAGACTGCCCAGGGAAATGGTGGAGACACCATTGCTGGAAGAGTTTAAAAAATGTGTAGATGTGGTACTTGAGGACATGGTTTTATGGTGAAAATGGTGGTGGTGATGCTTGGACTTGATAATCTTAAAACTCTTTTCCAGTCTTAAGAATTCTACAATTCCTGTAAGCAAAGTACTTATGGCATGCAGTTGATTTTTTATCTGCAGTGGTACTGCCATCAGCATATTTTTAGCTACCTTGCCTTAACATATCTCTCCTTCTACTTTGTTATCATAAACTTTTTAACATGTTTTGTGCAATCTCTCTCATTCTTTCATTGGAAGAGGCATAGTTAACATATTTGGTTTACAATTTGTCTAGCCCAGGTAACAATTTTTGGTCTCTAATGCTGGATCTTCTGAAGTAACAACTTCATAGGAAATCCTGCAAATTCACCCTTTTAGAACTGTGTGACCACATGACCAGTGTTCATTTATTGTTTGGGAGTTCTTAGAGCAAGCTGTGGTCTCATGTCTTTTGTGCCGTGGGTCCTGTATTTCATTTCTGCTGATACATGGGACATCCTGCTCAGTTTCCTATCAGTCCTGGCTCTCACAACTGCAGAATGCTCCCCAACCATCCACAGAACAGATGGCCTTGGTTCATGTTACATCTTGTCTTTATACATGCCACAAAGAATTACTTTGGGGCACGAGGCTCAAACAACTGCTCAATCAGACACTTTTATTTAGCAAGTCATTTTTCTGTCTACTGTACCTTCCTGTGCTTATCTGAGGCCTTTCTGGCTGACCTCACACCTGCATATTTAGAGCCATTTCTCTGAGGTCTTGATCCCTAAAACTTGGTCAAAAACTTGTGACAAAAGTAAATTTTGAGTAGAGTTAACACATTCATCTTTTGATGGTGAGGGCTGGTATGTGAGGTGTGGAGCGAGCACCTGCACATTCTGTTTTCAGCGTTCCTGTTGGGCCCTTAAACAAGCACAAAAGACCAAGATTATTGAATTTAGAGGTGATTCTAGTTAATGATTCTAGCCTTGCAGCTATGCTAAAGGACATGGTTAAAACATAAGAGCCAGATGCACGGGAAAAGTAATATGGAATGCAATAATGGAATGCATTCAGTGCTGACTTGCTCAAAGTTATACATTTAAGCAGAAACAAAGAATAAAAGCAGAATGAAGAATGGGCTGGCAGCTAAATAAAAGCATTTTGAAAGGATCTGCAAGTTATAGGTCCTAGGCTGAAAATATATGAATTTCACTGTATGTTTAATATGGAAATAAATATGGCCCAGGAGTCTGTGAAAAGGTTTCACCACTCAAGCCAGTTTCAGCTAGAGCCCTATGTCTCCTCTTAAATTTTTAATTTCAGAAGAAGTTGCAAAATAGTTGGTGAAGAGGAACCAAAAGAAAGCAACAAAACAAATATTGAAAAATTAATTTCTGAGGAAAAGACAGAAAAACTTGTATTTTATTTCACAGCATGAAGAGGGGCCTGCTAATTAGAGATGTAGACATAATCTTCAAATATGTAAAAAATCTCTGAAGTGAATGGAAGGACCTATTTTTTAATTTATGGTGGTATGATAATCATGAAGTTGAAGAGATGATTCAGATTAAGCATGAAGAAATATGCTCTCATGATGGGTAGGGAAGAAGTAGATGGAGAAGCTGTGAGTTCCATCCCTGGGGGTCTTTAGAAGAAGACAAAACAAGAGTATTGCAAATATTCACTGGCCCTAGGACAGAATAGTGAACCAGAAGATCTCTTCAGACATCTTTCAGCCCCTGTTTGTTGGTGCCATTGTGATCCTCTCAATTTCTTTCAAAATAATCAGAGACAAGGGTGCTCATTTTCTCTCAGCTTACAAAGGTGCCACACTTGTATCTATTGCCACACTTATATCTAGTTCAGCACTTTATGGCTTGAAAAGTGTCTTTTGATTGGATAAAAATTTGGTTTCTTGATTTAACTCAAATCAAATAGCACCATGTTTATTTTCAGCATTTGTTTTAGGTTTGGGCCTGTTGGCCTCAGTATAGATTAAGAAGCTATAAATATATTTAATTTTTTAAAAAAAAATCTGTTCACAAATGTTGAGTTGAAAAAGAAAGGGCATCTGGGGAAGGAGGATTATAATTCTATTGGTGCCATTGTGCAAGTAACTATAAATGAGCAGTCATCTGCAGTGGAAGGGAGCTCCTTGGATTCCTGTGTGAGCTGAAAATCCAGGGCGGGTGTTGTGTTCCCTGGCAGAAATGCAGTGCCTGTAGTGGAGCTGGGAAATCAACTTCTGGGGGCTCAGGTTACTTTTGATGCCCTGAGCAAGCAGCTCCTTTTCCCACAATGTTTCAGTGTGCAGGATGAACTGAGGAGACTCTTCTAAACTTAAAAGAAATCCACAGATATTTTTTTAATGGTGGTGTTTCTATGTGAAGTATTAAAATTAATAGGAAATGGGACATAATAGTTAAGGACAGGCCATATTTTAAAAGGTTTTGCTCCCTAGAGCCTTTTGGAAGTCCCTAAGTAATTGGGTGGCTAAAGTAGCTCCTGATAAGAATTTGATCCTTTAAATAAATTTTTAGTTGCTAACAAAAAACTTGTAATTTTCTTTCAGTAATTTCTAGGAATAATACGCCTATAGCAATTTTTACTATAAAGTAAAATATAAAAGTAAAGTAAATACAAGATTCATTACTGTGAAGAATAGATATTTCAAATTAAAAGGGTTTTGTTTTAGTAAAATGGTATTTTCCATTGAAATTATAATTTTCCAGGGAATATCAGTCTATTCATTTACCACTCTTGAATGCTGGAAATGAGAGAGTATTCAGAATACAGCTTAAAAAAGGTACATTCTTAATGTACATTATTTTTAATGTCCAGTATTTACAGGCTTAATACATATGAAATAAACACTTCTGGTCTTTACACACATTTTTTTCATATTTTTTGTCTAGTAAGAACTGCTTAATATACAAAACTTTTATTAACTGTTGCTTGAAACTTTAACTGTAAAAATTCTCACAGCACCTTTTTTTTCCCCTCCCAGTCACAGGTGAACCATCATTCATCCAATAATGAAACTTATCAAGAAAGGTTGGCACGATTAGAAGGTGATAAAGAGTCCCTCATCCTGCAGGTATGTCCAAAAGAGAGAAGAATTTTGTCTGCATAGTTGATATCCAGTGCATATAAGCTGAAGTGGCAGAGTATTTTCTGTTAAACAAATGTTAGCAGCTCACCAAATGTAGCTGATATTTAACCAGGAATTAATTTGTAATCCCTCTAAATGATTCCATGTTGGGGTAAATTGTTAGAGGAGAGGGGTGTAACAGTAGTAAAAGTGGAGGGGAGTGGCAAAGGGATTAAAATAATTCTGTCCCAGGCTGCGGCTGGGATGATGGTTCTCATTCTAGGCTTGCTAGGTTGTGCCAATTTTCTAGGTTCTGTATGCCACCATTTTTTAAGTGAACCAGAAGATCATTAAAAGGTAGGTAGATGGAATTGGTATTTTTTCCTGTTTATATGCTGTACCAAAATTGTTTACAGCTTCTAAAAGCTTAAGGGGGAGGGAAACAGGGATAGAGAAAATTTGACAGTAAAATGCATGCCTAAGCTCTTCCAGGTTTCCTGTTTCTCAGTTTACCAAGCCTTTTTTCAAACAGATCCATACAGTGTCCCATGTAAGTTCTCCTCCTGGAGAAAACACATGTTGCACAACTTAAAAAAAATTATTTTTCTGTGTATTTTTGCTGGTACTAAACTGTATATTCCACGCTTTTTAAAAACCTGAAGCTGGAGAGAATTTAAATGGTCTTTGCATATCTTTTCCCTTCATGCTTTCAAATGCATATTTTAAGCACATATATTTATATCAAACAAAGTTGAAGTTTGTTGGGTAGGTGTTCTCCCTGCTTTCAGTCACAAGTTTCTGTAAACATGTCTTGTCCTGTATGTTCTGCTCACACTTGTGTTCATTTACTGAGCAGAAACCTCACTGCTGTTGTTAAATAAACAATAAATGCTTTGAGACACAAGCTTTGGATTGGTTGGATTGGTTTTGTTTTGTTTTATTTTACATTACTGTTAAACTAAATTGCTATTACCAAATTTAGGAAAAAACCCCCCACCTGACTGAAAAACAATCTTCTGGTTGGAATTTAAGTGTGTGCTACAAATTCCCTTTACAACTGATATTTATTAGAACACCTTTTATATTTATTTAGAACATCATTTATTAATCAAGTGGCTGTTAACACCAAAAAATTGATTCCATTAGTAAAAGCAAGCAGCTTCTCACACTGCGCATTCATGTTTTGAATGCCTGAGCAGCTCATGAGTGGAGGGACAATGAGGGGGCCACATCCAGGTGTTCCATCTAGAGCTGAGAGTGGGACTGGTGCACCTGTGAGGGTCTCCTTTGTTCCCCACATTTCTGTGCAGTCCTGTGATCTGCGCATCAGCTTTTGTGGGTCTGACAGGCCCAACGCTGATAGGTCCCTGCAGACTGTCCCAGGATGTGCTTTTCTTCTCTTTGCCCTGCAGATTTTCAGGAAACATTTCTTTATCCACACAAACAGGTACCCAGGGAAGTAGCCAGCCAAATGCACAAAGCACAGGGGTTTATGACACCTTTTGGGACCTGCCTAGAGTTTTTCTTAGAAGGAATAGAGGAAAATCAGAACTAGAAAATGTCTCTCTTGAATTTTACTCCCATCACTTCCACCCCCCATCAAACCCAAAGGCTTAGTCAATATTTGTGCATTTTCCTTTCCCACTGCGCAGCATTGCTGTGGGACTGCAACAACCCCAGGCAAATAAAACAGACTAAAACCTCAGTCTGGAAGGTGAGCATCAACAACAACAAAGCTGCCAAGGTGGAGCTGGGTTTGGGACCTGGTTTACACCAGCTCTTCTGTCCAGGCAGTCAAATATGAGGAGCACAGGCAAGCCCCAAGCTGAGGTTCCATGGCCTGAGGGACTGTGCTGGTGCAGACCTGGCTGCTGGGTGTGACCTTTGGCAGGAGGGATGAGAAGGGAAAGGGAACAGAGCAGTTCTGTTCTGTGACTCATGCTGAATTGCACCAGGGACTGGCCCATAGTTGTGATCTGGGGGGAATATGAGGCTGGGGAGCACTCCAGCCTGGTTTCAGACTTTTAAACCTTCCTAATGCTCCATTTTTAGCTAAGTGCTCAATGCCCCTCACTTTTACAGAAAATATATTGCCTGCAGGCTGAGTCTTGCAGGTGTTGCAAGACTCCTAAGGCAAGATGTAATTGCCAGCTTAGCATAAACTGGGATTTTGTTCTGGGTGCGGCCTAGGGGTTCCTTGAAGAGCCTGGCAGATGTGATCCTGGACAGAGGGGAAAATACGAGGTCCAAGTGGCTGATGTGCCTCTCAGCCCAGCTGCTGGAACACACAACACATACTTCCAAAACTGCTAATCTTTCACTAAATTCCTTTGCAGGTCACATTTAACATCCAGAGCTTTATTTCCTTGTTACAATGGTATTTAAACCTAACCTGAAGCTCTAAATAAAGCTGGTTTTCTTCCTGTGGAATTTGCATCCCACTGAAGCAGAGAATTCAGTTTGTCTCTTCATGCCTTCTGACCTCACATGGGGATTTTTGTGTATCATCCTTCATTTAATGGGAACAAAACAAAGTAGACAAGGAACAGATTTCCTTGGAGGGAGTTCTCCTGCCCCAGCTTGGATGTGTCCCCATGCCATCTGCCTCCACCCACACCTTCCTATCACCTCTCATCCTGAGTTCAGCTCTAAGCTACAGACTCTAAGCTACAGACAACTACTTTAATGGGGAAAAAAATAGTCTTTTCCTTTTCTTTCTTTTTTTCCGTGATTTTATTCCCAGGCATGCTTGGGATTGTGTCAGCAGGTAAAAGAAAGACAGACATCTCCCTTTGCAGCTTCCCTGAAGTGAACTCAATTGTTTATTGGGTTTTAGACATGCTGTGTAGGGGATATATCTTAAAAGTTTCACTTCCACACACTGTACATTTTTGTTTTGTTTTATTTAATAAAGGTGTTGCAGGGTCAACAAGTGAGAGCATATGTCAATATGTGAGAGCATATATAAGTTTTTGTTAATGTGTTTCCTTCAAAATGGAGATTAAACACCTTAGGCTCCTTTGTTTGTTTTAGATAATATTTTTCTCGAATTATCAAGGATTTTTTATAAATAAATAGTCACAATGAATATATAGTGTATGGTCTCCTTAACATAAAAATTATCACTGGGGTTTTTTCCATATCTTTCTAACATTATCCTGGGTGCAGTTTTTTCTGCTTTGCAAGATTTGGGTTCAGCTGCTGGGCTTTTTTTATTGCACACTCACATCTCTGTACCACCATTCCCACAGTTCTTTACCAGGATTGCTTATTGTTTCTTTTCCTGGGGTTCATTGTCTGTATCTCTCTGCTTTTTCTTTCATGTTTTGGCTTGCCAAAGCCTGGGATTCTTTGTTGGAACAGAACTTTGCCACAGTTAAAACTTTCCTTTCACTCATTGCATTCTTTATAGCTTCAGAAGTCTCTATTGATAGGTAATCCATCAGTAAAGTTTTGTTCTTGTAAGTAAAGTAATTGGTTGGGTTGGGAAGGAGCAGTTTTCCTACTTACCTGTTTTAGGGAGTGAAATGCCAGCGGAACCTGAAATGGCGATGCACACTCCAAAACCACATAAAACATTTCCAGTATCCTCTGTTCTTGTTTGCTCCTTTCCAATTCTCCAGACTTTTGCATGAAGGGATCCAGGCTACCTATAGGTAGCATTCCACCTCTCCTTAAAATGCCCTTTCTTTTTTTATATCAAAACAAAACAGTTGCAGGGGAGGGGAGATGAGAGGGCGGGGTTGGAGTGAAATAGAGGTAAGACTGCAAAACTTCTCTCTTGGTAGAGCAGGTTGCAGCAGTGCACAAGAATATTAAAGCATTGAGGGTTTTAAAAGGGAACTTCTTGTCAAAACGTGCATTTGGATGTTATATGCATAAGGTAATTGAAACTTATTTCCAGTCAGTTCAGTAGCACTGTGCTTCTCCTCTCAAATTGCAGGTGAGTGTTCTCACAGACCAGGTGGAAGCTCAAGGAGAAAAAATCCGGGACTTAGAAATCTGTCTTGAGGGGCATCAGTTGAAGCTGAATGCTACAGAAGAAATGCTCCAACAGGTAAAAATCTGGATTGCAGACCTTCTCCAGAGGTGGGGTGAGCACACATGGTCAGCTTCTCTGCATGTGTGACTGCCTTTGGCAACAGGATAAAACAGGGAAGAATAAAAACACTTTTTTTATTGTTCTCCTCCTGCTTTGCACTTTTTCCCCCCCCCCAATAAATGTTTCTTTGTTTTCCTGTTGCAGAAAAGTTTTACTGGCTGGTTGCATAATGCTGTACGTGGCAGCATGTAAATTGAAACTATTGTGTCTTATTTGAGCTGTGCTTATTTGGACATGGCTGAGTAACTGGTTAGACAGGTTAAATGTATCTAATACGTGTAGGAGTTATAGAATTAAGAGGTTTTATTTAAATGCCTTCTGTTTTCCTATGGCTTTGAAGTTGAACAAGCAGCAATTTGGAATGAATTACTGTATCAAATTCTGTTCTATAACCATTTTTGCTTAACTTTGGAGCTTTCCCCTTAGTCTGAGATGAGAAAATCAGTTTATAAAGACATTTTTTCTTTATTTGAATCAACAGTTTCAGGCTATGTGATTTAATTTGTGCTTGTTGATGTTCTATGTTGAGGGAGCAGAGCAAATGATAAATTAAATACCTTACAGAACTTGCAGGTCTGTTGATGCCAAAGTTCTTTCCCTGTACAATTTTCTGCTGTTACAATTGCAAATTATCTATTGTTAATGCAGTACATAGATACCAAAAATAGATTTTAAAATGTAAATAACCCTCAAAAATCTATGCCAGAAATTTTTAGGATACTGTTCTCTATGAGCTTAGTTTTTCTCCCCACACAAATATTGTGTGTTATAAATTTGCTATTTTATTCCATGTGAGATACGCAAGCCTTTTATGAACTGATCATAGCTTTAAATTATGATAAGGATCCTTGTGCATATGTATGTAAACAGCAGCAGTTTCTATAAGATAAAATTGTATCCTAAACATTTTAAATTATAATTCTCTGAGGTTCTTGAAAAAAACTTCCATCTCACACAGTCCAAAATGCTTCCAGCTGGGCAAGGTTTTATTCTGAGGGGACAACTTTAAAAATGCAAACAGTGAATGCATGTAGTTTTCTAGAACTCAAAGAACAGTGATTATTTAAGTTGTGAAAATCTCTTTTCAGTCTCCAGGAAGGCATTCCCAACAGAGTGCAGAAGCTCCCTGTTCCAATCTAAAGCTAGATCGTTGTTCTTTGACTTCTGCTAAAACTGCTTATTCTTTCTCTGACTTAAAATGTTTTGCCCAGATAGTCTTCTGAGGACACTGTGAACTTAAAGCCTTATTTACCAGAACACTGAGGCATCTGAAATTAGAATATAATGCTGCAGGAACATTGCCATTTCAGTGAAAATGTTTGCATCTGCTTGTCTGGCCTGAGGCACATGCACAAATTGCTTACAAAGCTGATCCTAAAGTGATAAACTGCAAAAGGCTGTACCAAAGCTAAAAAAACAGAGAATCTCCAGATATGTCTAAAATAAGCCTTAAATCTAATTTTTGGGATAACTTTGAGCAGCTGTAGTTGTTGTTTCTCCCAGTAGACAGTGGGGTTTGGGAAACCCAAGTCAGATCTCTCAGCAGTCAGAGAAGTTGTACATTCATTGTCTCAGCAGAGGATCCTATTTTATATCATTTATTTTGAAGGTTCTCTTTTCCATTCAGTTCTCCATTCCATCTTCTGTTGAAAAGATTATCCTCTTTGGGGGATGAGCTGAGATTTGGGCTGAAGAGAATGACCTGATTATGTGGTGATCGTGACATTCATGTCAGATATGTGGCCAGTAGATGTTTCTGCAGATAATTTGTCAAAAGTAGAGTGAGTGTGTGGTTTCAGGGGTTTCAATAGATGTCTCAGTCAGGTTTTGGGAAGATTTGAGTTCAGATCTTCTCAGCCAGCAGCTGCTGCTGGTGTCCTGCTTTTCAGAATGCATTCTGTTACACTCTTGAGAGGTGGCATAGTCTAAATTCAGATTTATTTCATGGTTCCGCTTCCTTATTTACAATGTATTTGAACTCCACTGATTTTTTGTTTGTGAACTTAAGTCAGCCGCTTCCTCTAAGTGGAAAATGGAACAATAAAGATAAAGCCCTGTCTTTTTAATTTCAAGAACTGTAAGAAGAGTTGACTCATAATTAATTCTGTGAAAAAAAATGCTTCAATAAAAAAACCTATAAACTTTAAGATAACCTAATGATGGTATCTGGAAGTTCCACAGCAGAAAGGGTATTTAATGCCACCCTGCAAAGTAGTTTTTTTGCTGCATCTGTGCTAGCAGAGACTTGTCAGGGTGGGGTTACTGGCAAAAAATCCTTCTGGCTTATGATTTATGCACCGTTGTTTTGAACCCTGCTACAAAGTGATTGTGGAACCACTTCTGAAACAGCAACTGGAATAAAAGTTATACAAATAACAGAAAGTGTCTGTTCAGCATTTTGGGGTGGGCATCTTGAATATGGAGTAGCAGCAGCAGAGGAGAAGGGAGGAAAGATTCTCCTTGCATCCTTCTCCCTTCTCCTGACCATGTTGCTTCTGCCACTGATTTGAGCCTGTCATGCTCAGCAAACCTCCTCCTCCACGACTGGGAGAAAACTGGCCTGGGGTTTGGAAGGAAGGGGCTGTTTTTGTGATGGCTGAGTCAAACAGCTCACAGGATAGGTCAAGGTGTGGGAGAAGGGCAATGAAGAGATGTGCTTTGACCCCACTGTTCATGGAAGCTGGAAAATCCAGCTGAGCAGCATTTGAGCAATGAGAGGATCCTGTGTGAGAGATGCAGAGATGCCCTGGTGTGCACAAGATAATGTGATGCTTAAAGCATCAAACCCAATGTTTTACTTTTGTAAGGACACTTTTTCCACCACAGGTTGTAATGAAAAAAAGTGTTTTTCCACCTTGAAGGTGTCTGGTTTTCTTCCTTCAAGAAAATGAAACTGGCTTTTTCAAAACTCATGAAAGTCAATGTCAAAACCTTAATTCAGTCCTGAAGTATAATTCAGGTTTGGGCCAAGAAACAAGGTCATCTTTCACAGTAAATGGTAACAGAAAACGTTGTGGAACATGGCTGGCAGGAAGACACAAGTTTAATTTCATGGAATTACCTTCCAGTGAGGTGTCTGTGCTGCTACTGAATGTGTGAAGGATATGGAAAGGCTGGCCTGTGTGAACAGCTACCTGCCTTTCCCCTTGGCACATTGTAAAGGAGATGTCTAGAAGTAAAATTAAAAAAAAAACAACTTCCTATAATTATCCTAGGAAAACAATTTATGCTGTGACAGCCCATTGCCAGTATATCAACTGCTTTAAATTGTAAAGTTACAGCAAATTTTAGAGAGCAATGATGGGTATGTGTGTGTGTGTGTGTGTGTGTGTGTCTTGTTCTAAGTTACTTTGTGGCATTACTAAGTACTTTCTTCCAGTAAATTTTAAGAAAGAATTTTTTTTTTTTTTTGGAGATGAGAGAGAGCCTTGGGGGAATCTCCTATCAACATGCTGTAGAGTTGGAAACAGAAGTAATTTTTGCTCTATAAAGTTGCCTAAACTGCCCCATAACAGAGAGTACCAGCCATGCCTAATGCAAACACATCAGTGCTGTGGAATCTGACAGCTGTGTCATGTCCATCTGAAAAGTGAACTTCTGCACACACAGATTTCACCTCCACGGTGCCTTTGCATGCATTTGTTGGTAATTGTCAGGAGTAAATCTAGTTTGTTGCCTCTTTGCTATTCCAGAGATGCATTTTATTTGTTTAACAGACAGCAATTTCCATTGGAGCTCTCTGGAATAAGGACAGGAGTTTGCTTAACCAAGGACAATTCTGTTCTGGGGGGCAGAGTCTTTCCTGTACCTGAGCTGAACCAAATCCTAGATGTGGTCTGACCATGTCCTTTTGCCTTCCAAATAATTCTTGACACAATCTAGGGGGCTCTTGCTGGAGAGTTTTGTTGTGTGAAAATGACTGTGTCTTCATTCAAGTGAATTCTCTTGAAAAGTACAAAGTATTTGGTTTTAGGATTCTTTGTGCCTTATTAAAAAATACACATAAAATCTGAAATGCTGGGGTGTAAACAGGAGTGGATCTCTGTTCTCATGTCAGTTTATGGCCCACTCCTGTCTGGGTGCAAGGGCCAGAGGAAGGTGTGCCAGACAGTGGAGAACCTTTTTAAAAACTGGATTAAAAGTATGCAGGGAGGAGCTGTGTCAGAGTAGGAACTTGAATCCAGCACTATTCAGTGTGTACCTGCTCTGGTTTTGCAGCTGTCTCATGCTCAGGGCAGCCAGAATCCTGCCTCAGTTGCAGGGTATAAATCTGGTGTGTATCTGTTTGCTCCTCAGGAACTTTGCTGGCTGGCAAAGACCATTCCTTCAACTTTCAGTTGCCTGAGTTATCTGATCTTAGATGAATTTCAGCACTTGTTTATAGCATGCAGGAACTTCTTGCCAGCAGCTGGCTTAGTGTTTCAGATTTTGAAGTGTGCTCTGTGCTGCTCTGGTTGAGCTCTGAGGTTTTCAGAGCATGCTCTTAAGCTGTGCAGCTTTATCTCTCCAGGTGAGCACTCCACTTTGCTCTTTTGGAGTTAACATGGGCAGGATCCAAGGGAGATCAGATCCAAGGGCTGGTCAAGTTGGCAGGGCTATGGGAAGCTCTGTCCTTTCCCTGCCTTAACTATATAATGGGCAAATGATGAATTGGAGGGCTGTAATTCCCTGTCTGCTGCTGCCTTGCACCATTTCATGGTGATTGCACACATACATCGCTCTGAGCTGTGCTTCCAGCTAAGCAAATATCTTTTTTCTGCCACAGCTGACACACAGCTCTTGAGAAGTGCAGCCCTCATTAGGGGGGCTTCTGGCTACATTTTGCTTCCCAGGTAGGTAGGTAGCTTGGTCTGTCTGTCTCTCTGTCTCTGTCTCTGTCTCTCTCTCTCGGTTTTTAATAACGGTGAAAAGTAAGGATTTTTTCAAATGTTGTATTTTGTAGGGTGCGCAAGTGCAAAATGGGATCTTGGAGGTTTTTTTTTTCCTCTCCTCACTTGACTAAAATCTTACTTACGGTTTTTCAATCAGTGTATGGCATGATTGTTTCCTCTGTTTTGTGGAGAGCTAAATATCCTGGAATTTTCTGTGCTTGCAGCTGAGAGCCTAAAAAATTATAGTCTCCTCTTTTCAAGCTATTTTTGTCATGTTACATTTTATAAATTGTTTTATAAGAATTGTGTGTTTCCAAGACAACTAAATGTGAGAGTGAGATATACAGCATGGGCTACAGCTTCATTGGGAATATTAGAAAAGTTGATTAAGTACTTTAGAAGTATACAGCGTGAGTTTTAAAAAGTGTGTTGTGTTTGGAAATAGTTTGCTACTCTTTGATCTGTCTGGTACACATATATCACCACTTCTGCATGCCTCCTCAATTTTTAAAGTTAAAAGTTGAGTTTCGAAAAAGATCTTTAAGAAGGAAAATTACACTTACATAGTATAATGTATAGTACATTTAAAACTAAAACCAAGTATCTTGTTTCTAAAGAAGACTCCCTAGGAAATGTTCTATATCTGTTCTGTTTTTCAGCTAAGATCCTCCTAAAGCTGCTACAGCCTAAATTACCATTTTGCCTGTCTTATATTTTCTTTTTTTTTTTTTTTTTTTTTGCTTTCAAACCAATAACAAAAATTTGTATTTTCTTTTCTTACAATTGCATATTTATTCTGGCTGAATTCAAGTTGCAGCATACCGCTGAAATACACTATAATTTCTCTGTAACAAAATGGTTTGCATTCTTAATGAGCTGTTCACTGTGTGCATCTGCTTGAAGATGAAAATAATTGCTTCCAGATGTTCCTATTTCAAGAGGAGACATTTACTTTAAACGGCACTTGCTTTCAAAGCACAAGTTAGGTCCTCTGGATGAAAGAGCAATTGTCAGCTGTTTTAAATCAGTGGAGCTCCATTGAAAACAAACTAGGGGTAGTTAGCTGCTTTGCCTATTCAAAGTCACGAGATTTATGCCAGTTTACTCCAGCTGAGAATCTGATTCTCCAGCTTTGGAGCAAATAGTAAAACTGTGTTCGAGCTGATTAAAAGCAAAGCAAACCCAAGCAGCTGCCTTTGTGCTCACTTGGAGCAGGTAGTGCCTCCACGTTCACACAGAACTCCTAAACTTGGGATGAGTGGAGTGAGTGTGGATTGCTCTCCACTGCATAACTGAGGGTAATTTAGGGGTCTGTAGGAAAAATAAGAAGTAATGCCAGATGGTGCACTCAAAGGATAGATCTTTTGTTTAAAATCCCTAGAGTGATGCTGCGGCTCCTTGCCTTATTAAGAAATATTCCTCCCATATCATGGAACACCATGTCAGTGTCCAAAAAAATTCTAAATGTTGTTTTAGCTCAAGAGTGGGTAGAGTCTGTCTATGGGGCCAGAGTTGCCTCATCCTGCTCTTCTTTCTGATGTTCAGTGGCTTTATTTCATATCAAAGCTCCCATTTTTAACTCTGCCTTAACCTGCAGCAGTCTGCTATCTTAACAGCTGTGCAGAGCCTGCTCCAGTCTGGACTGGGATGTGCCTCTGAAACTCCTGCAAATTCGTGTTTTTCTGGAAGATAGAAAAGGAGGAGTTATTTGTAATTATAATTGTAATTTGTAATCACCTGTGTGGAACTCAGCTCCTCCTGGGATTTCATTAAGTGACTGTCTCTTAGAGTTTTTCAATTAGAAAAAGTCCATGCAATATCTTTTCCTAATGAGGGCTTGAGTTATTTCATTTGGAGAAGACAAAAATTAAAAAAAAGCCAAAACCACGAGGCTACATTTCTGTTTATTTTCCCATCCATCCACAAATATCATTGCCAATGTCAGCAGGAATGGGCATGGCATTGGGAATAGTGGGTGGCTTAGATAATTGGTGTTGCAATACAGATGCAAGTTTAGTACTATTTTTAATTTGTGCAATATTCCCCACCAGACTAAAATAACTTACATGTAGAGCAGATTTTGAAATCAACCTTGACTCTGTAATCTTTGAAATAACCTTTGTGGCTTCTCCAAGCCATGGTCTACAATGTACTGTGCAGTTTGGGGCAGAGGAAGAGATGAGAAAAGGCTGCTGGACGTGGTGATTTCTGATCCCTCAATAACATTAGTACAGATTACTGTGGCAACTTCAGTTAAATCACTGCCATGTAACTCAAAGCACAGTCTGCTGTGACTCCTCAGTGTGATTCATGTGATCAACACACTAATGGGATTTATGAATTATCATAAAATCTTTTAACCATTTGGAAGCTTACATTCTTTCATTAAAAATCAATTTGGCACTTGGGAAATGAAGTATGAATTTTTCAATAAGGCTTAAACTCCTGATGGGACTTTTTTATTTTTGAAAACAAAGGTGACAGAGGCATTTGATGTATGTAATATACTCTGTTAAATTTTCTTGCCTTGGCTTCTTGGTGGTGGTTTCTTGCCTTGGCTTTCCTGGGAAATGAAACATTCAGTGAAGGTGTGAATGTTGACCGTTCTCCAAACACACTGATATGACTCCATCCAAAGCATGTGTACTCTGCAATCTGCAAAACAAACTTGGAGCACACAAGAAAAAGCCATGAGCAGTTATTTCTCCTTTACAGTGTTTCTTAGTTTGGACACTGCCTTTTAGACTCCAGCTGGGACATTTCTTTCACTGCAGTTCCCTCCACACTGGGCAGCCCTCAAAAGCCATCAGGTGCTACATGGTGTGAGTTGCTATTTATTGGTTGTAGAGGTGTTGCATTCCTCTGCTACTCAGTTTGGGTTAAGGTGCTCATTCTGCAGTCCATCCTTTATTGGATAACACGTGACAAGAAGGTCTACAAGGTAATCCTGGAGCATAACTTTGGCTGATGAGTGTTTTAGGAAGACGCCAGCTCTTTTGTAATGTGCCATTATGGAGGTTTGGGTTTGTTCAGGCTCAGTATTGTTTTTGATCTCATGTCTAGCCCAGGGATTAACGTTGCCACACATTTGCCTGAAATAAGGAGTGGGACACGGTGGTTTGGTGATTAACACAGAACATTTAGATGAAAATAACTGCAGCATTTGAGAAACACACTGAGGTTCAAACTGAGGGTTTAATATGGGCCTGCCAATAAAACACATGGCAGTCTGTCAGTGCTCACATAAATAACTGGGGAAATCTTTCTGCTTTGCTTTCAGGAGCTGCTAAGTCGCACATCACTCGAGACTCAGAAATTAGATCTGATGGCTGAAGTTTCAGACCTGAAGATTAAGCTGGTTGGTATGGAAAAGGAGCAGAGCGAATATGAAGAGAAACAGAACAAAGCTGAGGTGAGTTTCTTTCATTAGTAATTTGAATTTTTTTCCATGTCTGTGGTGTGTTGTCACACACCTGAGCTTTTGGGCTGAAATCAGCAGGGATGGGTATTTCCCATGCCTGCAGCACAGCCTGTATCACTGACCCAGGATTATGCGTTTTCGGGATGAGGTTTCTTTTCCTCTCCCTCATTATACTTCAGAGGTTGCTGTTTCGCTTTCATCAAGGCAGAGTCCCTTCCAGAAGCATTTATTGCAGTGGGTGTTCACTTAACCCTTTTCTTTCCCTGGGAGCTGCAATGATGTGGCTTTGCCAGGCCTTCCAGAGCTCTTACATCATTTTTGTGGCAGAAAAGACTGTCAGCTCAGTAGTGCTAGAGGTGCCACAAGCACTGAGATTGGGGGTTTTAATGTATTTGTGGCATTTGCCTCAAATGTGTCTTTCCCCTTGTGACTACATAATAAATAGTACAAAAAATATCATGGGCTGGAGGCAATTTCAGCCCTTACTCCCTTTCAGATGTGGAGAGCTCTGGACATCCGAGGAGCTTTGGGTTTTGCTGTATTGGTTAAGAAAGAGAATATGAAACAGGGAATTCATCTGAGCAACATCCATATCATGGTGGTGAGCAGCAGGTGGGAGCTGGGAAGGAAAGCAATCGTGGAAGAGAGAAATTCATACAAATGTGTTGCTCTACTCAGTGGTCCTGTAAGGGGACCAGCCAGCAGGAGAGGACTGCCTGGAAAGGAAGGATTGCTGAGTCTGACATTTATACATTGCTGACTGGAAAAAAAAAAAAAGAAAAACAAACAAACAAAAAAAACCCACAAAAACAAAAACAAAAACAAAAACACCACCCAAACTTTGTTCCCTATTGACTTAGCAGGATTTGAAATCCAGGCAGCATTAGGAACAGTTTGCTCTCCAAAACTCTGCTAGTGGAATAGGTGACAACTTTGTAACTATGCATCAGTATTTTGCCTGCAGTGAGGTAGCTGGTAGCTCGTTTGGGGTGTGTTTGCTTTCAACTTATTTATTCTCTGAAGTTTTCTTTAGAGATTCAAAGATAACATAAAGAGAGCAATTTCTGGCAGAGCTTGCAAGCCAGAGAGGCACCAGCTGCTGTTTTTACCACCTGTGGCCCTTCTGGTGCTCTTTCAGACATAATTGCCAGTGCTTTGTGTACAGAGAGGGCCTGAGCACTCTCAAGCTACCTGAAAATCTGAGCAGCTCTTGATGGCTACAGATGCCAGCCTGCCCCCAGTGCCTCCCATGAATGTAGAATACAGGGCTGAGGATGCCTAAATTATTGCAGGGACAGCCTGGCTCTTGGAAAGCAGCAAAGATTTTGGGTGCATTTTTATGGACAGGATTTTTGAGTGCCTGGGAGATCTGGTCCTGTGAGCTGTGCAATTCTGCTGCTGCTGCAGGGAGGTGTGTGCCCGCTTGGGTGGGAAAGTTGAGCTTTAGCAGCCTGGGATGCCTTGGTGGTGGTGCAAAGTGATAGGACACGTTCCTGCTGAGATGGAAAAAAGGATTCTAATCTGATGGAAAAGTTGAGAATCCTTGTGTTGAGTGTGGGCTGAATTATTTACTACCCCAAAGTGTGATTAGGTTTCTGGCATGTTGAAGGTTGCAAACCTTTGTGTGTGCAAAGTAAGGAAAGGTGTGGGAAACAAACAGCATTTTTGGTTTGCTTGTTATTTGTGTATTTATTTCAGATTCTCTTGAATAAGCATTAATCCCATTTATCATGAGTTGCTTTCAATCTAATTAGATGCTTAGTTGAATTCTAATGCTTTAACCCTATTTATGCTCCTTTTCCTGTAAATTATACAAATTTTTCAATGCAAGACACGATTTCAAACATCAGAATGAAATTTATTCATGTCCTTTACATTATTAGATTACAGCTGCTTAAATTTGGTAATATTTTGAGTGTTTTCCTGAACTCTTTGCCTCCACTGCCCAACTACATCTTTCTAACGAAGAAACCACTTTGACAAAAGCAAATAGTCTACCTGTAGTTTGCTCTTGGTTTTGGCATCCAGCAGTTAAACCATTTTAAATAGCTTGTTCAGATACTTCATGGCTGATCCTGCTATTTTTAAATATAATAATGGGGCTTTAAAAGTTTTAAATTAAATGTGGCCTTGCAGGATCATTCAGCTGAACCATGTTTTCTCTCTATTCTAATTTTGTGTCTGCTTATTTCACAGCAGCTGTTTCCAGTCACTTAGAATTTATCTATAGAATTATTTTTCTGGTTGGGCTGGGAGGAAAGAAAGCAAATTAAGACATCCTTCTAAATGTATGTGAGTTTTAATGTGTAAGATTGGTTTCACTTTATCTTGTGCAGCTGTCATTTAGGTTTGGTTTTAGTGAGCAGCAAAGAGTTCATCAAACATCTCTAGCCTCCTCTCACAGGTATTGATTTCACACTGAATGCCACTTGTCTCTGGCCCTTCAAAAGTACATACTAAATATAAAGTGCCATTTATTTATATATATTACAGATGGGCCAGGAGAATAACTGCTTGTACATGGACTGTTTCACTCCTGGCTTTGTCACTTTAATTCCTTTTCTGGGGAATAAAGTCCTACTTTTGACTCAGTAATGATATGAAGGTTTCTGGACTCTCACCTGAAGGGGTTGTGTGGCTTTTCTCTTACCTGAGAAGCCTCAGAAATTTTGAAAATGTGTTTTTCTTAATGTAGCAAGGTATGAGGAAGCAGCATTGTCATAAGATTCATGGCTGTCCAGATGTCTGCTCTACCTGAATATGGACAAAAGAGACTTTCTGTCTGTCCTGCTTCTTCCTTTTGTAGCACGGGATAAGTCTGTGGGTTTGGCTGTAAGCTGCTGGCAAGTATTTTGTGGCTCTTGCAGCTTCTGAATTAAATATCTAGTGCAAAGCTACTTGCAATTCCAAAGAAACCTGAGTCAGTGAGGCACTGACTCCCTCTGGGGAGTCTGGTGTGCTGTCTCATCTGAATCAAGGTGTTGTAGTTAGTGTTGATGAATGTTCATGCTGGGAAAGAACCTCAAAAAGGCCTGTTCTACCTTGAAACTGAAACAATTGTGAAGTCACAGCTGGAGTTCCCCTGGGATAAGGGTCTCTATTATAAATTAAAGGTGACTCCGACGAAAGGGAGAGAATGATGAGGAGGACTCTATGGATATTAGAAGGTTAATTATATACATTTTATCTAAACTGAATCTGTTAAGCATTCACTCTGCACACAGCTGCTAACACTGTACTGAATCTTGTGACTCTCAGCTGATACACACACAGAGTTGGTCCTGAGGAAACAAAACATCTTCATTTTGGATAAACAATCTCCATATTGCATTCTACTTTGGTACAACATAGGCACAGTGAGTGATAAGAATTGTGTTTTCTCTTTCTCTGAGGTTCAGAGAATGTGAATCTCAGAAATCTTTGGGAAGAATTGTGCCTTGCTTTTCTCTGTGAAGAGAAATGTGGCAACAGGTTTCTGCCATCTCTGTACTGTCAGGTTGGCCCTGTGAGGTCTGTGGACACTTCCCCTTCCCCTTTTTTAATGCTAAGGCAAAAGAGAGAATTGCAAGTTAGCAGCAGAAGTGTTTCTGGATGCCCCCATGGCACCACAAGCAGAGCAGCTGCCAGTTTGTGCTCAGAAATCCATGCACCCTGTTGGAGCTGCCCTACTCCATCCAGAGCCTGGTATGGGCTGGCAGAGCTCTTGTCAAAGAGGAGCACAGACCAAACCTTGGTGCTAAAAGAAAACAAGGGATTTGGATGTGTATGTCCTGCCAGTCCCCATCCCCAGCTGGTGCTGCTCTGGGAGGTACCTGATTGTGGAGAGGGTGGTTAAAAAAAAAAACAAACTTAATCCTCATTTGAGGATGAGCATCAGACATTGTGATCCTGATTGAGCATAATATGTATAAAGTAAAATGTATGTAATGGCTTTTCTGCATTTCATCTTAAACAGCGAGCTAGGAAATACTCAAACATGTGGAACTCTTGTATGAGTTAGGTGAATCTTTGTGGATGTTTAAAGTTGACTGTGGATGCTGTTCTGCCCTGTCCTTGCTGTTCCCTAGCTCTAAGACTCCTGATTTTACTGCAGAGTTGAGGTTACAGGAGGACTGTTGGCAATTCTAATGGAGAAAATAATAAAAAATTATTTGCCACGTCATCTGTTGTTCTGTCCAGTGAAATCTTTTTCTCTCCTTTGAAAGATTAAGCTCCTCAAATTTGTTCCACCTGCGAAGATTGAGAAACCACAAAACTTATGTTATTAGTGTCCATGAAAGCTAAGAGAAAGGCACTTCAGACTCGTGATACCTGAAAAAATACTCAGTGCTATTTGCTACAGAGTTGGGGAATTTAGGTGAAATATCATATAGATTTTCATACTTGACTTTGGTTTGCTTTCTAAGCTGGATTTTTGTGTGTGTGTATCACCGATACACACAAATCCAATAAGCTGACCAATAAACTGGTACACTTTCAAATAATTACTTTTTCTTCTGTGTTATTTTCCTGAATTCTCCTGCATCTGTTGCTTAACTCCTCCTCCACCTCAAGATCCTGCCCAGATACAGAGAGAGGTAATGGAGTTATTTTTCTGCCTCGTGCTAGACCTGGAAACAGAATTACTTTGCTGGTGAATTCCGCGTATAAATTATGAAAGAGCAGGCTACGGCCCCAGCTGAGCACTTTGCAGTTTCTTCCTACTGGATGTTTTGGAAGGGTAAATGAATACAATCAAGTCCCATTTCAGCAAAAGTGTATCTCTGAGCCAAATGATCTCTCACATGACTGTGAAACTTTCCAAAAAAAGTTTCTGATCTTAACTTCAGAGTCAGAATCATGAATTAGTCTGGAATGTAGATTCTGTTCCATGCAAACTGTGGCTTTGTGCAATATTCCAGGTTTATACTCATTTACATCAACTTTATTGGAAAGGAAACACATAATCTGTCTTTTTTTAGTTTGCCTTTGATGTGCTTCACATAATTCTTTGTGCTGCAACTGTAGAAACATATTCTTTGCATCATTTTTTTTTCTCACCTGTATTTTTTTTTGTCTTTTTTTTTCTCTCTTTCCTCCCATGTTTTCAGTCAGTAGTGAACCTGATCAGTGACCTACAGGAGCAGATGTGTAGACTGCAGCTGGAAATTAATAGTAGGATCCAAGAAAGGAAGTCTCAAGATAGGAAAGCAGACTTGACCCCTAATGGTCCTCAATGTGGTGCAAGATCAGTAGAGCCCCTGGGCCAGAAGAATTGCTCTCGGTGTGAAGTACGAGAAGCTCCCCTTGGCAGAAGCCTCTGTATTGCCTCTTCTCCCTCTTGCAGAAACTAAATTCCACTAACCAGAGCTGCCTTGGGAATGTTTTGGCATTAATCTTTGTGGCTTTCATTAGCAAAGAGTGAGAGTGCCATAAAAAAATGACCAGGAAAAAAAAAAATCTCACCCCAGGCTCTCCACCTCAGTTACTGGGACAAATTTGGTTACCATTGATGGCCGTCTGCTAAAGCACAGAAATCTGTAAAGCCCCTTTCAGAATTTTCGCAGTTTCCATTTCACTTGTAAGTCTGCAGTGCTGATGTGGTGTGGAGTTTTTTGGATTTAGGTTGAGATTTGTCTGATTTTGTGCAGCATGCTGGCATGGTTTGTAGTTTGCTGCTTTTCCTCATGATGATGCCATCCCAGCTGTGCTTGATGGTGTGGCCTAACCAGTCCTCTGAACACAGATTATTGATTCCTGGATATCTTAAAAGCTTAACACAGGTATCAAATAATCTCAGCTAAGACTCTCTGACATGTACCCTTTCTTTTTCTAATTAAAAGAGCCATAATAAAAATAATCCGCTGGTACTTTTAAAATAGTAAATCTATCACAGTTGTGTTTTTTCCCTGCCATTAGCAGGTACCAGAATTTACATAACAGATCCTGGTTGTGTTTGATGAAAAATGTCTCACATGGCAAAAGAAAAGCTGCTTTGCATAAATGGCTTCATATCACTGAAGGTGGAATGATACTAGTATGCCTAGAAAAAAACATTTTAATACTTGATTTCAAATCAGGTTGTTGCCACATTTCTTTGGTTAAAATTTGCATGCCCAGAACACATAAGTAATCTTCTTGTATTGTGAGGGAGTTTTTCAGTAATTTCTCTCATAGGTCTGTATTATAAAAGTAACTATTCTTTGTGTTACACGTATTTTGAAAATAGTGCTGTTGTTTCTGGGCTTGTTTTTGTGCAGGGCTGCTTAATGGACTATTGGAACTACAGTCTTTAGGTTGGAGAAATAATCTAAGAGTCAAATCTAGAAGTCATTCCAAGTAAATCTTAATGCAATGCAAGATGTTAGTGTGGTGCTTAATGTATGTACTGCACAGGAGCCCAAAATTGGGTCACTCCTCCAAACTGTTCCTTTCCTCAGTTCATTTTAAGACATTTTGTCTTGTTAGAGCTTCATCAAGGTTTTAATAATATTGTCCTTTAGTGAGTAAGATACAGTTCTATCAAGGACTGGGAGAAGGGACATTTAAGGGACAGCTTCTTAGAGTAGGACACAGTTTTTAGTGTGGCAGTTCAGTGTTGAATACTGTGTGGTTCATGCATGATCTGTAATTCAGGACTGGGAAAAATTAATATCTGCCAGAAAAACCTTGCCTTTAATTTCCTTCTTCCTCTGCAGGGTTTGTTACAGGAACTCAGACACCTCAAAATTAAAGTGGAAGAACTGGAAAACGAAAGAAATCAGTATGAGTGGAAATTGAAAGCAACTAAAGTAAGCACAATCCCTGGCATTTTCTAATGACCGGCATCTATCAGCTGGGAGGGGATATGCTCCATTTCTCATCAATATTTACTTTTCTGATGTTTCCCTTGTGCAACGTAGCTGTGAAGTCAAGTTTTCTTGAACCATCTTTGGAATAAATATCTTGTTTTGAAGGTGGTGTAGTTTTCTTTGTGCCTTTTGCTCCCTCCATGCAGTTTTCAGTCTGGTACTTCTTGCAATTCTTATTTTAGGCAACCACAAAAGGCATTTTGACTTGCAAAGAGCTGCTCAGAATAAAGGCCTATTTGAAGGCTTCCTGGCCTTGATTTATATAATGGTGACAAGCCTCTGTGGGATATACTTTCCTGAAGAGGCATGCAAAGTTTGTTGGGTGTTTGCTTACTATGGAATTTGTTTTCACAGACATTTAGCCCAAAATAAACCATTAGATCATCTGCTTTGACTTTGTGTATATCACACTGCTTGGCTGCCTTACACTTTTGTTGACCTTAAGTCCTGCATAGCTGTTGGATCATAATCTGGAGAAACTTGACATGTCAAACATTTAATCATTTTCCCCAGCAATTAATTTTTCTAGTGGAACATTCTCACTGTTATCTCTAGTTTGAACTTTTAGCCCTTTTCCACTGGATTAAAAAGCACCATACAATTTTTCCTTCTTGTGCTGTAATTACATCTCCTTTCATTTGTGTAATAATCCCTGTTGATATGAATGGCTGACTCTTGACCTGTGGTTGAATCTTGGAGAAACATTTCAAATTATTAAACTGAATTTTCTATTCAAGGCTTGATAGCTTGATCCAGACATGACAAACAGCTATTATTTGTATTAGCATTTCTTTCTTTTGAGAATTCTTGGATGAATAGCAGAATGTTGCTGTCATGTCTTTTTTCTCATTAAGATAATAGTTCTTCAATCCATGAAAATGTTTTCTCTGACATGGCTGAGATGAACAGCCTTTGGGAAAATATTTTCTCAAGCACTGTGTGGCCAGCTGCCAAGAAAGAAATTATGGAAAAAGTAGGAGCAGAAGGAAAATAGGAAAGAAGAATCATAAAACCCACTGGGGGAAAGAAGGTGCAGGACTGGAAAGGAAGAGAAGTACAAAGAAAGAGAAAGGAAGCAGAAAAATAATCAGAGATGACAGGAATTAGATAATAAGGGAAAAGAGAGCCTTTGAAAGAGTTCTGAGGTTGAGTAGACCAGGCGAGGCAAATCCAGATGTGGTATTAAGAGGTCTGCAGGCTTTTGTCTTCCTGTTATTCCAGCTTCTTAGACGAGACATTGGAATAAATCCATGGCTGGATATAAAAAGCATATTAGTCAGTGGGAAGTGTAGGAGCCCTTCAGAGATGCAGCAAGGCAGATTCTTCTATTCCACATGGAATTTTAGGCAGAGCAGTGATGTTATCCTGCAATCCAACTGTTTGCTTCCTGGTGAAAATAAGTTGGTGTGTTAATTAATCTGTGTTTCTCCCTGTTTGGATAATGTCCTTTGGTGGTTTGCATCTTTCCTGCTTTATTTTATTTTGAGAAACTGGTCATGGGGTTTTTTGTCCTTTTTCTTTGCTTTTTTCATCCCTTTTTCCCCACCCCTTTTTTTTTTTTTACTTTTGTCCTTCATCTTCAAGGAGGCTTTGTGTGCCTTTACAGGGGAAATGTAGAATGTTGACACACAATTATTTTGAGACCTCTGAAGAAAATCTTATCAAACTGCTGACTTACTAAAATAGGCTGCTAGCAGTTTTTCTCATCAATACTAAAAACAGATTAGAATCACAGCATTTCAAACTGAACAATCACAGAATTCTTCTCCCTCTGCCTTGTTGAGCTTTTTTATGTGGGATTTTCCATCCAAATCGGGTGGCAGCCCTAAATGTCCAGTAAATGTAAATGAATATGGTCTTCTGTTGCATATGTGTGGTGGTTTTCCAGGTCATGCTTTCCTTCAACCCTATTTGCTGTTTTGAGGAAAAACAGTTTTGTTATCTTGCAGAGAAGGCTCTGTATTAATAGATTCTCAGTTATACTAATAAGTAGTAACTAGGATTAAAAATAAATAATAAAATAAATAATAAATAAATAAAATAAAAAGCACCAGCATCTGTTTAAAAATCCTTTGATATCTTTTAGAGGTCTTCATGCAAACTTTGAGTTCCCTATAGTAGTCATTATTATTATTATTATGTGACCAACTTTATAGCATTGAAAACTTTCCAGAGTTTCCTTACCTACATAAATCCTTGGAAATGTTAGTCTGACTTCTCCAAGAGCTAATTGCATGGGGAAAAATGAGCTTCTCTAATAGCAATAACAGCATAAATATGTATAGTTGTCCTAGTGTTTGTGAAATATCCTAAGCTGATAACTGACCTCAATCACAGCCTCCCTCAGACATCTCCTCATTCCTGGGAAGGACTCACAGACAAGGGGTGGGGAAGTTATTCTGACTTTGCTGTGCTCTTTTTTAGGCTGAGATAGCCCAGCTCCAGGAGCAGCTGGCTCTCAAAGATGCAGAGATAGAACGCTTGCAAAGTCAGCTCTCCAGGACCTCCTCATACACTGAAGTGGCAGAAAGAGGTAAGAGTAGAGGAAACAAAATTAAAAATTCAGAACCCTACTTTAAGTTTGCTTTGGTAGCAGCTTGGACACTGGATGGCAAAGAGATACAAAGAAATGCAAGAATGGACCTAAAGTTTATTATGGGAGGAAAAGCAATGTCAAATTCATTCTGTGCTCTGGTAGAGTAGAGGCCTTTAACGTGTGAAATTCCACTCCAGTCTAGAGGCAGCACAAATTGAAATAAGGAGCCTCAAGAGTCTGAAACTTTTTCTGTTGGTGTTTTATGTGTAATTGTAAAGACTCATTGTACATCAATGGAAATTTAATTTTCAGGTATACCTTGAAAATTTCTTAGCAAAATCTTTACAGTTTCTGCTTTATAAGGGACAAAAAAAGGATCACAGTAGTAGCTAAGCCTAATGTTTCAATGTCCAAACATCCTAAAAGAGTCTTTGCTTCCTTTCTTCATGGCTGTGTCTCATTCAGGCTCCCTGTCCCATGAAAGTTTGCATTTTCAGTGTCCCTGCCAGCCTGGGCTGGTTTAGGGCTCTGTGATATTGCAGGTTTCTTTTTGTCTCTGTTGACACAGGTCAGTGGCAAACAAACCAGTTTGTTTAGCCTTTGGTCTCAACCAGTGGTGCCACAGCTCTCGGAAATATTCACTCCCTGGGGCTCCTGCCAACTGCTGGGCAAGGAGAATATGGAATTAGGGACCTTTTTCCTCTGCAGCACCAGCACTCAGCCGTGCGGGAGTGTTTGTGTGCAGTTTAGCACAGGGCATCAGCTTTGCTGCTCTAACAGCTTCTGTGGGTGTTAACTGAGGCTTCCCAAGACTGCCCTGGCTGGGATGTGAATTTCCATGTGCTGTGCTTCCCCCTTCCCAGGGCTCCCCAAGAACCTCCTCTGGTTCATTCCAACAGAGTGACCTAACATCTCCTTGTGGTGATCTCACCCAGCTGCAGAGCTTGTGCATGTAGAGAGCTGCATGTGTAACCAGAAAATTAGTTGGTCTAACAGCAGTGCTTGGTAGAGGAACCCTTCTACTAATAGAAATATGTATTTTCTGAGGGATTCCCAAATAATTTAGGGTATTTCAAAGGAAAGATAGTGGTATGACAGTAAATCTGGAGCTCAGCAGCATTCAGGTTCTAGCAGTGTGGTGAAACTGTCCTTGATTCCAGTGGCAGAAGAATCAAACCCTCTACAAAATCCATGGGCTATGTTCAAGGAAAGCACTTAGACTGTATTTGAATGGAAACAGTAACAATCCTTCTGAAAACAAACAAACAAAAATTACTGATTGATCAGAACTTTAGGTGCTTTTCTCAAATAAAGTGGAAATGTAGTATGCTAGAATGCATATCCTAATTAAATTGCAGAATTGATCTAATGTGTGCTTTTTCTACATACTTGACTCTCACCACTTCCCATCGTAGAGGAAGTTTATAGGAGAAGGCTAAAAGAAAAACGTAAGCCTTGCAATTCCCTTTTGGCTTTATCTCACTGTTCCTTTCATACCAATGTTAACTCAGATGCCTCCTGCAGCAATAATTCCATGTCTGTTTAGATTTGGCTGTCTAATTGTAACACACACGAGACACTGCTTTCACTGCCTGCAGCAAGCAGACAGCTCCTTTCCCTGCTCAGTGAGATTTCACTGCAGAAATAAAGGTCAGAGGTTCACAAATCAAATTGTTGGACTTCAAAGGGATGTTGACAAGGTTAACAGAGCCAAAACTTAATAATTGCCCCCTTTTATTTGCACATATGTAAACTCCATTTAATAACAGAAAAGACAGCTTTAATTGAAAGCCTTTCCCTTTGGAGGGGAGGATTTAGGCTTTTTTATTTTTTAAATCATTCTATCAATTTTTTTTTAAAGTCTGAATAAATGTCCCCATACTTGATGATGTTAATGAACACAGTAAGTAAAATTTGCTTTAGTGTGCTTAAATCTACTTTGACACCAGTCCTTTTTGAAGTCTAACATTTATAAAGAGAAATTAGTAGGACTGTGATTTTTTTAAAAAGTCTCCCAGTTGCTTGCCCACTGCCTGCTGGCTTTAGTTTTTTATTTGGCTGTGCCTGTGCATGTCCTGTGTCTCTTCTTTGAGAAAACACCTGTGAGGTTCACATACATGTTTTAAACTTAATCATTGCAAGGTGTGCACTTTCCAGAATCCCTGCAATAAAAACTAATTACAGCTTTTTCAAATAGTTTAGCTATGACATTGTGTGTTCAACCTTCATTTGTAAAACCTTTTTTCACAGATGCTCTTTGGCAATGTTGATTTTCTTTCCCCTCTCTCCCTTCCTGCCTGCTGCCATATCTGTTTTCATGGTTTTTTGGGAACAGTTGTGTCTGGTGTAATGTCAAAGCATGAATAGCTGGAGGCGGGAGTTACAACACAGGAACTATCTCAGGTTCTGTCTCCATTACACTTGGTTTACTCAGGAAGGTTTGCTGGGACTATTGTGTAGAGAAAAATGGGAGACTTGGTTCAGCAAAGTTAGAATGTGATTAACAACCTCATCAGTTTCAGAGAGGGTGTTTTAATTGACTTGATTTTAACATTACTGGATAGCCTCTATCACTAAATCGTGTGTGAGGAAATTCTCCATTAGCTCGTGACTTAGATTTAAACCAAGTTGCCCATACTGAAACACTTAAGTAAATAACATTTTACAGAATTTCCTTCTATCAAATTAGTTTTTTGTTATTTTTCATTCCCAAGTTCATGGATGTACTTTAGCTACTTCTCAGATGGAATATATTTTCAATCCTATTTTAAATGATTTCCTTAAGTATATAACAGCAAACATACTCTCATCTTTTTTGCAAAATGAGCTTCTGTGTTTCTTTTCTTTTCCATTGCTTGACTTTCATAGTTAAAAATAGTGTTATGTAGTCTTTTGTAAGCAAAACCAGGATGTTTGTGTTGTGCAATACTTTTTACAGTTCAGCTTCTGAAAAAATCTACACTAAATGTAGTTTAGTGGTGCTCTGGCCATGCCACTGACATGGTTTTGGTTATTAGTAAGAACATAGGGAAAGTATCACAAAACATCTCTTTACAGTAAACAGAACAAGTCTTATTTCTCTTACAATGTTTTAAAACATTTTCAGACCAAGAAGTTCAGAGGCTGAAGATAGGAATGGAGACATTATTGGCTGCAAATGAAGAAAAGGTGAGAAAATAATCCTTGTTCTATGTGTTAAGAATTAAATTATAGTTTTGAATCTCTGAAATGTTCCAAATAACACATTTTCTGTAAGGACTAAATGAGAAAGGGGATTAATTTTTCAGGAGACTGTCATTTTTGTGGTAACAAATCAAGCCATGGGATTGCTCTGGATGGTGGCACACCCATATATGATCACATAGACAATAATATGCATCCCTAAAAAGTTCCTTTAGCAAGTAGAGAACCCAGACAGGAAATATTAGTTCTGGAGAACATTAATGTGGCTCATAACATTTATATCTCAAAAAAAGCTATAATGTCAAACTCCTCTGGTTTCCTTACAACTATAATTTCACACTGTCCAGCAAATATTGCACACAAAGGCAAATAACATTCCTTACAAGGCATGTGAAGGACTGAGCCTGTTTTCACTAAAATCACAGAGATGTAGTACAGTGTTTCTGCAGTTAAAAATGAAGGATTTAAAATGTAATTTAATTTACTTCATGTTTTCCACAGGACCGTCGGATAGAGGAGCTGACACTACTGCTAAGCCAGTACAGGAGGGTCAAGGACATCATGATTGCAGCTCATGGTAAAATGGCTTGGGAATAATGTCCTGCTTTTATTTTTAGTTTATGTGGTGTTTCTTGTGACCATTATGACCTGTGACCACCAGCCATGTTTCTCAGCATAAAATGATCCTAGAGAGGGAGAACTCATTTCCCTTCCACTGAGGAAAACCGTGAGAGCTGACAAGACAAGTTTTGTTTGGAAAGAAAAACTGAAAACCCACATTGCTTTGCTGCACACAGTTCTGTGTATTTAACTTCAAAATCTGAGGGGGGGGGGGGGGAAATCTGTGTCCCATTTCTCCTATACAGTGTAGGAAGTGGAGTGGGTTTTAGGACAATCTTCTTTTAAGTTGCCACCATAATTTTCAGCATTGAATTGAATCTGGGATACTGTACACCATCACATTAACAAGCAATAACAATATTTTTAGGCCTTGCATGGCAGAATGGAAACTTGTGTTTAACACACAAAAATATGGAATGAGAGTGAACGTATTTAACACACAAAATAGAAAATGAGAGTAAATCTCTCTCTGGACGTTCATTACGTAAATAAATAAAAAGAAGCAAGGAGCAAGCCATGATGCTCTAGATTGTTGAGCTGATACTGCAGAGAGCAAACTTTACCAGTTTCTCTCCCTTTCTACTCTCCAATGCTTTCAGGCTCTCCTGTCTCTGGTGGCAGTGAAGAGGAAGTTGAGGCAACTTTAAGGAAGTGGAATCTTCTGAATAACTCTCAAGGGGAATTACTGAAAACAGAGGTACAGATGTTCTAAAAGCAGGTTCTGCTGCATAGATGATTTTTTGCTGTTGGTTTCTCTGTACTAATGTGGGTGAGGGTTCAGCCTTGGCAGAATTTTTGTTTTTATTGGTATGGGCACAGTAGATTCAGCAGAAGACATCAGAGCTACAGGATTGAAACTCTTGTATCTTCCCCAGCCCCCTGCAGGAGAATTGTCACCAGCTGTGCTCCCTCCAGTTCCACACAAAGCCATGGAAATCAGGCGAGACCTTTCTTTCTCCTGTGGTGCTAAATTGTATTATTTAGACTGTTTAACTGTTGGCAGCTTCTCTTGACTATTCTTGGCTTTGCTGCAGTTTGGGGCACTTCTGAAAGCTGTGTTTGTTGTGGAGGTTGGCAATGCTTGGATGTTTAAAGTTTAAATTATAGGAATAATTCAGCATTTTTATATATCATATATTATATATTTATATAATATATATTTTTACAGAATGAATATATTAATATTATAAATATATAATATATATTAATATATATGCTATATATTCTATTATGTTATATTGTTATATATTTGTCTTTCTATTTATTTATATAAAATATATTTCTATATTTATGTCTATATATAATATTTTTATATATTTATATATCAATTTATTTCTGTTTAAAGTGGAAGCAGTCCAGTAGCTTCAAGTAATTTAACCTCTCAGCAGGAAGAATCTCTGGAATTCACAAATAGGTAAGAATAAGTAACTTTCATCAAAATGTGAAACAATTTCCCTTTCTAAAATCCCTAAAGTTTGCACATTGCTCACAGAGAGTTATTGCTGTACTTGTTAAGAGTTTCTAAAATCATCTAGAGGAACAAGGCTACAACTGCCCACTGGGCCTGGCTTCCTTTCACTGCTGCTCAGAGGATGCCTTGTTGCTCTTTCTGCCTTCATCTGTTGCTGTTCTCAATGCCATGATTTTCAGACTAAAAGCACAATAAAATAAACAAATATCTTAATTCTGAGCTATGTTTCATGCAGACATTATGTGACTTATGCAGCTGTTGTGCATGAGACGCTGGTTATATGCAAACAAACCGTGTTGTATTGACTGCTGCTTCTTTGCCTGTGCCTTTTTTAAGGGTTCCACAGAAAAAAAAGTCCAGTAGTTTAGAAGACTTGCAGAGTGAATCTTTGGAAAAGGTTGGTTTATTTGTAATCACAGCTTCTGGTGTTTAATGTCACAACTAAAAGACAAAGATCGAGTATAAACATTATTTTTGTTATGCATACAGTAACTTTAACCACCACTAACTCTGTATGTGGGGAAAGAGCCCTAAAACAGCTCAGGTTCTTTTCCTCCCCATTTCTAAGCTGGTTGACACACCCATGTGGACACATCTTCAAATTCAGTTTTTGCCCTGAGAGAAAAATATTTAAGTGAAATACAAGAAATGATGAGGAGACATTTTGTTAAACTGCAGTATTATTTTGTTTATCTTTTTTTTTTAAATATATTTTACTTCCAAATCACCAAAAATATTAAGGCAGCTAATCCTGAAAGTAGCTAAATGTTGGGACTGGGTATTTCCATATAGGATTCCTTTTTGGGTGTGTGCATGTAGCAGTGTTTTCCCTAAGCTTTCTGACACAAAAAGCATTCCTGAAGTTGGCGGTGATGCTGCCTTAGTTAGAGCAGCAGGACCACCTCAAGGGCTTTAATTCCATTCCAGAATAAATATTCCCAGTTTGCAAAGCCTTGTTACATTGTGGTCCACAGTCTTGTTTTGTCATTATGTACATGACATTTTTCTACATTTTTGTAATTCTGCTTTGTGAGACTGTTGGTTTTTTCTGTACCCAAATTAGCCTTAATACCAGGTGACCTAGACCCAGTAATGCCATTGAAACCAGCTACCACTCATATGATTGCTCCAGTTCTTAAATTTTTAAAATTTTTTCTTAAAACCTTTCATATATTTCTTGAATTTCTGGAGATGGTAGTGACCAAGTAGAATGAATTTTGTGAAATTTGTGCTGCATTTGTCTGATGGTAGCCACACATGTGACAAATCAGAACTCACATTTCATTCCATGGAGAACTGATAAAGGTTTTCTTGTCATAATTTTAATTATTTTCTTGTCTTAAACCAAAAATCTGAATTTGTCTCTGTGATGTGCTGTGATAAGGCTGGACCTACACATTTGTGCTGGAGTTATTCTGCCTTGCTCAAAGCTAAAAGTCCCCCTGCTTCCAGCAATAATTACAATAAACCACATCAGTGTCCCTGACCTAACTGTGGTGGAATTTTCATCGCTTGGTTTCTGTCAGAGCTCTCTATGGTTTCAGCTGGATCCATACAGGATTGTGTGTATTATTTTATGTCAGTTGTTTTCATATTGGTCTGTTAAACAGCTGTTGTGTTCCCAGCTCAAAGCAATTCTAAAGGGACCACCCAGAAACCTGAAAATAGCAAAATTCCTCTGATCACAACAGAACTTAAACAGGAGTTTTCTAGAGTGGGGAATGAAGAAACACAATTAAATATTGGATTGACATGAAATTAAGAGGTTCTTGTAATATATTGTCCATACATTAAGCACCATCTCTATAGCAATAAGTCTACATTTGATGTTCCATGTATGTATGTTAATACTAACATTTGTCTGTTGCTTTTTTCCACAAAACTTTGACATTGCCCTCCCTGAAACTCCATAGTATGTAGATGGAAAACCACCACAGCCTGTTGTAGAACAAGAGGTATATTAATTGCAACCTTCCCTAACAATTCTCTGGTGTGGTGTGATGTGCTGTGATGGTATGGCTGGTTTGCATTTTATATTCCTTTTCTCTTCAAAATGTTTGCATAGTTCCAGTGCTGACAAACAACACAGGGGGTAAAGATTTGAGAGGGAAATGTTTTGATTTTTTTACTTTTTATCTAGAAGCTTGTTACATGAAGCTGAGGTCAGTCAGTCTCAGAATACACACTGCTGATGTAAGACACAATTTCTCTACTCTTTTTGGTACGAGTCAGGATGTACTCCTGCAGTTGCCAAAAAGGAGCAGGAGTTGAGGACCTGAGCAATCTGGCCTGCATTTGTAGTATCCAAAGAATCCTCTAGGCCTTGGAATAAGAACAGATAAAGTAGTGGTTATCTCATAGAATTTTAAATCTATCATCCTGTCACAGACAATGCTTTGAAAACATTTTGTTGGAGTGGGGTTACTGAATAGGAGCACACTGTACTTTCCTGTGTACTAAATATGGTTTGCCTATTTCCAGTGCAAAGTTTTCCTGTGAAACCTCCATTCTGATACTGAAACATTTCCCAGTGGGAGTTTATTCCAAAACACATATTGGATGTACACCACTCCCCCTAATAATGGCAGCTGGAGCCGCAGGTTCACTGATGTCTCGAAAAGCATCCCTGTCCTGCAGCTTTCACCCACAGTGTTGGCTTGTCCATCTTTTCCTCTGGATTCAGCGTTGAAGAAATCCCAACAGGCCATTTCCAAAACTGTAGGCAAAAGTACATCTGTGAAACATGTGCATTGCCTGGAAAATTAACTTATTAGGCTCAAAACTATCAGATTTATGGGAACGTTTCATCTACCCTTGTGAAAGAAGCAAGGTGCTCAAGTAGATATCACTTGAATGCAAGGAAAATTAGGTTCTGTGATAGAACTGGCATTTATATTTAGCTGTAATTCTTTAAAAATGAAAACAAAAAACCCAGAAAAACAAAACAACAACAACAAATTTCACATTTACGATTCTGTCTATGCAAAGAGATTTTTGTCCTTACAAAAGTTAAATTTCTGTACCCTAACTTTGGCTTTGATTCTTTTACTGTTATTAACAGTGGTAGGAAATACATTTGTGGAAATTTGAGGTGTACAAATACTTCTGGGTTGAATTCCAGTGAGATACAATTGTGAGGCAGAAACAGAGAAAGTCTGGTGGAAAATAGGGGAGAAAAAATGATCTGGGAAATAAGTAAACATATTTTTGGTGCTATCAAAGTTGACCTTGGAAAGATCAAACAATTAAATAGTGACAGGGTCCCAGAGGAAAGGGAGACAGCTAGAAAAATTCTTACGGCAAAACCAGGTAATATTTAACATATATTTTGAAGAAATGCAGAGTGGATGAAGTGGGAGGAGCAGATGAGGGAAGGCAGGGCTGTGTCTTAGCTAGGAAACTGTCAGCTGATGGATGGGTTTAAATTGAGTTGTCTGTAAGCAGGAACATGCAGAGAGTGGAGTCATTTTGTACCATACTTTTTTCTCAGCTTTAAGAACAATGTGCAGCAGATTGCAGATGTTGTGAGCAATTTGAACTTTGTATTTATTTTATCTTTCCCTCTTTTAAAAACAATAGAGTAAGCCAGTGGGGAAAGGCAGCAAGTACCAGACACTGCCAGGAAAGCTGCCCCGAGCCCTGCAGAATGGAGAGCAGGGAATGTACAGCTCCCCAGAGGGACGTGGCACCAGTGATAACGATGACAACGGCGTCCCTGGCCTGAGTATGTACCTGTGCCTCCCCCAGAGGGAAAATCCAAACTGTTTAAGGGGCTGCGATGGCGTGGGATGGAATCTGCTGTGCAGAACAATGCACTGTGATAGCAGAAATAGTCCCATAGCTCATGGCAGAATGAGGGCTGAGTTTAATTTTGAGGGTTTTTTTTTTCTGTTGCACATGACAATACCACTTGAAACTTCATTGTAAAACCATCAAAAACATGAAAATTTTGGGTAAAAATCCCTTTATCAGGACTGTTGGTTGCTTAGCTGTGGGGGACCCACTAGGGAAAATTTAATTTACTACATGCAGAAAAACTTCTGTGGATTTTGGAACTACAAATATATTTCCATTCCACAGCCACAGCCCTGTGGAATCCTGAATTAATTTCTTTTCAGTGGCACCTTAAGCACAGATTTGTTGACAGAAAGGTGTTAAGAGTGAGGCACAGGACCAGGGATTTTTAGGACTGAAGGGCTTAGGAGCTCCGGCACAAGAGTAACCCTTGTGATTCTGAAGTCTTCCTGCACTTCAAAAGTTACAGTGGAATTTTTTTTGTTTGACTGTAGTGTTTTTTTTTCTTTGGTGGGGGTTGGTTAATTTTAAAGCCTTGTGGTCCCTAAAGCTGCTAGCACGCTGCAGTTTCAAGGTTGCAATGGGTTGTGGTAGTTTAGAGGTTTTGAAAGAGCTTTTCTGTGATGGCAATTTTGCAGGCAATGCATGAGCCATGCTGATGTGTCTTTAACTGCAGGATTATCCAAGGGTGGGTGAGCTTGAAAAGGAAAATGTTCTTTTTCTAGAAACAAGCAATGGCTTCTTAAGTACACCAAGTTAAGAGAATTTTTTTCCTGCGGGTTGGTTTGTATCTTGCACGTGCAGTGAATTCATTCCACCTCCAATTCAGTATTTCAGAGCAATTTTTTGATGCAATCTTAGCCACTGCTTCATTTCAGATACTGTGCAGCTTTGTAGAGCTCTGTAGATTTTGCTTAAAGAGCTGAAACTTTCCAAGAATAGTTAGGAAAGCCCAAACAGATCCATTTCCATCCCTACCTGTTTCAGATGATCTGTACAGAGTTTCTGGGGCTTGTGCACACCAATGCCTATTCACTTCCATATATAACTGCTTCTTTTGCGTTTTGTTTCTGCTCTAAATGCTTAGCTTAACTACTTTGCCCTCCTGTAACTTTATTTTGCTGGTGTTTTGTATCTTCTTTGCTTCTCCATCTGGCTTTCTGCTTCTTGGGATGACTGAAGATCGCGGCAGGAGTGTCAGTGCACCTGTGCTAGGTACTGTATCCAAACAAGATGCAACTTTAACACTCAGTTTGCTGCTTGCTTTGTTTTTTTTCCTTTCCCTCTCCCTATGAAATACTAATCCCAGCTGGGCCCTCTAGACTGGACTCCTTATGTGCAGTACTGAAATGAAGTAATAGCTCCTGCTGTGTGGCATTCACATGAGGTTTCTTTTTATGGCACTTATTCCTGGTTTCATTCTGTTTTTCCTGAATTTAGAAAAATTCCCACTGATTTTGATGGAGGAGCTGAGGTATTAAGAGCAGGCAGGAAGACCTTCAATTAATTTAAATAATGTAGTTAAATAGAAAAGACTGAAATAACATAATTATTTTACCCTTTTTTTTTACCCATATTTGTTTTATTTTTTTTTTATTTTAATCTAATGTCCAGATGTTTTTTCACCTTCTGAGCATGTTTGGCTTTTTTAAAAAAAGAATGATTTTATAGGTATCTCTACTTTCGTGTCACGTCCTGCATTTAAACATCAGCCTACCAGACAACAACTTTATCAATAATGAGTATAAAATGTGACTATAATACTGTTCTTAACCCAGGAGAAACAGAGAACATGGATGGTACAGTGGTCTTGGATGACCTCTCACCTCTCTCTTCGGGAACGGATTCAGGTCCACAATCTCCATGGGCTCCAGAAAACAGAAAGAGTCCAAAAGGGATCAAGAAAATCTGGGGAAAGTAAGGTCTTTTTTTTTTTTAATTGTAATTCACTGTCAAAGCATTTCAGCTGAGAATGAATTCCAGCAAAATCTACAATTATCTATAGCAAGAATAAACTAAAATTTGGGGAGCAAAAGCAGCTCTGGGATTGCCACAGGTGTGTCCTTTTGTACACAGGAGGGTGGAAAAAATGTTGGGAGTGTTCACAGCATCATGCTGGTGAAAGAAATAAGGCACTGCTGTCATCTTAATGCTATTCATTTAGCATGCCAGCAGTTTTATTAGCCATGAAAAATTAAGTTATAGCAATTTGCTCATTACAAAAGACACCAGCTAAAAAAAAAAGGGGAAAACAGAATGAACAGAAAGCAGGGCACAGTTGCACTCTGTGTCCACTTGATCTGCTTCAGCAACAGCAGCCATTTCCAAGTCTGCATTATTAATTGGATCAAAGTGTTACAGCTGCTCTGTGGAGCTCCTTTATTTTCCTCCAGAGCTAGATCCAGACTGAATTTCCTAGAACTCCTTCAGCTGCCTCTGGAATTTGGCAATTGCTGTTTCCAGGGAGATCCACCGAGCTGTCAGTTGTCACTGTAGTTTCCATGCAGAACAAACAAATCCTCTGTCAGCAGCTAACAGTCCTGTCGTGGCACTCTTGTCTTGCAAGAATTCGAAGAACTCAGTCAGGTAACTTCCCTGCAGACGACCTGGGGCTGGCAGAGTTCCGGAGGGGAGGTCTGCGGGCAACAGCTGGACCTCGTTTATCCCGATCCAAGGACACCAAAGGCCCGAAGAGGTAACAGCTCCTCCTCCTACTGCCCCAGCACAGCCTGCTGCTGTTAAATGTGTCCAAGAGCCAGTCCCTCCTCCTGGGGACTTCACCCAAGCATTTCGGTCCACGTGGAATTCCACAACAGATGGAGAGAATTTCCCTGGTAGCAAAAATCATCCCCTGCCTGCGCTCCTCCAGCTGCAAGTTGCAGCTGCTTGGTGGAGTGTCAGAAATTTCACCGTGTTAAAGAACAAGGATAATTACCTCCTCATCTGCATAATGATGAGGATTCAGCAATTCTCTTTTCCCTCTTTTCAAACAGAAGATGGGAAGTTCTTATCTGCCCTGCAGCTGTTCACAGGTGGTGATCAGCAGATCTGCTGCTGTGCTGCCTCTGGCACACCCTAAGCTTTCCAATATGGACATTCCTTCTTTCCTTTAAGGTTTTCCCAATGTTTCTTGTGCTTTTCAGTGACCACAATGCCCCCTTTGCTCAGTGGAGCACTGAAAGAGTTTGTAACTGGCTGGAGGACTTTGGCCTGGGCCAGTACGTGATTTTTGCCCGGCAGTGGGTGACATCAGGCCACACGCTGTTAACTGCCACTCCTCAGGACATGGAAAAGGTAATCACTGCTGATTCTGTCCCACCAGGCCCCTCCAAACCATTGGCTCTACCTTTCTGAAATCCACAGTATCAATTTTCAGAGTTACCTCACGTGAGGAAAGGAGCCAGAGGCAGGGCAAACTTTTTGATAATGTTTTTTTTGTTCCAGGAAATGGGAATAAAGCATCCATTGCACAGGAAGAAATTGGTTTTGGCCATTAAAGCTATAAATGCAAAACAAGATGAGAAGTCTGCACAACTTGATCATATCTGGGTGACACGTAAGTGTTTGGACTCTCCTGGAGTTGGTTGGGAAGGAATTTCTTCACCTCTATAACAGGGCAGCCTGATTCATGTTTAAACACTTACCAAACACCTTTTAAAAAGCACCAAGTTTCCCCATAGAAGAATTGAGGAATTTTGTGTTGTTCTTGACATCCAAACATACAGCTTGTGGTGTGTTCTTCCATGGGGAGCCCTGTCAGACAGCAGGAAATCAAATGGGTGGGGTCAGGCTAGGAAGAGCTCCATTGTGCTGCAGAAGGTGTGCTCCATCAGGTGTTGTAAAATCAAATATCACAGGGGCGCTGTGGACAAAGCTGGTTGGTGGGAATTGCTTTCAGGCTGCTGGCAAGAGGCTGTCCTCAGGAAAGGGGAACAGGTAGCATGAGCCACCTGAATGCCACAAAAGAAGCCAGGCCAGGCAAGAGGGGAGAAGGGTTTTATTCTCACCGATCTGGATTTGGTTCCCCATTGCCCTCATACCTGCAGGGTGGCTTGATGACATTGGCTTGCCTCAGTACAAAGACCAGTTTCATGAATCCAGAGTAGATGGGAGGATGTTGCAGTACTTAACTGTGGTAAGTACAGTCCTTTTTCCTCAGTTTTCTGAATAAGCAAAAACTTTTAAATTTTTCCTTTGAATGTGAGCAGTTAAAGAATTTTTGCAAGACAGAGATAGTGCTAGTAATAACTCCTTTGTGCTGCCTAGTGCATGGAATTTGTTCCTAAGGTCCATAAAATAAATCACGGGTTAGGGCTAACTTCTGCAAAGTCCTTCTTTCATATCATGTAGCACACCACAGTTAAAAGTAAAATGACCTGTTTTACATGTAACCTCTGGAGCTCATTGTTCTCTACACCAAGTTAGCAACAATATTCAGCAAAGTAACAGCAGAAAATCCATTGATTTGTACAGCTCTGACCACATCCACAGCACACCATGAGCCACAAACAGCCACTGTTTTCTTCCCATTCTCCTGCCCAAGTCTGGATAATTAAGTCCTGGATTTGCCTTAACGGGCTACACTTGTGCCTTCATTTTTTAGCCAGGTCTTGCTAGGATGCAATGTTTAAAAAAAAAAACCAACAAACCAACAACAGAACCCACTCCAAACTTCCACCCTAACAAAACCCAAACCTTCTTTAAAGTATAAACTTTCATCTTCCCTAAACCACAGTTACATAAAAATACACAGCAAATTTAAACTCTTTCTTCCTGGCGAGAATATTTGTTTTGGTGTGTGTTCTGTGCCACCTAAATGTCTTTCTCCTTCACAGAATGACCTTCTCTTCCTGAAAGTCACCAGTCAGCTGCATCATCTGAGTATTAAATGTGCCATTCATGTGCTGCATGTCAATGGCTTCAATCCCCACTGTCTGCGCAGGAGGCCAGTTGAGGAGGTAAAGGAATGCTGAAATAAATTAATTTAAGCAAGCATAAATTACCTGGTCCCACCCAAAAGGGATAGAAAGTCAGCAGTGTACAGTGATACAACACTGTATTGTAGGGACTTGCACCTAAAGCAGCAGTTATGCCACTTATTCATTGAATCTCATGCATTTCTGTTCAGAAGTTTACTTGCATAGTGGGAAAAATGATAATTCATCTTCCAAGAGAAGAAATTTGGAATCATTTGTCTTCACCTGACCTAATTTTTAAAATCTGTAAGGTTCTACCCGATCAGCACAGTTTTTTCTTTGCATTAAACACTGTCAATAACCCTGTTGTCAAACATTCCCTTTTTATCCCTGTAATCTGCAATCTCTGCTGTTGTACTTCCTGATGCAACACATGGGGTTTCATCAGTATTAGACCAGGTCTGCCATCTCAGCAGAGATTCCTTGAAAGGGACCTGAAGAGAAACAATCCCTCAATCAGGGAAGAACAAGTGCCCTTGGAGGAAGAGGAAGGAGGCTGTTTTTATCTGAGCTGAGATACAAGCTGTGCACATTCAGTGCAGGCCGTGGTGTCATCACCTTTTGTGGTTCCTCCAACAGAACAATGTCTCTCCTTCCGACGTGGTGCAGTGGTCCAACCACAGGGTGATGGAATGGCTCAGATCTGTGGATCTGGCAGAATATGCACCCAACCTTCGAGGCAGCGGAGTGCACGGGGGCCTCATCGTAAGAATTTACCATTTCACTACTAAAAAATTGACTGTAATATCAAAAATTCAGTCTGTAATATAAACCATCTTTTGTCTGATGTTCATCAAGCTGAAAGAAACAAGCACATCTGCAATGTGACAGCATGATCAGGTCTTCTAAGGAGCCTCTTTGTCTGATCCACGCATCTTCATTTTACAAAAGAAAGCTAAAATAACAAAGGAACAGCTAAAACACTTTCTGTAATCAAAGCTGAACTTTGCACAAGTGTATGACAGCAGCACAGAAAAGGAAACCTCAACTGTGCTGTGCAAAAGTTGCTTTTTGATAAGGCATCCCTGAGTGTTTCTTTGAGTGATTTACCAGAACTCTGAGCCACACTAAATAACCACCCTGAAATCACAGCAGTCAGGAAATGACATTTTTTTTAATTCAAAACATTCAGAACTATTTGCAGCTCAGTGAAATCAGGGTTCTGAAATACCATGATTCAACTGCTGTAGAATTTTTGCAAAAATACAATGGTAGAAATCCTACTAAGATTAAGTTTTTACTCCTAGTAGAGCAGGAAATTCTGAAAGGAAACTTGTTCAACCCAAACAAATGTATGGTTTGATGATAAATATAGGCACATATTGATGGGTTTGATAATAAATATAAACACATATTTGCCTGATCATGCTCAGCATTTTTTCTTGGCTCCTTTCAGTTATTTCCCATTCAAACCCCAGTATCATGAGTGAGCTATGAAAGGTCTAATGTGAGCAGGTACTTGGTGAGAAATCCTCTGCTAAGCACTGTAGTGGTTTATTATTGCAAATATTGATATAAAAAGTAAACATCCTGCCCTTTTCCCAGATTCTGGAACCTCGCTTCAACGGTGACACGCTGGCCATGCTCCTGAACATCCCACCCCAAAAGACCCTCCTGCGCCGCCACCTCACCACCAATTTTAACGTGTTAATTGGGCCAGAGGCACAACAAGAAAAAAGAGAAACCATGGAGTCAGCAGCATACACACCTCTGACAACCACTGCCAAAGTTCGGGTATGTACTGCCATCAAAAAGGAGAGATGTCAGTGTCAGACCTCTCCACTCTGAATTACAGAGAAAGTAAGGAACAAAAGTGGGCAGGGAGAGGTGAATTTTAGGAGTGCTACATTTCCCTTAATTTTAGATACCAGACCTTTTGCTATGTATCTGTTTCAATCAGGTCCTGAAAACAACCAAGCAATCTGTTCTGCCTTTCCTTAGAAGGAGCATCATGCAAATGTATTTAACATCCCCTGCAATTCCAACTTGAGAACAAATGTAGTTAATTCAGAATCTACGTTCTTGAATGACCAGGGTATAGCAGTAATTGAAAAAGGGGAGGATTTTGAATGTTTACAGAACAACTTTACTTGTTTTACTCAAACAACTTGTGTTGACTCCTTATTTTAGCCAAAGAAACTTGGATTTTCGCATTTTGGAAACTTAAGGAAAAAGAAGTTTGACGAATCAACAGACTACATTTGTCCTATGGATACAAGCCCAGCTGCTACGAATGGTACTTCAAAAAATTACGGTGGCTACAAAGGACTTAGTCCTTTCACTGACAGGGAACTGGATCAGGTGGGACAGACAGACTGATGCCATGCTCATCTCATCCTCTCCATGCATTCCAAAGCTTGCAAATAACCAAATGTTCCCCTATAACAAACTCTTTGCTACATCCGCATGAACTCACAGAGAAAAGTATTGGCTGTGGACACTGGAAAGAGTTCCAGACTAAGAATGTTGGGGGTTTTTTTAATCAACATCATAATAAGCTCATCCATCCTCAAGCCCTTTTTCAGGACTATGACACCTTTACACTCTGAAGATCGAGGTATTTTGTCAGTCAAGGGTGTGGTTGCAGGAAACATAAGACTTTTGTACTTTTAGCTTTCATAATTTTAGTATGGCACACTATTTTTTTTCATTATCTTTATGGGTTGTTTTTAAAGTAATAAATTCATTTGGTCAAACTTGTACAAAGCTATTGAGTTATATTAAAGTACAACTGGATTGTATTTTTTAACAGACAGTAATCAGAGAATCCAACTGAACTTTTCTTTCATGCTGTACAGTGGGGAGTAGTTTTGCTTAGATAATATACATGAAGACAATGCATCAGCAATGAACAAATTATTAATAAACCAATAGTTAATTCACTTTTGCAATGTAGTAGTGAACTTGTGAATGAAACTGTCTAGACAGCATACAGAGAAATGATGATAAAAACCATCAAATTTTATTTCAACCTTGCTGTTGTGTAAAGGGATGTAAACCCTGAAAAAGGGAGCGTTCCTGGAGCCTTGTGTGAACTTCGGCAACACACAAGAGCCACACAGAGGCAGCTGGAGTAAACTGGCCTTTCTCCAGTGACATAAAAACGGTTTAAGCCTGATAAGAGAATGGTCACAACATTGAAAAGACTAACTGTGCAGGTAATCTTTTCATTTGCATGGTTCAGTGCATCTAACATCTCATTTGTGTTCACTGGCTAACCGTGGTCTTTTTCAATGTACTTATTCTAAACAGGAGAATACCAAACCCTGACTGTGAGTGTGGATGTCCACTTGCTCAGCTAGGAGTTGTGAGGGAATGCATTAACTTTGAGCCAAGAACTTGCACTGTGCAGTTGTTCAAGCATGACAGAAAGACTGGATTTTTCTCTAGGAGCATGGTCTGTCTATTAAGCATGACTTCTGAGCAGGAAATCACAATACCCTAGAACTGGTGACATTCCTATGAAAAAAGAGGTAGGATTGTATCAAGGACTTCTTGCCTGTGAAAGCCTACCAGAAATAATAGTGTCAGACCATTTAGAAAATATTACTTTTCATTGATAGTATCAGTTACACTTTTTTTTTCTGTGAATTAAAGGCCAAGTTTAATGGAATCAATCTCTCTTAATCAGGATTCACTCTTCCTATCATTAAATGCATTTTCATATACCTTGTAGCACAGAGGCATTTTTGTTAAGGAGCTATTCAACTTACCCCAACTTCATTTGTCCAGGCACAGATCCCTCCCAAAGCTGCATGTAGTGAATAAAATTGCACATGCTGTCTGATTTGAACTAGTTGCTGACTGCTTTTACAGATGGAACACTCAGAAGGCACAGTAATGCAAATAGGGGCTCTTTCCGAAGGCATAACCCACCTCACGGTAAGTACTGGTTCCTCTCTTGTTCCAAAGTCACCCATGTGCTCTGCTAAAACTCACTGAAAGTTGGTCATTGATGGTGGTAATGAAGAGTAAGTGGGTCTCTGTTCTTGTTAAGTATCTCTTTAAAGTCTGGTGGGACATTCAGTCAAAAAAAAAATCCCTGCTTTTAAATTGCTCTGGAAATTAAGCTTCATTTAGGCCTAAGTTTTCATGAACTCTGATGGCTCTTTGACAAAATGACAGATATTCATCTCCTTAAATAAAAACAATTCTTCAAAGATTTTACAGGTAACCACCACCTCAGCTAGGAATGAGGTACAGACTTTCAAAAATTTACATGAGCTAAAACTCTCTGCAAAACCAAACACCTCACTTTTGCTTCTTCATTCCACAGAAGCCATTAAGAAAATAAACATAAGTGACTGGAAGACATAATGAAGAATTATGAAATATAGTTGAGTTGCATGCCAGACATATAATCTCTACAAGTTTCCCCACACAAAAAAAAAAGTTTATTTAAAGCTGTAATGAAGAAATTCCCTTTGATTGTGTGTGGCTCTCACCTCCTGTGTTGTGATCCCGAGCTCTTTGCAGCTGGGTCTCTGGGAGCACAGGCCTCTCACCAAACACCCTCAGTCCTTCCCATCTTGTTTTTTTCAGACACTGCTGAGCCAGGATGAAATGCTAAATGACAGCAGGTTTTTAACACCCACCTTTGAAGACTGGAGATGATGCTTCAGCAGGACCAAGATCACTGCTCGTACCTCACGCCTGCAGGAGTGGCCAGGAGCAGCTGGATGCTGTGGAGCAGGAAAGCTTTGCCTCTTTTCTGCCACTGCCACCTCCCACCTAGCATTTCCTACTGTTAGTGTAGCCACAGCTTACAGGTAACTCTCCTCTGTGCTGTTTTCCCACATCATGTAATAGGAAACAGGAGTTGGGAGAGGAGTGGGACTCAGATCCAGAGTCTGGAAAGCCAAGACTGGCATTGCTTTGTCCTTTCATTCACTTGACTTTTACATGCTATGTTGATGTACTGTTACATGAAAGACCTTTTGTAATTTTTAATTTTTATAATTAACTTGTAGTGCAGGAATCATTAACACATAATTGTACCACAGGGGCTAATCAGAGCTACCTGGAATTCAGCTGGATGCTGGTGAGAGCAGCAGAAATGGCTCTCTCACCACTCCTGTGGTCTTGCCAGACTGGTCCCCAGAAAGGATTTCAATCTCTCCTCCCTTTCACTGGCACCTGTCCTGCCCTCTCTTTATCCAAGTCAGTGCACTGTAGGATGGGAAGAATGGAACACAGTACTGTCCATCTAACCCTTGCTTTTATTAGGATGACAAGCTGCCTTGTTCACAAATCTTTACCTAAGGCAAAAACAACTGCAGCAGGAAATTGTAACTCTGAGACTACCAGGAAAGTACCAGAATAAAACAAAGATTTATTTCTTTAAAATACCTGACAAAATAAATCTTCTACTGCTGTACTGGGCCAGACAAGACTGCACCAAAGGGAAGTATGGCCTCTCACTTTTTGAGGGGCTGAGGGTGAAGTTGTCACCTTTACAGCACCAATTACTTGTGGCATTTGTTTACATGTACATCTCCTGTATTAATGAGTTATTAACAAGCTCTCTTAGTAAACAGATAAATGCCAGGAAAAAAAAACCCTTAATGGTAAGGAAAAATACTTTGTACAGGGCTGGTTTTCATTACTCTCTCCTTGCTGGCTGCAGGTGTTGCTTTAGATTCCAATACAGCCCTCCCAAAGAAAGAGGGAAGCTCCAGGGCTGGCCACAGGATGCAGCAAGAGCTCTTTGAGAACTACCTGGGGTGGTTTTACAGATGATCCACCCTGGTCCTCACTTCACCAGTCTCTCATGACAGACCTTGCACTGTATGGTCAGGTGTAAGAAGATAAACACATGATTTGATTGTCCACAGTGGTAAAATCAAGGCTAATTCTTTTCAATCACTGCAAACTGAAAAAAAAAGGAAAATTCAGAAAAATGAGAAATAAGTCTATGCATCAGCAAACTACTCATGTTTAATAAAAGCTATGAAACGTACCAGTCTGGCAATGCAGTCAGTGCTAGAGACCAGCTCAGGTACCATGGGCATTTAAAATACTTTGTCAGGTCAATTAGCCAACAGACTTATTACAGCACTGCAAATGGGATGGGCTGCTCCAGCTGCTCTGAGATATTCCAAACACAACACTTACTATTGTCTTTCAATGCTGTATTTACAACTCAGTGTAGTGTTGTGCAAACTTGGCTGTGAATAGTCAATCCACAAAACAGTTGATTCTTCCTTTAAATATATGTAGTAGGAAATCCTAATTAGCATAACACTGGTATAAATGCTTATTTTTTGACTGTTATGAATAAATTCTCAATGTTCCCCTCTCTTTTGCTGACCGTGGAATGATTTAATACAAATCCATGTGGATGACACTTCATCTTTATTTATTTTTCCCTCAGAATTAATATTTTACACTAATTCCAGAGGTAAGACTAAGTAACTCCCATACAATTCAAGATGACATCTCAACTTCTTAGTATTAAAACACATAATGTAATTATGAAGTTATAAACCACAGAAATAACATCAAGGTGTTAAAAAACACACACACAAAATTGCTAATTGCTGCACAGTTGTACATCAACTGTTCTTGTAGAAAAATATGCAGTACTTCCAAAAAAGGTACCAGGTGACATCAGTATTAGTAAGCAAATGTACTGCTCTTGGGATAGCCAAGCTTGTCCAGGTTGGGCTGACAGGCAAACTGAATCATTGGTGGTGGCCCACACATAAGAATGAGGGTCTCACTGCCAGGGGGAGGCAGGTGGGCTTTCAGCATGTCTGCAGTGACAAAGCCAGAGCTGTACTTCCAGTCTGCAACAAAGAAATTAATTCAATTACTCTGAATCTCTGTACAGGCTGAAACCTCTTTAAACCTCATTAAGTAGCTGGAGAATCAAGTTATGGCACTGTCACTGCAAGCCAGGAAAGGGTTAAATTTCTCACTCAGCTCAAACCTAGTGATCCTCTTCCACAGGGACAACAAAAGTGGATAACAAGGATTTGGGTGATAAGACATGGAGGTCTTAAAACAATAAATTATAAAATTTAGAAGAAATGAGCAGGTAGAAATAAAAAGGAAGAGTGAATCAGCTTTTCCAGTGAAGAGGGATCACCCAGTGGCAGGGAGCAGTATTGAGACCTGTACCTTTTTTTTTTTTTGAGATGGAGTGGTGAGGTGACAAAGTTTAATGTCAACAAAAGCTCTGCCATGTCGTTTAGTGATAAGAGAAAACAAATTAAAAGAGGAAATGCTAAACTATTTCAAGCAGTAGTATAATTGAATGCATTTGCCATCTGAAGTGAGCCAAGAAGGAAAAATGATGCTTAATTCATACACATGGCAACTCTGTTTCACCAGAATCTAATCTGCTGCTGCAAAACAAAGATGTGCACATAATATTTACAGGTATTAAACAATTTAATGTCAACAGCATGCTAACATAACTTCATTTGGGAGATAGCCCAAAACAGAGCTGAACTTTTGATGAAAACTCTCAAAAACTGGAATACATGAAAAGATGCACTGAGTAACACATCTGACCCAAATGAGGTTAATTGTGAGCTCCCACTTTTTAAGTCCCCACCTGGCTTAGATCCCTTTTTAAAACAGGGGTGTGGGGTAAGGTTTGTTTCAAAGTGTAAGACAAGAACATTTTACATTACTCTGCTGTCCCCTTGAGCACGAGTGAAGCTCTGACAGGGATAAGCAAGGGCATTTCCATGTGTCCCTACCTTTTGGAGGTCTGTCCAGGGTGTACCACAAAACAAACTGCTCAGGATGCCTCTTGGCAAGGTCTTCTAGCTCAGCTCTCAGCAATATATCATTTTCTGTCTGCAAAATGAGAATGCTGGTTAGCTCCAAACCATCACAGGAGCCCTCTGCTGGGAGCTCATCTGCCATTCACAACAAATGCAATGATAAAAACTATGTAAATCAATAAATTCATTGGTATTTTGTCCCCTCCATGGCAGCTATTATCATTACAGGCTTCTGTAAAGAACAACAAACTGTGAGAATTACAGCCACGTAAACACAGTCCTAAAGATGGCAATTAGAACAACTTTTTAATCCAGGCTAAAATCACAACGAGCTGGATTTGTCCCTGACCCTGGCAAATGTCCCTGGACCAGCATGGTGAAGGTTAGCTGTATAAAAGGATTAGTGGAAACAAATCCTTTTTCCTTGAAATCAGTGAAGGACTCAGATGAGCAGAGGGATTAGGATCTGGTTGCTGTTACTCCCTAATGTAGGAATTCAGTGAAACTATGAGGAGACAGCTAATTGGGAAGAGTATGAAACAAGGGCCATCGGTTTAAAAAGCTCAGAGGCCAGCAAAACCAAGTAGGCTATTAAAGAAGAACAAACAGATGGGTCAGAACACTCACCTGATTAGCAAAAAGGAGGTAACATTTTGTGGAGTCCTTAGGATCATTTGTGATCTGACGGATCAGCTGCAACATAGGAGTTATTCCTGTTAAAAACCAAAATGGTTAAAGTGGGTATTTCTTTCCATGGCTACAGTTTCACTGTGAATGCTGCCTCACTTTAGTCTTCAGTGGGATCTCAGTCTGCACAGAGCTACACACCTCTGGATTTCTAATCCACATGGAGTGCAGAGATTGGGGGTTTCTATTATGACAAACAGTTCCAGGACAAATTCACAATTCTTGTATGCAGGGCTTTCTCTTCAGGATTGTCCATCACATAATTTTACCCCTCAAGACATGCTCTTAAAATTCTTTTTGTCACTGATGAAGTGAGTTCTCTGAGGTCACAAGGTAAATTAGGATTCAAACCCTCAGGCTGCCACTCCCCAGGACTGAGCTCAAACCACTGGAATGCCTCACTGTTGCCACCATGAAAATAAATTAATGAAAAGAAATGTAGGTGTGTAAATACTCTGCTACTAAAGTACAACAGGGGTAGTCCTCACATATATCCAAAAAACATTTTCATTCTCTAGACACCCCACATGATGGGATTAGTTTTACCTGTTCCTCCAGCTATCATCCCAAGGTGCTTTGCAAACTTTTTCTCTGCTTCAGACTTCTTATTAGGCTTGATAAGAAAGGTACCTAGAAGAAATATTCCAAATCTATAGGTACATTAGCTTCCAAACAAACATGGACACAAATTCCATGGGAATAAATTACCACAGGTGATCAATTAATTAAAAAAAATAATTGTGGAAATCCCTCCCTTCTGCTGAGATAGAGTAAACAGGAGAGAGGTCAGCATCCAGAGAAGTGCTGAGCATTCTGAGGTGAGACTTAAGTGCACAGCTCCTCTCAGTAAAGATCAGTGCAAAATCTTTCACCTGTATCCTACAAGAGGATTATTTCTCTGAGCTTATTTCCTCACAGTCAACTCAGACCTAATTTTAATTATGAAATGGAGCTAGCTCTCAGTCAGCTGGTTATTCAGTAACAGCACAGAGATTCTCAGAGGACATTTTAGGCCACTAGCTCTCAGTCAGCTGGTTACTCAGTAACAGCACAGAGATTCTCAGAGGACATTTTAGGCCACAACCTCACTTGCTTAAGAAGCATCTAGAGCATCTCCCTCCAAATGTATAGCTAAGGTATTTTATTTCCAGTGCAGACTTCTCAGTCATTTTAGGGAATAGCAATTTTTTTCAGATTTATAGTCCCAGGAGTGAGACACTCATCAGTTATTCCATACACAAAGTACTCTTTCCCATCATACCAACTCTGACAGGCTCATGGTCAAGTCCAGGAAAGGTGATTTTTCCTCTTTTCCACTTAAAAAAATATTCTCTACAGCTGTCAAGTTTTATAAAACACCTCTAAAAATAACCAATACCTCCCTTTTGCTCTCCCACCTTTGTGTCACAGTACCTGTCCCCTTATAGACCAGGAGTCCATTTGGCCCTCTGAAATCAATGGTGTCTCCAATCTTCATGTTATTTAGATACTGGGACATCTTCCCACCTTCTGGAAACTTGGGGTTCACATTTTTGTGGTAGACCTGTAAGAACAATTATTTGCACATAATCAACCACTAACTTTCCTACAGACAGTATCTGTAGAACATAATTCTGCAGGTCTGAAATTCAACACCTGAGAAATAAATCCAGGTAATTCTTTGCTCCCAGTTATCTTGTGAGCCTTGCAACAGGAAGCAGCCAAAAAAAGTAAAATTGGGCACATGTCCCTCTGCTCCCTGCAAACAGCCAGGATAACAGGGATGGGTGGCAGGCAGATTAGGGACTGCTGCCCTATTATGTCACCCCATTTTTGTGGCTGTTCCTTCTGAAAACAGCACTGTTGCATCTTTTCCTTATAAACCTTTCCTAGTCAGCCACACAACAGCTTTTTCAGCTTTCAAAGCATGAAAGAAGCATTAAGCAGCTCATAACAATTCACCACACTTGTAACATGAAGAACAGAACATGCAAAAAATAATTTTTAAAAAGCCTGGATTTTTGCCTAAGGACAAACTCTTTCATAGAAAAGGATTAGGAAATCCAGAAGTCCTGGGATCAGATAACCCTGCATCCCCTAGCTTAAAGGATTTCCCTTGTGTGACTTGTTTTCTGCTTAGAGCTGTTTGCATTAAGCAGTAGCAGCAGCACAGGCATCTAGAGGAAGAGAGATAAGTATCCACGTGCTGCTAAGTAAAAGATATTAGGGAAATTCCTAAAGTATTGCCAGGGAAGTGATTCTGTCCTCCCTCTACTTTTCCTCTGCCATCCCTCAGTGCCACACAGCAGATACACAGGACACAACTTACTATTCAAGGGCAATGAGTTGTTTGCCATGCAGTCACCCTATTTGAAAAATATGAGATTTGATGAAAACGAAATCTAATAAAATTTGAATTAAAGACAACGAAATTTGATTACTAAATCAAAACAAACTATTTCACTAAAATGAAGTGCTTGCTCTCCTTCCAGTTAGCAACTTACCTCTAATAAAGGAAACCAAAAATTACCTTTATAATTAAATCAACATAACCTTTTGCCTCATCACTGGAAATGGGGGTATAGGCTCGAACCACCAGATTCCCATCAATTTTTGCAGAAAGGTAAACATGCTGGCCTGAGGAGAAAGAATTACAATCTGATTATCTTTTTCACCCATGCAGGACAAGAGAGAAACGCAGGTATTGTAACCTGCTTGTGTGTAACCTGCATGAGTAACGCATGCAATGACAGAGAAAATCTTTGCCATATAAATGCTGCATGAAACTTTCAGTTTCTTCTCTTTTTTCAGCACAGAGCAGGCATCTCCCAGGCAGTAATACAGTTTCAGGATCTTATTCCTAAATTCTTAAGAATGAACCTGGATAAACACATGCACTGCAGAGCACATCTCAGCTGGTTTACCATTTGTCTAGTTAATTCCATTACTCTTTTCCATACAAGCCAGAAGAGAGTTTGGAGAAAAACAGGCAGCATGCAAGGACATGCTCAGAGCATGGAATGGGATGACCCTGACACCTGCCATACAGCTCAGGGAACTGCCAAACAGTGCAGAACAAACAGAGCCACATCTGCAGATCAGAGAGAGACTTTCCCCTGCAGAGATTTTCACTGACTCAAGGTCCAAGGTTCAGTGCTATCAGTGTTCCAGGGCACAGGAAAGAAGGCCAATCCTAGGCTGAAATTCGTGCTACAGAACTCCAGATAAAGTTGCATGGAAATGTGTGTAATTCAAAGGGAAGTGCATGCACAGGAAAGGCTCTGAATATTTCAGCACGTTCCCAGGCAGCAGAGTTGCCCCCTTTCTCTTTTACAAGTATTTGTATTTGCCAAAACCATGAGGACAATTGCCAATAGACTGAGGGGACCAGATGGAAGTAAAAGGCAAATAAGAAACATGAAAAAGCTTTGACATACATATACCACTCTTGCTTATATCCTGACTGGTGACAAATTCCATCAGGCTCAGTTCAGTCTCTGCTCCATTTCTAACCTACACCACACAACTGGACAAAGCACCCACAAAAGATCCGAAATACAACCCCTCTGGGAAACCTGACATTTCTCTCTGAGACAGCAGCATTCAGATGCAGCTTTCAACTCCTTGCTTTGCTGAGCCTTAAATTCACAGTCAGAAGTCCAAGAACTGTGAGAAACTAGAAATACAAGTAATTGTTTACAGTACTTGCCTACAGGTAATCCTAATATGTGATTCGTTGAGGGTAGCCCAAATCTGAATTTCTTGGTATCGTGACTGATTTCCTAAAAAACCAAGGTTAGAATGAGGTCAGCATCACCACTACTTTGAATTTCAAACTCTACTCAACACAATATGCTTCAGCAAGCCTGCTCTTTGTTAGCATGCAAGCCTAATACTGGGAAAGGACACAGAAAACAGCTTTGAAAAACAAAGTTGAAATAACCTGGAGTCTCAGAAGCCATCTTCTCCTCTTTACCTTCACAAGGAGTGACTTTTGCCGGCCTGCACAATCCCTACAGCATCTTTACGTAGATAAAACCAGGAAACTCTGTGCCCAAGGCTAGTGAGCACATTGCATGCTTGCAGACAAAGATCAGGAAACACAGCCGTGCAGCAGCTCCGGGCTTGCTTCTCATGGTGCAGCCAGGACAAGATCCGAGGAAGGAACACAGCCAGCATACAAACATGCAAAGCATCGGGAAACAGCAGTTCGCAGCGTGCCATAAACTCTTTTACACACCCTGCTCTACCCTGGGGGCATCACAGTGTGGCTGCGGGAGGCACAGCCATCCTTGGAGAGCTCCCTGCCCTGCTCTGGGGATTCGATCCCTGGGGTAGCCCAGGGTCAAGAGCCTCCGAGGCCAGCGCACCTACTGCCCTCGGACCCTCGATGCCCCATGTCCCCAGAGCCCCGGGTACCTCCTTGTCCAGCAACCGCAGCGGGTACTTGGCCAGCGGGTCCTGCAGGGTGACGGGGCGGCTCGGCCTCCGCGCCGTCCCTCGGAGCAGCAGCAGCAGCAGCGCCGACGCCGCCACCACGGCCACGGCGATGGCCACAGGCGCTCCCTGGCAAGAGAAGAAGGGCAGGCGGTGAGGCCACGGCGGCCGTGAGGGGCACGGCCCTCCCCAGCCCCAGCCCCAGCCCCAGCCCCAGCCCCAGCCCCAGCCCCAGCCCCAGCCCTCACCGCAAACGCCTCCATGGCAGCCTTGCCCGCAGCTCCCGCCGCACCGGGCCCGCTCAGCCACGGCCTAGCATATCCCGCCCCGCGGTTCCTCCTCCCGGTTCCGCCTCCTGCTCCTTCCTCGGGTTCCTCCTCCCGGCTCCTCCTCGGCTCCCGCCTCCTGATCCTTCCTCGGCTTCCTCCTCCCGGCTCCTCCTCGGCTTCCGCCTCCCGGTTGCTCCTCCTGGTCCTGCCTGGGGCTGGGCCCGGACAGTGAGGGGAGCTCCGCTCCGCCCTCAGCCCGGGCGGGTCAGGCTGTCCCGGGGGTCGAGTTCTTGGTGTCAACAGAATCGATGAGGTTGGGAAAGAGCTCTGGCATCACCGAGGCCAAAGTGTGACCGGACACAGCCCGTGGCACTGAGTGCCGTGTCCAGCCTTTCCTTAAACACCTCCGGGGACAGTGACCCCGACGGCAGCCCCTTCCAACGCTTCACAATTCTTTCTACCAAGAAATAGAAAAGGAGGATGTGAAAAATGCATGTATTTTATGATTGGCTGTTCACAAATATTAAAATGAATATTATGTGTGTTGTGTTAGAAAGTAATGCTGTATTAATTCTCTTAAGTACTGTGTTAAATACAGTTTTAGATTATAAAAAATGTTAAAATAGAAACTATGCTATGTAGGATACTTTTTATAAAGAAAGGACTCACAGTGAGATAGCAGACACAGGACACCTAAATCTTTCAGAGAAAGAGAATTTATTGCCCTCTTATCAGAAGAAATTAACTTCTTCCTGCCTCGAAGGCGCTGTTAGGATTCAGAGGAAGAAGTTGACGATGACCACACAGAATCCTGTATTTGAATGGAATTTATGCATCATATATGAAGTGTATGAATATGCAACTGGTTATTGCTTTTAAGGGTTAATCCTTTGTTGACGTGGGTCCTTTTTTGGACTTACGCTTCCCGTAAAAAAGGTACCCGGACGTCCGTAATTCTTTGTATTTATTGTCTCATATTGTCCTAATTCAATTTGTCCAAATTGTTATTACTCTAATTGTATTACTACTTTTTATAAGCATTTTATTACTATTAAACTTTTAAAATTTTAAAAACAAGTGATTGGCGTTTTTCACAGAGTGCAACAAAGTCAAGCTGGTCAGTTCAGATGAAGAAATAGCAGTGTTCCTGTGCACCCAATGCGTGGCAATTAATGGATTCCTAAATGAGAAATAAACATGCCCTCATGCTGCTTCTGGAAAAGTGCAAGGGAAATAAAGTGAGGGTAAAAGAAAAAAGGGAAGATGCAATGAGAATAGGGTTGTTGTGTTCTTTTGGGCAGACCCATAGTGGGAGGAGGCTCAGGAAAGGCACGGAAAGTGTTACCTCCGCAGGCAGAGAAACACAGAGAGCAGGACACCATCAGGACGGCATTCCAGAGCTAACCAGAACCACCTGCAGTCACAGAGCCTCACCTAAAAACTAAAATAGAATCTCATTACATGAACCCCATTGAAAGTAATTTTTTATTAATTTTTTAGTTGTGTTTGGGGTTTTTTTAAATCAAGATTTCATTTGCATCAGAAAACAGTTCACATTGTTGCTAAAAGGTACTGGCACCTTACAAGAGACCAACAAGTTGCCACAAACAAAAGCAAAACTAGGCTCCTTGTAAAATCATGCTAAGAGAAACACAAAAGGCCAACAACAAGCAGCCAAGCAAAAAGTTAGTGCCATAACAATCAAATCAAAAGCAGACATTTTAAGATAGAATTTAAGGTAGGAATTTTCATAAGAGATACCAATTTATCACTGCATTCAATATCATCACAGCTGACATCACCTGTAGTTCTTCCCACACAATTTTTGCTATTCTGAACTCATCCACTTGAAATCCTTGTCTTAAATTAATAAACAGATAAAAGTCACTGTGTTCCTGTTAAGCAAAAGAGAACAGCATCCAAGAGATAATCCACATCTGCTCCCAGCATAAACTAATACAGTAGGCTAATGGCAACTTCCACCATAACCAAACATTAACAGGCTTCTATGATAAAAATTTAGAAAGCATATTTTCCCTCCCTTTCTCTTTAAAGATCTCTGTTCAGAGAGCTTGGCAAAGATAGAGCACATATACTCTATCAATAATGTAACACAGCTGTTAATCTGAATCACTGGATCTCAATTTGCCCATAATCCTTCCACTGGTAAGTATTTTCAGAGCTTCACAAAAGACCTCATGCTCAATATTTTGTGGGCTTTTGCCTCAAACTTTACGGTGAAGAGAAGAAAGTGGTGAAATATGTTTACCGTATTCATTGGATAATAAAATCAGTGAGATTCTTGTTTCCCCAGCTGCAGAATAAAATTGAAAGTTTAAAAAAAACTAAAGAACCAAAGTTCAAAACTAATATAATAAAAAAGGGGGGTTACTGGCATCAAATGCTTGTATGGGAAAAACTCTGTAAATATTTTTGCCATTAATATCAACAAAAACTAAGTGAGATATCTTACCTTCTAGTTATTATCTGGACCATTGAGTCAAAGGAGGATTATTCTTTTGCTACCTGTTGTACTATCCTACTAATCTAGTTTTAAACACTACAGCTGAGAGCAGAGGGGTCTGCAAAGCTAATTGGAGCCTGTCACCACAGATTTCTGCATAAGCAGCCTTTTGGACATTAATTAAACTGCTAGTTACAAGTTAATGCATAGATTAATTAGGGTAGCTATCAGTTCTTTTATGCTCCCTTGGCCTGTAAGACCTGTCTTTTCAAACATTTTTGATTAAACACCAAACAATTTGTAAAACCAGAAACTGTCTTAAAAATATCCTGCAGTATTTTTACAGTCTGCAGCACTACATTCAAGAACATGCTTGGCTCATGTGTCTTATTTTCCCTCTTTTTCCTTCTAAAATGGATTAACAAGTGTCAAGGCTGCAGGTAACTTATGACTGATCCAACACATGTGAAAAGCCAGAGTCTCAGTTCAGGTGAATGAGCAGTAAATTCCCCTGGGTGAGTATCAGCTACTCTGGAATCTGTTCATCAGTCCAAGAAGCCTGCATGTTCCCACCAAATTCTGTTTTCAATGACATTTGTGCCTTGGGAATGTTTTACGATGGGATCCATTCATTTCACACAATGAAAATGGGGAGCTCTGAAAAAAAAGAAGAAGAATAAAATGGGGTAAACTCTGCAAAGATCATCAATGAAGACAGGTTGTAAACATGTCAAAGCGGACTCAGCTGCCACCATGTGTCAGTTCCTGCTCCTCTACTTCCTCCCAACCCTGAGAAATGAGGCTGCAAAGTCACAGCAGGGAAAACATTCATCCACACATGAAATGCAGTAGGGAGTGGAATAACAATAACACAATTGGAAGAAATAACATTTTCAGAAGTTACTGCTGATTTAAGTTTGTTTCTTTTTTGGGCATTCAGCTAAGGATATTTTAAACAGCCAGGATCTCAGGGAGTGCTGGACACCCAAATATAAAAATGACACCCTGAAAAAGACCTCAAATTAATCATCTAACAATAGCAAAAGGATTAATTTAATGGTTGTTTTGTTGGGGTTTTTTCATACATACTGCTACTATAAATATTCTTCTTGATCCAGTCAAAACAAAACCCTAACATTGTGTATTCTCCTGGGTAGTTCTTCCTTCTACATCCCAAGCCCCAGCTAGTGATTCCATGGAGAGTGTAAAACCCTGAGTTGTCTCCTGAAGGACAAACTAATAGGCCTCCAGAATCACCCTGTGAAAAACACCAATCACTTGTTTTTAAAATTTTAAAATTTTAATAATAATAATAAAATGGTTACAAAAATAGCAATATAATTACAGTAATAATAATTTGGACAATTTGGATTAGGACAATACAAGACAATAAAAACAAAGAGTTAGGGACAATCCGGGTACCTTTTTCTGGGTAGCACAAGCCTGAAAAAGGACACACATTAACAGAGGATTAACCCTTAAAAGCAACAGCCTGTTGCATATTCATGCACTTCATACATGATGCATAAATTCCATTCAAACACAGGATTCTGGCTGGTCAGTGTCAGCTTCTTCCTCTGAATCCTGACGGCATCATCATGCCTGAGCAAGGCAGGAGAAGTTTGTTTCTTCTGATAAGGGAGCAATAAATTCTCTTTCTCTGAAAGATTTAGGTGTCCTGTGGCTGCTATCTTGCTGCAAGTTCCTTCTTTAAAAAAAGTATCTTACACAGAATAGTTTCTATTTTAACATTATGTTATAACCTAAAACTATATTTAACACACTACTTAAGAAAATCTTAAAAATCAGCATTTCTTAAAAAGAAAATCAGCATAACTTTCTAACATAACACACATAATATTCATTGTAATAGTTGTGAAAAACCAATCATAAAATACACATTTTTCACAACCCTCCACAAGGACAAAGGAACCTTGTCCCCAGCCAACATCACTCCTGCTGTTTTTAAAATCTCAGTTCACCAAGTAGAGGTCCCAGCTGCTCACGTGCTTGGGGTTTTTAATTTTTAAAAAACAAAGAAAGGCACAACCTTTGTTCAATGGAAGTAACTCTCTTTGCAATATGGGTAATTAAGATCTGACTGCTAAGGAGTCTTTCACTGTGAATCACCACAGCCTGTTTGCAAGAAAACAGCTTTGGGAGATTTTACACTTCCCTTTCTAGAATCCACCTGGCCCAAGGGTAACTTTGTCCTTGCCTTCCTCCACAGGGAATCCTGAACAGATCATTCCCAGGGTCACTTTACTGGGAAGGTTTATGTAATAGCTCTGACATATGTCAGGTGGCAGGACGGGGACTTCCAGCTGCTGCAGTTCTTTCCCCTTTTCTCTGTCTTGAATTAAAACACATCATCCAGTAGAGGCATGAATTAGTTGTTCCAGAAGGAAGCTTTACTTCTCTCCTTTTCAAATGGTCTCAATCTAAATTACCTGATTTCTCTCCTCCCACCCATGCCCCTTCATGTCTAGCTGAGTTTACACAAGTGAAAACTTTTTAACACATCTGTTCTCCAAAAACTAACATATAGACAGAAGGACTGTTCCAGCACAGGATGTGGTATTTAAAACACAGCCACAACATGCCCAAGCAGCAAAGACTGCACCCCACCCTGTGACCACACACATCCTCGAGGGCTGCAGCACCTCCTCCATGGCAGGGAGGCACACTGGGAGCACGGAGGTGGTGAATTCCAAGAGCTCAGCCAGTTGCAGCAGGGCAGTGTCAGAGTTAAAATTTGGGTGTATAAAATATTTCTTGATTGACCTTTTCTAGGAAAGCAAAGACATTGACATTTTCTGAAAGACTTGGGACCGTGAGGCTTTAAGTAACTTTGATTTTATAAATTTCCAAGATGCCTTAAGAAGGGAACACATTTAAAAGCAGCCAGCTTTAAAAGCCACATTTAAAACCACCAGCTTTCTGATATTAACAAGTCAAGATTGTGCATCTGTGACATGGAACAGAAATCATGCCAAAACTCCATCCAGCAAGGGTAGGAAGAGAGCCTTGGAAAAAACATTTATCCAGTGTGAGCAAAGTGGCAACTTGTGCCCTAATCTTTCTGTCTTGGTGACAGTGACCAGTGAGCACAGAGACAATACACCTCTCACTCACACATCCCCTGGGATTCTGAGCTTTGGAGCTCAGTGAAGGCACAGATCTGGGCTGACAGTCACACAAAAGCTGTTGTGTAAATGCAGATTGGGATCAACGTTCAGGCTGTTGGATTGCTTCATCATGGAGAATTTGGGAATCGCATTTACATTAAAAAGATTCTATTTTGAAAGATTGATTTGTATCAATCAATCTGCTGGATGGAAGCAGTAGGCTGCAGGGACACCGTGCAGTTATGGACATTCCCAGGGAAGGGCTCATCCCACTGCACTCACCTGGAATGAAGGCAGTGGGCACCTGTGACAACCCAATCTTGGGCAAGGACTGCTCCTCCACAGATGTGCTCATCTGCAGTTTGCACTTAACTGGAATGTTCTGGCCTGCAGTGTGTAAAGGCCACGAGTAGGGCACAGCTTCTTCACCTCCAGTTATCCTACTGAAGAGGAACCTGGGCTGATTTGAAGGAATTCCACAAGCATCCTCTGAAACAGAAAGCACTGATGTTCCAAGAAGTCTTTAGAGGTTAGGTTAAGACTGGGAGAAGTAAAGAACATTCCAGTTAAGGGCAACCCCACAGCATTTCAAGCTCCACCTCCCCTTCTTTTGCTAAATCTTCTAATTTCCCACATTTAATAGGCTCTAAATGTTTAGACCACCATGAGGAGATGATGCTAGCAAAAACAGAGCTTCACCAAGATGAAAGCTACTATTTGCCTTCAGAAGTTTTAGCCTCAAACCTACAATGAACAGGGACTCATCCAGTTTTCTATAGACTACTAGAGGGGGAAAGGGCAGTTCTAAAATGCTGATTGTTATTTTCAATTACTCTGTAGTCTTTGCAATTGTTTTCACCAAGGGAAGTAGGTGTAATCTGACATACATGCTGAAATGTTATTGAACTGCTGCACATCACTTAGCAAGATGAAGGAAACGAGAAAAATTAGGTTCTGCTAAAGTCAAAGCATGGAAATGTCACAGTGCATATTTTTATTTCCTCAAAATGTCTTACTAAAAAAATCTGGACCAACTGCAACCATTAGGTTTTTATAGTCCAAAAGGTACTCTCTAGTCCCATGAAGGAAGCATAACTGAGATTGTCTTACCTGTCATAACCTTTATTTCTTCTTCAGCAACACTCATGTTTTCAAAATCTTCATCTTTAGTTGAATTCAAAATATTTAAATCTAGCAAATGAGGGTGGTCAGTGTGTTAGCAGGATGTCTTGAGTAATATTTGTATTATAGAATAACTTTTATTTTCTTATTTATTTTTGTAGAAGAAACAGATTTCTGCTATTACAGTATTAAAGTGCTATTTAAAATGTGCCACAAACACAACTCCCAGGTTTTAGCCAGATTCATTGTTTGTTTTCACCATTCATTAGTCCTTTGTTTAATGCCTGAAGAGGTTCACAATCCTTTTTTTTCACGGAAACAATTTTTTAGATGAGAATCTCCTAGAGCAAAATAATTCTGAACAGCCAATCCACTGAAAGAGCCCTTTGTGCTGCCCCAAGGAGGCATTTTCCCAAGTTTCTATTTAGTTTTCTGTTCTCTGTTAGATGAACAAAGGAGACTGTAGCTCTGAATCCTCCAAAGGTCTCTGTCTCATCAGGGAGGAAGACAACCAGCATCACAACAGAGGAGCTTGGAGCAGGTGCTGGTAGGGCAAATCCACAAGACTCAACTAAAAATGAGAAAGCAAAGGCTCACTAAAAAATTAACAGGTATTTTTTAATCCTTCTCTCTTTCAACAGTGGATGCACAATATTCTGTATATTCCAGCTTTCAGACAGGAAGGTAAAAAGTAACCATGACCAAGAGATAAGCAGGCTGAGGCTGAAGGACTGATCTATTCCTGGCAGCCTGTTCAGAAGTTTCCTCATCAGAACAAGGAGTCTCTGGCATCATTTCATAAGAGTCTATTGCAGCACCCACAAACTTCCTTACAAATGAAACACCCCAGCTATCTGATTTTCCCTAATCTAAGCACCAGCTTTAAGCAAGTGCTGAGAACAGTTTTCTGGGATAGGATTCCCTCTCATTCACTATAAGCCAAGTGGCAAAAATTTAAAAATTACATGAATGATGCTCTGGAGTGATGAACAGCTGGACTCTGACAAGAAGATGTCTTGGGTGCTTTGTGTGTGATCATTCCTATAGACCCAAATTACTGTGCTATGTATTTTCTTCACTGGAACCAGTTCAGAACTGCATTTCACACAGAATTTAAACATTCAAAAAATTGTTCACTGCACTGTGGCTTTGCCTCTGTAAGTTGAGAAGAATTAGCAATACCTGCAAGCATTTTTCAAGGTACTGAAACTAGTACTATAATATTAACTGAGACTCTACAAGCAAATTTACACTGGACAATAGGACCAGTGAAAGTCATAAAATAAACAGAACATCCCCAAAATTAAAAATCAAAAGTCAAAGCAATTTCCTCTTCCCACATCTTCATACACAGTCATGGCATCATAGGAGCAATCTTCACTCTCTTCTACTTCAAAAGACTGGTATGTAAGCTTAAAATTTAAAAATGAAAGAGTGAACCTTGTTGTGAAAGTCATATGGAAAAAATTCAAAGATCTACAGGGTCTTTATGATTGTGAGTGATTCCTGCAAGGTTTGGTTTCTGCGACATTCAGACCTCTCACAGGTGATACATAAATAATAAATTTTCTAGAAGAATCTGTCATGATGAAATTTAACCCATGAAATCCTATTTTGCCATAACCTAAAGGACAAATCCAAACCCTAAAGGACAAATCCAAACCTATCTATCTTTTTGAGATGGATAGTTATTCCTCTTTACTGCATTCAGCAGCATCATTCATGCTCATGTTGCTTGATATTGTTTGTCCTTAGCTGCATCATTTCTTGTTAACTCAGTGGTGCCCATTTCCATCATGTAGACCCAAAAAGGGTTCATGTTATACCTTAACTACATGGGCCTCTGGAGCACAGATAATCCACTGACAGCCTGCCAGGTTGCTGCAGTGCTCTGGGTAGTGCATACTCTCCAACACTCCTTCTTCAAGAAGGGACTCACAGCCAGCAGCTGGAAATGCAGGCAGACAAAAATGGAAAGGAAAGCACCAGCTGGAAGTGCTGCCAGAACAGGAACGTCAGGAGTTCTTTTAAGACTCAGCAGGTGGCACTTGGGCCCATCCTTATGGCTGGTGAACTGCTGTGCACAGAAGAACCAAACACAATTCTCCAGGACATGTTTTAGCCTCAGCTGCCTCCCTCAAGGCCCCCCAATGAAAGCATCATCCACACAGAAATACCACAGGGGTTGCCTCTGGTTTGTTTTCTCTTGACATTTTTTTTCCAGGTCCCCACCCAAGAGTGTAGGCAGGCACATTACTTGGTTTAAAATTACCAGGAAGAATATCTGGTGTAAGAGCTTTGTAGGTAATGGAAAAACCAGTTCCATAATCCTCATCATTAGAAACAAATTTCAGCCTTATGCTATTGGAGCCAGTCAAAAGAGGTAATGAAAGATCTTCTCCACAGAATTTCCCTGAAACATAACATTAGAGAATGATCACTGTTTAAAGCCTTCAGTTACTTGAGAAAACTTGCATGTACTATTTTTAATACTTAGCTATAAAATTTTAGGATTAAAGGGAAATTTCCTATTCATCCTTCTACTTTCCTTATTAACCCATTGTCCCAAATAGATTCACACTATTAAAAATTGAAAATCATTGACACCAGAAATGTGATACAGTTCCCTACCAGGCATTTTCCAACCTCTTCACCTCCCACACTCTTTTTCTTTTATTTCAGATCCTATGTCTCAATGTATCAATCAAGCAAGTGAAACAATTAACCACCACCTCATTGGGTGCCCTTGCTGTTAGAATAAGGAGTGCTCTGACAGGTTATAGATCTCAAAGGCCTTTTCCAACCTGAATGATTGTCTCAAAGAACAAGGCTACAAAAACTCACCCACAAGTCTGTCATCTTTTGAACAGACTGATAAAGAATCATAGTCACAGAACATTTCTGGCCAGAAAAAGGGGGAGAAACAAAGCCATATGTAATTCCCTTCTGGCACAAATAGAGTCCATACACACAATCTGGAATAAGAAATCAGTTCCCATTTATAAAAATGCAACTAAAACCTACACTTGTATGAGGAGTATTCTCTGGGGGAAGACTTTGTTTTCTCTGCTTACTGATGGTTTTGATAGAACTGTTCAGGCCTTCCAGGCAAATGTAATTCCCCTTCACTCTTGCAGAGTTTGCCATCCTGAGCACTACAAAACACTGTGAGTTAAATCATAATGGAAGGAATTAGGTTTGACACATATGCAATCAGCTGTTCCAACAAAAATCTCAAACATCTGGAGGATATTGTGAGACAGGGTTGCTGATCTGCACTTTGTTTCTCCAGGCAGACTGATGCTGTGTCTTCTCTTTTCTCTCTTTTATTTGGAATTCTGGTAAATCAGCTTTAAACCCCATCTTGTGGGAGCAAGAATGAAGCCCTGCCAATGGACTCTCATTTTTTTGTAAATGGCAGTGCTTATTTTTTACCTTAAAGAAACTCTTGGCTACATGAAGATTTCATTAGAAATAATTTTCAGTGAGGAAAAATGGATACCCCAGAGCATAACAAAAGTGTTCATGGCAGCCCATATGAAATAATGCCCTTGGTTATGTTACAGCAGGAGACTTTTGCAACAGTTCAAGTTGCTGCTAAAAATTACTTTAATAAAGGAAGCAGAAGCTGTCCTATTTGGTCAAGTGTCAGCAGAGACACAACACCACAAAAATCATCTCCTCTTGCCCTCCCTTCTCATTGCAAGGTAAGCTGGTGAGAGCAGCATTTATCAACAACTCTGTAAACACAAACAAATTTAAGGAGTCAAGTACTTATTAGATTATTGCACCTGCAGCATTCTGGGAAGACCAATAAAAACTGGCAAAAATGTTTTCAAAACAGTTTCTTCCTTTATAAATTCCAACTATTTTGGGGAGGGCTTTTTATGCTTTAACACAAATAAAAGATATTGGGGGAAAGTAATGTACTCATCTGTGGAGATTTTCACTTTCAGATCTAATGAAGGAGGGATAGGGAAGGGGGAGGAAAAAGAAGAATAAATTCCTGCAGTTTCATATTCACAATTTACTTTTGTCCATGTGAAATGGCAATTTTGTACAGCTGGCACTGAGGCAACTCCCAGTGCTTTTTGGGGACACAGTGCCTACAACAAACTAGGGCTTGGAATCAAAACAAAATTGCAAGTTCAGGGAATTCTGACATTGGAATAAACATTTCTAGGGTAGCCACTACCAGGATGAACCATGCTTTGACAGGCCACCACTCAGTACTTTTTCAGAAGCTAAACCCTTTTCACTTTTCTCTGACATTATGGGGGTTCCTTCTTTGAATCATCAATTGAAGATGGCTTCTAATAGGAAATTTTATTTTTCTGCTCACAATTTTTTTTCTTCTCATTGACTGAACCTCATAAATAACTGTCCCTCAGTTTATTCAGTTCTCTGTGTAAGTTTTAACACAGTCTCCAAATCCCTTTAATGAAATTATCCCAAACTAGAAGAAGATGTCAATTCATTTTCTTATAACTCTCAGTAAAGTTCACCCCTGCCATTTATATCTCCAGCTCCATGATTTTGGCAGTGGTGCCTGATCGTCACACACTGTTCCCCAGCACAGAGGGAATTCATGGCCTTTTGGGAAGAGTGAACAAAAGCACAAAAGCACTTCTGAGTGTGACTTGTCCCTATGTTGTTGTCAAATGTCTGAGCCAACATGTTTTAGTTGAGAAAAATGACAAGTGATTTCAAAGAAGTGCACATGGAATCTCTGATACTTTCAACTGGTAAATTTCCACTTAAAAAAAGAAAAATTCTAATAAACATGCTAATAAACATGCTAGCTGCATAAAAGAAAAATTCTAATAAACATGCTAGTTGCATAAAAGGATCATTCTTAAAAAAAAAGGTCCAAGTAGGAAGTAAAGTGCATTTACAATGCTCTCAATTTGGTTTTGACAGCTACCTGTCATTAACACTTCAAGGGACTGTGAAATGCAGTGCTTTGACAGGAAATCATGTAAGTGCTGTATCCTGAGACAAGATAAAATTAAATAAAATGTTCCCAGACAGAGGATTTGTCACAAGCGAGGGACGCATTACTGTGGGGACTTTATTACCAGCACAGCACCATGCTGAGGTCTGGGAATATTCCCAGGTATCCTCTGTTGTAATGTTTGTTCTTCTCACTCCCTCTCCAGCCATAGGCACATCCCATCCCCAGGAGATGACACCAGCAAGGCTCCAGGCCCCAGGCTTGCCTTGACACAAAAGGGGTCTCCCTGGAAAAAAGCCAGCAAAATCCCAGGAGCCAGAGCTTGTACAGCTGAGCAAGCCTTAAAGAGTTTGTTGGGGTCTCTTTTGTGCCTTACTGAAAACCTGCAACACAGGGGACAGTGAGTTTTAAAAGCACTGTAAAGACACACACATTTTTGGGGTGTTTAGTCAGGATTGTCAAGAAGGGGAGAGACAGATTAATTCCCTCATGGGTTCATCTCTGATGTGCTTGAGCATGTAAAAAAGGAGTGAGGAACAATCACTTAACCTTTATCCCACTTCCTTTCCTTCCTGTAATCCAATTCTTTCCAACATTAATTAATTTATCAAGTGTTCTGAAGTTAGAAAGCCCTAAGCATTATTGCACTGGGGTACATTGCAAAATTGCTCTCAGGAACCTGTCCTACAACCCATACAATAATTAAAAAGGAATCATGTCATTAAGTTCATTGCCCCATAGGGGACTTTTGAAAGAATTCCCACATCCAAACCTCCCAGTTTACAGGGAATTTGTTTACTTTGTTTACAATGCCAGCTGTGGTTCTGCTGGAACAGGGATCCTGCACAAGGGGGGAGTTTTCCTCTGAAGCTCCAGGGCTGCTGGAGATGGGCCTGGGCTCCCTCTGGGAATGCAGGGCAGCAGAAAGCTGCTCCTCTGGGAATGCAGTGGGCAAAGGCTGCTGTGCTGTTCCCAAACCTCAGATTGTATCCAGGTAGGAATGCTTGGCTCCTCCCCTGGGCAGAGCATCTCCCCATGGGATGATGGAATTTGATCAGCCATGCAGGGACACTCAGTGACCATGGACAGAAGAGATCTCCTGGAGGGAGGGTTGGCTGTGGGAGAGATAAAGAAAAAACTGGCCCATGAACAGAACAGAACTGCCCCACCTCTGACAGATGGGGACAGAATACACACCCCCATTTCCAACCTAAGACACCAAATTTAATAGAGCATGGTTCTTCTACACACCATCACTGAAGTCTTTCCTGTAAAATACTGAAACACTCTCTGAAACTTATTTTTTTGAAGCAAAATGAACTTACCATGGCATGATTTGCTAGCAACTTACCCAGGCAGATCTACACATAGAAATAGAGCTCACATGGAGAGAATATCAGTTGCTATTTGTCCCAACAATTTATACAGCTTTTGAGGAGACAAAACTTTATTTCCTGCACACTTTATATTTAGCCAATATTACAGACCTGAGAAACACACCACAAGTTTATAATGTTGTTGGCAGCATGCTCAGTGTTTTATTTTTTGGCCAAGGGCTCCCCAGTAACTATCACCCCCCAATCCACCATCAGTGACCACCCCAACAATCATTTATGTGCTTATTCAATTCTAGTTTTTCATTCTTTCTCCTGCCAGTCAAAGGATAACAAACCCCAGCTTTTATTCTGAATATGCAGTTTTATAAGAATTGAATATAAACCCTGTCCCAGAAACTTTGAATTGCAGTTGTTTTGGGTTTTTTTTCTGGTATAGATGCAGAATTTATTATGAGTGCAGTTTTCCTACTAGTCCTGAAGAAATCTCCATTTCTGCCACTTCTGAAACTCATATCAGCAACATGATTCCAGCACTTTTTAAAGTGCTGGAAAACTTTTTAAAGCTGCTTTCCTTCTGGGATTCATTTGTATTTTACAGGGACAAAACAAACCCTCCAGACCCCCAAAACAGTTCCATGTACAGCAGAGCTCTGCACTCGTCCAGCACAACAGGAGGGCATAAAAACAAGAATAAACAATCCCTGTGGTTATGAGTGATGCTCATGGGCCACTGATGTGGAATAGAAGATGGAGAAACAATGGGCAGATGGAGAAACAATCCAAAACACATTCCAATTTCTCATAGAGAGGCATCACTTTCTGTGCAGCACCAAAGGGGTCAGAGAGAAAAATCAGAGGGGCACATTCTGTCCAGGCTGCACTTACCTGGGATGGCAGAACAGAAGGGGAGGCTTTCTTACCTGTTATTCTGTGTTCTCCTCTTCTGCTACCTATTCATAGTTCTGCTGAAGCTGTTGCCTTTACCCTCTGTGCAGACAGAGGCACCTCCCACTGGGGAGCTGCTCTTACCCCTAAAGCTGGCAGCTTTGGCCGACAGCTCTGGCAGCACCACTCCTGACCAGCACCACCCTGGCCACTGTTATAGTTGAGACAGAGACAATACAAAGCAACACACTCCATTTTCAGAAGGCTTCAAACCTGTTTTTATTATGACATGCATGCTTTTTATACTTTCTTACAAAACTCCTTAGTTTACACTTCAGTCATGAGAGAAAAACAAAGCGCTCATTGGAGTAGGCAGTTGCAGGTTTCTCTTATTTATCCTTCTTTCTTTCTTGGTTTCTATATCAATGACCTTGGTAGGAAATTCTTTCAGGGGTTAACATGGATCCTCTTATCAAACTTCTCTCTGGCTCACAGCAGTCACTGTAAAACCTCTTCCACAATTCCCTTTTTTTTGTATTTTAGCCACAAACACAACTGCTAAGTACTTTGCAGGGCCCTTGCAAAAATCCAAGGAGACAGGGGAGACACAAAACAATTATAACAACCAGCAGCAAAATTAACAACCCAGCTTCCAACAGACCTCAGGCAAAGGTCAGACCCACCACACCACCACTGATCTCCAGCCACACCTTTGCACTGAATCCCAATGCAGAGTTGGCTCTGTGTCCCAAAGCTTTGTAGTGAGAAAGACAAAGCTATGAAATCACTAACGGTCCCAAACTGTTATAGCAGGCAGAGCCTGTTCCTGCTGGCCCCCAAATAATGGCATTAATCAATGTTAGTCAGCCTGGGCTGTCCCTTCTTTTGCTGTGCATTGTGAGAATGAAATGCTTGTAAACCAAAGTGCTGTAGAAATGTGCACAGCTGCTCCTTGCTGTGAGGCCATTAAAAAACAATCATGCACACACCCAATAAGTTTAAGACCAAGAGAAAGTGAAGAATATTTAGAAGGTTCATCATCAAAGCCCTCCAATTGCTTTTTCTGCTGGCTTTGAGGGGTTTTTAGAGGAGTCCAGGGCTGGTGGGAGGGAACACAGACTGCACTGGGTCAGTGGAACACTGAGATGGCCCAACTGCAGGATAGAGGAAGTTTAATTCTTGCTAGAAAAGTCTCTTCATGTTGCTGCTCCTGTCTGAGGAGGAAATCCAGATCCAGAAAATGTATTCACCCAGTGACAATGTAAAGTTTAAGAGACAAGGGAACAAAGAGTGAAGGGTACAATGAGCAGCAAATGCTGGTTAGTAATTGACCTCTTGTGACGGTGTTCACAGGGGTTCTTGGATGAGGGAAGAGAGACGAGGATCTGACTCCATGTTTCAGAAGGCTTGATTTATTATTTTATTATATATATTACATTAAAACTATACTAAAAGAATAGAAGAAAGGATTTCATCAGAAGGCTAGCTAAGAATAGAATAGCAAAGAATGATAACAAAGGTTTGTGGCTCTCTCCGAGCCAGCTGGGCTGTGATTGGCCATTAATTCCAAACATCCAACATGGGCCAATCACAGATGCACCTGTTGCATTCCACAGCAGCAGATAATCATTGTTTACATTTTGTTCCTGAGGCCTCTCAGCTTCTCAGGAGGAAAAATCCTAAGGAAAGGATTTTCCATAAAAGATGTCTGCAACAACCTCTTAGAAGATCAGTAGAAAAAACTGATCTTCAAGATCAAATGGGATTGGTCTTTTGGCTTTTTTTTTTTTTTTTTTTTTGTGCTTTGGTTTTTTAAATACAATGAGCTGTGCTTTCGAGGGTCACTGGTCACATCCTAACAGTTTGCAAGGTCACTGCAGGAAAACTGGAAAATCTCTAAGCTCAATAAAATTCATGGTATCATATTCTAAACAAAATATACTCTCTTGAAATATGAAACTTCATAAATCTTATAATTCATGTACTACTCTTCTGAATCCAATAATTCTTAACTGAAAGAAGATTAGTTTTAACTCGGACTTAACGTATTTATGTTTGGATAGTTGGGCAGGAATTTTGATTTTCCAACAAACTTATTTTTCATCAGTTTTAACCTATTGTAATTCCAATGACTCCAAGCTTGCTGTAACAACAAGGAAAAAATCAAATCTAATTCTCAAGGTAAGCCTATTATTGCCTACCTTTTCCCCAAAAGTTTATGAAAGATCCTGAATGGCACCAGCAAAACACTCACCTCAGTTTTATTATGCTTTAAAAGCCACCATCCACCCTCCCATTGAGAGAGGGGAGCTTGGCATTCACCTTTTTTTAGTCAGAGCCTTTATGTTACTTCAAAGGCCAATAAATTGAAAAGCTGAGGGAATTAAGGATTCTCAGATCTTAAAATCACAACATTAAGTACCTATGCAATTCCCAACCATGTTTTTCCCCTCTCCCTCTGTACAAATAAAGTCACATCTCAAAGCCAAACCATGCTACACCTTCACTTGGGATTCATGGGTTTGGGATTCATGTACTTTTTTAGACCATCAGAGATCACTGATAAATATACCTGACTTACAAAAGACAAACTACAAGATTTCAGCTCCATATTCCCACATGAATCCTAGTTAATCTGGTCTTCTGGTTTAGGATTATATCTAAATTTGGGTAAAAATTGCAAAAAAACACCTACAAACTAAAACTTTACAATGCTCACTGTGCTATCAATTAGTTTTCCAGAAAAAAATCATATCCACGATTTTTCAGTCATCCAACCAAGCCTTTTTTGGGGAGCAGATTGTTTGTCTGAAAATTTAGAAAATAAGTATTTATAAAAAGGTCAGAGACAAAAGTTAAAAGCCAGTATAATTTTGAACCTATGTAATTCCATCTATTAATAAAAACAGTGCTGACAGGTGCCTGTTTCTCTACCAAACTGACAGCCAAACACCAGAAGGCAAATCCTTCCCAAGTGATCAAAAATAACTGATGAGGGTTCTGGCAGTGCTTGCTGATCCCTGATGGCTTTAAACCACCCCAAAATTAGGCCGCTACCAAGAGGGCGGCTGTGCCCCACCTCCCATGGAAGTGCTGCTGCCATTCCCCTCGTGCCAGTCTCAGCTCTGGCCAGGCTCTGTGGAGACCTGAGCTTGTTTTATGGAGCTGGGTTTGCTCTTATAGCTGGATTGGTTTCCTGACCAAAGCTTTTTATCAAAAATTGAATGCCAGTGTCAATGCAAAGGAATGAATACATGCTCTAGACATAACCCAGCCCGTTCCTTCCATATGTAGCCCCCACTTACAATTTAAAGAGTCAAAATCCATCATGAAATTCAGCTGGGCTGTTCTAGACACAGCCCTGTCCTCAGAGCAGATCCAGAATTTTCAGTTCTGTTCCAAGCTTTGTGGCAAGCTCATGCTCCAAGCTCCTGCCTAGTTCTGGTGAATAAAGGTGCCTCAGCCTTCAAGTATCCTGAAATGTTGAGGTACCACCTATCACACTCCAGGTACGAAGAAATCCCTTTTCTTCAGGGGTGAAGATCCCCAAAGAGCAGAGTAGCTTTGTAGTAGCTTTGTTAGCTTTCAGCAGCACAGCAGGAGTGAAAAGTCATACAGTAACTCTGGAGTTTAAAGAGGAAAAGTTGCTCCCAGCCCTGCACAGCTTAGGTCTGCTCCACACCCTCCCAAGTATTAGTGAGCCTCACAGTTCAGGTTCCCCTGGATGCAGAGGACTTAGTGAGACTTTGAACACTTCCTCCCTCACTGTTCCCATTGCAGCCCACCCCAAAACTGAAAGGGATGAGGGTTCTTGCCTCAGAGATACCCTGAGTTGTGTTTTATTGCCTCCAATCAACTCCAGCAAGGATTCGGAGGGAGCAGTAAAACTGAAGAGTTGGATCTTGATAATGTTTTCACTTCAGCTCTCTGCACCCTCCTAAATTCTCCAGCTGGCCCATCAGGGCACAGAACAAAGTGCACAATGGCAAGAATGCACAAAGGAGCGCTTGGGGCAAGAAGAACCCACAGAAACCCCCCAAGAAGCTGTTTCCCAGAACATCTGTTCTTTAATTCAGGATTTTGGATATACATCAAGATCTATTTGAGCCTCCTGTGCAATAAAAAATGAGCACAATTTTAACACAAAAGGCATTTTTTCAGCCTGCAATGCTTAATAATTGATGTACCAGCCAAAAGTCACTGGTGACCAGGAATTAAAAGAAACAGCAGCTGCTGGCCTTTTCGCACTTTTCACTGCAGCTCCGTTTTTCCATTTTCCAGTAGATGAGAATTATAGATACAGGTTCAGTTACTTACATCTGTGATGAGCAATTTTCCTTTTTGTAGGTAAGTCTCCTCCCAGACAGAAATTTTACCTTTCAAAGCAAACAAGACCAAAACCAAACAAGGCCAAGAAATGCAGAAATACTTCAGGCTATGGAGAGCACAATGCATTGATATCAGCCAAAGCTTCCCTTGGGTGGAGTCCAGCCTTAAACTGATTAATTAGGAAAGGACAAATGAAGGAAGAGAGAGGGGACAAAATTGTGCTTAGCTTAAATATTTGCCCTGAATATCTCAAAATGCTTTGTAAGGATAGATCAATACTAAAGCTTTTCAGCTAATATTTGGCATATGGATTAAACAAATTAGCAGCAGTCAGAAGCAAGTTGGTCACTTAACTCCCAGCTTAGTTCCCTTGGGAATGTTCTGTGAAATGCAAAGTCTTAATAGCACAGTGGCAGCTGCTCAAGGTAAATAGAAATAAAAAATAAAAAATCCAGTACATCACCTGATTTTCGGAGAGCACAGTGGATACATTTCAATGCTTTTAGCATGGTAAAGATTTACAGTATTACAGTGCTTACAGAATGTGCTCAAAATACAGAAATATGCCATCTCAGGCAGGCGGCAGTGAGATGAATCCTTACAAATTTCTTCAGAAACATACTAAAAATAAAAATAAAATAAAATAAAAATGCTGTCACTCATGTCTGCACTTCACATCACATCAAGACTAGGAGGTGAAAGAAGAGAACTGCAGGTGGCTCCAGGTGTCCCTGCCCAGCCTGGTTCACATCTCCCTGCCTTGCTGGGAGATGGAGCTTGAGCCCAAAGAGTAGGAAGAGATGAATGACCTCTCAAACTGGCTTTAAAGTCCAGGAGAAGGAAGTCCAGGAGTAATCCATGTATTTGCTCCTGATCAGCCAAGTGAGAGCAGCTTCCCCTGTTACAGGAGTCTTGCCCAGGGTCTGTTTGCTCTCTTTCAGGTCTCCATGGCCAAGTCACTCATTTTCAATGACACAATCAAATGCAATCAAGAGCAGGCTCACAGCCTTCAGCTGCTGGGAGATCAAGCCAGAAAGGAGGAAAGAACAAAGTCAAGAAGTATCATGCTCATAAAGTTATTTATGTTGTGCCAAACCTGTAGAAAGGTGGATTTAAAACTCTTCAAATTTGGGGTATTTTCAGGCTGAAATCTAGGGAGTGGGTTGGGATTGTAAAAGACTTCCAGATACACAGTTCCCACTTTTAAACATGGAAATGGAGACATAAAGAACAAGAGAGACAGAGGGGGGAATGGCAAAAAAGTTAAAATCAGAAGTTTGTCTTCTGCTTCTGATGTTCCCAGAGCAATGTGAGAGTGTGGGAAGCACAAGGAGCAAATCATTCCAGAGAGATGGGGAAAGCCAGGCCAAACAGGATAAATGAACAAGGATGGGATAATTCCTTATTTCCAATTAAAATACAGGCAACAGCAGGATCCCCTGCACTGACATTTATCCTGCTCGTGGGATATACCCACAGTAACCAGCACTGAGAAAGGCAGGAGCCCTGTTCTGTCCCAGCTCTGCCATCAGATGGCAGAACAGCACCAGCTCTGCCACCGAGGTGGGTGGATTAACTTCCCATGGTCTGGTTCAATAACAGTCAGCTGTAAAAATCAACATAAAATTTATGGTTTTCGATAAAAATGTATGGTTTCCCCTTGGCACTGCAAGGCAAAACTCATTCAAACACAGCGAGATGTTTAAAGCCATGTCAAAAGGTTTGGTTCACACTCCTTTCAAGGCTCTGTAGAAATTCATTTCAGTGTGGTTTTCGTGGTTGCAGAGAAAGCGTAAGGAAAACTGAGGCATCTGCAAAGTTCCAATGTGCATCATGAGGAGCCACATGATGCACATCAGTGACACAGCCAGCACAGATCTGGCTGCAGGGGTTTTGGTTTTGTCTGGTTTTGCCCGTTTTGTGGTCATTCTCCATGAGGTGAGGGTACAAGGGGCAGGAATTTGCAAACCCTTTCTGCCCCACAGCAAATCCCTGAGCAGGATTCACCCTTGTAGACGCACTGACACAAAGTCATCTGGGTTTAAGCTGTGGACAGCTTAGAATTCTCCAGCTGGATCCATATTCCTATTTTTTCACTTTCATCACCAGACTCCTGCTCACAAGCAGCTTCTACCACTGCAATAGCTGCTGCCACAGGAGACTTGTGTCTCAGGTATTACCAGCAATGAAAGTCTGTTTTTTTTTCCTTTAAGGAACAGACTTTGTGCTACAGTAAATGCCACAGCAGGACAAGCAAGGGGAAGTAGAAAACTTTGGTCTTGAAACCAAGGGGATTCCCTGTCCCTGCAGCCATTGGTGTAGCTGTAAATAATGAGGAGGAAATGAGAACTCTGCCTTAAAAATATTCAGTACTTTGAATGTGCAAGCATGACTGAAAAAAGAATTGGGAAGGGAAGAGGCAAAAAGAGCAACAGCAAAAATGCTAAATAGCAGAGATACAAAAAAACCTGAAACACCCTTGGATTGTTTGTAAGAAATGTGATCATGCAAGCTGTGAAGCAGAGTCATGGATGTACAGCCAGCCCAGCACACGCCTGCTTTGGAAGGGATAAATTTCGGCTGTCTCAGCAATATTTGGCAAAGCTGAGAGAGCTTAAGGGTGCAGGTTCCTCCTGTCAGGCCTGCAGTGACAGGGCAGAGCCAGCCCCCAGCAGCACATTGCAACAAAACCATCACAGAAGAGTCTTAAAAGCTTAAAGAAGATGGAGTTAAAGGAGTTCCAGGGCCAGGGTGAAACTGCAGTGGGTGGAAAAGTGAACTGTGCCACTGCTTGAGTCTCTTGAGCAATTCAGCCAAGAGCTGGAGGCCTCTGAGGAACATCATAGAACACCACAGAAACCACACCATGCTCAGAGACAGAAAGGCTTTTGCCTTTGATCAGCAGATGTGAGGCATTCACACCATCAGCAGCAGCTGAAACCATCAGATTCTTTGCAATGGAATCCTCCTAAGGCAGGCAGGTGAGGTCTAATGCCAGCCCTCTTTCTTGAGGACACTCATTTCTGCCAGAGTGGCACAAGGAGATTGGCCACCACATTTATTCCTGGCCCAAAGACACCAAAATGAATTCAACCAAGGCATACACGGTGTTCAGGTAAACTGGACAATCTTTGCTCTCAATTTGGTGTAAACAGGAGACAGAATTACACCACTACAAATTCTGTGCAAGCTCAAGACTTTGTGGCCATGGGGGTGGTGAACAGCCCTGTGCTGATCATGCAAGAGCTTTGGCCAGTTCTGAAAAAATCAAAAAGCGAAAAAAACAGCCACACAACAAAGTAGACAGCAAATACTAACTCCCTGCAGAAAAAAAACAGCTGAAACACACTGAACAGCAGCGTTTCTTTCACAACTTTGTGCACAATGCAACCCTTTTTATGTAGGAAAGTGCATGTCAAGCCCTCAGAACTGCAGCTCACAAATACTGCAGAATGCTGTCATTTTGTGCCACTCTGTGCTGGTTTATATTGAATTAGCACACACCACTTTCTGCCCTGTTCCTTGCCCTAATGTAATATGTATGGGGTTCCATCACTAATTCATGGTTTAGGAACTCTCTACTTTCTCTGGAGCAAGGGTCAGGGGTAAACTGCAGTTTTTGGTATCTTTTCATGCAAAAAAACCCCAACCAACTAAACCAAAACAAAAAGCTCAGCACAGAAATCTTGAGTTGGTACATTTGTGTCGGGGCAGGTGGATGAGTGGAAATGGGGTAGGACAGAAAAACAACACAGCAAACTTCAGTGAGGCACATCCTTACCTCCAGAGTAATCTACCAAAAAAAAGGAAAAAAAAAAGAAAAAAATACACAAACAAAATTCAAAATTTCACACTCCAGTATTTCTACCTGCAATGTTAGAGATTCTCTGTGGGCTTAGCAGAGTCTTTGGCAACAGGAAAGCCAAGCAAAACATTCCTGCAGCTTCAGAGCCTCTCTGAGCCTGCAGGAAGGATGCTGGGCTAAGGACTGTGAGGAGTTAATAATTAATCTCCAATATTGCCATTGTTACAGGGAGGAGAGAGGCAGGCAGGAAAGGAGTGATTACTCCCTAGGTGTGCTCAGTATGAGTCACTTTTCAAACAGCAGAGTCAGTCACAGGCTGCAGGGCCCCAGAGCCTCGCCCACTGGCCAGGATTCACCACTGAGCACAGGAAGATTCTGGTTACAGCCTGATTTTCCAGGCTTTCACAGCCTTTGTCACTTGTGTGCTGTGTCCAGGCAAGGTTCTCCTGCCCAGATTGAGTTAAACATAAAACTGACACACACAGAGCAACTGTCTGGGCTAAATGGAAGTGGAAAAACCTCGACTACAGAATTTGGGTGCAGTTTAGCTTAAAACTTCTCAAACTGGAAATTTTATTTTTTTTTGTTATACTAATTGATTCCTCGCTCTGAAATCCCCGGTACAAGATTCTATTATTAAAGTGATACAATTCAATAAACAAAACTAGGATTTTGCATCACTTAGTGGTGCATGAGTGGCCACTGCAAAGGTTAGAATAGCAGAAAGGCTGAAACAAAAACAAGAAAAACAAACAAAAAAAATCAATTCCGAACCCCTGAGATGCCACTCTTCTGTTGCATATTTTACAGATATTTTTGACCATCTGGACACTCAAAAACTTCAGTATGTACAACTCCAGCTGAGGAGCTACAGAGGAGTTATAGAGGAGTTATGAGAAGTCCAGCTGAGGCTTAATGATCTTGACTTCTTGGCCAGGGAAATGAGACCAGAGGAAGCTCCATTTTGCCAAATTTGATTGCTGTTGGCACCCAAACATCCCACCAAGCTTGGCAGACTTCACTCATGCATAGTTCTCTCCTATAGAGAGCTTATGAGCAAAAAGTGCTGCTTTTAGAATTAAAGCCTAAATTAAATCATCTGCTGCTGTGTAGCTTTAATTGGCCAACCTCAAATGGCATCTGAGCTGGGTGGTTTGCCTGTTTAGACACTTTTTTTTCCTTTCAGGGAACTTCTCTTTAATCAGAACATTCCTCATACCCTACAAAATGTGGAATGTAGTAGTTCACAAGAATGAAAGAATGGTTTGGACTGAGAGGGAGCTCAGGGATGATCCCACCCCAACCTCCCACTGCACTAATTTGCTCAATAGCCCATCCAGCCTGGCCTTGAGTCAGTGAGAGGAGTTGGTTTTGCCATTCAAATTCCCCTTGGCACAACATCTGTTCCCACAGGAGATCCCCTTTACTCCTTCCCTCACACTCCTGGGTTTGGAGCCCTGGCAGCAGATCAGGCCTGGCCTGTTTGCCAAATTCCACCCAGCCAGGTGCAGAGTTCACCATGGAAGCCCTGAGAGACCCCAGAGGAGATGGGACTCTGCGAGAGGCTGCAGGAATGTGAGCACGTTGGAGCTGCCTCCAGGAATTCCCTCTCATCCCAGCAGAGGCACAGGAGGGACAAACAGGTGTGGGACAGGGATCAGAGCTCTGGCAGGGCACCCAGCCTCCATGGGAGAGACCCAGGAGAACCACACCAGGGGGAACAGCAGCCCTTGCTCGTGTCTGAGGGCACTATTCAGTTTCCAGGAGCAGCCACCACCAGCAGAGCTCCGTGCCCATCACTGCTTGCCCAAAGGTCTGCCCACTGTACAGCCCCACTGTGGGGACACCTACTCTTTTGGCTCATCCTCCCTGTGCTAATGAGTTGTCACTCCAAAAAAAAACACACCACAGCAACAGCATCTGCAATATTCCTCTGAACAGGGCACCAGCACATTCCCTCGACCACTGCTTAGCTCTGCATTCCAGCTGGCTTTAAAAATTAACTCTAGAGCACAGCTCCTACAGAGCTGTGGGAAAAGGGAAAATAAAAGGCTTTTTTTATCCCTTTAAATGTGTGCAGTTACAAGGTCCCAGGCTGTTTTCATTAACTGGCAGGAGGAGAGTGCCTGTCATGCAATGCAGCTGAACCTACTCCTGTACTTTCACCTCTCCATTTCTTGCTAAGCACGTGCAAAAAGCACTTTCAAGCTCTGACGCTGCCTCTCAGCAAGATCATTTTCCAATTTTCCAAGCTTTCAACCCCAACAGGAAAGAAACTACAGCCCACACCTCTTACTGCAGCCACAAAAATAGCTCTTATGGCATAATTTTTAATTTTTCACACTCTTTGCTAATCCTTTCTATTCACAACTCAATTGCCGTGGAACAGAACTTATTGACAACTCATGCTCTCTGTTAGAAACTAAACCAGCCCAGGCCTGTAAGGCTCCAAAGTGCATTCAGTCCACCTGTAAGGGTGAAATGGAGATGAAAAACTTTCCAGCTCCTTGGAGCAGTGCAAATCCTCTTGTCCACCTTGCACTACAAGATTTAAGCTTTTGCTAACAAGATGGACATTGGAAACACTCATACATTTGTGTATCTGTGTGTATCAATATATATATATATATGGTGTGTGTGTGTACACATATATGCTTGTAGAACTTACACCCAAAAAAGAGAAAATCATGTAATTTAGAGAGGATGATTTTTATTTGGAAGTTGGCACTGGCATTTTAATCTGCTATTTAATACTGAGTTAGAAAATATTTAACTTTAATACAGGCTAAATATCACAATGTAATGTAGTCTGCAAAGTGTTAAACTTCAATGAATGTGAAAAGTATTGCCTGTATAAATTGTTTACTCAGGTTCTTTTAAAGCACAACACTGGTAGCAGGCAGCACTTACAGTCCCCTGAGGCAAGACTCTGCGTAAGAAGTTAATTACCAGGTGAGACTGACCTAGGCTCTGCTTCTCAGTTCCCAACAAACAACTTCTTCAGTCGTTTTTCTCCAAAGAAAAAGAAGTGAAAGCACAGCAGTGTCAGAAAATCTGCTCTGATAATGTTACAGTCTGAGTGCATACCAAGGGTAATTGCATGTCTTCAGAATATTGAATATTGCTTTTCTAGTAAGCTTAATAACACAGCTCAAAATGTCAGTGCAGTGAAATCCAAGTAGAGCCTACCAACCCACATCACGTGTATTCAAATTATTTTAGCCCAAAGACAACCCAGACAGTGGCCAGGAGTCTGTTGTTCAAAACCTGCAATACAATAAAATTTCACTCACAGCCTTTGTACCTTTTATCTTCCCTCAGATAGTTCAATTTGGCAGAAGAGAATTCAGCAGCCTGAGACATCACCCTGCAGCAGTTTTACATTTAACTAAAACCAATTCCTGCAGGAGCAAAAAATCAGTGTTTACAATAGTTCATTAAAGCATTTACTTCCCAAACACAATCTCAAAGGCAGTTACAATTTCCACCCTAAAGAAAAGAACAGCAGTAGGAAGATTTTAAGAGCAGTGATTTACCATCTACCTTCCTTTTTAACTTTCATTTTCCACTCTTCTTTCAGCCAGATGCAAATACTCCCAACAAGCTCTGCAAGTATCATTTAAAGGAGTTGTATAAAATCAGACACTTTTTTATCACTGTCCCATTCCTTTAAGCACAAGTGCTTCTTGCTATCATAAGGTAGTTGGGCAGAAGGCTTTAGACAAGTCTCAAACAGCAATTCCTGCAAAAAGGCTGAAATTTTTCCTCCCATCTTCTGCCTGCATTCTGTGTCCATCTCCATCTCTGCCTGACTTCCTAAGGGATCCTGTGAAATGGTTGCTGCTGCTGAAGGGAACCAGCAACAGTTTCTGAGAAGATGCAGCAGCCACCAGCTCTCAAAAGCCCAGAATGGAACAGGAGATGCCCTGGGCAGCAGGGCTGGCAGTAGAACCCTCAGTTTCAGGTGGTGGCAGCCCTTTCTTTCAGCATCACTTGAGGCACAGCTGAACTCCTCCTCATTCTGCTCTAAAGCCCCAGGCAGTTACTGTGCAACACCTGTGTCTTTTGGCAGCACCACCTGCTAACAATTACCTGTTCTAAACTCTCCCACCTGGGTTTCTAAAAATAACAAAGTGATCTCAACACAGGAGCCAGTCCATGTGGCATAGGTGGGGAGAGGAATTAAGAGAAATGTGACCTGTACAAAGATTTCATGCTTTAATCATCCCTCAGGATGCAAATCATCATCTTCACTTGTCATGCTTCAATAGCTTTATGACAGCAAATGCAAAAAACATCTCAGTGTAGTGGGCAACAACCTCTCAGGATTATGAAGGGTGTTACTGGAAATGTGCAGGTGATACTGGCTTTCCACTTGGGGTGTTTTTCTGGCTCTGAAGTGCCTGAGGAGATGCCTCTTTCAGGCAAGTTATCTTACTATGCCACCACACTTCCAGCTTAACCCCAAAAGAAGCCTGCCAGAAAAAGGTTCATTGCTAAACCTGCATGCCAAGCACCTGGAAAGCTCCCACAAGTGAGGGGAGCATTTTTTCCAAGTTGTTCATTCAGCTTCCATGACAGCAACACTGATCACTGCTGGCTCCCAGGATAATAACCTTTAAACAAGACAGAAAGCAAAACTCCCACCTTTCTACCAGAATGGCTAGTGGCAAGACTGCATGAGTTTAAAACAAAGAAAAAAAGAAGTGCCAAGAAGAACTAGCAGATGTTTTTGCACTTAGTTTAAAAAGTTAATTTCTAATAAAAGCAAACACCTATTTGATAGGTGTTAGGACAAACTTTAAAGAGAAAATCACCAATTGCATCCATATTCTGTGTCTCTGAGTTTTCAGAGCATTTTTCTTTTTACTAAGCCATATTTTTAATATTTCAACTCATTAATTCAGACAAAACCAGTATTTTCTAACAACAGATAAACTCCTATCAGTACTTTCCCTGCAGCCATGGCAGAGACTGATAAAACAGGGAGACCACTTAACACTTGCAAACATGGAACTGTTCTCTGTTTCTCTAACCAGAGGACTGCTACAAAAAAGCCTTCACAGAATAGAAGTCCCTACAGTATCTTCAGCCACCTGATGCCCCATGGAATTTCAAGTCACATTTCCTGCTGTTTGAACTCCTAGAGAGGTGCTGAGCACCCACTGGCTCTGAAATGCAGGAACCAGCAAAGCAGCAGCTGCTCTATCCAAAGGTGACTTACTGGGCTAAGTGCAGCACATTCCTATTAAAAATGGATAGACTTGGTTTTCAATTAGAGTCACCAGAGTGGGAGTTACCTTGTATGCTTTTCTTTCCAAATCAAATATTTATCAGAGGAAAACCACGGGTATCACCGACAAGGAGAGATTAGCTGTGACTTAAAACCACATACCTGGATTGAAAAGTGGTGAGACACGCTCTGCTTGCTAAGTAACCTTAAAAGTGCATGTGTGTTAGGCCAGGCAAATTAGAAGACTTTCATTTGTTTCCAAGAAGTAGAATTTTAAAATATTAAAACTCCAAAGTGGCATTTTCCCTACAGTGCCTGGGATTAATGAAGTTTTTACAGCCAAGAGCATCCAATCTTTTTGTCTCAAGTCAGCTGAGTGAGTAGCAAGAGCAGAGGCACCAATGGCAGCACCTGGGGTGGGGAAGGAAAACAAAGGAGCCAAGAGTTTTGAAGAGTTGGTTCACTCCATAAAATACTTCAGTACCAGGACTTACTGAAGCATATTTAAATCCAGAGCTCAGGTCTTCCTTTTTAAAAAGCTTCTTCAGCAAGAGGACATGGAACCCAAGACCTGAACACAGAAGTTGCCAACTGGATTGTCAGTGTTGCAAAGTGACACAGAGAAAAAAGGTGATTACTGTGAGTCCTACATTAAATCTGGCCTGAAGTTCCCTTGAATGCTTCGCTTAGTTACTAAGCACAAGATTCTGAACCTATGTGCTGTGTGCCTCATGCAACAAATTGCAGGTTTCTGATCTAAAAACTAGGAGAACCTTTATAAAACAGGAAAGGTAAGATAGATTTCAAAGATGGAGGCAAAAAAACCCAAGCAGTGTCTCTCAAAGTAAAGGTGATTTCACACAGGAGAGTACATGAGAACAAATATTAGCCTTATTCAGCCTCCTGCTCCCTTAATTTAACCATTTCCTTTTGTTTCCACCGGTGTCTCCCACCCCACAATGTGACTGCTTTTGCAAAGTCTCTGCTTATTTTAAGCATTTGCCTTATGATTCTGAATCATACTAAGAAAGCTGTATACTAGAGGAAGTCAAGTCTCCTGGCTTTAGATTCTTGAATTCCACCCAAGTAGGTGCCTAAAACAGCAAGCACAACTATTTGTGTCCTGGACATCCAGTTCTGGAATAATTTCATCAGGAATGAAGGAAAGGATGAGCAGCTGAGTTTCATAAAGATAAAAATAATTCAATTCTATTATGCCATCTTGAATGTGGATTAAGGCTGACATACAAAAGGTAATAGTGTCTAAGTACTGAATAATTTTCACAGAGGTAGCAAATCAGATGTTTGCTGATAAACACAGGAATAGCACAGCTCCTTTCTGCTGCTGGTGGACTGGACTGCTGATTCTACACAAAGGACACAATAGGAACTCCTACCATAAGGGGCAAGGGCAATTCAAGATTTAATGCTCATTCTACACCCCAGAACATTGTAACTAAGTGATGGTTTTCATTTCTTAACTTCTAAGGATCTATAGCAAGTTTCCTTATTTTCCATATGCTCATTAAGAAGTAAAAGAGGCCTTTCTTCTCCATGTCATACCACGAATTTTCTAAAAGTGAGAGTGGCTACAGAATGACAATCCTCAAAGCTCTAACAGTTCAATTAGAGTGATATTAAAGGCTTATGGTAACAATCCCAAGACTTGAGGTTAATGCCTGTAACTGAATCAATAAGTAAAAAGTCCCGTTCACCCTACCTAGGGCCCATGGCTCCGAGCATTCCAGTGCATTAATGTTGGAACTTGCGCTTTCACCAATTAGTCATGGTTCCTCCTGCTTCCCATAGAAAGAATAAAAGCTGCTCAGAGCTGTCATTGTTCCATATTCCAGAAGAGACAGTTGCATAATTACTAATTACCTATCAGTGAGTAACAATAGCTGTGGAGCAGGGAAAGCCAAAGCTCCTGCACTGAAGAGAAGCACTGGGATAACACGAAGGAGAAAAGCATTTATAAATATCTTGGAAGCAAAGCAGGGTTAAATTTAGTTTGAGATGGCAGAGCAGCAGCTCAGTTACACAACCTTTAACTGGAAGTGCTCTGCAGGCAGAAAGGAGGCCAGAGCTGCCTGAGGGGCTGAGCAATGCTCCACAAGAGAGGAAGGAAACCTGGAACTGAAAGTGCTAAGTGAGACCTGTCAACCCGTGCTTCTACATTTATGATGGTAGGGCACATCTTGAAAATCAGAGCTGACAATTGCCATCAGCTTCACTGCTTCTGGAGATTTGCCCAAACACACAGCCAGGGTCTCCAGGCCAGACAAAAACTGCTCATGCTTCAGCACAAAGAGATTGACAAACAAAAATACACTTCAGTACATTGCTCCAGAGCAGAGATTCTTTGGTGGCTTTTCTTCATTTCTGTTACCAACTCTGCTCAACAGGCTGGGAAATATGCACAATTATGGGAAGTTTTACTTCCCAGCTCAGTGCTGGGTGCTTCTCAATCCAAGTTACCTTTACAAACGTGTTCTTTGCTTCTCAACAACACAGGATTTGATACTGTACTATGAAGAAAGGGCAAAATGTTCAACAGCACAAGACATAGGGGACAGCATCTTAAAACCTTTTTGCTCTTTGCTTCCAAGTTTGAATTTGAGATCAACAAAAACCATCTTGGTTTGGTTTTTTAGTCATAAAGGAAAGGTTAAGCTTAAAGCTGGCAGACCCCAAACCACAGCTTGCAGAGTTTTAGGATTGTATTATTGACAAAAAAGAGGAGGAATCTATGAAAAATGAATATTCCAAGAAATAAAAAACAAAAACCCACAGCATTTTGGTGATGCACTGACTTAATGCTACCTTTCCCTCCCTCACCACGAAATGCAGATGCCATAAATAACTGGAGTTCCTTGAAATATTAATCCTAAAGCTTCTGCAAAACCACAGTACCTTTTTTTAAACCATATGAAAATGCAGATGGGTTCATGCTATTTAAATAAAGGTGAAGCTAATAGTACAAATGAACAAGCAATGACAGCAAGGGGAAAAGGGGTTGACATACAAAACAGTCACCATGAGCAGAGATACCTCACCATGTGTTCTGATGAAGGATTAGATTCTGGAAGCTCATGAAAGTTTAGATTCTGAGGGTTTGATGGACTTTCTGGGGTTTAGGTTTTGGTTTGTTATTGTGAAGTTTCTCTGGTTTTGCTTTTTTTAAAATGCACATGAATCAGTAACTTGATTTTCATAGTTCTCACATAGGAAAAGAGCATGCTCTTGTATATTAAGGTGGCATTTAAATTATCTGGGTATTTTCCACAAATTAGACCAAACAACATAAAAAGATACAATGAACACTGTAACAACTTTGAAGGGATTTGTTTATTTTTGGTTTACAAACAAAGGCACCCAATATTTCTGTTTATGTCTTATAAAAGCTCACAGATTTAGCATTTGTTTCCAAACATCTGTTCCTACAGCAGAGAAAAACATTACAGGAAAATGTCTTTTTTTTCCTGGTCCCCAATTTTAATACCAGTAACAGTTCAGTGATAATGTTGTTTCAGTCTGTTCCTCTTCCTATTAACCAGCTGATACCCCTCCTGTAACTTGCTAGTCAAAACTCGAGTCTGCCTTCGTGGACCAAAATATAGTTCCAGTATATATTCCTGACCAACATCTTTTATGTGCAACCACTGGTGTGAAGAACTGCAGGACAGGGCTCCCATATGGAAAAAATCCAATAGTTCCAGGTAGAATTTCACAGACTGACCACAGGAAGTGACAAAACCAGCAGAAAAAATGTGACATTGAATCTACTGTCAGTTCAATAGGATGACTGATGAATTGGTGTAAGATACCAATAGGGCACAGAACAGTCTCCAAAGAGGGGAAAAAATGGATTTCTATATTGGCAAATGTTTAGTGTAGAGGTTAAATAAGCTTAGACTTAAAGTAATCTCTCTCTTTGTTATTTATCCAAGAGACTAAATTTCTAAGCAGTGTCTTGGACCGGAAGTAATGGGTTCATTGGCTTCATAGTTCATCTGAGTGTTAACAAATCAAGGTTACAAGTATCATGTTATAATGTTCATATATTATGTGTATAGTTAGAAACAACCAAAATTCCTAAGTGGATTGTTTCACAGAATAACTTTCAGAGTATGATGAAGTTATCTTTAGCAAACTTCAGCCACGTGCCAACATGGGACAAGGGGTGTCAGTGGACAGGAGGCCCCTCTGAATAAAGTCTAGAATTCAGGAATGCTTAAGCATACTTTCAGGTCTAGTGAGATACTTGGGGAGGCAGCTAAAAATGTCATACACCTACTGTATCTGTTAAAGTGTAACATCTCCAAGCACAGAAGCCTTAACTGATTTCAGCCACAGTCAGAGGTCTCTCACACAAGGTGTGGTCCTAGACCATTTAGGCTTTTCATCACTAGCTTTATATATACACCAGGAATTTAAAAAAGGAATTACAGCATAACTACTTACTACAGAATATTTAGCTTCAACAAGGAAGCCATTATCTTTTCAAAATGAGATATACACCTGCAGGAAAGGTGCTCTCTTTAAAGTAAGAGTTTTTAGAAGAATAGCAAAATAAGTTCTTTACAAATTTAATTCAATAGGACAAAAAAGTACCAAGGGCAAGTAAAATTTAGTTCTTGTGTAATTAAGTCATTACTTGCCTTTCCAGGCAGATTCAAGAACAAATTCATCAATACAAACTGATTTGAATGAACAAACACTGGACAAGGGTGCTGGTCAGTGCATGAATTAGAGGAACACCACAGTGTTCCCAAATCTGTGCAACCAAAATTTAAAGGGATCTTCATGTATTGCCTTGGATTAAAGAAATAAGGATTCAATTTTTTCTTACAACTTTCAATTTTTACAAATGTCTTCCCTACTGAAGCAAAGTAACATGCAGGAAAAAACCCAGATTTCTTCAGGTTTAAACCTAATAATTTAAGTTAAAAGATAGATGGAAGAACTGTTAACATCTCTTCATTTTGGAGCAAGGTGCATCTTACCCTGCTTGCCCAGTGAAATGAGGTTTTACTAGGACAGGGATGAAAAAGTGTGCTTGTGCATTGGTGTTGACCATGCATTAAATTTAACAGCTCAGAGATTTGGAAAAAAATATTAATTCTTGAAGTATTTGCTAACATTGCTTACAACTTAAAAACAGGTGTATCTCTTAATGAAAGTCTACAGCTTGTCCCACTACTATTACCAGCAATATAAATAGCAACCAAGCATAATAAATTCCTTTTCATTACATTTACCCTTCGAAGTCAGAAGTGCTGGCTCTGTGTTCTCAATAAAAAAAAAAATACATCATTAAAAAGAAGACAGTCAATGAATTCATTTACCCCTCTCTAGGTAACACTTCCTTTTATCTGCTGAATGCAAGGATCAATTCTGCTTTCAGAGTAGCAAATTGTTCATGCCAACACAAATGCAAGTTGGGCACAGCCAGGTTCAAGCACAGAACCAAATCACAAAGTGCATTCTGAAGCCCAGATATACAAAAGGCCTTTCAGTAAATAAGAAAGGTTGGTTCATTTTTTAATTTCTTTTTTTCCTTTAAAGCAAAGGAAGCACCCTTGTTGCATCCCTACTTTGAGGGGAAGGGAAGAAGTAGCAAAACCTAAAGACAAATTACAAACATTCTCAATTATTTTATTTCAGGAGATCCAGAGTCATTTGTACACTTTTGCAACTTGCAAAACCCTTCGTAATTTAGAAGAATTTCAAATAAATAGGTCTACAGCAACTAGCATCTACTATGCCAATATTTATCTTGCTCAATGTGGAATAAAACTTAAAAAGAAAAAAACTCATGTTAAGGCAGATTCCAATCAAACACGTTCCAAATTGCACAGTTATGTTGGTCAGTGGTCTAATATGTCTTCCCCAGGTCAAAGACTTAAAGTTATCTAAATGCTTTTCTGAGCCAATTCAGTGTGGCACTTGCCCTTGTTATTTGCTCCTTTTCCAGGAAGATATACAGCTAACATTACAAATACCATACTGCTTATTTCGCACTTCAATTAAAAATGAAATTATGCTTCACGAAATGTGAGACTGACTACATGTTACAGGGTTTGTGCAGTTAGACCACCATATGCATAGATGTCCTAATGCTAAATTCTCTTCCTCAGTATCTCATTGTGCTGGAGGCTCTGAAGTAGGAGAGGAACTTGTAACACAGACTAACCACAAAGTACCAGATGTTTCTTGCCATTTGTGACCTTGCGATGAAGATGCGCCAGATCAGGATCACGAGGATCGTGTTGAAGCCGTAGCGAATGTTCCTTAACCTGGGGAAAAACAAAAACCATCACCATGGGCCAACATGCAAAGACTCTGAGGGAAAAAGAACACTAAAAATTAATTTCTGGTGTAGAATACAGCTTGTTTATCTGTTCATCTCAAGATACATTACGAGTAATGACAGAAGTGAATAACAGAGAAGGCTTTTCCCTGCTGAAAAGCAGAATGAAAAAAAAGGAGCAGAGTCAGCCCTGTTGCTCACCACATGTACTTCTGCTTTAGAGCTGCTTGATGGAAACCTCCTAAAGCCAACATCACAGTGGTAACTTACCTATAGAAGGCTGTCAACCTAAAAATATTTAACACTCTGAACTTTCCTTCTCCCCACCATGTATTTAAAACTTCTTAAATAAGTAGAAGTAACTCTAACTGCCACTGATGACAATAACAAGAAAAAAAACCAAAACACCTCACCCCATTGTAAGAACTCATCAAATTTTCCAGATATTTCCACCCTCTTCACTGCAATTTCAAACACCTTCCTTTTCAAGAAACTATATTTAAAGTGCAGGATAAACTAAGTGACCTTTTAGAGCAACTGTGCTTTTTAGCAATCTTCTCGCATGTAGACATGAAAACGTCAAGAAAAACAGCACCCAGAATTTGCACAGACTTCTTAGAAACAGAGCAATCTCTTTGGCTCAGTAGATCATGACAATTTATATTGCAAGGCAGATCTTTTTAGGGAAATCTTGCAAAACCTTGAAATCTTTATCCTTTGTCTTGTTTACAGGAAAGGCTGGATTCCTTTACAACTCTTATTTGCAGAGAAAAACAGCTTAAATCTGCATGTTACAAAAGCAATACTTTTCCACTTGAGGAACAAATCTACCCAGTGGTTCCCTAGAGAAAAATGTCCCCTGGGCTGCCAAATCTGGTTAATTCTAAGGCAGCAGACTGCAAGTTCAGATTAGAGTTAAGAACTAGATGGCAACAAAAGAGACCAAATTAATACCTCAGAGCAAATGTCAGTCAGAATCTAAACCTCTTGCTAAACAATCCAATTACAAACTTTAGAGCTAGGGGCAACCAGAGGCTACTCTAATACAAGATTATTTCTCGAGTCATTTTCACTATGATCCTTTGCACAAAGAACAGCAGCTATGTGATCATTTCTATGCACTTTTTAATGGCATCTAAATAGAAATTTACTAAACCACCCAAAGAAAACAACCCAGAAGGGACACTTGTTTCGCTACTTCCACAATTATCACAGATCCTATCTTTCAAAAGTATATTTGTCATTTTAACATAGACCAAACCCTTCCACAGCTGCAAATCCTTGTCTTTAGAATGACAACAACCTGGAGTCACAAGTCACAACATGGATTGTTTCTCTTTGTACTATCAGGCTTGTAGACATGATGTAGAATTGCAGAACAAGATGATTTTTATTTCACTCTTAAAAAACAGAAATCAAAGACTACAGCTGCCTTGATGAATCAGCCAAGAACAAAACAAGGGCAACTGTGCTAATAAAATTCTGGACAGTACCAATCTATCCAAATGGCAGGAATTAAGTCACAGAGAAAAGGCCAAAGGAGGTCAGCCTAGAGCACCAACATCAAAGTGTCCTGCTCTGAAGTTTAGAGTCTCTGCCTTTTTATTTATCTGCCTCAAAAGATCACAGATTCCCAGAACAGCTATTGTTCTATTAAATTTCCCAAAGAAGCCATTCTGACCTGTGTAGCCACGTACCTTTGACCTTCCAAAAGATACTTGGGTAAAATCAAAAACCTGAATTACAGTATCCACACCAGTGATCCCAGACTGATACAGTAACTATTAATTCTGGGTGCAACTCAGGAACAACAATGCTTTTGAAAATGCTTCAGACCACTGGACTGGAACAGAAGAATTGTGGAGAACCTAAACAGTTGCTATTAAGAACAATTAAGTCATGACATGGAAAAGCAAACCTATGCAGGGCATAGAAAATATAAAATTATACTTAAAAGAAAAAAAAAAAAAGATTATACTTACTTATTTAAGTGCTTCCTAGCTGCAGGGAGGCCTGACATTTCTTCATTCAGCACGTATTTCTTTGTTCCCAGGCAGTAATTTTCCATATATTCTGCCCAGTGTAGTTGTCGAACATCAAAATTAAATGTCTGCGTAAGAGAAAAGCTTTCACTGTTAGTTGCCTAAAAATTCACCCCTATATCATTTAAATGAAAATAAATGTCTTTATTCCAGATAAATCCAATTTGCCTTTGACACAAGAAGGTTATCCTATCCTTAATCCTAGAAACAGTCCAGATTTAGGTTCCATTTCTGATTCAACCACCAGCTCGTGACATAATTTCTTCCAAATTTCAATCACTTCATGCCTTATTTTCCCTCCTCAGCAGTAATACTTTTCTCTCCACTTCTCAGTTTTCCCACTTCAACTGTCTGTAAGGAATTCCATTCTAAAAATAACTATTTCCTAGTATGTTATTTATTTTTAAGCAACAAAATTATTCTAATATGCTCTAAAATAAACACTGCTCTGTGCCAAGTTCACTGTTTGGTAAGTGCAGGGTGCTGTTAGCTGTGCTTAGAGTTGTACAGTTATATTTTAAATACTGTTCTATTTAAAATATATTTAAATACAGTTATATTTTAAATATATTTTAAATACAGATTTAATTCTAAATGCCTTCTTTAGGAGAGAAGGTCACTATGATGAATTTGATACACAAGTTTTTTACTGATGTATTGATCCCTTCATCTCAAGATTCTACAGTAACAGTGTTTAAATCCTAACAAAATGCAGCAATTTGAAAATACTAACAGTTCAAATTGTCTGGCATTTTGTTTTTCAAGTTTTTCCTGACTCAAGTTGCTAGGAGGAGCTAAGAGGACAGAAAGGGGTGGAAATACCATCCACACAAAAATCACCAAAAGCTATTTTATTTCCTACATTTAGACAGCTTATTTAGGAATCTGGTAGCTTCTCTGGAATGTAACTACTAGAAACACTTCAGTAGCAAAGACACCTCAAGAACGACAAAATTGTTCCAAATGCATAAGGGAACCTGAGCTTTTAGAACTGTAACTGGTAATTTTTATTCTGCTGAATACTAACCAAAGTCACAGCAGAAGGGAAGTTTAAATTCAATTGGGGCACCTGAGCCATTGCTGGTGGAGAAGGTAGGGAAAATTTGGAGTAAAGTTAAACCTGGGAAGAAACAAGTTTTCCTTCTTCTTCAACAAACTGTCATCCTTGTTTCACTTCTCCCTGCCCTTCTTCATCTCCTCTTGTCACTGATGTAGCTTTTCACAGAGCCCTGGCACATGTGAAAGGATCTCCCAGGAACCTGCAGTGCTGAGCTACTCCCTGCTCAGCTGCACATTACATCAGGTCCTTATTCTATCTTGCACTGCTGAGCTGCGGTCCCCCTCTCAGCCTCCATGGCCACAGCACACAGCCACTTGCCTTTTTGTCTTCAGGGGTGAGCTGGTTCATCAGCATGGTCATGTTCTCAGTGCTCCAGGTCCAAGAATTGCTGGTAAAGTACTCTAAAAACATCATGGACTTATGAAGACGTGTTATTGTCTTCATCATCCTGCAATCCGAGGCATGGAGTGGACATGTTACAGGAGTAAAGGGTAGTTCAAACAAGTGAAATAGACAATAACATTTTTTACCCTCCAACCCCCTTCCAAAAATCCCATCTTGCCTAAAGCAAGATGTACCTAAAGCATATTATATTACATCAATAGGCTATTTCTGCATAGTATTGAAGTGAACTTTGGCTGTCCAATCTCTGCATAAACCAGAAATTGTCACAGTCCTTTTTTTCCTAATCCTACTTCCCAGTGGAATTGCAAATTACCATTTTTTTCTTTTTTATTAGGGGGAACAATATGTTGTCTTCTGCTAGTAACTCTTAGTTTGGGACAGGCAGATGGAACACTTTTGCCTTCAACACACTGGAATATTCAGCTGTACTCAAGAGTCAGAGTTGACAGAAGTCTCAAATTGCACAGAGCAGAATGTCTGTGCAGGAACTCCCCTTAAACAAGGGAGGAAGTTGCCCTGATCTTCCTGCACATTGTGCAAGACCACATCTCTGCAACAGAACAGAGGTTTTCATCATAGTTACTAAGAGATCAAGGCTTAAAACCACCAGCAGCAAAGGGCAGGAAAATATTTAAGGGCACAGACAGATACACACACAGAACACATAGCAGATTGTGTTCTATGCTACTTCAAAATATGCAGAAATACCTTCCATCGTCCTTTATTATGCAGAGGAAGAAACTCTATAAAATCATCACTTGGAATACAGAGAAATTATGTTATAAGGATCAATTTGGGCAAGTTTCTCTTTGATCATACCATCTGAAGTGGGCCAAAAAAAAAAAGTATGAGTCATCCAGCCTCTCAGATGCAAAGCTTCCACATTTGTGACAAGAAAATTGTTTCAAGTGAAATAGACAATAACACAATAATTGCTAGACACCTCTAGCAATGTCTCAGTGCTAGAGGTGGCCACTCAATTTTAATAAGTACTAACTAGTACCACATGGCCTAATGCTATTCAATTCCTGCTTTGGGTGCTCAAGGTATTTCCATCTCACAGAAATGGAAAACTGCTTCCAATTTGATCCTTATAGCAGGACATGGATCATTTCAAGCACAAAGGTAAGGGGGGAGGCAAAGAAAGCAGAACCCACTAACAGGAAATGGTTTTCTGAAGGTAGATTTTGCCGAGAAAGATCACAGAAGCAATAAAAACAAACTTATTTTTCTCTGAAAGCTGCAATGCATTTGAATGCATCTTGATGCACTCATACTTGTTGAAGTGATATAGTACATTGTCCCAGAAACTCTTCTAAAGAGATTATTTTGCATTGCATTAGTGTCCCTTACTAGCAGCTGGCATCTCAGTATCTAAAACATTAAAATTTCCTCTTTTTCTTCTCACAGAATGGAGCAACACAAACCACAGAGACTACTGAAAAATGTAATCTCTAAAGAACAAAAAGCATACTTCTTTTTTAAACCTCATAGGAATATATCTACTAATTCAGAACTGACTTCAAATGCTTCAAATGTTAGACGAGCAGCTGATTTTATTACTAAGCACCTCTAGGACCTTTTAAACACCTGCTTAGATTTTCACCAGTTGGGCAAGGTGACACCAGTGAGGACTGAGTTGAACTGGAGCTCCCTTGATGCAGAAATAATTGGGAATATAAACTCTGCATCCAAAACACATTCTGTACAACCAAGACTACATTGAACCAAAAAAAAAGGGATGTTAGTTATGTCAAAAAATTAGGAAAATAACTCAAAACTTGGAAAGCAAAGATCTCACTGGTCAGATAAGCCAAAAAGACCTCAGAGCTAAAACGCCTGGATAAAATTAGTGCCAAACAGCATTTAAGCCTTTTTGCAGAGCTCTGTCCACTGACAGTCTGAAGATTATTTAACCTGACTTGCCCTTTTGAACCTTCCCAGTCTGTGTCCTTATGCTAAGCTGGACAAGCAGCTGAATTTTAGAGTGCTTTGACTGCTACTGTTTAAAAACCTTGTGCCTCTGCAAAATACAAACTGAGCAAATGAATATCTGACTAGATAAGTGTATATTTTGAACTTGTTTCTGGACACTGACATTGGTTTTCATTCTTTTCTAAAAAGAAAACCAAACTAAATTTAAACTAATGCAAAACTCTGCTGGGATTCTTTTTGCCTCTGCTCATGGATATGACTTTAGAGCTTAGCTAAGCTGATTACAGAAAAAAAAAGCTTAAAAGAGGGTTTTTTTCCCTCCCTCTCTCCAACTCAAATTGGATTTAGCAGCTGACCACAGAACCAGCTGATTCAACTCATCAAGGAAAAAAATTGTTTTTCTTTGTAGGGTTAATTTCTTTCTCTACCAGCCCAAAAAATCCAGTTCTCCACATTATCTCAGCTGCTTCATAAATGACAACATTGGAGGAAGTGGACCAAGTTTGTCTGTGACACTTTGCTGTCTTGAACTAAATCAACAGGAAACTACACTTCTCTTTGAGGGGAGGAAAAAGCGGCCTAGTGACATTGAGAGATGTCAGCAATGAGTGTCCTTTAGTGGACACTGGTGTAGCTCTGGCAGACTGAGCTGTAACTGCAATGGCACCATACTCCTCCTGTGAATGGCAACACACATGACTCAAAACCCAGCACCAAGTCACACAATGGAACTTTATCCCTCAAGTTTTGAAGTTAGTTATTCCGAAGATAGCCATTGCACACAAGTCATAAATACCAACACCAAATATAACCAGTCAGTACAAGACCATTGCCTCACACCTTCTTCATCAGCTGAAGACAGAAAAAGCCAGCCCTGCTGACCATCTCGCAGACCTGAGCAGCCAGTCTGGGTGACTTGCACCCAGATTCAAGGTAGAATTTTGCCTCCTGCTTTTGCAGTCCTAACTGCCATCAAGACCAAGCACATTACAACAGTTTGAAAAGCACATCACAGGAATTAAAAGTTTAAACAAGTTAATTCAATTAACCCTCAGTTAGGTGGGCTTGTTTCTATACCAGACAATTCAAAGTGACCTGGTTTAAGGCTATAACTGCAATTTGAAGAAGTCTTACACACAACCTATTGTCTCCAGGTTAAAACAGTCTTGATGCCAAATACAGACTGATCCCTCAGTGGATCTACAGGCTGCCAGTCTGCAAGTCTCTGCAGAAGGATTACAGATAACTACTTTCTTTTAAAGACTCCTCTAAAAAACACAGAACAAGCTTTTAGATTTGTCTTTGTTCAGATTTTCACCTGGCTGTAAATTTTGAACTGTAAGACACACTACTGAATTCTTATCTTTCCAGCAAGTCTGTGGTTGCTTTAAGCACACAATTTAAGCACTGTGAAGGTATAAAAATGTATTGATCTATTTAACATGATTTGCTTCTAATTCATTTCTGGTTTGTAAGACAGTAATTACATGAAAGATGCTTCCAGTTTTAAGAAGCTTTAAATTGAAATTACAAGATGTAAAAGACCTACTTTCATGTATCAGCCACACCTTTCCTTTAGCTTTCTAAGAAGCAGTAACAGAAGAATTGCAGCAGAAATCTCTGAACTACAACTTTAAATATTTCATGTCACATGCTATTTTCTCAGAGCAACTGGGAAGATCTGCTTGGTGTGCACTTTTAAAGGCTTTAACATTTCAAATATACCAAACTTCTTTTAAAAAACACACAGTTCTGTCATGCTAAGCACTATGCAAAGCTACAGGAGCAAACTATGCCTTGTATTAAAGATAACTAGACAACTAGTAAGCTCTGCTATGCAACTAGGTATGTATGGCAAGCTACCAACAACACTACCTTTAAACTTCAATGCTAAGGTTTATCACCACTAGTTACATAATTGCACAATGCTAGAGCATTATTTAGTATAAAATATTAAATTTTCATTATGCCAGTCCTTTTTGTACATGTTCTTTCTATACAAATTTGGAAGAAATACTACATAGGTTATTTCTTCCTTCCCTTTCCTTACCTTTTAATACTATCAGAGAATCGTTTAATTCAAGAACCTTCAACTAGATGCAAAAACAGCAAAAATATTTCCATTTTATCAAAAACATTGCTTCCACAAGTGAGGTGCAAAAAAATGACTCCCCATTGCAGAAAGATTACAACAGATAAATGCTTTGAAAATAGGAAGATTTTTTGTTTTAATTTTTATTATTACTAACATAATCATTTAATTCTGAAGGATCATAGACCTGATCAATTTCTAGCTTCTTCCTTTTCTTCTACTTGATAAAATTTTTCATTCGATTGCAGTACAATATCCTGATGGTATGACAAGAGTGCAGTTAAACCTGCACAGTGATTTCATTACTTATTTTTCTTGTAGAGACTTCAGTGTACTCAGCACAGAGAGGACAAGTACCCACCCACATAAAGGCAGGTTCGCAAAGTATTTGTATTTTCTTGTGCTCATTTTATTACATTTTTACTATACTGTTGTTCTGCTAAATCACAGTGGAAAAGGTCACATTTTTAATTATGCCAGCCCTTCTTCACTCAGACCAGTGTTATATTGAGTTTAAGAATATCTATTAATGTTTCCAAGTCTTTAAAAGTTTGAGTACATGCTACCTGGTAATTATAACATTCTATCAGCTGACATAATGACCACAGCAACAGCAGTACACCCCTCCAGCCCATCAGTTAAAGCAACTTCAAAGTACTAGAAAAAAGTACAAGAGTAAGGATCTGTCTCAAAATTCTTGTATTAATAAACACTAGCTTCTTCCATTAGGATTTAACACTGCACATCTTCCTTGCATCTAGTTATTCGTTTGCTTTTACTGCTTCTCTTGCAGGCTCCCATTTTTAAATGCTTTAAAATAGGAGAGAGGAGTGCTGTCTAGTGAAAGCTGCACTCCTGTAAGTGGGCTGTGTAGCCAGCTTAAAAGCTGTGACTGAACCCTAGCTCGGTGTAGTTCAATCTGCCATCTCTTCTCCAAACTGGAATCTTGTGCATCATAGGAAACCCATCCAATCACTGTTACAGTAAGCTAAGTAGGAATATTCATATCAGTAAACATCTCTTTTTTATTCTGTAAAGTATTAATGTCACCAACTGTACCAGTAGTGACAAAAGTCCTAAATTCCATCTTTAGACATCAAGTAAGAACTCCAGGAAGGGCAAAAACAAGAATCAACATTCAATTCATATGTTAGAATATAAAACCTAAGCTAAATATTCTAAACTGCATGATTATTCACAGCCTCATTTTACTCCCACTGGTCAAATACTCAGCAGACCAGCTGCCTTTCAAACCTGACAAGATTCTGGCAGGACTCCTTCCCAGCCATGCGGAAGACAGGACGCTGGCATTTATAGCATAACTATTTTAATGAGGGATAAAGTTTTCATATCTGTCAGGGAATTTCTATCAATTTTTATTAAAAATAACTTTAAAAATGCAAGAGAACCTGGAAGCTAAGATGTTTTATATACAATACCTTCTTTAGAGTTGAAAGTCTTTAAACTTTTTAATGTGGGAAGATTATTATACAGACACAGCTAACTGCCACTGCTGCTGCTTTAATATTACACTGTTGCAGCTGAGAGGTTTTCCCCTACAAACCATTTACACAGCTCCTTTCTACTCATCCACTGCTGTAACAGAGTTACAGGAGTTTTACCCTCGTTGTAAGACAGACCTAGACTACAGGACAACAAATGAATACCATTTGCACTGTCATGACAGTGGAGGTTTTATAGTCTGAAGGCAAATGCTTGTGAAAATGTAACACAAGCAATGAGTTAAGGCCGTGTGGCTTTGCAAATCTGACACAAATTGAAGTGGTACCTTATATACCTTCTATATGATTTAGTTTAGCCTATTATTTTCACCAATTTAGTTAGCCAAATACTAGCCTAAATATTATAAACTGAATGGAATGTTGAGATGATACAAATCAATGTACCAGGTCAATTTGTATCATCTACAGGAATAATCTGCAATTAAATGATCGGTCCCCCATTCCATTTTCAGTTTATAAAAGAACAACCTTAACACAAGCCACCTCTTAGAGTTTATGACTGACTAAGATTCTGATCCAAGACATCCCTTGGACAGCATTGTTAGGCCAGTCATTAAACTCTTCAAAATGCAGCCACTGGATTCTTATTGCTTAGTTAGTAAACCTAGATAGTGCCCAGGCCATGTCTTCTTTACAAGTCTCCACCACCTTATGGGCAAGATATTTTTAGCCCTGTCCCTCTTACCATGGTTTCCGACCTGTCAACATGAGCAAAACATCAAAGAAGAAAAACACTAAAAGGGTCTCTGCACACCGGCAGTAAAACAAGAGGGGGTTGTAGGAGAGCTTAAAGGCAGGTTCTCTTGCTACTTTTTCTAGTGGATATTTCTCGTAATTCTTAATCATGATGTTTTCTGTAGGAAAAAATAAGGATCAACATATTTTTAGTACTTATTTTCCAAGAATAAACATCAGTTCTATATCTTTTAGTTTTCTTGACTACTCAAATCCCCAAATTATCCAACATCTATCTCATTTTTGCTAGAAAGTTCAAAGTCACTTTGAATTCCAGGACCTGTTCTCAGGAAAAAAGGTTGAGTTTTAGTCACAAAACATTCAGGGAAAAAAAAATACCAAAAAAGTTAAAATCAACATACAACACAGTGTAAGTAAAGCTTCATTTAAAAGTCAGAGGAACAAACAAGGCAAACAAGGCAGAGCCAGTCACCATTACCTTGGGCTTCTTCCAGTAATCCTGAGGTAGGTATCATACAGGAATGCTGGGGCCTTATGGCTTACAGCAATCCAGTAATGATATAAAAGGTGATTGGAAGTTAGATTTACATTGGGCCGTCTGAAGGCCTGTTCGAGAGGGTTCCTCTTGAAAGTGGAAATTACATGGTATTCTGAGAAAGAAAAGTTGCACAACAGCTTCGATAATCACCATGTAAAATGTAATGCTTTTCAAAGTACATTACAGGGTACAGCATCAACAGTAGGATCTTATTTAAATAACCACCCTAACTCTTCTACAATGCAGAGTTATAAGCTATTAACTTAAAATACTGTTTAACTGGTTCTCATTATAATCAAGAAGTGGTTTATGCCTTCATCTTCATATTTCACTGTAGCTTCTCTTTCTGTTCCCTACCTTAGAAGTTGGTGGTTTCAAACACTGACAACAATTTCAGTTTATAAAGCAAGTAAAGCTATTCAAATAGTCATCTATATTTCATGAAGAGGGTTATTCTGATCACGTGTGTAAAGAATTTTAGAACAGATTGAGGACTCTGCAGTCATCTGAAGCAATTTGAAATGACATTTTCAACCAGTTTATCCAAATTTGGGCATTAAGAAAAAAGCAATTAGGGTGGGACTCCATGAGAAAGTCTTGATAACACCTGTAAATTCAGTACATAACAGATATTGCAGGTCAGGGGTTTTAAAAGTTATATGGAAATTCACCTCTCCTTTAAATCTCCTCTTATAACTTTATGCTGTTGTTTATAGACAGCACTTAAATACCTTGATTCACTTGGGATATAAGTGAAGTCAGCAATTCTCAAAGTTTAATTGAAGCAATAATGTTTGCAACTACAAATCCACGTAAAATGGGCAAAAACAAGTAAAATGGATTTGAGTATTGAGGTTAGCTGAAAGAAAAAAAATAATCTGAGTTTCAGAAATCAATTTGTAAGAAAACTGAAAACTAATAAATGGTTTTACTATGCCAAACAGCTTGCATTGTTCTTTACAACATTTACTATTACAAAGCTATTGGCCTGTGGGTTACATTTTAGTCAGGATATCTTAGAGTTGAAAACAAGGAGTCATATTTCCTTAAAGGCTACTCTTCCCTGTACATGAATTGTTCAAGTGTCATGCAACAATCTGAATATTAAAAAAGCCACCTCAACCAACAATCACCTTAAGCCAAACACAAAGAGCTACACAAGGGCAAAACTATTACCAGACCTCTCAATTATGCAGATGTACAAAACATTTAATTGTGGGCTGCTTATTCAAATGTTTTTTCATATGTATTTATTGATGTTGGCATTACAGCCAGCATCACTACTGCTCCTCTGAGAAACACTTCTCTCCACACACTACCTACACTCTATGGATTAGGTCATGGCAGCAGCAAACAGAAAAATCAGTTCTCCCATAATTTAAGTTAATAATGGAACAAGAGTAACAAAGAAAAATACCAATAAGAACTAAATGAAATGGAGGTAATGCTGCAGGGGGAGGGGGGAAGAATTAACAGTGGAAGCTAATGAGAAAGCACAGTTCACTGCAAAATTGAGAGGTATGGCTAAAATACCAGTTTTAAAAATAAAAATGCATTACAGTTTACTGATTATAACCTGTTTGATTTTCTTTTTGTATTAAGGCTAATGAGAAAAAAGAAACACGGCCTACCAACTTCACTCCAGTGGAAAGGATTGGTGCCACCTGTTGTACAGTTATACACCATGACTTTTCTTGGTCTGGGGAAAAAAAAGATAAAAGAGCAAGTTAGAAGAAAAACAACCTTTTGAAAATACAAACGGAACAGATGCCCAAAATTATGCTTCCCCTCAACAGCATCATTTATATAGGCAGAAAGCATCAGTCTCGTGGTGGATTTTTTGCTTTAGCATCTTCCAGTATTTTTCTCCTTCTTAAATTATCTTTTTTTTATTATTATTTCAGAGAAGGCATTACCTACACTACTACAGCTTGTATTGATTACAAACAAGACCCAGGAGAGAATTTTCAGACATATCTTCATAATATCAGTAGGTGATGTCTTCCTCTGGCATAAGCAAGTTACCCTTTGAGACACTAAGCAGTCAGAACCTTAGATTCCTTTGTCCTGAGGGAATAGCAGGACACTGATGAGGATTTCAATACAAGACTGGTTTACTAAATACACCATATCATTTCCAAATATTCAGTACTCTCTTTTGTCACTATTTATACCTATTAATTGCAGAATACCAGGCTGCTGCAAGTGTGGTATTGACAACAACATCTATTGGGACAAGATCTGCTAACGCATCGTTGGAAGCTCTCATTGTTCGAAGAATTCCTTTTCCTGCCTTGAAGAACAAAACAACAAAGAGAGACAGAAGACCAGCAATGAAACATATGAAGCTTTTCTGCCTTTCAAAAGGAGGGGGAAAATTAAGTATATTCATTACTTACAGCAATGAAGATACCACTAGGTCCATTGAAGTTATCAATCCAGCCCTATTAGGAAGGGGGAGAGGGAAAGGATTTGGTTAGAGCATACTGAAGTCAGCAGCTTCAAGTGAAAATCTGAGCAGTTTCTACATGCATAAAGGGGTGGAGAAAAAGGAGACCAAAGAGGAGAAAGATCTTTAATTCCATGTTGCTAAATAAAGTTTTTCCATAGCGAACTCTGGTGATGTAACAAGTTCCTACGACTCAGACAAGAGATTTACACATAGGACACCATGGTTCTTCAGAGAGAGATGTTTATCTACTTCTTAGTGAATGAACTGCAATTGTCCATAAAAATACTTTTATGTTCAAAGTATTCAAGTTTACAAGTATTTTTAGACTAGCAGCTCAGGTGTTTTTCATTTTTCAACCAAAATACACTCTTGCTCAGCTTTGATGACAGTATTTAGACTCTATATACTGTTACCAGTCATCCAGAAGCAACCAAGACACAGCTTCATGGTCCAAGAGATTTTCCTCTACAAAGTTCACGGGATAAAGAGGCTCCCAGTGCGTACTACAGTCTACAGCAAGATGGTCAGGTGACAGCTCAGGGACTTACAGGAAAAGGCTCCTTCCAGCTGGCACCAATGATGGACGGCCTTACAATGGCAAGGTTTAAATTTGCACCTTCCTGCTGCACCACAGATTCAGCTAAGGCTTTCGTGTATGTGTAGGTATTAGGTCTTTTGCCTAACAGTTTAGGAGTAATATCATTCACTAGGTCATCATCCATCCACCTAAAGAAACAAAAGAAGAAGCGTAAATTACAGCATGCTGCTTCACTGGGGAGGTGGGCTGTGAAATAGTGAAGTTACCATGACTATTTTTTTCTCCTTTAAAGAAAGAGAGACACACCTAAACAAAAACAAGTTTCTCAGAAAAATTGCATGCAATTCTCAGAAGGATTGCATGTTCAGCGTCCATCTAAAGAAGCATACTGGCATTTATTTTTTGCCCTGGGAATTCATTTGTAACACACCAACTACAGAGCAAGCAGCACGCTCATTTACAATAATCCAAATTCTGCCAACCAAATTCTCAAAGATGGAATGCAGACACAGCAAATCAGTCTTTGGAACACAGACTCACTGCATTTATCTACAAAGTGATATCACTGCAAGGGAGTCCCAGCTGCATTACCAGCATCCCCTCCACTTTTGTGGTGTTGAGCAATCATATACCACCCCCGAAGCAAGCTGGTCACAGTGTTTCTCCCTTTAAATTAATCAAATCCTGCAATTTCATCTTGCTTCCCAGGTCCTATTAAAAACCTAATAACCTTCAGTCATAGCACACAAATAAGCTGTGCCCCTGCAACTATTGCTACTTTGGTGATCTTCATTGCAAAACAGGACTTGAATTTTATTTGCTTTGGTCTCTTAGTCACAGAAATGGAATTTATTGTTATTCACTAATGTCATGTTACAAAGTAGACACACATCAGACTCCTTCCATGATATGAACGGGGTAGGAAGAGGGGTAGTGAAGGCTAGAGATCACTCTTTTATAACTTCACAAAAGCCTCCCCTCAGGAGTTCTAAAGTACACACAGCTGTCTTAGCCCACAACAAACAGTTTAAGTTACATTTTTCTCTTCACAAGTCAGATATTTAAAAATATGACTGTTTTGCAGTCCCTCATTTTCTAAGTGTATTTAAAGTCAATGTTATAAGAAAGGGCTGGCTCAATGTGCATTCTAGGTGGTAGCCCACTTGGTTTTAATGTTAGCATTCTTCCACCTAAAATCACAAGTTAAAGTAGGTATTTTAATTTTTAATTAATTTTTTTCAGTTCCGTATTTCTCTTCCAAGAGGTATTTTGTACAACAGGTAAGAATGAAGAGACCGATGTAGAGTTACATTACACCTATCCCACATCGTTGCCTGTTTCAGAGTTTGACAGCTACTAAGTAAGACCTCAGGACAGTTAATATACACAAAAAAAAAACCCCAAATGAGTCATTTTTCAAACCCATAATGCCCAATCCAAGACTTAAAGCTACAGAAAACAGGTTTTTAATGTCTGGGCTCTCAGCATACCTAACAGAACCACTTCTACAATAAGTAATATTATTTGATCATCTCCGTCTCCTCTTGCAATGGCATTTAGGTGGATGTAGTAGAGGCAGCTGTTTAAGGCACCTCAGTCTTATCTTTTCCTTCACAGTGCTGGTACCAGCACAAAGTTATCAGCATCTCCTGATTCAGCCTATCTCCATACAGCTGAAAGACCAGCACTCTCAGCACAGAGGGGGCACCATGAGTACATGTGAGCATCCCTCTCCTTCAGCAGCCCTCCACACCCAGCTCAGCTTAAAAAAATCATAAACCTTAACCCATGTCCCTTACAGAGAAGGGGAGTATTGGACATTTTGTCAGACCTACAGGACAGCATAAGATAACTCTTCATCTTTACAGCTCCTAAGTATCCATTTTTGATACTTCAATAACAGGAAGAACAAGAATACGGCGTATCCAAGTAAATTCATAAAACATAACACATACTCAAGGGAATCTATCAGTTTCTTGGGATCCACAGGAGGTGGGTACACGACTTCCTCGATCTGTTTCCGATTGCAATACGCATAGGCAGTGGAAACGTGTGTGAACACCTCCAGATTCTTCATTCGGTGTGCCAAGGACAGGAGCTGTTGTGTGGCAACCACATTTAACTGCACAGCATCTCTATTGATTCAACAGAAATGTCATTAGTAGAAAGCAAGACAAAAACAAGCAAAAAAAAAAATTCATTCCTAAATGCCTCATTGCTGGGTATATAAAGTATCCCTGAATTCTCCAACTAACCCCAAAAAAGCAGCATCAATACTGCCCTAATTTTCTGCTTAGAATAACATACCTAGAACACAATCTAGAACACCTCCCAATATTCGGAATAATGCTCCTTGTACCCTTTTCTTACCAGCATCCTTTGATTTCCTCAATCGAAATCCCAATTGTACGTTTTCCAAAAAACATAAAGGAAATTATGCAACAACACCAAGCTTCCAGAAGATGCACCTCTGAACTTCCAAGTCCAAGTTGAGAGAGGTCAACAACTTGGAGGCTTAGCGGGCCAGTAAGTTGGAGACTGGCATCTTCTTGTAGGATAGCAAAAGGCTCCATACAGGATGGAAGGAAGGGGAAAAAAAGAGGCAAACCACCAAGAACCACCCCTCAACTCCAGCTCCACCGCTGCTCATTCCTATGTTTAAGAACACTAGAGCAGAGTAGGTGTATCTCTACAGCTCCCAGCAGATAACAGCTTGCTGACCAACTCCTATGATTATTTTATAGTTTACATCTTCTCTCCAGCCTACAGACTTGCTGTGGGTACCAGCTTCCTTGTACACAGTGTACTATCAAGTTTCAAGAGTACAGCTAAGCAACACTTCAAAGTCTTTGCAACAAAAGTGTTACATTAACAAGAACACCACAATCGGTATTCCCCCAAACAATCACTAAGTTCCAGAATGCTTTATCTCACATTATTACTGAAGTGGGGGACAGGAAAAGGGAGCATTATCCCAAAGCAATTAACATAAATGGTAACTAATTAGTTTGCTACCTCTTTCAACAAGTCAAAGGAGCTCATAATCCCAGCTGTGTGCACCACTTTTTCCACTTCTTGTTTTCATCTCTCTCCCTGTGCACCTACTTCTCCCCACTTCTTCCAATGCAAACCTCCATTATTAATAAGGGACTTTTAAAAAACAGGAAGAAAAGCTGAGCTGTAGTCTCCTGTTTTTCTTATAATGTAAGAGAGAAAGCACTAGAACCTCCCACACACAACTTTTCTCACAAAACTATATCCTCTGAAAATGTGCACTCCCTTTTTAATAAGGCAGGCCAAAGGAATAGTTTGTGCTTACACCAGGAGGAAAACTGGCATTATTAGGGAGAACAGTAGATGTAACTACAGGTAATTTGTAGCCTTTCTACCCATATTTGCAACACTGGGCAGACACTTGATTCATCCCCTCCCTTTGAGCACCATTGGTTTATCAGACCAGGGTAAACCGAATTTCAGACTCACCTTAGTGATTCATTGAATCTGACTGTAGCAGCACAATGAAATATAATATTAATGCATTCTATAAGTTCTTCCTTGATTGTTTTACTAAGATCCAGTTCAGGCTGTGAAAGTTCACTCACAACTACTATTATTTTTTCTTTGAAGTCTGGTTGCTCTTCTCTCAATCTGTCAAAGAGCTGTCAAAAATAACAGGACTATAAACTCTGTGAAGGTAAGAGAAACAATTCACTTAAATGAAGAAAAATCCCACATTCTTTCTCTATGCCTCCTGACTTCTCGAGATCATCAGGAAGTTAGAACAGTGCATTAGCAGTACCATAAGAACATGTCACAGACTTCTCATAAACTATATTTTTTTCCAACATAAGGAAAGGGAACAGTCTACCCACTTCCCAAGCTTGATAATAGCTATTCAAATTCTTATATAAGTCATATTGGACTTTAGGTTTAGAAATCTTGCATTAAGATTTACAAATTTCAAGTGATTTAAGAAATGCTATGCTCAAATTATGTCAGTCTTGGAGAGCCAAATTAGAACATCTGATTAAGTTTTATCAAATTGGTGTTCAATTCCCCCTGAAAAAAAATCTCATCAAAATTATATTCCATCGAGAATTCTTCTCATAAATAGCTGGGTTCTAGCCAGGTGGCTTAACACATGGATCAAAATTCTTGCCTCATCTTATTTACACTCATTAGTATGCAATTTTTCCTGAGCCACACAGTAGTGTGGCAATAAAACACCCTTGAAAGTTGCAGAAGAGCAGACCCTTCTTTACTGTCCAGGGGCCAATATCTTACAACTGCTTCAACACCAGTCAATTATATTGTATTAAAATTGTGGCAGTACCTTCTTTTTCCTGCCCAAGCATGTGGTTATACCAAATACAAATAGTCAAAGACATTTCCTTACAGAATGATGTTAATTAATTTTAAACTCTTAATTAAGTCACCTAAAAGTGCGGTTTCACAACACTTTAGGCAATATGAGTTTGCATTTCTACCACACACACTGATCTCTAATTTCTTTATTCCTGTTGTTTCTCTGACACTGGCAAGAGCAAGAAGCCCCAGAGCTATGTGACCTAAAAAAGGTCCAGCTCCTTTTTTAGAGATGTTTTTTCAGCCCAAACATGAGCTAATGCAGCTCATTGTGGCCACCTGAAGTAGCAGAGCTAATTCTAGAGTGAGAACGTGGTACATCTCCACTTTGAGGCTTGACTGGACTTTGCAAACATGAAGCTTCACTTTATAGGACAAAGTTGCCAAGACAACATTTAAAGCCTCTGCAACTCTTATGGGTACAACAAACAGTTCTTACCTGAGGGCAGAAAGTTTGTGTGATTTTGAAAAATAAGCCTACTATGTTTTTGGTTGGAATGATGGCACCTTCCTCCAGGGAGCTGAAGCAACTGCCTGTTAACCACATTAATGTGTGATATGATATTGCCTTATAACAGAAAAGCAGTACCATGGATGAGCTCTTCAAGAGCCAGTTTTTATTTTTCATATATCCATTACACCTTTATACCCCTTTTCACATCCATAGTCATGCACTATTCCCACACACCCCTTACTAGCACTGACACCAGGACTAAGGAGAAGAAATACCTAGATTGCATGCAATACATATGGCAAATCAGCAGAGGAATTAGATACCTGAAGTCCAAAGAAAGTAGAAACCTCAACACTGTTTTGCTATTTGTAGCTCAGTTTATTTCACATTTATTTTATTTATTACCACATTCAACCATTTAGATTTCAAACTCTTCAAGAAACAGAACGTTGAAAGATCTTCAGAGCACTTAATGAGTCCATCTAAATTGTGAAGAATTACTGGCAGTGCCCTTTCAACTGGACAGCTTAAGACAATAGATCTTATTAAAGTTTTCATAGACTTTTTGGAAGAATCTTGATGTCAAAGCCATTTAAACGATGGCCTTTCAATCTTGTCTAATCATTTGATAAAGACAGAACAAACATCTGGCCCTATTCTACATCTCTGCATAAATGAGCAACTCCATCCCTGCATGCTCCTGCCTCAAGCAGAAGCTGCTTAGCAGGACTTCTGCTGTGAACCTGCTCCAGCAATAAGTGCTCACCAAGATGCAAATCACATCAGATTTTTATCTCAATGGGAGCTGGAACAGACTACAAGCAGACTTTGACTCAAATTTAAAAGCCTTTTGCAATAGGTTTCCTAAAAGCCATACTGAGCCTCATAGTTTACCAAAGTTTAAGTCAGTCCACACTAGTGCTACTTCTGTCTCTGCCCAAATACTCCCCACCTTTCTTTGGATAATAGTGTACACAAAAAGTGGATTGAGAAATGTTTCCTTTTGCATCTCAGAGCTTAGCCCGGAGATTTTTTCTTTGTTTCAGGGCAGTGACAAACTGAAGGTTTTATGTAGAGAGAACATGCAACTGAATTTTAAGATAGAACCCCACTGTAACTCATTCTGTTTTATGGCATTGCACAAGACCACAGGAAGATGCTTTTTGAGCAATGAGATACAGTTTTTTGACTGGTTACAGAAAATAATTAACTAGGGAACAGCCATCCTCATATCTGCTATAAACTCAGCTAGTCAGAGTTGTGGAAATCCACTGCTGTACTTTAAACAACTTATCCCTAAGTGTATTCATAGCTCCTTATTGATTCCCCTTTAGCACCTTCTAAGGACACAATTTCTACAGACTACATTGTATCTCAATGAAAAAATTAAACTGCTGACACCTGTGTTTCATAAGAGAAAGGCCTAGATAGAAATGAACAAACTCTGCTTTAGCAAAATTCATGCTAGAAATCTCTCCTCATCCTGCTCATCCTTCCCATCATGAACAGGATACTCTCTGAAGAGAAAGATGGGCAACAGAGATGGATAATTCTACACTTAGTAAGAACGGTCAGCCTAGCTCACCAAAATATCAAGGTAATGAGTCTCTTCAGGAGCAAAGTATTTGACCCAGCTTGCACAGAAAATTGTTTAGAGGGTCACTTGGATAATTCCACAGCACAGACCTTCAGTGCCTTTCTAGCTGTCACAGGCTGACCAATCTGCTAAGCCAAACATTTCTGTTCCACTTACAAATGTGAGTTCCTGTTGAGATGACACATTCTTATTTACTGCTAGATCCAGTAGCACATTTCAGAAAAAAAGAGAAGGCACAAGGTGAAAAAGTGACTTGCTTGAAATCTTTAAGAGTCTCAATCTGTCTTACAACTCCCAGTCCACTACCTCTTGTACTTGATTTTATATTCTCTTAACAAGCTCTGACACATATTTTTACTTCTCATTTCTGCATTACAGCTGAAATCCTCCTCCTGAATTAAATACAGGATAATTTTCAACTACTGGCTTTGTTAGAGACCAACATCTTGAAGCAGCTATAGAAGCACTGCCAGGTCTTAGATTTTGTATTTCTGTTAGAACAACAACAACAACAACAACAACAACAACAACAACAACAACAACAACAAAACAACAAAAACAAAAAAAAACAAAAAACAAACAAAAAAACAATAACATTTTGCTTTAGACAGACTGAAGTTGTTCTTAAAATGAAATGAGAGCATCATAATGAAGGACAAAAATGAACTTTGTGAGCATATGACACATACCTTAGAGCTGGTAATTTCTTCTATTCGTGCTTCAGCTGTCTGCTTTGCTTTTTTTCTTACCAGTACATACACTGCCTTCACTTTAGGACAGGATCTGAGCAGTTTTTCCAAAAGCACTTTTCCCACAAAGCCTGTAGCTCCTGTCAGGAGGATGTTTTTTCCTTCATAGTATTCAGGAATGGAAACCATTGTGACCTTCACAAAAGATAAAATCAAAAAGTATGTTAAAGAACTTACAGAGTCCAGATTTGCAGAAGATTGAATAATCATATCTGTGCTGTTTATACCTGAAAGAAATGCTTAACAGATTTTTTTACCTATAACCAGTACTTGAAGTTGCCTTTTCTCACAACATTCTGAAAGATTTCTACAGGGTCACTACAGTCATTCCAGGTCATGTAAATGGCTCCTGTTTTAAAGACTGAGACATCCACTCAGCCAGGAAATAGCCCAACTTCAGTCTACTTTTGCCTCTGTGTGCACAGTCCTTTACCACTCCAAGGGGCTGCACCATGTGAACTAGAGGTTGCATCATTAAAATGTAATCACAAATGGATTCTTCAAACCCACTGACAGAAGACAGGGAGCCAAGCATCCCAATTGCTGGAATTTTGACAGTGCCAGCAGAGCCCCCTGTCACTATTAGGATGAGCCTCCCTACCAATTAAACCAGAGAGAAGTTTGAGTTAGTTGTTTGGAATGGGATTTGATAGTTTTACACTGATTACAAAAAACCATACAGATCCACAGATAAGAGTTTTCCAACTGCTTCATCCATTAAGTCATTTGGGAGGAAAAAACCAAACAATATAGTTATTAGAATTCTCAACAAACTAAGATGTAACCACAAACACACCTCCTAATAAAATGAAGGGTAAGGGATTATGATTCAAATTCAGCACAAAGCTAGAAAGTGCTTTAGGTTTTGCTTTACTTAGTAAGTTAACCTTGAGAATCATGATTCTTTTCCCCTCCCTTTATCAGCCTCTTGGAAATGATGTCATTCTTCCTAAGAGAAACTGAAACTCCTTTTGAGGACAAATATGGTATGTCTCACAATAAAGTGAGAACATGGCCTTCAGGATCCCAAGGACTCAATCACAGCACATCATCCAGAGCTGCCATTCTTTGAAGTCAGCTATAGCAACATCTTTACTGTGACCCTTAACCAGTTTACTTTCACTAGATAAGATGGTAGCATTATGGATACACTTCCACATTTTACCAATCTTTCTGATTAGACTCATCAAAATCCTGAGCTGATGTAGTGAATGTCTAATTATAGTCCTCTACAGCAGTTCCATGCAAACTGCTACAACCAAAACACTCCCAGAAAGGGACCACAGAGAGTAACAGAATGTTCTGAGCTGGAAGGGACCCACAAGAATCATCCAGCTCTCAAGTGAATGGCCCATGAGGGAATTGACCCCACAGCCTTGGTGTTATCAGCATCATGCTCTGACCAACTGAGCTCATCTCAGGGATAGAGTCCATAAAACCATGGAACTAAAAAAGAAACAAACCACAGAACTGAGAATCTTTAAACACAGATGGAATGCTTCTTAGGCAAATAAGGATTACAACACTGAATACCTTAACAGGGTGAGAACTTTTCTTCACCTGCCACCCAGGAATAAAGGTGCAAAGAACTGAACTCAGTTCTTTCAAGGCAGCAAGATACTGCAAGCAGGGACTTACCAGGGAATGCACAGAATGTATGTTAGGAGTGAACAGCTAATTTGTCATTTTTTCCTGAAAAGTAAATAAATATTTTTGGAACCCTATTTGACAGGTACCCACCAGATCAAAGCAATTGTTCTCTGTTTTTCATGTGCTCATATCACAACAGTCTCTGAACAAGTTCCAAATGATTACTTGCTAGAAATGAGTTACTACCTACACAAGTCCTGGTTTCACAAGTCTGGGTACCAAGTGATATGTCAGATACTCCAAATCCTTCTTTTGACTCCCTTCTTTGAGAAGTGAAGCATCTAACAACAGATAGTAGGATACAGCAGCAAGTTTAGAGCAGAACAAGCACTACTATTTCCACTGACCACAGTATATCACCTGGAATTGTTTCTTTGAAGGTCAAGAGAGAAAGCTATTTACATTAAAACACTTCCACCACACAATTAAGAGACTCTAATGCAAATCTGAAAGCATAGCTCCTGCCATAAAGCATGGAGTGCAAGACACAGCATGCTTATGAGTCATTTTTCCCTGTTCAGTTAAGGTACAGGCCTGTTGTCTCTACAATGGCTCAAAGTCACAGTTAATGCTCTTCAGGTATGTCTTCCCCATAACTTTTGCTTTCCTGGTCTTTGTGTACACCATTCACTTCCTCCTAAAGATCTGCATGATTGCTCCCATATATAGGACAGGATTTCAGTTCCCTCAAAGAGGGAGGCAAAAACTCATGCAATCATTACTGCAGCAATTTTGTCACTAAGAATCAGTTTTGTCATGGTTCCTACACACCCTTCTTACTAATTTACCTAACTAGCCATAACTTCTATTTTTTACACTTTGAGACCCTATGAGAGTATCTAATACTATCCATTCACCTGTCCTTCCTCAAAGAAAGGTTTAATCCTGCCTCTGACACAATGCCAGAACCTCAGCCTGCAAACCTGCTTACATGGGCGGAGTCTTTGGCTACATCTACACAGAACCTTGGACAATACCCAGTACATGGCTATGGTCCAACATCTGTTTCTGAAAGCTATGAAAGCAATGAAAAGTTATGCTGCCAGTGGAAATATCTGTGTTACTGTAGTCCATCTTTTTAAGTCACTGCAAAATCTGACAATATTTAGGCTCAGGTGATGTAAAGAAAACTGGCACAAAATAGATCAAAGTTTCCTGCCTCAGTCATTTCTGATCTTATTCCTTTGTGTAAGAGGCTGAAATCAGAATACCAGACCTACAAAACATCAACATCCAGAGCTATGATGAACCATAATGATGAAATAGGTTCAATTAAAAATCAGGACTATCCACAAATACTCACAATTCACACTTGGGAGACAGTAACACTTATATGTTTGCAGGCTAATGTTTTTATTGTTTGTTTGTTTGTTTTTGTGGTTTTTTTGATTGAGAAATATTTTCTTTAAGAAACTCTCAATCCCATGTCTCTTTACCCTGTTCTCCAGCAACCAGACTTTGGTAGACCTTATTCATAGCAACTTCCCACACTGAGATTGTCTTCTACTTCCATTACTCTGGAAGATTCCAGCTAGAAAACATAATTGGTGACTTTTTCAGAAGTACACATTGCTGTCGACATTACAGCAACAAACACAGGGACTGTAAGGGAACTGCCTAAAAGCACCAATTTGGATTTAAAGGGTAAAAACCATGCATGGAATCTAGGTGTGAATGATCAAAGTCTGAATCCAGCAGCCTATGCTTTGCTATGTTAGAAAGAAAGGTTATCTCAAGCACAGGGAAAGGAAAGAATGTTCCCATTCTCCACCTACCTTTCCCTGCCTTCTCGGAGAATGCATGTCCACATGCCAGTTAGCACAGCACTGCTGGCAACTCCTCATCTCAAACTCAGAAGGTATAATATATTACTTTTTAAAGTTCTTTGCAGCAGCAAATTACTGAAGAATCACAGAATTGATAGGGTTGGAAGAACTATTTTATAATTCTGTTTTTAAATAAAACTGTCAAGAAATAAGGAATAGTAGGAATGTAGTTCCTATCAGAAATTTAGTTTAGTCTCTAACACATAGGAAGCTGGTTCAAGTGCAAAAAAAAAAAACCAAAAACTACCGTGCAAGATACCACAGCAAAACCAAATTTAACATGTTAAGGTTGTTAAGTGTCAGCAATCACTTTATCTATCTGGTTTAGAGTACATCTTGTATGTTTACAATAGCTGTTAACCAGCAATACATATTGCCACCAGTTATTAAATCATCTGTTAACACCTACCTCTTCGAACACACACAGAGAATTCCTACCAAACACAAAATTGTCTAATCCACACTGTGGGATATCTAAAACCTTGTATTATAAACACCTTTTTGAGCTAATAAGCAATAACAGTCTAGAATAAAGAAATTTGACAGTTGAAAGGCTTAATAAGAGTTCTGTAAAGAATTCTCACTCTAGAACAGAAATGCTCAAAATCCCCACATTACCCAGAGGTATAAACAGCCTTTGCTAGAGGAATCTTACTTGAAGCTGCTACAGAGCAGCTGCTGCTGGGATCCTTCTGAATTCACAGGTTCAGGGCTAAGCCCCCAATGACACTTCGTAGATATGCTTGTGTGAAGGATGCTGTCCTCTGATAAGTGAAGAGTTCATAAGCACTTCAGGAAAAAAAAGAAAAACTACCAGCAAACCAACCAGGATCCTAGCCAACATTCCCCATCTTGCAAAAAGTTCTGATGTCCAAGGCTGAGCAAGTGCTTTTATGGAGCAAACAACAGCAGCTCTGTTTGCCTCCAGAGCTACTGCAGCAATATTTAACTCACAGCTTCAGAAGGCTCTGACTCTCAAAACAAGGACAATTCTGTTTTTAACAGGAAAATGATCAGTTCCCAGATTTGTCCAAACACAGATCAAGATGCTTAAAGATGTGCTTTCCAAGTGCCAGGAAAGCCTGCTGCAGTTCCACTAAATGTTTAAATGCTAAATCCAGCAGCTAGAGAGTGTGCATGTGTGTCCTTGTTAGAGATTAAATGCTCTGTCTTCTGGTATATCACTGGCAGATATTACCAGACACCAGGTCAACAGCATGCTCCCTCCAAATTCAATCCTATTAAGATTATTGCTCACAGGAAATGGAAAATGTGCACTTCCCAACCTCTCAAACATCAGCAACAAAACACAAAGTTCTGCAAAAACACAGCCCAACAAATCAATTTGCCCCTTCCTTCCGACAGCTTGAACCCAGCACCAGTAGGAGTAAAAGGCAGAAAAAGTAAGGTGGTAGAAGTATTTTGTTTAGGCATATTCAGAAGATGAAATTTGTCCAGACATCAAATCTGAGTGCATCAAGTGTGTTTAAATACCACACACACTCCCCACTGCATCCACACCAGACAAAAATCATTACAGAAGTCCCTCATACAGAGCTCCAATTGCCACATTGCAAGGACACCATCACAAGCCAGAAAAAATAAAACTCTGGGAACTGGAGAGATTGGAGAGACTCGGGCAACAAAGGAAGTAATATTTAACTCATCCAAACAAGGTTACTGCCAGAAAGACAAGTCTGGGTCATGTCATATTATATCATATCATCGTGTCTCAGTTCATCTGTGCCTTGTTTCCACAAAAGCAAATCAATGAATGCTATCAGCAGAATGCCCACATTTTCAAGCACCACAAGGGCCAATGACCTACCCTATGTGGCCAATACCTAGCCAGCATATCTCCAAAGGATACGGTCTGTTTGTCTTTGTGGTCCAAGGTTATAGCCATTGGGAAACCTTATCTGTGAAAAGATACTGCTTTAAAAGATGAGTAGAGACTGTAAACTGCTTTGGGTGCAAGTTAACCTTAAAGCCTACCTATTCCAAACTTCCCAATCATGTGGAAGATTTGGGATTCTTTCCTCAGCTAGCAGAAAGACAGATTTATTCATGTTTTAGATTTCACCAGCATTCTTATCTACTCTCTCTGCAAGTTCATTTTCTTTACTAGCTGTAAGCCAGGGACCAAGAAAATGTAACACACCTCTAGGAGCTGGAAAACATACTGGCAGGCTTGAAAGCTAATTAGAACAACTAAGTTTTGAAGAATTATCAAAATAGGCCCACTAATCCAACATCAACTAGCCAGTTTTTGGCTTAGCTCTGGTAATATGCCAGAGCTCAAGTGTCTCACTACACACTTTCCACACAATAGTAGGGATGGATTCAGGTTAATACTGTGTTCTCTACATGTGAAATACAACAAAACTAAATCAATCTGAAGAACCAGGCCCAAAACTGCAGCATGGATAAATGCCACCAGAAGTCCCAAAACTCTTATGGCAAAGACTATGGCAAACTTGTGACTGACACTCAGGGATTTAAGAGAATTTCTGAAAAATAACAAGGCATTTCAAACTAGTTGAACATCTTCAGGATCGAAGACTAGAAAGAAACTTCCCAACTACCAATGAAAAGATTTGTCCTCTTTAAATCATTTATCTAATGAAACACAATACCAGTTTGAGTAACCAATCTAGTTAGGTCAAAGTTTACATAGCTGAGTGTATAGCTCTGTGTACAAAAATAAAGTAGACTTGCTTTTCAAACAGTTCTCCTCACTATTCTTAACTACTGAAATATGCTAGATACTGAAAGCATGCCCTAGAGTGTGTGTTCCTCAAGCTACACTCCTTATTAAATTGAATTAGGTGAGACTTAGGTAATACTGCATATGATCTCTTTAACAGCACTACAGCACATTAATATCAAAATTCAAATTGATACCAGACACAGAAGTGGTTCTGTCACTTTCTTTTAGATGACAATGACAAAACCCAAGTACAGTATTCACTCAATTGCTTTGGGAAGATGGTGAATTGGGACCAACTGACCCATGGCCACCCAATAAGTTACTAGCAGAATTCAGCCCAACTCAACTACTTCACCAAAGACACCCGTGTGAAATAAGATACTCTGAAGTGAGGGCTGTGCTCACAGTCATGGAATATTTAACCACTTTTAATCCTTTACTCTTATGGAGCAGAACCTGATTTCAATGTGGGCCACTGTTGAGTTGATCTCAGCAGAACTCTGCCAGAGGTATTCAATGCCTGTGGTTACACAGATATTTCTTAAGCATGTGTTCACACACCTTCCTTCACCCAAAGTTCTGATTTTACTACAAATTTCCACTTACTTGTGCCTCTACTCAGAGGGATTCTGTATCAGATGAATTTGTAATTACTTCTTATTAAGTAATCTGTTCACAAAGTACATACTAGGGAAGTCCCTTGCTTTGCTGTAAATATGTTTCTTTTACAGACAGTCCCTCCTCCAAAAATTAATTGGAACAAAGTAGGAGGTTTTTACAATCCCTTTATAATTAGGTTGTAAGTTGATATTTTTCTAAATTGTTTACTGCTTGAGCCTAGTCATGAAGTGCACAGTGAAGAGGAAAAAAAAAAGTCTCTTTTGGCATAGTTAAACTCATTTCTCAAAATTGCACAGAAGGCACAGATCAGGTCAGAAATTAAGCTATTCCAGGAAAGCATACCCCACATAAGAACATTAACTGTACTCCATCACCAGTTAATGTGAAAACATGTTTAACACACATGCAGGGAGAATTTTAAACAAATTATAAGAAATCAAGAGACAGGCAAATTCAAGTTTTGGTGAACAGAAGCTGAGTTCCAGATCATTTTATCTAATTTAATTGGAAATCTGCATTAGAATCTCATTTGCACTTTTGGTTATGAAAAGGATTACAAGATAAAGCCTCACTGTTTATCAGGATAGTCGCATAAATCATGGCTCTGACTTTACATATATCATTACTCTTCAGTTAACCCCTAAAGGAGAACAGAACCTATCTGAAGGACACATCTACAACACAATGGGCAGAGCAGCATTCACAGCTGACTCTCCATCACTCAGTTTTTACTCACTGCATTAGGAAAACAGGTCAAAGGCATCACTTCAGCCTTCAGAGGAACCTGCTGATATCCAGTCCTCGTTATCACTAGGGAAAGCTTTAGCAGCAGCAGGAATATTGCTGCAGTTACTACTGTGATACTGTCATTTTGCTGGGAGGGGAAAGCCAAAAATCAAGTAAATAGAAGGGGGTGGGGGAACACACAACATTCAAGTGCTCATCAGTTTGTCAAGTTTCAGTGAAAAGAGACTTTCAGTCTCTACTTTAACTTTCAGGGTTAACTCCTTAATCTTGGTAATTAAAACCCAGATCCACCTTTTTATATATTGATCAGACAAGACAAGGATAACTACCCAAAACCTGCACCTGAAATTATGTTCTGTTCAAACTTATTATTCACAAAGCAATTACAATTGGAATACTTAATCAAGAACAAAAAGCCCAGCTCTTATTCTTCTCATGTTTTAAATTTAAATTTAATTTTTTTTAAATTTAAATTTTAAACACAGAAGGCCTGAATCATGTTTTACAATAGACGTTACACGATGAATTTAAAGTCCTAGGAATTAACACTCCCAGATTCCTCCCATACTTTCACAAATCTCTCACAGCTAAATGGTATTTTCTCTTCTATTATGTTCCTACAGAAATTCACAATGACTCTTTTGAAACCTAAAAATTATTAATTTATCTGACAAGTGCTCTACCAAGTCATATTTGAAACATAATCACCTTCTAAAGAAAAAAACCACACTAGTTTACCTTTCCTTTCTTCCAATACATGTGGAACAAACAACAGCAAAAAAATAAAAGCCCATTTCCACAATTTTCTTATCTTTAAAAGTGACTTAAGCAGACACTCAAAGCAAGTTGTACCAAGAGATTGCTTACCTGTCTTCCAAACAGGATACTGGCAGCCTCCCTCCTCCTCCTCCTGTTCAGGATGGCAGATACTGATCCTGTGTAGTGCCAAGAGCTCCAATCTTAACTCCTATTTATGCTAATGGATGTCCTGTTCTATCAATTAAGCCTCTTGCACAAGAAGATCTACAAATTTACAAACATCAGGCCGAACAATGGCACAGAAAGGTGTGAGGTCCTGTGCACACACAGATACTAACACCAACATCTGCTAAAAGCATGGCCTTTGTCACCACAGTGAGGGCACAAAGTGACAGGTACATCCCTGGGGTCCCCACTGCTGGAGAGAGCTCAACAGAAAAAGTGCTCACTACAAAACACTCAGAAGGAAAAAAAAAATAAAAAAAGGGAATAGCTAGTTTATTCTGATAAGACAGGATTTGTTAGTACAGTTTGCAGCTTCCAAACTGTGCAAGTGTCAAGGCTAAACAGATTTATTACTGCAAGGCTTGGAATCAGCAACAGGGAGAAACACCATGGACATGCACGATGGTACCAACCATGGCCAGGCACCGAATGTTTGCATAATGCAAGTGCTCCACAACACCCACCAAACTAGCCAAGCACAATTCTTGCTGATATTGGCTCCTTCACAGAATTTTTAGCTTGCCACTCAGCAGCTCTGCTTCCTGCAGACAAGTAAAAAGCAAACTACACAGAACATCCTCAAACACTGAATATCTTGTGACAAAAACCAAACAGACACAACTTCCGGCTGAAGAAGCCAACCAAGCCTGAAGTCAACAATTCATGTCTTCAACAACATCCAGGACTTTCTTCACTCAGGCACTCACTTAAACCTTCCAAATGGCTGTATAACTGTTTTAGTTTGTTGTGCATCCCCTTCCTAGCACCGGAAACAATAACTCTTGTGGGGAACTGGGAGCTCCTCCAAAAGCTAGAACTCAGAAACAGGAAGATGACAGTGAACTCTTCACTTTGTAGCAGCCAGAAGGAGATTCAGTTTGACCTTTCAGGAGCTAAGAGGTGGTATGGATGGTTACAGTTTTGCTTTGATGTTAAATTCTATCGACAATTCTATCAGCTGCTATAGACAACTAAGATGTGGACAGGCTGGGTTATTCTGGAACTATAAGAAAAAAACATTTATCCTGTCCAAAACCTACAACCACATTTAATTTAGAACAACTCCCCCAACGTGCTTTCATTGTTAAAATTGTGTCTAGTAAAGCTTCACTATACCTACAGTCCAGCAATAAAGACCAAGTACTTGCAGTAAAAAATTTAGAGATCTAGATTTGTCATTACTTTATAGCTCTGCAACAGGTAGAGGTAAAAAAAAAACATAAAAACATAACCCACAAAATTAATCTTTCTTATCCATCTATAGGTTTTTGGTGGGGAAATGGCTGAATTTTAAGGCACCAATATATGAGTGGAGGGTGAAAAACAGGGTAGAGAAGCTGAAGGGTGAAGGTCCTAGAAGTCTACTGTATACCTAGTATATAATTTCCAAATTGCTGAAATAGTGCTATCTCATTTAAGAAGCACAGACATGATACACAAATTGCGGATCAAGAAATTCTAGCCTGCTCCAGTACAGATGGATGTCACAGATAGTAAAACTCCTACATGCTCCACTTCTTAATTATTACCGAAAAAGTTATTAAAATATTAAAAAAATAAAAAAGCTCCAGTTGCTAAAGCCTTGAAGTAGGTTAAATGAAATTAAAGGTTTCTATTTTCATGGGAATCAAGCTGGTTTCGATTACAAGCTCGCTGTATCCCTGCAATCTGCCACACTTTAAACTTCACTCAGGGAAGTGCTTTGAAGGAGCCAGCGGCTCCCGCTCCAAGGAGGACCGCGAGCCTCTCCCCAGGGCACGGGCAGAGGAAGGGCTCGGCTGTTCCCGATGGAGCGCTCCCGGAGCAGGGATCCGCGGGGCCGGGGCTGCGGGCACGGCCCATCCCGGCTCTCCCCGCACACGCCTGCTGCTCTGAGAGCCCGAGGAACTCGTGGCCTTCCCTGCGAGCCCGTTCCGCGCGCCGGCCCCGCGGCACGGGCTGTGCCCGAGAGGAGCCGCCGGGCGCTGCGGCCGCCGCCAGCGGGAGAGCCGGGCAGGCAGGGCCGGGGCGCCGCCGAAGGCCCGCCCAGCGCCGGGGGGATGGTGGTACCCAGGCCTGGGCCCTGCGGCGGGCGGAGCGGGAGCTTTTGGCCTCGCCCACGCTCCCCGCTTCCCTTAGCATCGACCGCGGCCGCCGCGCTCCGTCGGCCCGGCCGCCACCACGACGCTCCCCGGCGCCCCCCATCCATCCATCTATCCATCCCACCCTCCCGGAAAGGCGCAGCCGCCCCCTTCCCCAAGACCCCCCTCCCGGTCAGCGGGCGGGGTGGGCGGGGTCGGCGCGGCCGGGCGCGGGGTACGGGTGCGGGTACCGGTACCTGCTGCGGGCGGTGGCGGCGCGGCCCCGGCGCTGCCCGCCCCGGCTGTGCCCGCCCGGCGCTCGCCGCCCCGAGGGTCCCGCACGGCGGCCCCGCACGGCCGCTCCCGTTGGCCGCTGCGCGCGCGCTCCCCGCGCGCCCATTGGCCACTAGCGCCGCCGCTCGCGGGACGGGGAGGGCGCGGATTGGCGAGCGCCCGGCGGCCCCGCCCCCAGCGGCGCCGCGCCGGGGGGGCCGCGCGCTCCCCCTCACACCCACACGCACCCAGGGTCATACACACAGACAGACACACAGACACACACCGTGGGTCACGCACACAGACAGACACACACCGAGGGTTACCCACACAGACACACACACAAACAGGCACGCACAGAGGGTCACACACACAGACACACTGACACAGTGCACACACAGAGAGTCACACACACCCTCACACACTCTCACTCACACACACAGAGGGTCACACACATACACACATACAGAGGGACAGACACGCAGTGCACACACACAGAGGGTCACGCACACACAGACACACACCCCCCCTACACACAAACACACTCACACACACTCTCTCTCAGAAGGTCGCACACACCCCCCCTCACACGCACACACACACACGCACCGCCCCCCCGGCCCGCGGCTCTGAGGGGCAGAGCGGCTGCTCCGTGAGGGGCCGCAGTGTCCCCGTGTGTCCCCGCAGTGTCTCTGGCTGTCCCTGCTTTTGTCCCTGTCCCAAACGCTGCCATCACAAACCAGCGCGGGTCCAAACCCGGCTCCAAAGCTCCAGCCCCGGCTGAGGCTCTGGGAAAAGCGACCCCGGCCCTCAGAGCAGGGAGCCACCGGGCCGCAGCAGCGGCGCCGCGGCACTCGGGGCAGGCTGAGCCCGCGGGGCAAAGGCGGCACGACCCCATGCCAATGGCCGAGAATCAAGGAATCGTGGAGTAGTGGAACCACCAAGGCTGGAAGAGGCCTTTGAGAACACCAAGCCCAGCCACCAACCCCGCACTGCCGCTGCAACCCCCAAAGCGCTGAGCTCAATTTTGAGATTATCAGATTCTATTGATAGGCGCCGTATTTGTGTGCAAAAGTCACTGCGCTCCACTTGCCTCACTGTTTGTTACCAAACAGTGCAACGTGATGTCCTGGTGCTGTGCTGCCATGATGCCATGCCCTGCCACCATATGCCATCGGTTTCACAACTAAATATTGCATAGATGGACATGCATCAGCTGAACAAAAAAAAAAAAAAAAAAAAAAAAAAAAAAAAGGCATTTAAAATTAGGAAACACCCTATATAAACTTGTGCAACCTGTACTATCCAGATTACTGTACAAATAAGGTATTATATGAGAATTGTTGTAAGCACAGTCTTGGCTTATGCAAGGGCAGGTTGGTTTTTCAGAATGATTTGAGGGCCATGAGAACAGGAGCTCTGCTCACATCCTCCACAGCAGCCCAGTGATTATTTTATACTTATTTTTAGATATGTATTCTCATGATTTTTCCACTCCAGAGTAGTTACTCCTGGTACCTAGGTACTTCTTGATGGAGTATTTAGAATCACATCACTGTGAACTCCTCATCATAACTGTCTAGTGGACAGTTTTTCACAGACTGTTCCTTGGAAAACACCTGCTCACTGAAGCTGGGACATCATCCAGTCATTCAGCCATAGGAAAACTAACTCAGGCAGACAAAGATTGGAGTCTGAATCTCCCACAGTCCTGATGAAAAATTTTACCATTTCGTTGTACCCTGCTACACACCAAGAGTTCCTTTTTCGTTGTATGGAAACCCTCACATGTGGTAGGCAGCTCTACAGACTGTGGGATGAGGTTTTTCCATTTTAGATTACCAAGAAAAGATGAGTCCATTGCAGCACAGACGCAGAATTGCAGTCAGTGCACATGAACTCTTAAGAAAAAAATTTTTTTTTAAAAAACTCTAGTTGGAATATGCAAATTAAAGTTTCTCAGATTACTACAGCAGTTTAATTTAGGTACATTTTACAGAAGTCCCTCAGTAAAATGTGTCTGTGACACCAAACGAAAGTCATGGGGAATATCCCAGCAATATTTCTGTGTGGGAACAACAGTGTCGTTTGTCCAGTCTGGTTTTTGGAAACAGCTAAAAATGGTGGTGGTTTAAAATTTGTCTCTAATAAATACCATGTCCTCTGATCATTGTAGTTCATTAACAAATTATAATGCAGTGACAGTGGATTAACTGATGCTCTCAGTATAAATTATTATTAATAATAATAATAATAAAACAAATCAGATATTTTTTCAAGATTACTCTTTTAAAGTCACAATTAATTTATCTCTCCTAAATTATTTATCATCAGGAAAATGTCACAGTGACATTGTATCATGATGCATTTGCATTTTAATGTAGTAACATATGGTTACTTCTCAAAGAACCTACCAAACTGGTTATTCAAGGTAGCATTGTGAATTTTTCATTGCAGGAAAGAGAAGATATCAACACCAATGTGGCCTAGTCTGGGAACACTGAATAAATTATTTAAAAAAAACCCAACCCAACCCTATTTGAAACTCTATTACTCAGCACAGAGATAGCGTGACACAAGGTTGTGGGAATCCATAGGAAAATAACTGCAAGTGCTTGCAAGGCAAAATCTTGGTTTGTTACCCAGGAGAGTGAGACAAACCCCTAAATGCTCACTATCAGGGGGAAAAAAAGAGATTTGGATTGTATCTTTAAATTGATCCACTTCTCTATGCAATGCTAGCAAGTTGGTTAATTCACAGGAACTTTTTGGAGCTTTGCAGACTGCTTCATTATATCTCTCCGATTTTAAGCAAGGCCAACAATTGTAACAATTTTGTGTCCTTTATTGACAGCTCATAGAAATATTTAATTTTGCACCCCCTGCCTGGACAAGGTTCCCCAATCTCCTTCCTTGGACACTGACAGAGGTGTGAGAGGATGATCCTCCAGACACAAGCCACCAAGTATCAGCAGCTCTCCCTTCTATTTTCTTACAGCCATGCTACAGGGCACAGTGTTTACATGGAAACTTTGTTTCTCTGCACATAACTTCACTTTTTACAAATATATACACTAAGTGCCTATATATACACTGTATACCTCTGGAACAGAGCTGCTTTTATGCAAACTGTAGTCGTGTTTCTTTGTTTCAGTCACCTGTGGACACACTATGAAGTGTTTTGCATAAACCAAGGCAGGTGTTTAGCCCGGCCTAGCTACTTGTGAAGGCCACAGGGATGCTCACTTCAATTCCTTGCTAAATGCAACCCATTTAATTAAAAGATTAGCCAAGAGAAATGTCACTTTCTGTGCTGCCAGAAGAAAGGGCACAGGCAGGTTCTGTTTGGCGAGCTTAGACTCCTGTAGTATTTCATCTGTGCTTACACTGGAAGGGGCTAACAGCCACATGGAAAGAAGGGGTTTATAAAGGATGTATTTGTGATGCAATGAGCATTAACAGCTCTTGTCCCCAAGCTGCACAGTAATATAGGCTGGAATTTGCAAACTTACTGCTGTACAGGATGCAGTGAGAAAGGAACAGTCCTACAGAAACTCAGAACCTGCTTCAGTATGGGCAGTAACCAACACAGTTAAATCTTGTTTGTTTTCTAATTTGAGGTACTATGGTTCAAAGATAAGGGTCTGACCAAAACTAGTTGAACCAGTTTAGGAAAAGTGCAGGAACTTATTTTTAGCTGTGGACTAAAGCTAGTTGATGCATTTAAAGATATCTTTGGATCCAAAACAGGGCAAACATCTAATGACAGAAAATTTGTGATTTTACTCTCCAAAGAGTCGATACAGTTTTTTGTCAAGTGCCTCTTTTGTCTTTTACTAATGAATTAACTGATTGAGGATATTTATTTAGTGATCTGAGTGGGTTTTAAAGTCTACCCTGAATATACTGCTTGTTAGATACCAGTGTACAAACAGGATGGGTAACAAATACATTGTTTGCAATCGAATGCATTCTGCTACCTTTTCTATGCTTTGCATCATAATGTGCTAGTTCTTTGGGGTTTGGGAACAGCTGTTAGGATTATGATGTATATTCAGTAAAAATTGCTGAATCAGAATGAAATGGACCTCTGCAGCTTGTCTAGGCCACCCTCTCTGACTGCCTGGAGCAGGTTCATCAGAGCTGCGTCCAGCTGGGCATTGAGCATCCAAGGACAGAAACTCTACACCCACTCTGCGCAGCCTGTGCCAGTGTTTGACCTCTGCAATAATAAAAAAAAGTGTTTTCTTTTGTTTAAGTGGAAATTCTGTATTTCTGTTTGTAGCCTGCTATCCTATCACTGGACACTACTGAGAAAAGTGTATCTTTGCTGTCCCCTGCCCAGGGATTTACCCACACAGCTTACAGTCAGTGTGCTGGCCACCTGCATCCCCAGGGCCTTTCCACAAAGCTGCTCTCCACCACTCCGTCCCCAGTCTGTACTGGTGCATTGGGGTTTTCCTCCCCAGTGCAGGGCTTTGCATTTCTTTTGTTGAACTTTACCAGTTTCCTGTTGGCTGATTGTTATCTTTTCCTGCATGACTAAACACAAACATGATTTCTACTTTTGCGTCCTTGCCACATCACTTACAAGCAGCAGAAATATCCACCACGAGATCTGAATATGAAACTTCATTTCATTCTTCTTCTTTTGAAAAAACTAATTAAAACACCTCTTAACTGTACTGACCACTGTGCCAAGCCCTGCCAGTTTAATATGAATGATATTTATGTTTGATATTTCCTATCTTCTTTTTCATTGCCTTTTGGCATATCAATACACTTAATTATAGTTTAGTACACTGAGTATATTGATAAATGTGGGGGTGATAGAAACAGTTGCTAGGAAAAGCTGACATCCATCAGGAGTGCTGCAGGGGGAAGGGATCCTTCAGACGAATGATGGACACTTAGTTATAACTTGATCCTATGAGGCCAGGCTCATTAATGCATTAAAAAAAAGGGGCTCTCTGGGTCATATGACTAAAATAAAACAGTTTATAAAGAAAAACTTTTGTACAGAATAGACTTCTTGAAAGAACCTTCAGAGGTATTGAAGATGCAAAAGTTATTGCTCAATTTTTTTCAGCAGACTGGCTGAAAAAAAAATAGCCAGGTATCTCTGTGAGGAGCAGAGGATTAAAGGGAGCTGGATGGGCTCGTGGTGCTCAGCTGCCCCAGGCAGGGGCTCACAGAAGCCCCTTTGTGAAATGACCGTGTGTGATCTTTTACACAGCTGTGCTTTGCTGCCTCTAACCTCCTTTTAATTGTCCTTCAGCTTTCAGACTGAATGCGTTTTCCAATACACACCTTTGTTTCCCTGCCAGCACTCGCCTTTTTAGCCAACAAACCACTCCTGCAGTGATACATTTGTAGGGAGCAATCTTACCCCATTTCAGCTTTCATTTTACAGGGCTAGAAGAACCATGATCTGCAAGTTTTCTCATGTGTAGAGACTCTTATCTATTCCAGGTGCTCATCTTTGCATATTTTTCAGATTAAATTTGTAATTTTATACAATATTCCAGGTAAAAGTCCCCTGAGATCTTACATGGCAAAAAATATTTTCATATATCTACTCAAATCAGATCTCTCAATGGCAACTTGGGCTCATATTTGTTTTGGCATAGCTGCCTCATGCCAGCAGTTCACAAAAAGTGTGATTTTGAAGAGTATATTTTGGGTTCCTCTTCTGTCATGTCAAACTGAGGTTCTAGTACATAGTGGTGCTATTTGTTCCCAAACACAAAACTGCACATTTGTATATAAATGAAATTTCTTCTCATTTCTAGCAATCTAGACTACGGGCTTTTTTAGTACTAATTGGTAGTCATTAATTATTTGTGTCATAAGTGTTTCTTCACTTTATCAATGAATTTTCATTATCATGTATCCAACAGTAACATTACTTGTAGCTATTTCCTTTTATGTCAGCTCATTTCATGCTCCACTTTGCCTCTTTTTTCTATTTATTAGTTTTCCACATCAAAATGTTAGAAGCTACTTTTTTCTTATGCTTTGTAACTACATAATATACCCCAAGTTCTGATACTTTTTAATTCATGGTTAGCTCTCCCTTCTATGTCTGTTTTAGTTACCCTTTTCTTACAAAAGGTGCATGATTTATCCTCAAGATGACACACAATCACGCCTGGCTCCCAAAAACAAGGGTGATCATTTCTCCCTCTGGGTAACTAAATAAACTTTACAAGGTTGTTATTGCTCATGACGATGGCTTCACATTTTTTCCTGATGTTCTATTAAACAGTTTAACAATATACTTTCATATAAGTAGAACATCTCACCTCAATGGTGTTTTCTCCAAAGACTTTCTCTTGAGCTGTCTGATTTTGTAGGTTCAGACTTATTAATGTATTTCTCATGTTTGCTCTGTTCAAAGGAAGCCATTTCATGCTTTCACCTGTGAAGCAATCTCTTCTTCAGACATAATCATTGTTTCAAAAGTTTGCAGTTCGTTGGTGGTTATTGTACTGTTTATCCTTTTGGTGATGTTGCATTATACTCATTGTGACTTGGTGTGACAGGGGCAGATCAGAAGCCTGAAGAAATCAGGGATGAGGGCCCTCCTCACCAAAGGAAGATGCACAAGAGAGAACAGGGCACTGTTCTGTTGCCTGTGGTCTCCATCCCCACAGTGACTGTGCTCTCAAGGATGGGTAGCAGTACTGGAAGAACTGGGACAGAGTTATGTGGGCCTTGATCAGATGAGAGGGACGGGTGAAGCCAGGTTCTGAAAATAATGTTCCACGTCACAGTGATAAGTTACCTTCGTGCCTTTGGAGAGCAGAGAATTGGGCTCACTTATTTTTTGTAGCCTGAATTGAATGAAAAGTGGATGAAGAGAAACTCCTGCTTGTTCTGCTGAGCCCAGGGACAGACTGGGTGAGGCCTTTGAGTGCAGACAAGGTGCATTGTGACTGCTGGCCACCAGTTTGCTCATGCAGTGCCACTGCCTGTGCCAACCCTGCCTGCTGGGATAGCTCAGAGAGCTGTTCCTTTGTCATCAGGAACGCTACTTCTTCACAGCCCTGAACTAATTGCTGCTTCTAATTGCCCCATGATTTCCACCCTAGAGTAATTTCAGAAAGGGTTACACTTATTTTGGTTTTACTCAGGTGATCCAAGGAGCTGCTGGTTGTAGTGAGGAGAAAGTTAAATCTCTTGCAGAGTTTTCTGTGTTTTTCTGTTTTCTGAACTTGGAAAGATAGCTCGAGATGGCAAAAGCAAGTAGATAAAAAGCCAAGAAAGAAAAGTAATTAAAAAAAGAGAGGGGGGAAAGGCAACAGAAAGTAGGGCAGGGAAGGATTTCAAACACAAAAATGTGTAGGTGGATGAGGAACAGCTGAAGACTGGCCATCAACAGCAAATGGAGTTGTAAAAACAGACTCGAAATAATTTGTGATGTGCCTTTGACTTTTTGGACTGTGGACAGAGAAGGTGTTTAGCAAACCCACCAGACATGGAAATGGAGAATCATGTAAACTTTCCTTTATTCTGAGTGTGAATCCTTGAATGGATAAGGAAAAAATACATCTTCTCTCATAGCTGCACTGTCAACACTCATTTGATGTAGTTATCTACAGAACAAAGTTTTGTTATTCTTCATCAAGGTTTCCAGGCTGCCATAGCACAAACAGCCTGTAAGAAACAGCCTCAGACTCATGGCAAATTGCAGCTTCAAAGGTGAACAAGAACAAGATCCCTGCTGAAGACACCTGGTTGTGTGTTAACCACGTGTTAACATGTTGAAGTATGGAAAAATGCAAATCCTACCTTAGGAAACTACATCATGACAAAACAAGTGTTGTGCTAAGTGATTCTTATTGCACCCGTGGAGGGGTTACTCTGCCAGCATCTCTGGCCAGGGCCTGGAAACTGTCCCTAAAAATCTGCAGCAGATATAGCAGCACAAACAAGAAAGGATCAGTCTGGTGTATGCTTACCTTCTGGCTCTTAGGCACAGTCCCAGGACCCATTCTGAGATTTTTTTCTTTATTTACTTTATTTATTATCTAGAATCTCATGTGAGCCATTGAGTGATATAACCTGGGATGTGATTTGAAATTTAAAATGAGTAAAAGAGTTGTAGCAGTAGGAGAAAGACTATGCTCAGAAACTCTGGATCTTCATCTAAGTAACTTATTTAACTTAGACCCACAAGTCAGCAAGAGCAAAACAAAATAGTGAAGGCTCACAAACAGGAGTAGTAACTGTAATTAACTCATATGTGGCATTTTACTTTATGCCACTGGTTGTACAGAGCAGGGACCACACATGGTTTAAGATGCTACTGCAGTTCCAATAAATATTTGACATTGATTTGGAGCCATCAACCTTAGTGCCATTTGCAGTTTCCAGAAAATTTATTGATGACATGTGAGTAGCACTGGAAGACAGAAGATGGGTATCAAGGAGAGCAACACCTGGCCTTTGCTTCTTACAGTCTGCTTCCTTAAGCATCTGCTATTGGCCACACTTAGGGTAGCATTGAGAAAAGAAAATATTGGCTCATTTGCCAGTCATTATCTTCACTAATATCACAGAGCAGATCTACAAAGGTTGAGCAATGTACTCTCTTTATGGGGCATGGTTGCAAGATGCCACTGATGTCAGGACATCCCAGATAAGATTAATATCTCATCAACCAATGAACTGTATGAATTCCAACACTGAAAAAGGCTTTGTCCAGATAGGTTACACTCAGCTGAACCACTTTTAGAGAACTGCTTAAATTCACTTTGAATTATCCCTGTTAAAACAGAAAGTAGTAAATTTAAACTCTGCCAAGTGCACTGTTGTAAAACTCACTGCCATGAAATTATTTTTTTAAGACACTTGAATTTACAGTCTGTGATTTAATAGCAGCTGTAATGTCACTACAATATTGCTGCAACCTCCAATGGGGCTTGACAACTAAGGCAGAGCAATCAGGTATTCAGGGTCCCAAGGATACAGCCTTTTGGGACAGAATTTAAGGACATATTAGACACCTGTCAGGCATTTCTGGTCCCAGCATTCAGTCCTAATCAGACAGCAGGGTGTTCAGAAATTCCAAACACAGTAACAAACCCACAGTAGCTGTGCCACTTCCCTGAGGGGTCAAATCTAACATGCTTTCACTGCAGCTATTGCCTGCAAATGCTCAACAACCCAGCAAACTCCATGTGCTGGAGTTAGAAAAAACACCTGGTCTGCCCATGAAGAATATGTAGAGGTTGTGTATTGCAGCCTGAGTATGTCAGGCTTGCTGTTTAAGCACCAATTTAGTGGTTATGTACAGCATCCAAAGGTCCTTCACCTAAACTATCAGCCCAAAGGCAATAGTCCTTACTCCAACAGATGGACTCAGCAGTAACTCTGAGCTGTGATCTCATTTTGGAGCAGCCTAAATATCCAGTTATATGGTGATTAAGGTGCCAACAAGGGTGTTGACAGGCCTGATTTCAGTCCTCAGTCGAGATGATGAGTGGCTTTAGTGCTAATTCTTTGTCCCATTGTCCATGACAGTGACCTTGTCAGCAGGCTGCCATGCACCCAGCGTGCCAGTCTTCTGGAACCTCTTACTGCACTGTTTGGCTCTATATAAGAAATTCTTCAGAGCAGGGATGTGGATGAGAAGACAGAATGTGGATTAGAAAACACTTCTCTCCTTCTAACTAGAATTCCCCTAGGAGAGAAAACCAATCCCACTCTCCTAAGAAGAGCAGCACCTTTCTGCTCTTTGGGGTAAATTGGAGATAAATTACATTTGCCTCTGTTCTTGGCAGGACCAGCCGGTGGGATTAAAGTTGAATGCATTGCTTAGAGAGGCAGGGCTTGCAATCAGGAGCTGAGGCAGGCAGAGGCCTGAAAGGCAACACTTAGGTAAACCTCATTCAGATCGATTTGGTGAGCTTTGAGGCTCAGCAGCAGAAGAAATCAAACTGGGCATTTCTTCTGTGAAACAGTTTAATAGCTGCTCTTATTCGACAGTGGGTCAATATCTCTGGTCTTTGGCCATACTGGATTTTTTTTTTCTTTTTCTTTATTGCTGCTTAACTCAGGACTTTTTTTCCCCCAAAACTCTTACGGCATAAAGCATTATTTTGTAGTTGAATTTTTTTCTGTCAAACCCTGGTTTCTGTGACATGATATCAGCTGCATTTAGCTTAACTATTTCCATTAGTTAAACATCTTCATATTTCTTGGAGTTTCATAGAAATGAAAGCTGTAGCACTTGTATTCACTGACTTTACCTGAAGGGCAGCAGTTCATTTTGTAGATAGAATGTGAAATAAATCAAATCTGCACATTGTCTTAAAAAGGCTGAAGCTTTTCTTTAATTTCCTCCATGTCTCATTCCATTTCTTCATTCCCTTATCTTCTCTTTGTCTTACTAAGCTAGGTGCTACAACCTTTTGGAATCTTTTAAAATCACAGAGAAAATTTAGTTGGAAGGGACCTCATCTGGTCTGAGCCCCCCCTGAAAACAGAAGCAACGCCAAGCTTTGACCAACTTAAAAAAATCTGGTTTTTTAAGTGGCTGCAAACCCCCCTCCTTCTGCTACTCTGATTTACACTGATCCCATCTATTGTTTCGGTAAATGCTAATGCACAAGAAAGGAGCTGTAGTTGTTTGGGGATTAACTAGACACTCTGCAAGCACAGAGCCTGAATGTTTAGTTTCGTTCTTTGCCTCGGTGTGTAGGTGGTGAGTTCTGATGAGCTTCTGTGAGGCTCATGTACAACCATACCACTGTGGCCTCTGGAATTCCTAAGCCCTATGTTACAATGCAGGTAAGAGCATGCAGCTCTAACTTAGGACAAAATATATTACAGAGATATTGAAATGAATACTCATTCCAAGCATTGCACAACAAGAAAGCTCAGAAAAATAGAGAACCAAACTATGTCCTGATAGACCAACACAGCTCTGGTGTCAGTGGTGACACCAGGCAGAAATCAGGGAAGTCACAGTAAAGACACTTCAGGGTTTGAGCTCTCTGGTTAAGTTCCATGGTGAAGCATGAAATGCCTCTGTCTGCTAGATCACTGATGGGAGGAAGATAAGGCTGCAGATGCAGACAGATCTCAAAGCATGACAGCAGAACTGGCCTGGTGGCTTTGTTGCCAGGGTCAAATGCTTGTCAGAGTTAGGGCACCATCAGCCAGCTGTGTGGGGAGCCACAGGCACAGCAATGTCTGCTTCTTCCCCTTAGGAATGCCACTAAACAGAGCTGTGCCTCCAGTCTGAGGCCCAGGCAGAGCTGTGCTCTTCTCGCTCTTCCTCTCAGAGCCCTTTGCCCACTCCAGGACTGACCCTGTCCCTGTCCCTGTCCCTGTCCCTGTCCCTGGGGTGCCTGCTCAGGGCCTGGCTGCACCTGTGGCAGGCAGCTTACAGAGACCCCCAGCAGGCTCCAGCAGGGGAAAGGCTCAGGGGAGAGCAGAGCAGAGCAGAGCAGAGCAGCCAAACCTGCAATATGTTCTAGACCACCTGGCAAGCTGAAGAAGCCTCAACTCTCATCACCCAGCTAATTAGTTTGAGTGCAGTGCCACGAGGGTGCAGTGACACCGACTCCAGTCCCAGGGTTAGCACAGCTGGCTGGGCTATATGATAGCTCAGACTCTGCAGCACAGCCAGGCAGATACCTGCTAAGGGATGCTGGCCTAATTACCTCTCCTCACAGTTTTTAACTCAAAGGAGCACCTTTTTTCTGGAAGTCTGAAAAAGCCAATTTTGTCTGTCTTTTAGTTGTAAATGCTGCAGCAGAAATAATCAAGAGCTGAAAGCCTGTGCCCAGACAAAGTCATATTTTCTCTTCAATATGATGGAATCTAGGAAAAAAATCAGGTAACGAGAGTTTAGTCATACTGGGCTAAGTAACAGTGATAAGCTTTCTCCACTGGTCAAACTGCTGGAGGGTTTGGCTGCTCTTCAGTATTCACATCCATATGTAGATGGATGGTGTGGGAATGCCTTTGGACCCACCAGCAGAGATGTGAGACTGCAGCTCTCTTTAGCTTCTCTGTGTGTGCAGTCAGTGGGCAGAAGCTCTGAGCTCCACCACATGCACATCTTCAAGACATCTGGAACAGTCTCCTTGGCTTTTCCCTCATGTGTTTTTTAACATTTTCATTCCTATGTATCAGTTCTTTCAAAATTTTTTGACTAATTTTGTTGTGCAGAACAGTTATGAAAGCCTACTTCTAGTCTCATGTACCCAAGATTGTACAAAGATATAAAGAGAAAACCTGTGTTTATTCTTCTTTCTTTATTTAAACATGTGAGACCATCTTTTCAACATGACAGAGCTTACTTTTAACCCTGCTCCAATGCAAAACACGAGTTTCTGTTAGATGACTTCAGCTTCATCAGGCTGAAAAATGTTTGTGTGTTGGTTAGGGTTTTTTTTCATTTTAGCTTTCACCTTTCATATGCAACATACAGTTTTACCCATCTTCTATTTCATGGAGCTCTTTAATCTTCTTTTGGGACAACTTGCAGTTGCTCTTTATCCCAGACATACTGGGATAGTATTTCTTCATGAGTGCTCCGTGTTGCCATCTAGTCAAACATACTATTGCTTGTTGTTATTGTTATGTTATTTTTTGGGCAGGCTAATCTTGTTCATAATTTATGTTTAGGGCCACAGCTTATCTCTTCATCAAATGCATTTGGTTTTGAAGTTCTGCAAGGGTTTACCCTGTTGCAGGGCATTCATTTTAGAAGGACTGCCTTGCTGGGCTTGGCTGTATTCACCCTTTTGGTGCAATAGGAGTTTTATGCTGCAGGCTGCTGTGTTTGATTAGTGCAGCCTTGTCCCTTAGTACCAAGTCAGCCTCACTTGGCAGTGTTTCCCAAGTTACCCAAATGACCAACCCTCACAACTTCATTTACCCCAGTCCCTGGAATAATCCCACCACACCCATCAGCACCCTCTGTCCTTTCCTGAGCTGCCACCCTCAGATTCTCTGGGGTGTTATGTTATTCCAGAGCTGTGTCTGTCTGAATTTCATAGATTCTTGCATACTGGAGGCTGATTATTGCAGAGCTTTCTCCACAATACTGTGTTGTTTATAAACTCACTTCATTTGCAGGTCCTGAACCCTTTCTGATTGTGATTTCCTCATGATGGGTAATATGGTGCTTCTGGGATTCAGGACCTGTCCTTTCTACCCCCTCTTTCTACTGCCTAGGCAGTGGTGGGAGACTTGGTTTTGGATGCAATTTAAAGTTATAAATTCCCAGCTGCATGCTGAAGAGTTCATGTTTCAAGTAATAAAATATTCATTTGTTCCCACTGACATTTTAAAATGGATTAGAGAAGCATTTATGCTGGTTTCCCATTTGTTAAAACTTGTGTCTAGAAAACTCCCATCTGGATCATATTTACTCTGATTTCTTCTTTTAAAACTTTGACAGTGATGGCTCACCTGAGTGAAATGAAAATGCTGTGTTTTGAAACTGATTGTGATAGTGAAAATTTGATTTGAAAGTGTAAAATTGTTGTTGGAATACTCCAGATGGCTGCTGATGTTAAATAAAGCACTGCCGCCTTGAAACAGAGAATCTTGTTCTTTGAGTGTGACAGATGCTTCAGAAAGTTGTTACTTGGCACACTTTGGTAAATATTAAAGAGATAATTTTGGGTGAAACCAGTAATTTTGTTGATAGAAATATCTCACAAAATACAGAATTCATCACTGTAGAGTGGAGTTCTCTAGAAGGAAAATATTTATTTCATAATTCTTAATAAACAAAAGAAAAAGCTCAATAAAATAGCTGATCTAATTTTCTTGTAAAATCCATTAGGATTTTAATCCTTTAGGAAAATGTCATGGGTCAGGATGTATTTTCTTGCTAATGGTTTTGTGATGGAATCAGCACAGCACACTCTGAGGGAAATACAGAGAAGTTGCTTGTAGGTGTGAGGAAGAAAACTTTGAGAGAAATTCTCAGTGTCGCCAGGTACAGAATGAATGTGTACAAATGTAACTGCCACAGAGTGCTCTGGGGAGAACAATTGATACAGGAAGTTCTAAACAATGACAGAGCCCACGGAGATGCTGGAACTTGGGGATTTTTTTTAGGTATTTCTAGTTGTTCTATGAGGATAAGGCAGTTTTTGGTTCACAGAATGTTTCCTCTGTGTTTAAGTCCTTTTGTGAGGGAAAAAGTAACAATGTTAGGGAGGACTCAGATCCTTGTTTTCCTGGCAGGCTTGAAATGTTAGAAAATAAGAGTAAGCTGATTATTTCTGCCAGGAAGAAAAAGATAAATATCAAAACTGAGTCAGAAAGGATCCTATATGCCACATCCAAAGCTGTGTTGCAGAGTCTGAACTGAAGGTAACCCAAAAGCCAACTGCACATTTGGAGCTTCACTAAGATTTGCTCAGTGTGCTAGAACTCAGCTCTTTGCTTTCTGACACCTGCAAGCCCATTTTCCTAATACGAGCTGCAGACATAATTTCATAACTTGGAGGCTGATGGCATGTGACTTTTAGGTTCCCAAGACACATGAAGTGAAATCAGGCTCAGAATGAGCAGTTTTGCTCACAGATCCCTTTCTGCTGTGCCATGGCACTGGTTGATACAAACAAGGCCACAGTCACAGATGTGTGTGTGTTTGTGTTTATGTACAATCCCACTTGTCATCTCTGCTCATTCAATAGTAAAGAGTGAATACTCACTGGAAGACGAGTGGAAAAGCGTGAAGTTCCTTTAGTGAGCATGCTGGTTTGCTCACATTGTGAAAGAATGGGCTGGACAGCCTAAGGCTGAGACAGGATCACAGGTTGAGGAGAGTGTACTTCATTGCAATGGCCAGCACATACCTGCTTGCAAATCTTTACCCTTTCTGGTAGATTTGGGTCCTTGGACTCAACAACATGAGGTTCATATTTCAGTTTTACTGGTAGTGAAGCTGAGGTACAGAAAATTTCACAGCTGAAGACTAAGCAGCCTGGGAAGAATGAGATTCAGGCTGCTAAACCCACAGCTGCTGCTGCTCTTCTTTCTAAGCCAAACTGAATCTGACTGTCCTACATACATATAAAAATATTAGAGCATTAGGTTTACCTGAAGGCTTTAGCTAATGGAGCCATGAATCCTGAAAAGCTGAAAACATGGAAAGGCTGCAGCTGAAAGTCCTACAGCCTTGAAGAGAAGTTCTATTTAGAAGAAAGAAATGTGTGTAGCATACTTATTCAAGAATTGCAGTGGTTTAACGACTCTTTCATAGAGGTAGTGGGGGGCACTTGAGTTATTTCTGCTCTGTGCAATCAAAACTGACCTTGTGTCCTCTCACACAAGACATGTATTTTTTGTTTGCCTCAGTCTGAAAGGTGACTCTTTTTGAAAACATTTATTGTCTCCCAGCAAACAGTGACAGTGCTGGGCAGGTTTTGTCCAGACAGCAGAAAAGTAGCTGAAATGTCAGTTTTCCTTAATTCATTTTGCTCCATCCAATTTATTGTGGACAAGAAGTTGTATACTTAATAAAGCCATCCACATAAGGGAATACCATGTCATATTTGTGATGAGCCACCTACAAGCAGAGTAAGTGTATGTATGAGATTGTTACTGATGAAAAATTTTCAATGTTTATGACAATCAAGGATGCTCTGTGCTATGTACCGACCCTAGAAAACAGAATTCACTGAAATGGATGCACCAATATTTGTCAGAGTCATGCTAAACTAAGGTGATGCTTCTCAGGGAAACAATGAAGCTCATTCTTAGAAAGGAGGAAAGAAATGTCATTCAATTCACAAAGCTGACTTGGAAAATGACTGTGCATGTCATAAAGCATGTTCATGCAACTCTTGACATGGTTTACAGGCCTCAGCCCCTTCATTCCCACTGCCTTCAAACCACCTCATTAGCCTAACAGCAGTTAACCACCAGAAACTGCCCCTGGCAGCACCAACCACAGTGCCCTGACCTAGAGAAAGGTGCACATTTTGCACAATGTGGTCCCTCAAGGCAAGGAGCTGGAGGAGCAACTCCAGCTGAGCTTTGCTCATTAATGCTTTCTGCCTGTGTGTGGCAGAGGTGCACAGACCCCGTGTTTGCTGCACCTTAAACCTGCAAGTCATTATTCCCCCTGTCTGTGTGAGCTCTGGACTTGCTCCATACCTGTGCCACAGGGAGGGGATTACAGCTCTGTACCTGTCAGTTTGGGAAGAGAGTGCAAGGGAAGCTGCACGGTCTTCCTTTGCTTGGCATTTCACTCTCACCTCTGCTCCCTTTCTCCTGCTCTCTCCCTCTGCACAATCAGTGGTATCTGCCACCTCAGTTTTACATGTACAGAAAGCTATTGAACCATTTCTGAAAGAGAAATAAAATTTCTATTATTGAGGATACTGCAATACATTGCATGCTAAAGACATTCATGTTAAAAAAAAAATCTAATCTGTACCCCTTATTCCTAGTGAAGTTTTATAAAAAAAAAATAGCTAATGAGATCTTTAATTCTACAGATGAGACTATGTGAGGAGTGGAAATGTTTCAATAGACCTGTACCTTCCATTTGATTTTTCTTTTCAAACAAAGAATTCAGGATAGTAGCTGCTCCAACATCAAAGTCACCAATGAATATTAATATTGAAACATGGATTTTCACAATTCTGTGTGCACCAATTTCATGATGTGTTTGAATTCTGAAAGATGAAAAAGATTTTATGTCATGATTTAAGATGCCTTTTATCTTTGCAAGAAGCATACAATTTTTTCTTGTGCCAGAACTTTGTCTGGGGCTTTGCTGGGAATGCTTTTACAATTCTACTATGTTGAGGTGATTTAGTGTTTTGAATTATTTCAGGCAGAAGAGGTTGAACTTGATGATCTTGATCCAGCTCAGGATATCCTACGATGATTTCACAATTTTCTGTAAAGTGATTGATTTGAAAAGTGGCTAGTGGAGCAGATACTGGAGAACAGAAGTTAAATTATTCCTAAGGTCAGGTCACACAGCAAAAAAAATCAATCCTAGAGCCATAGGGAAAAAATATTCCTGAGCATTCTCTCTGTACAGCTTTTTTCACCAGCAGTGTCATGTGGAGTAAGAGCAGCTCGTGAGCCTGGATTTCTCACAAAGGAAATAACATTTCATACAGTATTTTCTAGAATCTCTCACAATCTCCAAGTTTCATCTTTCTTTTCTTTATTAACCAGAGTTAGCACAGACTGGAGTCTCTGTTGCTTTTGTTCAATGCATTTGTGTATTAAAGGTAAAGGCCACGGTAAATGCCAGCTTTGTATAATTTACAGCTCTGATCTTGTGCTGCCTGAAACCAAATAGACTCTTTTTGTGTGGGAACAGTGACAGCCACATCCTGGTCTTCATCATTAGCAATTGGGTGTTCCTTTTTACCTAGAACTGGAACAGAAGCTTAAAATTCAGGAGAAGAAGCAAAGGAGTAAAGAATGGTGTGTCTCACTAGAGTTTAGTCTAATGTGAGCCTAGAAGGAATGGAACCAGATGAAATCTGCAAGGAAAGGATCCAGAGGAGCCCTGTGTAATTGTCTCTACAGGGCTGATTGGGCAAAAAAAAATGTTTAGGATGGATATTAAGTAACTACAAAAAGTAGGCAAAACTACTCACACTGTAAGAGTCAATTTCAATTTCAGACATCAGCAAGACAGTGCTGGCCTCCAAAATGTTCCTCTGTTTCATTGTTAACCAAAATGCTCCTGTGTGTGTCACAGCTACACATGGCAGAGGAATTAGGGAGCAAATGGTGGGACTGAGAGAGCCTCTTACTGGTGAAGGACACCTGTAAAGGAATGTGCATGAGTGAGGTAACTTGCTTGTTGAAAATAGAAAAGGGTCCAGAAGAATTCACATCATTTATAAATGATGTAAAAACTTGCCTCCTGCTCAAACACAGTGGACATGGTGAGAAATCTCTGAGACACATAAATCACCTCTACTTTCTGGCATAATGCTTGCATCGTGAGAAGGAGAATGTTGAGTAGAAATATGCACAAACCACACAGGGAACAGTGGGCTTTGTCCTTACAGGAAAACATTGAGCTTCACTGCTAAATCCTTTTGCCTTTGTTTTCCAGTTTGTAATGCTGGATGATCACCCATTTGGAATGATGTTATTTAACCATAAAGGTATTATTTGTCAAATGCTTTAAAATTTTTTAGACTTTTTACCTTTTTTATGAAGTATTGTGTGGCTTTAGTGCTGATTTTCCTAGAATTAAAAACCCTTCCTCAAGCCATCTGGGGGACATCAGTGATCTGAAACTACCATATGGCACACTCGTATGCATTCCAGCAAGTTTTTTTCCTTGCTTTTTTGAAAACACTGACAATTTTCACTTTGAGAGAAATGTTTAGCAATTATTCATTAATTTTGAGAGTTGTGATAAAAAGCTTTTCATCTCAATGTGAGAGCACCATCTAGAGGCAAACAACATAAACTGTAGCATAAACCTGTACTAATTGCTTAGGTAATGATGTTTTCCTTCAGAATTCTAGGGACTTTCAGAATTATGTTCAATATACTTTTAATAAATATTCCCAAATTGACAAACACTCTCAAGCAATTACAATGCTGTTTGAGATTTGCAATTAGCCAGTTACCTACAGCTATCCAGTCAGAGAAGGGATCATTTCAGCTTGGTAGGTTCATCCACACCAGCTAGAAATGATTGGCTCAAGTCATACTGGCATCAATAAGAAAATCTGAAGAGATTTTTTTTTTTTTTTAAGCTGCCAGGCCATGGTGAAGCTTGTCCCACAAGGCCTTCACCATGCTACTTTTATTAAGTAGCTGGATTATTTAATTAAGCTTTATTGCTTTTGCAGCTTCACCTAGCTGTGCAGAGATGCCTTAGATATACATTTTATGGCATTACAGTCTGCTTTGTAAATTTACTGTTCCCACTGATACTGATACAGCAATTCTCAGTGGTTTTGAAGATTCCTCTAAATATGGGGGATGATTTATTGAGCCTCTTGTTTCCATCCTCTGGGATGTCAGTATCTCCTTTTCTGTCATCACAAAGTAATGTAGTAATCCTAAGGTAGGAAAGGTCTTAATATTATTATTAAAATACTTCTTTCACTTTGTACTTCTAGTGCTTCCTAAGTGTTTGCTAAGGAGGATAAGATCTAAGTGGTCATGGATTTCTTTTTCTCTTAGGTTTTGTGCCAGGAAATCCTGTGACCTGCACACAGCACCTGCAGAGGATTGAAGATGTACCTCAATGTGTGGCTAAACTGGATTTAACTTCCTGGGCTAGGAACAAACATCACCTGACAAAATGTCAAACATGCACTTGTCCCCACTCCTGGTAATTCCAGCAGAGAATAAAATTACCTTTGAATGTTGTAGGAGATTTAAGCGTTTTCTGGGGTGACAGTTGAAATTTACTTGAAGAGTTCCAGGTTTGAAGGATAGTTTCAGGCCTGAGGATACCAGAAGATCACTGAAACCAAGGATCTCCAGTACAAGACATTGGAAGGGACTATTTCAAGAGCATGTAGTTACAGAACAAGGGAGGAGCAGCTTGAAACTGAGAGAGTAGGTTTAGATTAGATATTACAAAGAAATTCCTTACTGGGAGGGTGGTGAGGCACTGGCACAGGCTACCCAGAGAAGTTGGTGCTGCCTCATCCCTGGAAATGTTCAAGGCCAGGCTGGATAGGGCTCTGAGTAGCCTGGTCTAGTGGAAGGTGTGCCTGGCCATGGCAGACAGGATGGAACTGAATGATCTTTAAGGTCCATTCCAATCCAGGACACTCTGTGATTTTCTAAGGATCAGATTATATCCCCGAGGATATGTGTGGCTCTCCACAGGAAGACCAACAAAAAAGTTTGTCATGGTTTAACCCCAGCTGGCAGCCCAGCCCCACACAGCTCCTTGCTCACTCCCACACCAGTGGGACTGGGGGGGGAAAAGCAGAAGGGTAAAAGCTACAAAAATCATGGGCTGAGATAAGGACACTTTAATGGGGAAAGGAAAAGCCATGCACACAAAGCACAGAAAAACAGGGAATTAATTTCCTGCTTCCCATGGACAGGCAGGAGTTCAGCCTTCTCCAGGAGATCAAGACTCTGTCATGAGTAAAAGTGACTTGGGAAGGACAAACACCATCACTGCAAATGTCCCCTGTTTCCTTACTCTTCCCCCCACTTTATACACTGACCATGATGCCACATGGTCTGGAATGTCCCTTTGGTCAGTGGGGTCCCCTGTCCTGGCTGTGTCCCCTCCCACCCTCCCAGGCACTCCCAGCTCCCTCAGCAGTGGGGTTCACAAAAAGCAGAGAAGGCCTTGGCTCTGTGCAACAACAACAACAAAAACATCTCTGTGTGCTCAACCCTGTGTTCAGCACAAATCCAAACACAGCCCCACACCAGCCATTGCAAAGAAAATTAACTCTACTCTAGCTGAACTAAAATTTTATTCTTATTGGGAAACAAAATACTGTCATGGTATTTGTTTTCTGCATGCCTTGGGCTTTAGGGAATGGTTTTTCTACTGGAACTAAGGAGGAACTAAGAAGAAAGTGGGAAAATTACTTTAACATAAATCAGTGGCTCTCAAGTTTTCTACATTGGATCAAATTATATAGCTCAAGTCATAAGAAAGTGGAGAAAAAAACATTTTCATAAGCTTGTTATTGCATGCTTTAAAAGTATTAAAAGTTATATTTTCACCAAAGCCATGTGACAGTTCTGAATTAAGAAGTTTGGCACAGTCTGTTTCAGACTGAACAGATCTTTGGACATTGCTGATTTCTGAGGTTAAGGCTTCACTACTGCATGAGAATACTGATGTAAGTGCTATTGCGTAAGGTACTGTGTGAATCACTACCACTGCATCTTGCTTCTTACATCTGATTTCTCTCAAATGCTTACACAATTTTTCATATAGGCCCAGTTTCTGCTGGCTTTTTCTGTCCAGGAATCTGTCAGTCTTTGCTCTGCAGCTGATTAGAAATACTCCTATGCCTGATTAGTGCAGCACAGTATTTGTGGTAGTGACCCAGCTGTGAGGAGAAATCAACAGGGAGGTGGTAACATCCCAAAGCACTCTTTCTAAATCCATAGGCGTTCACCTGTCAACCCTTCAATTGAACAAGAAATAAGCCACATCACAGTCCAGCCTTTGTGCAACCACAGCTCATCAGCTCCATCAGGATTCCTGCAGGGTGAACTTAGCCCAGATTCTCTTTGTTGTCACAGTGACTGTGTAAAGGTTCTGTCACACCTGGGCTGTACCAAAGGCAGTGAGGGCAGCAGGCAGAGTGAGGTGACCCCACCTCCAGGGCTGCATCCAGCTCTGGGGTCCCAGCACTGCAGGGACATGGCCCTGCTGGAACCAGTCCAAAGAGAGGCCTCCAATACTGTCAGAGAGATGGAGCATCTCTCCTGTGAGGAAAGGCTGAGACAATTGGGCTTGTTCAGTCTGGAGAAGAGAAGGCTCTGGGGGGATCTCCTTGCAACCTGCCAGTACCTGAAGGGAGCCTGCAAGAAAGGTGGGGAAAGAATATTTACAGGACACAGGGAATGGCTTCAAACTGAAAAAGGGCAGGTTTTGATTGGGTATTAGGAGGAAATTCCTTCCTGTGAGGGTGGTGAGGCACTGGCACAGGTTTCCCAGAGAAGCTGGTGCTGCCCCATCCTTGGAAGTGCTCAGGGACAAGCTGGATGGAGCACAGCATAACCTGTGATAGTAGAAAGTGTCACTGTCCTTGGCTGGGCTCTTGAATTAGATACCTTTAAAAGTCCCTTCCAACTCAATCCATACTATGATTCTATAATTCTATATTCTGTATTATTTGAGCAAATTGTTCAGATTCTTTTTTTCTTAGGAATAGGGTTTTGGGCTGTTTTGTTCTCAAAAATGTGAGAGATTTGTTTCTCAATGGCACGAATAAGCAACCCAATATTACTAGTTTCAGTAGCAGAAGTAAACGCATTCATTGTGCACCTGCTGGTCCCCTGTGCCCAGGAGAGGGCAGCAGTAATAGAAAAATATCTTTCTAATATATTCAAGAATTGAAGAATATCCATGTAAAGCTGATAAGCAATTTCCCCTCAAGATTCTTACCATTCTTCTTCATTTCCCCAGCAAGTAAACCCCTGTCCTTGTTGGTAGTACATGGGATTCTTGTAACTTTTATTGTGGATGTCATCAAAAGAAACAACCATCAAAAAGAAGGTCCCTAGGCCAAACATCAGTTAAACCCTAAGTTCCAGAACTTTATAGATATAAGAGTTAGAGGAAGTTTCTTAGAACCCCACGGCCTCCCTAAAATGTCACCAGCTCCTCAGGGACACAATTTACAGGCCTTTTATTCAATTTAAACTTGTGTGGTTTTGAATAATGTGAGTCCATTGATGATGTCAACACACTCACATCAGACATCAGGATTTAATAAAAAACTTCCTTTGCCGAGGCTGAGCTTCCTGCTGTGCACCCCTGCCTCTACAGCATTTAAAGAACTGTCTTTACTAGGGAATGCCTGCTTGCCTCTCAAAACAGAAAGCTGGGAGCTGGGGAATTTGATTTGTAGGCCAGATTCTCCTTCTGAGATCACTGGCACAGAGAACATTTCCCAGCAAGAATGTTAGGCTTGTGGGAGCAGTGGAACCTCACACAAGAGTCTGTTTAAAACAGTACCAATAAAAAACCCCAACACCCTGGCAGTTTGGTTTCAAGAACCACCCTGGAAAATTTGGTCCATTGAATTTACACTGAAGGAAGCCACTGCCACTGAACTCTTGGAAGTGTTGTCACAGTTGTTTTGGGTCAGTAAACTTAATTATTCAACATTTCAGGCACTGTGTGCATACACAGAGGAAAGAGAGGAGCATTACTACAGGCTGCTTCTCCTTGTTGCATGTGTGATTCAGTGTGATAAATTCAAGCTACACCTCCTCCTGCATAATCTTTTCTACTTTTGTTTTGTTTTTCTAGTTCTGAAACAGATATCTGGAAAAATCAATTAGATGTACAGATGTAATGATAAGATGAGGCAAGAAAAGTGCATGGTAGACAAAAAAAAAGACCTTTGTGATACCTCCACCTCAGCAGATCACCCTTGATTGCAAATATTCATGACTAATGGCATCATTTTAATTATAATGGAACAGTTGTTGTTGAAATGCTGAAAATACACCAGACTTTCAAAAGCTTTTGTGTTCAAATGTTTTGCCAGTGCTTGCTGAAACTCCTTCAGCTGCAATAGTTTTCTCGAAACTTGCCAAAGCCAACTTAGAGCCAAATTAATATATGAAAAAAATCCTAAATTAGGTAAAACATATTGGTGGGAAAGCTGTTTAAATGCACGAGTGTTCTTTACATAAATACTTTCACATAAAATTTTTTTCCATGTCTGGATACCTTTTCTGATGAAAACAGAAAGTGAGGGAACAAAATCCCTGTGGGAAACTCATGCACAGGTGGATGATACCTCTTGATATGTGATATTTTTAGGAATACAGAAATGTATAAATCAGGTCATATTCAAGATCCATCTTCTCTGTCTGCCACTTATTAGCATATTCAAATAATTCTGAGAGATGAGTGAGGCAGGAACTCCTTTGTTTATGTTGGTTATTCTTGCAGCGATTTCCATTTTAATTATTCAGGCAACCGATGTACCTAAATAAATCTTAGTGTTGTATAACACACCAGATCACCCAAAGAGCCTTTTTCAAAGAGAGATGGAACCTGCTCACTGTCCCCTGGAACAGAGGCTATTTCTATTCTATGTTTTCCTTAGTGTAAACAAAACTAAATACTGAAGATACTCTACTTACCTTACATAACTTGTTTCTTTCCCTAGTTGCTGTATCACTTGGCTTATAATTGGGGCATTTGAAATGCCTAATTCAGTTTCCCTTGTACAGCTAAAACTTTATTATTTTCAATCAACATCAACCTCACTCTATATATCTTTAAACATGATAATTGTTTTATTTTCCCCCTTGCCTTTTTTTTTTTTTCATTGGAAGCTGCTATGTAACTACCTCAGCCTAGAATCCTTTAAAAAACACAACAATTGCTTCAGAGACATGGTGGAAACTGGGATCTGAGTTGTTTGCATGTCTTTCATTTCAAGAAGGATGGGCCTAGAAACTGCAGGTCAAACATTTTCAGTGTTCCTGTACATTCACAGCTTGGGCTGGACTAGTGCAAGATATTCACCTTGCCATAGTAATGGCTGGGCAAGGACTGCCAGGAGAGATCACTGCTGAAGTATGGGAGATTCTGATTAAGGAAAAAAGTGTTTCACTCAAAGGTAATTACCAGGTTGCCCAGAAAACTTCCAGGTTTTTTTTCTTTCCAGATTTTCAAGACCCAACTGAATAAAGCATGCTGGTACTTGTTGTCATCTTATTGCAAAGCTCCCACACCTTCTTGGTGATTACTCAAGGACAGCTCCTCACAGCACCAACTCCTCCTTCACAGCACAACCAACAAACTCCAGCTCCCTCCTCACCCAGCTAACCCACTCCTTTATAGCACTCATCCTCACTGGACACAACTGTGGCCTGTTAAGGGCAGGCCTGTTCCTAATCTTTGGTGATTAGTACAGCTGCAACTCCTCAGGGCTGAGATTGCCTTCTGCACTATCTTCATTTTCTTACATTCTATCCCCCTACAGGTTCTGAATTAATTGTCAATGCTGCTTTGAGCAGGCACTTGTGCTACAGGACATCTGAGTATTTAAGTATTTCTGGAAACATGAGATAGTTGAAAGCCTCCTCTTTTAAAGATGCTACATAGACTGTGGTCTCTTCTGAACACTGATAAATTTTAAATGCCCTTTGCATTTTTTCATGGTTTATACTCAAATAAATAGAAATGTGAGATATTTCTGTGGAAATGCAAAATATTGATGTGATATCATCACCTAGTTAGTCTAATGCTATTTACAATGCAGCACAGAAGCTGAACTAACACCTGTCTCACCATCACTGGAGGACTAGGATGCAAGTAAATGCCTCTGACAAAGTATTTATCATACTTGTGTAGTGAGATAATACAGAGAAGTGTTTATTACATGGAGGTGTGATTGGCACCAGAAATAACAGCTATCAGTGAGAGACTCTCCAGAAATCCAAAAAAATTGCAATCATTTCAATCAGTGTTCGTAGTTTTGCAAAGAGCTTTTATATCAGGCTTCAAAAGAGCAGTTATAAACTAAGCAGAACAATATCTATTCATATTTCTTCAGAAATATGGAATTTAGTATGCCAGAGGGATAATTATAAATTATGAATAAAAATCGCAGAGAGAACCCCAGCAGAGATGAATAAAATAATGAAGGCTAATGAAAAGAAAATAAGTGTGTCAGGAGAGCACAAAACATTGACACATATGAAGTGAAAACCTAGTAACACCCAAGAAGCTTAAAAATCCAGCCAAAAAATTTTGTGTAACTCCTCTGTGAAGATCAATGCAGGAAAGACAAGATGAGATTGCAGCCCTGGCAGAGTGGGAAATGCGTGCTCTTACAGGGGTCAGACCCCTTGTGCCAAAGCTGGTGCATGTTACATAGCAGAGCAGCAATAGACTGGCAGCCCCGTGGCTGGAACCCCGCTTCTCACACCAAACCAGGTCAATTTTGCTCTCCACAACTTTCCATGATGCCATGGAAAGGTATCACCACCCGCAGGAGTGATGTACTGTCAGACAAGCCTGAGCTGGCACTGGTGCCACCTTGGGTCTGGGAAGCAGCCTGGCAATACATAATTTCAGGAGCCAGCCAGCCACTCCGGCCCACAGGCCCCCGGACACACATGCCACCCCTTCTCCCTGGCAAACTAAACTCACCAGCCCCAGTTCCTAATTGCAGATTGCAGGAGCCACTTGGCACGGTCAAGCCAGCCCAAGTTGCCACTGGTACCAGCTTGGGTCTGGGAGGCATCCTGAGTACTGCGGAATTTCAGGAACCTGATGGGCATTTAAGCTTAGGCAGGTTCCATGGAAAAAGCTGTGGTGGAAGCAATGTTGTGGCAGTTTTGTGTTCCCCTTGGGATGCCTTTTGCAGCTGCAGTGTGCCTGGAGCTCTGGGCTTTGTGATTTCAAAACCCTAACCCTAGCTGTAACCCTAACCCTAGGCAGTCAACACTGCCTTAGGCTAATGCAAAGCCAAAAATGTCCTAAGAAGCCTTCAACAATCCCCTATATATCCTTACAAGTTGTTGCAAAGTCTGAGAAAAACCTGCTCAGCCTCCAAGCCCCACCTGTTTCTCTGTAACCCTCAGATGTCTTCTCTACCTTTTTGCAGTGGATCTTGTCCTTCGAGAGTTCTGTCGTTGTCCTGGTGTGAGGGTTGCTGTCCTGTCTCACCGGGAGGGCTCTGCTCTGGTCTCACTGTTAGGGTTGCTGTGTTGTGCTGCTGTTGGGGGAAAAGGCTGTTGTTAGGAGGGCTGCTGGGGCTGAGGTTAGGGCTGGGCTGAGGGGTGGTGCACCTGTACCCTAACTTGCCTCCTAAGTTGTACCCTGTAGCCCTGATCTCCACTGGACTGTCCAGCCCTCAAGCCCTCTCCCTTTACCCCTCAAGCCCTCCCTCTGCCCCTCAGGCTCTGTCTGTCACCCTCAAGCCCCCACTATACCCCTCAGCTACTGTGTGTCACCCTTAATCCCTCTCCTTTTCCCCTCAGCCCCCAGCTTCTCAGTGTCACCCTCCAGCTGCCCCAGACACCCTCAGCATCTCTGTGTGTCACCCACCATCCCCTCTCCCTGCTCCTCCCTCAGCTCCCAGCCTCTGCCACCCTCAAGCCCCCACAGTGCCCCTCAAGCTGCCCCTCAGCCTCTGTCATGCCCTGAAAGGACCCTAAAAAAACCCTATCAATTTCCTAAAAAAGCCCTAGTTGTCAAAATCTACTAAACACCCCACAAAAATTTAAAAATAGCCTCAGAATAAATTAAAAATATCTCACACTTTTAAAAAACCCCGAAAACATCCCTAAAAATCCCCTTTTTTTAAAGAACCTTTAAAAAAATCTCTAAATAGTCCTAAAAGACCTCTGAGAATACCCCTAAAAAAACCTAAAAAATTCCCTCAAAAACCCTAGAAATACCCTAGTCCTAAAAAAGCTCTCCATATACCCTCAATAGTCCTCAAAAAACCCTAAAAACTTTTAAGTAGTCCTAAAAAAGCCCCAAGAACACCCTAAAACACCCCTAACAATTCCAATTACTAGTACGACAGCTCATAAAATGTCCTGAAAATTTCTTTTAAAAGCCCTGAAAAAGCCTTAAATGAATGCTAAACATCCCCAGAGAATTCCTAAAAAACTTCTGCAAAAAAACCCCTACTGTTCAACCCTTACCTGTAACTCTGTGGACTCCAAACATCATCTCTACCTATTAATTGGTGTAAATGCCTGCACCTGCTGGAAGGGTTCTGGGGCAGTCCAAACATTAGGGTAATTGCCTGCACCTGCTGAGAGGGTTCTGAGGCTGTCCCACCATGAGATTTGCACCTGTACCATAACCCTATCTTATACCATATGTCCGTTGCACCCCTAACACTCAGAGTCAGCTCTCCACCTATCAAGACCTCCCTGTCTTTACCCCTCAGCCCACAATGTCTGTGTGTCTCCCAAAGACGATGTTAGGCCACCCATGCACTGCCACAGGGAGCAGCCGGTGGGCAGTACAGGAAGATAGGGATGAGGCAGGAGCGACGTGGATTTCAGAATCACAGCAGATGGCCAGCCACTCAGCAACAGGGGACCTTGAAAACCAATGCCAGCCCATTTCCCTAGGAAATAAAACTCACCAGCCCAGATCCCTGAAGGCAGATTTCAGGAGCCACTTGGCACTGTCAAAGCAGCCCGAGTTGCAAGTGAGGCCAGCTTGGGTCTGGGAAACATCCTGGGTATTGTGGAATTTCAGGAGCCAGCCGGTCACACCGGCCACAGGCCCCCAAAGAGCAAAACTGGCCCTTTTCCCTGGCAAACAAAACACACCAGGCCCGGTTCCTGATGGCAGATTGCAAGACCCATTTGGCAGTGTCAAACCAGCCCGACTTCGCACTGGTGCCAGCTTTGGTCTGGGAACAATCCTGAGTATTGCGGAATTTGAGGAGCCAGCAGGCCACACCGGCCAGGGGACCCAAAACAAAAATGTCGGACATTTTCCCTGGCAAACTAAACTCACCAGTTTCTTGATAGCAGATTGCAGGAGCTACATGGCACTGTCAAACAAGCCCAAGTAGAAACTGGTACCAGCTTGGGTTTGGGAAGCATCCTGCGTATCGCGGAATTTAAGAAGCCAGCCGGCCACTCCTGGTCATAGGCCCCCAAAGACAATCGCCAGGCATTTTTCCTGGGAAACAAAACTCACCAGCCCTAGTTCCTGATGGCAGATTAGAGAAGACTCTTGAAACTGTCAAACCAGCCCGACGTGGGACAGATGCCATCTTGGGCCTGGGAAGCATCCTGCGTATTGCAGAATTTCAGGAGCCAGCTGGCCACTCCCAGCCCCTAGCCGCCAAACAGCAATTCTTGCCATTTTCCCTGGCAAACAAAATTCAACGGTCCCAGTTCCAGATGTCAGATTACAAGAGCCACTTAAGCAGAGTCAAACCAGCCCAAGTTGGCACTGGTACCAGCTTGGGTCTGGGAAGCATCCTGCATATCGTGGAATTTCAGAAGCCAGCTGGCCACTCCCGGCCACAGGCCCCTGAACATCAATCTCGGCCATTTTCCCTGGAAAGCAAAACTCACATTCCTCGGTTCCTGATGGCAGATTGCAGGAGCCACTTGGCACTGGCAAACCAGCCCGACTTGGCAGTGGTGCCACCTTGGGTCTGGGAAGCATCCTGCGTATCGCGGAATTTCAGGAGACACTGGCCACTTGCAGTATCTAGCCCAAAACAACAATCCTGGCCCTTTTCACAGGCAAACTAAACTCAACAGCCCCAGTTCCAAATGCCAGATTGCACAAGCCACTTTGGCACAGTCAAACCAGCCTGAGTAGGCACTGGTGCCAGCTTGGGTCTGGGAAGCATCCTGCATATCGTGGAATTTCAGGAGCCAGCCAGACACTCCCACCCACTGGCCCCTGAACAGCAACCTTGGCCATTTTCCCTGGCAAACTAAACTCACCAGCCCTGGTTCCAGATGCCAGATTGCACGAGCCACTTTAGCACAGTCAAGCCAGCCTGACCGGCAAGTGGTGCCAGCTTGGGTCTGGGAGGCATCCTGCATATTGCTGGATAACAGGACCCAAGCGGCCACAGGCCCCCAAACAAAAACCTCGGAAGTTTTCCCTGGCAAACAATACTGACCTGCCCCAATACTTGATGGCAGATTGCAGGAGCCACTTAGCACTGGTAAACCAGCCCGAGTTGCAAGTGGTGCCAGCTTGGGTCTGGGAAGCATCCCACATATCGTGGAATTTCAGGAGCCATCCGGCCATACCCAGCCACAGGCCCCTGAACACCAACCTCAGCAATTTTCCCTGGGAAGCAAAACTCACCTGCCCTGGTTCTTGGCGGAAGATTGCAGGAGGGCCTTGGCACTGTCAAACCAGCCCAAGCTGGCACTGGTACCAGCTTGGGTCTGGGAAGCATCCTGCATATCGCGGAATTCCAGGAGACAGCCAGCCATGCCTGGCCACAGGCCTCCGAACACCAACCTCGGCCCTTTTCCCTCACAAATCTCACCTGCCTCAGTTCTTGATGGCAGATTGCACGAGCCACTTGGCACTCTCAAATCAGTCCGAGTTGGCACTGGTGCCAGCCTTGGTCTGGGAAGCATCCAGTGTATCGTGGAATTTCAGGAGCCAGCTGGCCACTCCTGGCCACAGGCCCCCCAAAGGCCAACCTTGGCCCTTTTCCATGGCAAACAAAATTCACCTGATTAGGTTCATGATTGAAGATTTCAGGAGCCACTTGGCACTGTTAAACCAGCCCGACTTGGCACTGGTGCCAGCTTGCATCTGGGAGGCATGCCACATATTGCAGAATTTCAGGAGCCAGCTGGCCACTACGGACACAGGCCCCCAAACACCAACCTCGACCCTTTACCTTGTCAAACAATACTGACCTGCCCCAATACTTGATGGCAGATTGCGGGAGCTACTTGGCAAGGGCAAACCAGCCACAGGCCCCCGAACACGAACCTCTGCCGTTTTCCTTGGCAAACAATACTCCCCAGCCACAGTTCCAGATGGCTGATTGCGGGAGCCACTTGGCAATGTGAAACCTGCCCGAGTTAGTACTGGTGCCAGCTTGGGTGTGGGAAGCATCCTGAGTATCGTGGAATTTCAGGAGCCAGACAGCCACGCAAGGACACTAGCCCCTGAATAAAACCTCGGCTCTTTACCCTGGGAAGCAAAACTCACCCGCCCGCCATCTTAGTGGCAGAATGCAGGAGCTACTTGGCACTGTCAAACCAGCCTGAGTTGGCACTGGTACCAGCTTGGGTCTGGGAAGCATCCCACGTATCGTGGAATTTGAGGAGCCAGCCAGCCACTTCCAGCCACAGGCCCCTGAACACCAACTTTGGCCATTATCCCTGGGAAACAAAACTCACCCGCCTGGGTCCTTGGTGTAAGAATGCAGGACCCACTTGGCACTGTCAAACCAGCCTGAGTTGCAAGTGGTGCCACCTTGGGTCTGGGAAGCATCCCGCATATTGCAGAATTTCAGGAGCCAGCCGGCATTCCGGCCACAGGCCCCTGAACACCAAGCTCAGCAATTTTCCCTGGGAAGCAAAACTCACCTCCCACGGTTCTTGATGGCAGATTGCAGGAGCCACTTGGCACTGTCAAACCACCCCGAGCTGGCACTGGTGCCAGCTTTGGTCTGGGAAGCATACTAAGTACCACGGAATTTCAGGAGCCAGCTGGCAACTCCTGGCTACAGGACCTCTAACACAAACCTTGGCACTTTTCCCTGGCAAACAAAACTCACCTACCCCAGTTCCAAATGGCAGATTGCAGGAGCCACTTGGCACAGTCAAACCAGCCTGACTGGCAAGGGGTGCCAGCCTGGGTCTGGGAGGCATCCTGTTTAATGGGGATATCTGGACCCAACCGGCCACAGGTCTCAAAACACAAACCTCGGCCATTTTCCCTGGCAAAAAATGCTCCCCAACTCCAGTTCTTAATGGAAGGTGGCAGGAGCCACATGGCACTGTCAAATCAGCCTGCGTGGCAGTGGTGCCTGTAATGACTTAATGTCCTGCTTTGTTCATCAAGTTGCTAAAAATACTATAAAAAGGGGAAAAGCCAATAATAGAAAAACCGTAAGGATAGCTGTAACAGCTAATATGTTGCAAGATGAATATAACGGGCTAGTATATTGCAAAATAAATGTCATAAGGCCTAAACTGCAAAATGTCAGAAGCTAATATTTTGAAAGGCTAAATAAGCAATGTGTAACTATATGTAGCTATGTGCCTATATATGGTAAAGTCTATTGTAAGACCTCGAGGATGAGGATGGGAGCCTTCGTCCAGACGACTACCAGAAGGCAGAGTAAGACCCCCTAGAAACTATCAGTGCAGACGCAGAGAACACTGGAAGGACACCCAACAACAACAGATAAAAAGGAGGACTGAACTACCGGGTGGTGTGGGCCGTTGGTGGAGCGGTGACTCCCCGGCTACACCCAGCGCTCCCGGGTGGGTGCAAGCCTTTTGTTGGCTTCGCCCAGTGCTGTAATTTGCCTATTATGGCTTGCTCTATCAATTAATAAATTACATTTCATTTGGACTCACTTGTCGGTGGTTGGTTCCTCACCGCAACTTATAACAAATTGTTGCCGTGACTCGGATTGGGAAAATTCTTGGAGAAGAGAACCTGCTGGGGAGGCACCCCACCTCACGGATGCCCCAAGGTTGCCATTCTCCAGGACCCCCGACCAACAACCCCAAATTTGATAATAGGCAAATTGAAGGCCGGCAACCCCAAAATCTTTGTGCACGAGGTCCGGACGAGACGCAGTGAGGAGCATGTGTATAAGCAGGGATAGCGTCTGGTTGGGCTTGGGATCCCGGAGTGTGGTACTCCCAGAGTGCAGTGTGTGAGTCGTCCTCTGGACGGTGCAAGTGCGGACCCCTTATAGTGCGGTTCCCAAGTACCCGCGAGGGACTGGGCCACGAACGGGGGGAAACGAGAGAGTGTGTGGAAGAAGACGCTCCGGGAGGGGATAAGGGGAAAGTAAACCCTCTAAAGATACTCTGGAAGATGGGACAAGAGAAGAGCAAGTCCTCTAATCCCATAAAGAAAGGACCTCATATAGGGCTCCCCTCAATACCTCTAGATAGCCCTTTAGGCTTAATGATTAAATTCTGGGATGCTTATCCCTCCAGAAGGGGGAAGGGCTGAGCGAAGATGATCCATTATTGTATGGAAGTTTGGGGAGGGAAACAGATCAGGGCAGATAGCCTTCACTGGCCTGTGTTTGGAGCATTTGAGGATTGGATCTGTCAAGCCCTGAACACATATGTTAATTCAAAGGAACCATTTAGTGCGGAAGAAAGTGAATATGCTGACCTGTGGACTGTTGGTGAGACCCGTTTTTCCCTATTTGTATTAAAATCTAAGAAAAAGAAGAAGAGATCAGGAGATAATTGGGAAATGCCTGATCTTTCTCCCCCACCTTATTTATCACCCCTACAAAATCCTGATGCACCACCCCTTCCTCCTCCTCCTCCCCCGTCCCCACCTCCTGCACCCCCTATTCAAGACCTCGACAATTTCGAGTTAGAACCTCCCCAGGAAGGAACGAGAATAAGTAGGAGCCAGTCTCGGCAAGATGCAGGTGGGGGTCCTTTACTTCCATTAAGAGAAGTAGGAATGGGTATGATTCCAAACCCCAATGCAGGACAACCAGGTCAGCCTGCTCAGATCCCAGGGGTAGGATATGTGATGGATCCTTTGAATTCAGGGGATGTCAGGGAATTCAAGAAAGAAATGGGACATCTCTTGGACGATCCACTAGGGGTAGGGGAAAGGGTGGATCAATTCTTGGGACCTAATATATATACCTGGGATGAATTACAATCCATATTGGGAATTTTGTTCACACCTGAGGAACGGGGAATGATAAGAGGAGCTGGAATGAGAGTTTGGGACCGGAATCACCAACAGGGGCTGCAGGGAGACATGAAAAGGCCACTCCAACGTCCTCATTGGGACAATCAGAATCCCGAGCATAGAATTCACATGAATGACTTGAGGACGATTATTATTCAGGGAATAAAGGAATCTGTCCCTCGAGGAAAGAATGTAAGTAAGGCATTTAATGAACAACAAAAGAAGGATGAGGATCCCACTGAATGGTTGGAGCGATTACGAAAAAGTTTCTGGCTATATTCGGGAGTAGATCCCGATTAGGAAGTTGGGCAAGCTTTGCTGAAAACACAATTTGTAGCCAAGGCATGGGTGGATATTAGAAGAAAGTTAGAGAAGATGGAGAATTGGCAGGACAGAGGCTTAGATGAGTTGTTAAGGGAGGACCAGAAGGTATATATTAGAAGGGAGGGTGAAAGTCACATGAAGCAAATGAGGATAATGGTAGAAGCAGTACGAGAGGGTCAAAAAGGGGGGCAAATGAGTCAGAGGGTTCCAGGTATGCAAAAGAAAAGGGGGGTGGGGTCATTTGCTATTATTGCGGGAAGAAAGGACACATGTGACGGGAATGCCGCAAAAGGCAAGTGGATGAGAAACAGTTTCGGGACTAGGAGTGTCGGGGGCTCTATTGCTGGGGAAAAGAGAAACAACGGAGTCCCTGGTAAAGCTTAAAATAGGTCCCCAGCAACAGGTATACGAATTCCTTGTGGATTCGGGTGCTGAACGATCTACGGTACAAACTCTCCCTAAAGGATGTAATCTGTCCACAGAAGTAGTGCAGGTAGTGGGAGCTAAGGGGGAACCCTTTGGTGTACCTATGATAAAAGATGTGGTAATTGAAGGGCCTTTTAAAATAGGAATAGGGTCCTTATTGCTGGTCCCAGAAGCCGATTACAATCTTTTGGGGCGGGACCTCATGATTGAATTAGGAATAGGGATAGAGATAACTGAAGATAAATTGAGCATAAAATTATGCCCTTTAAGAATCAGTGATGAAGAAGAAATTAACCCAGAAGTTTGGTACATTCCAGACCCTGTAGGCAGATTGGATATTCCCCCATTTGAGGTAACCATTAAAAATCCCGAAATTCCTATCAGGGTAAATCAATGCCCCCTATCCAGCAAAGGAAGAAAAGGATTAAAACCAGAAATTGAATGACTATTGCAGCAGGGTTTGCTTGAACCTTGTATGTCACCCTTCAATACTCCCATACTACCTGTTCAAAAATCGGATGGCAGCTATAGGTTAGTACATGATTTGAGAAAAATTAATAAAAGAACAGTTGAGAGGTTCCCTGTGGTAGCCAATCCATATACCTTACTCAGTAAACTGGGGCCTGAGGACAAGTGGTACACAGTGGTAGATCTTAAGGACGCATTTTGGGCTTGCCCACTTAAGGAAACATCACGAGATTATTTTGCGTTTGAATGGGAGGACCCAGACACACACCGCAAGCAACAACTTCGATGGACAGTATTGCCCCAGGGATTTACAGAATCCCCTAATCTGTTCAGACAAGCGTTAGAACAGATCCTGCAGGAATATCACCCCAAGGAAGGGACCACCTTAATTCAGTATGTGGATGATTTGCTAATAGCAGGAAAAGAGGAAGAGTCAGAAAGGGAAGTAAAAAGTTGTTAAACTTCCTTAGTCTCAAAGAGCTAAAAGTTTCAAAATCGAAATTGCAGTTTGTAGAAAAAGAGGTAAAATATTTAGGACACAGTCTAATTGAGGGAACAAAAAAGTTGGATCCTGACAGGGTCCAGGGTATACTCTCCCTTCGTGCCCCAAGGAGTAAAAGGCAAGTTAGAAAACTGTTGGGGCCATTTGGATATTGTAGACAGTGGATTGAAAATTTTAGTAGGAAAACCAAATTCCTGTATGATAAGCTCACAAAGGAGGGACTAGTTAAGTGGTCTAAGGAAGATGAGGAACGACTGGACACATTAAAGATGGAGCTGGCGAATGCTCCAGTTCTCAGCCTCCCTGACCTCAGAAAGCCTTTTTATCTGTTTGTCAATATAGATGAAGGTACTGCATATGGAGTATTAGCACAGAATTGGGCAGGGAGCAAAAAGCCTGTGGCATATCTTTCCAAATTATTGGATCCTGTTAGTCGGGGATGGCCAACTTGTCTCCAAGTAATAGGGGCAGCAGCGCTATTGGTGGAGGAAGCCAGCAAGATTACCTTTGGAGCAGAGCTGCATGTACTATCCCCACATAATATTAAGGGAGTTTTACAACAAAAGGCTGAAAAGTGGATCACGGATGCGAGGCTCTTGAAGTATGAAGGGATACTAATAGCATCCCCAAAATTAAAATTAGGCACTACATTCCTTCAGCACCCAGCCCAGTTCCTTTATGGGGAACCTGAAGAACTCACTCACGACTGTCTACAGAACATTGAGAACAAACAAAATTTCGCCCCGACCAGAAGAAGAGGAGTAAGAAATGGGAGATAGGCTGTTTGTGGACGGATCCTCTCTAGTAGTGGAAGGGAAAAGAAGGTCAGGGTATGCAATAGTGGATGGCAAAACCCTTTCAGTGGTAGAATCAGGACCCTTGAGCCCTAGCTGGTCAGCCCAGGCATGCGAACTCTACTCTGTCTTACGAGCTTTGGAACGGCTTAAGGGCAAAACCAGAACTATCTATACAGATTCCAAATATGCATTTGGCATCGTGCACACTTTTGGAAAAAATTGGGAGGAAAGGGGATTAATCAATTCCCAGGGCAAGGGGTTAATTCATGAGGAACTAATTCGAAGAACCCTTAAAGCCATAAGAGGCCCTGCGGAGATAGCGGTTGTACATGTTAAGGGCCACCAAACAGGAATTGGAGCCAATACCAGAGGGAATAATTTAGCGGACCAGGAAGCTAAAAGAGCAGCTTTGATGATACTCCAAGAACCGAGTAGTAGTATCATGGAATCTAGAGAAAATTGTCCTACATGTGGTAAAGATTTAGAGGAGACCCCCTGTTATGCTTGCTGGAAGACATTTGGGACCAAGGCTATAAGGTGTTCTTGTGACAACCCAGAGAAAATCCGTCATTGGTATCATGGCTCAAATTATATCCTAACTTTCTCTGCAAAGGAACGGGAAAAAATTAAAGCAGATGGGAATATGAGAAAAAGAAGGGAGTTGGTTGTTACAGGATGGGAGGGAAGTGGTCCCAAAGGCCTTAGCCTTAAGAATACTCCAGGCAATACACAGGAAAACACATTGGGGCACACAAGCATTAATTGATCAGTTTGCTATAAAATATGTGTGTATTGGGTTACATAACTTGGCAAAGCAGATTACTCACCAGTGCCTCACCTGTCAGAAGGTTAACAAACAGCACCAGAAGTCTCGCATAATGGGGGGGAGGGAGTTGGCCCATAGACCGTTCTCCCATGTACAGATAGATTTTACAGAATTACCTAAAGTAGGACGATACAAATACTTATTGATCCTGGTAGACCACCTGATCCACTTTGTAGAAGCCTTTCCCACTGCTCGAGCAACAACTCATGTGGTGGTTAAAACAATACTTGAGGAAATAATTCCCAGATATGGCTTAATTGAAGTAATAGACTCTGACAGAGGCCCTCATTTTGCTTCCAAGGTAGCAAAAGAAGTTTTTACTGCTTTAGGAACACAATGGCAATATCACACCCCATGGCACCCTCAGAGTTCGGGCAGAATAGAGAAAATGAATGGAGAAATAAAGAGACAATTGACTAAAATAATGATAGAAACAAGAATGTCCTGGCTCAAATGTTTACCGCTGGCTTTACTGAATATCCGTACCCAGCCACGGACAGATGTAGGGATTTCCCCATTTGAGATGTTATATGGAATGCCATATGACATGGAGGCACCGGCAGATCATCCTTGCCTGGAAAATGTACAGATAAACCAATATCTAACCCATTTCATGAATAGGTGAAGGGAGCTCCATGATAAAGGGTTACTAGTGCAGAGACCTCCCTTAGATGTTGCCCTCCATCAAATCAAACCTGGGGATAGAGTGTTGATTAAGACCTGGAAAGAAGCTTCCTTAACACCTTTTTGGGAAGGTCCGTATGTGGTATTGCTTATCACAGAAACTGCCATTCAAACAGCTGAGAAAGGGTGGACTCATGCTAGTCGAGTAAAGGGACCAGTTGAATCTGAGCACATATAGAAAGTAATGAGTCCGCCTGGAAATCTAAAAGTTAAGCTCAAAAGAGACTAGTCCTCACCTAGATCAAGACGACCCTTTTATTCTCCCCGGCAGGGACTGCGGAAAAACCAGAAATCAGCATAGTGAATGTGTTGAACAGATTTTGGCCAGTTTGGCTTGGACTCTGAATATTAAGATATTGTACTTTGGAGATTTTAAAACAAAACGGCTGTATGGACAAATTGAACTACCAATGTGGCAGCCTGCCCAACTTGATGATAGATTGTGCCCAGAGGCACACGAAAGGGAGCAATTTCACTGGAATCTCTTGGAAGAATGAATCCTCTGATGGTGTAGGGATATGCTATCTTTAGAGTCTGAAAGAGTAACCCTTCAAGACATACAATCAGACTATTTTTCAAAAAAATTCAAAACATTTAAACATTTAAAATGTACAAAATGCACCTTTTGTACCCCTTGGATCCTGCTTGAATGTGGTAAATGTAAAACACTAAAATGGATTTATGCTAGATGTTTATTTTATAATTTATGTGCAGAATGTTATCATGAACACCAGAGGAACTCCATGTGGGAAAGACAATTAGAGGCATTTATTGGTGGGCCCAAGTCTGTTCAGAATATAAATCAATTATTCGAGAACACAGAACAAGCTTACCAGGCAGTCAATGCCAGCGAAATCTGCACATATGTTACTCTTTTAGCTTATTATAAAAACTCCCATATAATCACTTTTGAGTGTGATAAAAATGTATTTGTGCCTTATCCTCATTCTGTACTTAGCATTAAGTGGTATCCCGAGAACGAATATTAGCGCCAACGTCGCCTACGGGTTTATTCCCAAAGAAAAACCAAAAATTATGGATGCTAGACACAATGACAAAGGATTGTACTATATATTGCAGAATTGAGGGGTGGGAATGTTATCCTTTTGTATGCATTTGTTTGCAGGATTTGCCAAAAACGGTGGTGGGTCCAATACCTCCGGGAAAGACCTCTGGCTGCTATTTATAGAGGGTGTTAAAAGGGGAATTGACAGAAACCATTCTAAGATTAGGGCAGCTTTTGGGGGAGTGGGTAAGATATGAATTTTAAAAGCAATAAGGAATCTTTAATAAGGGTCTAAATTCAGAGACACGTTGTTCTCATGCTAGTAAATCCACTCCCTTTGTAGAAAGAAATACTGCTGGAAATGGATGCCCGTTATTATTGCAGTTCTCCTTTGGCAAAGGATAAAAATTTGGAACTGTATAGAGAAAGGCAAGAACAAAAGAGATCCCTAAGCAAATACCTCTATTGCCGAGAAGATGGTTCACCCCATGGCCTGATGCAACCGGATCGACGGGTGAGGCAGAGAAGAAAAGGCAAAGGGACCTGCGACCCATGGTGGGGTATGATTACTGCCTCTCGAATACTGAAGTTCTCTTGAGGACTAACACACTCCAGGAATCTGAAGGACAGCTCCCCAGGGAAATCAAAGAGTATGTAAGATCTTTAGAGTAGGACCTCACCCTTTTTGGCAAATCTGATAGGGGACATAGGAATAAGTAACTAGAAATATAGGGGGGGAGAACATCTAATTCAACTAGATATGAGATTCACTTAAATCTATTATAAGGGTTTTGTTTGGAGGACTGGATCCTCGAACGCTCCCACAACCCATATATCCCAGTTTTTAAAGAAAGCAGCCAATCATCGAGCAGATCAGCAACTCTCAAGGAATCTTACAATAATGAAATCCAAGTAGCAATGGTACCTCTATGTGATCTTATTTTTAGGATTAATCAACAGAGGGCAGACTGATACAGAATACTACCCTTACCAGACATTTAAGTGGGTTCTATGCCACCTCTCAGACAAAATTGTTATCAAAGAAACTATTACATGAAACGCCCCATCTTTTGAATTTATATTAAGAGACATTTTTCCCCTACGATAGGGATTTCCTAGTTTTGGAAAACACTGTACCAAACCTATTTGTGTCCTGCTTCTAACCCAGGCAAAAGTTACTGTAATTATCCTGGGTACGGATACTGTGGATATTGGGGTTGTGAAACTATTGTAACAAGCAATAATGGCAACCACAGCAATCTGAAAAGTTCCTGCAAGTCGGGTATGCTCCCCGTGGCTGTCGTGAACCGGAGTTAAGAATGCGTAGTGGCAAGCAAATATACATGCCCCAAGACAGGAGAAAACACACTTGCACGGGTTATACTATGACAATTCTGCAACCAACCCATAAGAGTTGGGCCACGGGAAGAGTATGGTCGGTATTTGTTCGCGCCTTTTGCGATATTTGGGTGAACATACAAATTGTCCGACTTTTACCATGGGTACCCCGACCAATTGGACCCAATCCAATTCTTACAGCAGGTGGGCCCAAAAAGGAAGCCATGGCTAGTCACAACATTACTTTCAATAATCCCTTAGGGACTTCAGCTTTTTACGATCTGTTTCTTAGTGTATTAAATGCTACCTTTTTATCACTGAATCAATCTAACCCAAACCTTAGAAAATCAGGCTGGCTACGTTATGATGTGAAGCCCCCTTTTTATGAAGGTATCGCACTCAATATCCCCTTTAACTACTCAACAACAGAGTGCTGGTGGGACACTCCCCGGAGAGGAATTACCCTAAGTCAGGTCACTGGCCAAGGCAAATGTTTCAGTAATGCAACCTCAGCAAGGCAGATGGGAAATTTCTGCACCGAATTTATCATGCCTAAGAGTAAGAACTATAAATGGGCAATTCCGGCCACATCAGGAATGTGGGTTTGCCAGCAATCTGGGGTTAGCCCCTGTATACTCCTTGATAAATTCGATAATGCTAATGATTTTTGTATTCAAGTCTTAATTGTCCCAAAGGTCCTGTACCACAAGGAAGAGGAGGTGTATCACCTCTTAGATGAACCAGACTGAATCCAAAAAAGGGAGGGAATAATGGGAATAAACATAGCAATGCTCCTCGGTTTAGGTGCTACCGGTGCAGCCACAGGTGTCTCAGCTCTTGCAACTCAACATCAAGGGCTCTCTCAACTACAGATAACTATTGATGAGGACCTACAGAGAAGAGAGAAATCAATTTCCTTCCTCGGAAAATCTCTCTCTTCACTTTCAGAAGTCACCCTGCAGAACAGCTGAGGGTTAGACCTCTTTTTCATGCAGTAAGGAAGTCTATGTGCCGCTCTAAGAGAAGAGTGTTGTTTTTACGCAGACCATACCAGAGTGGTCCAAGACTCAATGGCTGAATTGAGGGAAAGGCTGACACAAAGGAAGAGTGAAAGAGAGGCCCAACAAGGATGGTTCGAGTCTTGGTTCAACCAATCCCCATGGTTAACCACCGTACTCTCTACAATGGTAGGACCAGCAATTATGCTAATTCTTGGGCTAACTTTTGGACCCTGCATATTTAATAAAATACTTGAGATAGTGAAAGGAAGGTTAGAGGCAGCCCATCTCCTTTTAATCAGGAACAAATGTGAACCGATAGAAAATCAAGAATTGGGAGAGGAAGCCACCTTGAGTCAACTTGCATTAAAATGATTTGATGAACAAAATGGGTAAAAGAAAAGGGGGGAATTTTAATGAGTTAATGTCTTACCTTGTTCATCAAGTTGCTAAAAACACTATAAAAAGGGGAAAAGCCAATAACAGAAAAACCGTAAGGATAGCTGTAACAGCTAATATGTTGCAAGATGAATATAACAGGCTAGTATATTGCAAAATAAATGTCATAAGGCCTAAACTGCAAAATGTCAGAAGCTAATATTTTGAAAGGCTAAATAAGCAATGTGTAACTATATGTAGCTATGTGCCTATATATGGTAAAGTCTATTGTAAGACCTCGAGGATGAGGATGGGAGCCTTCGTCCAAGACGACCACCAAAAGGCAGAATAAGACCCCCTAGCAACTATCGGCACAGACGCAGAGAACATTGGAAGGACACCCAACAACAACAGATAAAAAGGAGGACTGAACTACCGGGTGGTGTGGGCCATTGGTGGAGCAGTGACTCCCCGGCTACACCCAGCGCTCCCGGGTGGGTGCAAGCCTTTTGTTGGCTTCGCCCAGTGCTGTAATTTGCCTATTATGGCTTGCTCTATCAATTAATAAATTACATTTCATTTGGACTCACTTGTCGGCGGTTGGTTCCTCACCACAACCTATAACAGTGCCAGCTTGGGTCTGGGAAGCATCCTGCGTATCGTGGAATTTCAGGAGCCAGCCAGCCACTCCCGGCCACATGAGCCTGAAGACCAACCTCAGCCATTTTCCCTGGGAAGCAAAACTCACCTGCCCCAGTTCTTTGTGGCAGATTGCAGGCACTAACAAACTAGCCCGACTTGACACTGGTGCCAGCTTGGGCCTGGGAAGGAACCTGCATATCGTGGAATGTCAGGAGCCAGGCAGCCAGGCATGGCCACAGGCCCAAAACAACATTGCTGGCCCTTTTCCCTGGAAAACTAAACCCACCAGGCCCAGTTCCAGATGGCAGATAGCAGGAGCCACTTAGAACTGTCAAACCAGCCTGACTTGGCATGGGTGCCAGCTTCATCTGGGAAGCGTCTTGTGTAGAATTTCAGGAGCCAGCCGGCCACTCCGGCCACAGGTCCCCAATCCCCAACCTCAGCTCCTTTACCCTGGCAAGCAATACTGACCTGCCCTGATACCTGATGGCATATATCAGGAACTACTTGGCAGTCCAAACGAGCCCCGGTTGGCACTGGTGCCAGCTTGGGTCTGCGAAACATACTGCGTATCGTGGAATTTCAGGAGCCAGCCAGCCACTGCTGGCCACAGGTCCCTGAAGACAAACCTTGGCCATTTTCCCTGGGAAGAAAAACTCCCCTTTCCCGGCTCATGGTGGCAGATTGCAGGCACTGTCAAACAAGCCTGAGTTGGCACTGGTGCCAGCTTGGGTCTGGGAAGCATCCTTCGTATTGCGGAATTTAAGGAGCCAGCAGGCCTTTCCAGGCCACAGGCCTCCCAAGACTTACTTTGGCCTTTTTCTCTGGTAAACAAGATTCACCAGTCCCACTTCCACATGGCAGATTGCAGGAGCCACTTGGCACTGTCAGAAAAGCCAAACTTGGCATTGGTCCCAGATTGGGTCTGGAAAGCATCCTGAATATTGCGGAATTTCAGGGGCCACTCCGCCACTCCAGCAAATCTATCCGGGAGACGGAGAGAACAGCAGCTTCCAAAAGGTGAAGCACCAAGATGCACAACACCAGGATTGCGTGTGCAACTTTAAAAGTGAGAGAAAACAGAACTTTAACATGCTCCTGCCTTTTCCATTCACACTAATATTCGAATACAAGGAGCTTTGGACAACTTTCTTTTTCCTCTTGCTAAACACACTGCAGACATGCGTGCAACTTTTAGAACAAGACCGAGGATGTTTTCTGTACTGGCACAGTTTCTCCTTGCTGGACAGAGTGGAAAAGAATTTGGTTAAGATGTAGGTGATCAAAGACGTAGAAGACGGACATACTGAGCTCTCCGAAGCTCAGCGCTGGTCGGGGGTGTCTTTTAGGAGAAGCCGAGCACCAGAGAGCACCACAAACGGAACAATGCTCTGTGCGTGAAGAAACCACCTCTTCGCCTCCGCAACCTGAGAGAGCGGCAGTTCTGAAAGGCGAAGATCCAAGCCACACAATACTGGGATTCTCTGCGCAGCTTTCAAACGTGTAGACAGCAATACCTTAACACTCTCCTGCATTTTCCACTCAGTTTAATATTCGAATAGAAGCAGTTTTGGAGACATTTCTTTAGCTTCATGCTTAAAACTCTGCAGACCACCGTGCAACTTCTACAACAAGATGAGGAATGTTTTCTCTATCGCAGCCTTTCTCCTTGGGAGACCGGGTGGAAAAAGCTTTTTGCTAAGATGAAGGAGACAAGAGAAACAGAAGACGGAGACACAGTGCTCTCTGAAGCAAAGAGCCAGTCCCAGGCAAAAGCCTCACACCACAGCCCACAGAGACTGGCACAATGCTCCGTGCACGAAGAAACTGCTTCTTCGCCTCCGGGAGACGGAGAGAGCGGCAGATACTGGAAGGCAAAGAAATGAGCCGCACAAATCCGGCATTGTGTATGCAAATTTCAAACCGAAAGGAAACAGTACATGACCACTCTCCTGCCACTTCCATTCATATTTTGCTTCTTAAAAAACACTAAGCAGACCTCCGTTTAACATCTAGAAAAAGATCCTGGATTTTTTCTATACTGGAAAGATTTTTCCTTGCGAGATGGAGTGGAAAAGCTTTTTGCCCACATGCAGGTGACAAGGGAAGCAAAAGACAGAGACACGGAGCTCTCGAAACATAGGCGCCACTCACAGGCGTCTTTGGGCAGAAGGTGCGCTCCGGACCGCATCGTGACAAGCACAATGCTCTGTGCGCCAAGAAGCGGTTTCTTCGCCTCCGGGAGAAGGAGAGCGCGGCAGCCTCCGGAAGGCGACCAATTGCACCGCACTACACCGGCATTGTGCGTGCAACCTCGAAACGGAGATGACACAGTATCTTACCACTCTGCCGTCTCCGCCACTCAGATCAACATGCGAAAGGAAGGGTTTGTGGACATCTTGGTTTGCTTCTTCCAAAACACTCTGCAGACCTCCGTGCAACATCTAGAACAAGATCCGGGATGTTCTCTGTACTGGCACAGTTGTCCCTCGCTAGAAAGGTCGGAAAAGCATTTTGCTGATACGTAGGCGACAATGGGACGCCGACTACGGACCTACGGAGCTCTCTGAAGCTTAGCGCCAGCCCCGTGTGTGTCTCAGCAGAAGTTGCTCTCCAGAGCACGGTGCAACCGGGACAATGCTCTGTGCGCAAAGAAGGGGCTTCTTCGCTTCCGAGAGACGGAGAGAGCGGCAGCTTCCAGGAGGTGAAGAACCAAGCCGCATAACACCGGCATTGTCTGCGCAGCTTTCGAACTTGTATGAACCCATACCTCACCTCTCTCATGCCATTTCCAGTCCCATTAACATGCGCGTAAGAAGGAGTTCTGCACAACTTTCTTTTGCTTCGCGCTAAACACCCTGCAGACTCTCCGTGCAACATCTAGAACTAGACCGAGGAGGTTTTCTGTACTGGCTGAGTTGCTCCTTGCAAGACAGATTGGAGAAGCTTTTCACTAACATCTAGGCCACAAGAGACGCAGATAGACGGAGATGCAGGGCTCTCCGATGCAGCTCACCGCCGGTCCCCTGCATCTTTCGGCAGAAGACTCACTCCGCAGCGCACAGCGACCGGCCAACTGCTCTGTGCGCGAAGAAGCCGCTTCTTCCCCTCCGGGAGACGGAGAGAGCGGCAGCTTCCGAAAGTCGAAGAAGCAACCTGCACAGCACCTGCCATTGTCTGCGCAGCTTTCAAACTTCCAGACAACAGTACCTTAGCACCCTCCTGCCTTTTCCAGTCACCTTAACATTCCAAGAGGAGGAGTTCTGGACAAATGTCTTCAGCTTCTTGCTTAAAGCTCTTGCAGAGCTCCGTGCAACTTCTAGAACAAGCTCGGGCCCGTTTGCTGTACTGCCACGGTTGCTCTTGACGAGATAGAGTGGAAAAAACTTTTTGCTCCCATTTAGGCGCCAAGAGAAGCCGAAGACAGAGACACGGTGCTTTGCCGAAGCTAAGCGCCTGTCCCGGGCGTCTTGCGGCAGAAGCCACTCTCCGGAGCACACGGCGACCGGCGAAACGCCCTGTGCGCCAAGAAGCGGTTTCTTCGCCTCCGGGAGAAGGAGAGCGCGGCAGCCTCCGCAAGGCGACCAATTGCGCCGCACTACACCGGCATTGTGCGTGCAGCCTCGAAACGGAGATGACACAGTATCTTACCACTCTGCCGTCTCCGCCATTCAGATCAACATGCGAAAGGAAGGGTTTGTGGACATCTTGGTTTGCTTCTTCCAAAACACTCTGCAGACCTCCGTGCAACATCTAGAACAAGATCCGGGATGTTCTCTGTACTGGCACAGTTGTCCCTCGCTAGAAAGGTCGGAAAAGCATTTTGCTGATACGTAGGCGACAATGGGACGCCGACTACGGACCTACGGAGCTCTCTGAAGCTTAGCGCCAGCCCCGTGTGTGTCTCAGCAGAAGTTGCTCTCCAGAGCACGGTGCAACCGGGACAATGCTCTGTGCGCAAAGAAGGGGCTTCTTCGCTTCCGAGAGACGGAGAGAGCGGCAGCTTCCAGGAGGTGAAGAACCAAGCCGCATAACACCGGCATTGTCTGCGCAGCTTTCGAACTTGTATGAACCCATACCTCACCTCTCTCATGCCATTTCCAGTCCCATTAACATGCGCGTAAGAAGGCGTTCTGCACAACTTTCTTTTGCTTCGCGCTAAACACCCTGCAGACTCTCCGTGCAACATCTAGAACTAGACCGAGGAGGTTTTCTGTACTGGCTGAGTTGCTCCTTGCAAGACAGATTGGAGAAGCTTTTCACTAACATCTAGGCCACAAGAGACGCAGATAGACGGAGATGCAGGGCTCTCCGATGCAGCTCACCGCCGGTCCCCTGCATCTTTCGGCAGAAGACTCACTCCGCAGCGCACAGCGACCGGCCAACTGCTCTGTGCGCGAAGAAGCCGCTTCTTCCCCTCCGGGAGACGGAGAGAGTGGCAGCTTCCGAAAGTCGAAGAAGCAACCTGCACAGCACCTGCCATTGTCTGCGCAGCTTTCAAACTTCCAGACAACAGTACCTTAGCACCCTCCTGCCTTTTCCAGTCACCTTAACATTCCAAGAGGAGGAGTTCTGGACAAATGTCTTCAGCTTCTTGCTTAAAGCTCTTGCAGAGCTCCGTGCAACTTCTAGAACAAGCTCGGGCCCGTTTTCTGTACTGCCACGGTTGCTCTTGACGAGATAGAGTGGAAAAAACTTTTTGCTCCCATTTAGGCGCCAAGAGAAGCCGAAGACAGAGACACGGTGCTTTGCCGAAGCTAAGCGCCTGTCCCGGGCGTCTTGCGGCAGAAGCCACTCTCCGGAGCACACGGCGACCGGCGAAATGCCCTGTGCGCCAAGAAGCGGTTTCTTCGCCTCCGGGAGAAGGAGAGCGCGGCAGCCTCCGCAAGGCGACCAATTGCGCCGCACTACACCGGCATTGTGCGTGCAGCCTCGAAACGGAGATGACACAGTATCTTACCACTCTGCCGTCTCCGCCATTCAGATCAACATGCGAAAGGAAGGGTTTGTGGACATCTTGGTTTGCTTCTTCCAAAACACTCTGCAGACCTCCGTGCAACATCTAGAACAAGATCCGGGATGTTCTCTGTACTGGCACAGTTGTCCCTCGCTAGAAAGGTCGGAAAAGCATTTTGCTGATACGTAGGCGACAATGGGACGCCGACTACGGACCTACGGAGCTCTCTGAAGCTTAGCGCCAGCCCCGTGTGTGTCTCAGCAGAAGTTGCTCTCCAGAGCACGGTGCAACCGGGACAATGCTCTGTGCGCAAAGAAGGGGCTTCTTCGCTTCCGAGAGACGGAGAGAGCGGCAGCTTCCAGGAGGTGAAGAACCAAGCCGCATAACACCGGCATTGTCTGCGCAGCTTTCGAACTTGTATGAACCCATACCTCACCTCTCTCATGCCATTTCCAGTCCCATTAACATGCGCGTAAGAAGGCGTTCTGCACAACTTTCTTTTGCTTCGCGCTAAACACCCTGCAGACTCTCCGTGCAACATCTAGAACTAGACCGAGGAGGTTTTCTGTACTGGCTGAGTTGCTCCTTGCAAGACAGATTGGAGAAGCTTTTCACTAACATCTAGGCCACAAGAGACGCAGATAGACGGAGATGCAGGGCTCTCCGATGCAGCTCACCGCCGGTCCCCTGCATCTTTCGGCAGAAGACTCACTCCGCAGCGCACAGCGACCGGCCAACTGCTCTGTGCGCGAAGAAGCCGCTTCTTCCCCTCCGGGAGACGGAGAGAGCGGCAGCTTCCGAAAGTCGAAGAAGCAACCTGCACAGCACCTGCCATTGTCTGCGCAGCTTTCAAACTTCCAGACAACAGTACCTTGGCACCCTCCTGCCTTTTCCAGTCACCTTAACATTCCAAGAGGAGGAGTTCTGGACAAATGTCTTCAGCTTCTTGCTTAAAGCTCTTGCAGAGCTCCGTGCAACTTCTAGAACAAGCTCGGGCCCGTTTGCTGTACTGCCACGGTTGCTCTTGACGAGATAGAGTGGAAAAAACTTTTTGCTCCCATTTAGGCGCCAAGAGAAGCCGAAGACAGAGACACGGTGCTTTGCCGAAGCTAAGCGCCTGTCCCGGGCGTCTTGCGGCAGAAGCCACTCTCCGGAGCACACGGCGACCGGCGAAATGCCCTGTGCGCCAAGAAGCGGTTTCTTCGCCTCCGGGAGAAGGAGAGCGCGGCAGCCTCCGGAAGGCGACCAATTGCGCCGCACTACACCGGCATTGTGCGTGCAACCTCGAAACGGAGATGACACAGTATCTTACCACTCTGCCGTCTCCGCCACTCAGATCAACATGCGAAAGGAAGGGTTTGTGGACATCTTGGTTTGCTTCTTCCAAAACACTCTGCAGACCTCCGTGCAACATCTAGAACAAGATCCGGGATGTTCTCTGTACTGGCACAGTTGTCCCTCGCTAGAAAGGTCGGAAAAGCATTTTGCTGATACGTAGGCGACAATGGGACGCCGACTACGGACCTACGGAGCTCTCTGAAGCTTAGCGCCAGCCCCGTGTGTGTCTCAGCAGAAGTTGCTCTCCAGAGCACGGTGCAACCGGGACAATGCTCTGTGCGCAAAGAAGGGGCTTCTTCGCTTCCGAGAGACGGAGAGAGCGGCAGCTTCCAGGAGGTGAAGAACCAAGCCGCATAACACCGGCATTGTCTGCGCAGCTTTCGAACTTGTATGAACCCATACCTCACCTCTCTCATGCCATTTCCAGTCCCATTAACATGCGCGTAAGAAGGCGTTCTGCACAACTTTCTTTTGCTTCGCGCTAAACACCCTGCAGACTCTCCGTGCAACATCTAGAACTAGACCGAGGAGGTTTTCTGTACTGGCTGAGTTGCTCCTTGCAAGACAGATTGGAGAAGCTTTTCACTAACATCTAGGCCACAAGAGACGCAGATAGACGGAGATGCAGGGCTCTCCGATGCAGCTCACCGCCGGTCCCCTGCATCTTTCGGCAGAAGACTCACTCCGCAGCGCACAGCGACCGGCCAACTGCTCTGTGCGCGAAGAAGCCGCTTCTTCCCCTCCGGGAGACGGAGAGAGCGGCAGCTTCCGAAAGTCGAAGAAGCAACCTGCACAGCACCTGCCATTGTCTGCGCAGCTTTCAAACTTCCAGACAACAGTACCTTGGCACCCTCCTGCCTTTTCCAGTCACCTTAACATTCCAAGAGGAGGAGTTCTGGACAAATGTCTTCAGCTTCTTGCTTAAAGCTCTTGCAGAGCTCCGTGCAACTTCTAGAACAAGCTCGGGCCCGTTTGCTGTACTGCCACGGTTGCTCTTGACGAGATAGAGTGGAAAAAACTTTTTGCTCCCATTTAGGCGCCAAGAGAAGCCGAAGACAGAGACACGGTGCTTTGCCGAAGCTAAGCGCCTGTCCCGGGCGTCTTGCGGCAGAAGCCACTCTCCGGAGCACACGGCGACCGGCGAAATGCCCTGTGCGCCAAGAAGCGGTTTCTTCGCCTCCGGGAGAAGGAGAGCGCGGCAGCCTCCGGAAGGCGACCAATTGCGCCGCACTACACCGGCATTGTGCGTGCAACCTCGAAACGGAGATGACACAGTATCTTACCACTCTGCCGTCTCCGCCACTCAGATCAACATGCGAAAGGAAGGGTTTGTGGACATCTTGGTTTGCTTCTTCCAAAACACTCTGCAGACCTCCGTGCAACATCTAGAACAAGATCCGGGATGTTCTCTGTACTGGCACAGTTGTCCCTCGCTAGAAAGGTCGGAAAAGCATTTTGCTGATACGTAGGCGACAATGGGACGCCGACTACGGACCTACGGAGCTCTCTGAAGCTTAGCGCCAGCCCCGTGTGTGTCTCAGCAGAAGTTGCTCTCCAGAGCACGGTGCAACCGGGACAATGCTCTGTGCGCAAAGAAGGGGCTTCTTCGCTTCCGAGAGACGGAGAGAGCGGCAGCTTCCAGGAGGTGAAGAACCAAGCCGCATAACACCGGCATTGTCTGCGCAGCTTTCGAACTTGTATGAACCCATACCTCACCTCTCTCATGCCATTTCCAGTCCCATTAACATGCGCGTAAGAAGGCGTTCTGCACAACTTTCTTTTGCTTCGCGCTAAACACCCTGCAGACTCTCCGTGCAACATCTAGAACTAGACCGAGGAGGTTTTCTGTACTGGCTGAGTTGCTCCTTGCAAGACAGATTGGAGAAGCTTTTCACTAACATCTAGGCCACAAGAGACGCAGATAGACGGAGATGCAGGGCTCTCCGATGCAGCTCACCGCCGGTCCCCTGCATCTTTCGGCAGAAGACTCACTCCGCAGCGCACAGCGACCGGCCAACTGCTCTGTGCGCGAAGAAGCCGCTTCTTCCCCTCCGGGAGACGGAGAGAGCGGCAGCTTCCGAAAGTCGAAGAAGCAACCTGCACAGCACCTGCCATTGTCTGCGCAGCTTTCAAACTTCCAGACAACAGTACCTTAGCACCCTCCTGCCTTTTCCAGTCACCTTAACATTCCAAGAGGAGGAGTTCTGGACAAATGTCTTCAGCTTCTTGCTTAAAGCTCTTGCAGAGCTCCGTGCAACTTCTAGAACAAGCTCGGGCCCGTTTTCTGTACTGCCACGGTTGCTCTTGACGAGATAGAGTGGAAAAAACTTTTTGCTCCCATTTAGGCGCCAAGAGAAGCCGAAGACAGAGACACGGTGCTTTGCCGAAGCTAAGCGCCTGTCCCGGGCGTCTTGCGGCAGAAGCCACTCTCCGGAGCACACGGCGACCGGCGAAATGCCCTGTGCGCCAAGAAGCGGTTTCTTCGCCTCCGGGAGAAGGAGAGCGCGGCAGCCTCCGGAAGGCGACCAATTGCGCCGCACTACACCGGCATTGTGCGTGCAGCCTCGAAACGGAGATGACACAGTATCTTACCACTCTGCCGTCTCCGCCATTCAGATCAACATGCGAAAGGAAGGGTTTGTGGACATCTTGGTTTGCTTCTTCCAAAACACTCTGCAGACCTCCGTGCAACATCTAGAACAAGATCCGGGATGTTCTCTGTACTGGCACAGTTGTCCCTCGCTAGAAAGGTCGGAAAAGCATTTTGCTGATACGTAGGCGACAATGGGACGCCGACTACGGACCTACGGAGCTCTCTGAAGCTTAGCGCCAGCCCCGTGTGTGTCTCAGCAGAAGTTGCTCTCCAGAGCACGGTGCAACCGGGACAATGCTCTGTGCGCAAAGAAGGGGCTTCTTCGCTTCCGAGAGACGGAGAGAGCGGCAGCTTCCAGGAGGTGAAGAACCAAGCCGCATAACACCGGCATTGTCTGCGCAGCTTTCGAACTTGTATGAACCCATACCTCACCTCTCTCATGCCATTTCCAGTCCCATTAACATGCGCGTAAGAAGGCGTTCTGCACAACTTTCTTTTGCTTCGCGCTAAACACCCTGCAGACTCTCCGTGCAACATCTAGAACTAGACCGAGGAGGTTTTCTGTACTGGCTGAGTTGCTCCTTGCAAGACAGATTGGAGAAGCTTTTCACTAACATCTAGGCCACAAGAGACGCAGATAGACGGAGATGCAGGGCTCTCCGATGCAGCTCACCGCCGGTCCCCTGCATCTTTCGGCAGAAGACTCACTCCGCAGCGCACAGCGACCGGCCAACTGCTCTGTGCGCGAAGAAGCCGCTTCTTCCCCTCCGGGAGACGGAGAGAGCGGCAGCTTCCGAAAGTCGAAGAAGCAACCTGCACAGCACCTGCCATTGTCTGCGCAGCTTTCAAACTTCCAGACAACAGTACCTTGGCACCCTCCTGCCTTTTCCAGTCACCTTAACATTCCAAGAGGAGGAGTTCTGGACAAATGTCTTCAGCTTCTTGCTTAAAGCTCTTGCAGAGCTCCGTGCAACTTCTAGAACAAGCTCGGGCCCGTTTTCTGTACTGCCACGGTTGCTCTTGACGAGATAGAGTGGAAAAAACTTTTTGCTCCCATTTAGGCGCCAAGAGAAGCCGAAGACAGAGACACGGTGCTTTGCCGAAGCTAAGCGCCTGTCCCGGGCGTCTTGCGGCAGAAGCCACTCTCCGGAGCACACGGCGACCGGCGAAATGCCCTGTGCGCCAAGAAGCGGTTTCTTCGCCTCCGGGAGAAGGAGAGCGCGGCAGCCTCCGGAAGGCGACCAATTGCGCCGCACTACACCGGCATTGTGCGTGCAACCTCGAAACGGAGATGACACAGTATCTTACCACTCTGCCGTCTCCGCCACTCAGATCAACATGCGAAAGGAAGGGTTTGTGGACATCTTGGTTTGCTTCTTCCAAAACACTCTGCAGACCTCCGTGCAACATCTAGAACAAGATCCGGGATGTTCTCTGTACTGGCACAGTTGTCCCTCGCTAGAAAGGTCGGAAAAGCATTTTGCTGATACGTAGGCGACAATGGGACGCCGACTACGGACCTACGGAGCTCTCTGAAGCTTAGCGCCAGCCCCGTGTGTGTCTCAGCAGAAGTTGCTCTCCAGAGCACGGTGCAACCGGGACAATGCTCTGTGCGCAAAGAAGGGGCTTCTTCGCTTCCGAGAGACGGAGAGAGCGGCAGCTTCCAGGAGGTGAAGAACCAAGCCGCATAACACCGGCATTGTCTGCGCAGCTTTCGAACTTGTATGAACCCATACCTCACCTCTCTCATGCCATTTCCAGTCCCATTAACATGCGCGTAAGAAGGCGTTCTGCACAACTTTCTTTTGCTTCGCGCTAAACACCCTGCAGACTCTCCGTGCAACATCTAGAACTAGACCGAGGAGGTTTTCTGTACTGGCTGAGTTGCTCCTTGCAAGACAGATTGGAGAAGCTTTTCACTAACATCTAGGCCACAAGAGACGCAGATAGACGGAGATGCAGGGCTCTCCGATGCAGCTCACCGCCGGTCCCCTGCATCTTTCGGCAGAAGACTCACTCCGCAGCGCACAGCGACCGGCCAACTGCTCTGTGCGCGAAGAAGCCGCTTCTTCCCCTCCGGGAGACGGAGAGAGCGGCAGCTTCCGAAAGTCGAAGAAGCAACCTGCACAGCACCTGCCATTGTCTGCGCAGCTTTCAAACTTCCAGACAACAGTACCTTAGCACCCTCCTGCCTTTTCCAGTCACCTTAACATTCCAAGAGGAGGAGTTCTGGACAAATGTCTTCAGCTTCTTGCTTAAAGCTCTTGCAGAGCTCCGTGCAACTTCTAGAACAAGCTCGGGCCCGTTTTCTGTACTGCCACGGTTGCTCTTGACGAGATAGAGTGGAAAAAACTTTTTGCTCCCATTTAGGTGCCAAGAGAAGCCGAAGACAGAGACACGGTGCTTTGCCGAAGCTAAGCGCCTGTCCCGGGCGTCTTGCGGCAGAAGCCACTCTCCGGAGCACACGGCGACCGGCGAAATGCCCTGTGCGCCAAGAAGCGGTTTCTTCGCCTCCGGGAGAAGGAGAGCGCGGCAGCCTCCGGAAGGCGACCAATTGCGCCGCACTACACCGGCATTGTGCGTGCAACCTCGAAACGGAGATGACACAGTATCTTACCACTCTGCCGTCTCCGCCACTCAGATCAACATGCGAAAGGAAGGGTTTGTGGACATCTTGGTTTGCTTCTTCCAAAACACTCTGCAGACCTCCGTGCAACATCTAGAACAAGATCCGGGATGTTCTCTGTACTGGCACAGTTGTCCCTCGCTAGAAAGGTCGGAAAAGCATTTTGCTGATACGTAGGCGACAATGGGACGCCGACTACGGACCTACGGAGCTCTCTGAAGCTTAGCGCCAGCCCCGTGTGTGTCTCAGCAGAAGTTGCTCTCCAGAGCACGGTGCAACCGGGACAATGCTCTGTGCGCAAAGAAGGGGCTTCTTCGCTTCCGAGAGACGGAGAGAGCGGCAGCTTCCAGGAGGTGAAGAACCAAGCCGCATAACACCGGCATTGTCTGCGCAGCTTTCGAACTTGTATGAACCCATACCTCACCTCTCTCATGCCATTTCCAGTCCCATTAACATGCGCGTAAGAAGGCGTTCTGCACAACTTTCTTTTGCTTCGCGCTAAACACCCTGCAGACTCTCCGTGCAACATCTAGAACTAGACCGAGGAGGTTTTCTGTACTGGCTGAGTTGCTCCTTGCAAGACAGATTGGAGAAGCTTTTCACTAACATCTAGGCCACAAGAGACGCAGATAGACGGAGATGCAGGGCTCTCCGATGCAGCTCACCGCCGGTCCCCTGCATCTTTCGGCAGAAGACTCACTCCGCAGCGCACAGCGACCGGCCAACTGCTCTGTGCGCGAAGAAGCCGCTTCTTCCCCTCCGGGAGACGGAGAGAGCGGCAGCTTCCGAAAGTCGAAGAAGCAACCTGCACAGCACCTGCCATTGTCTGCGCAGCTTTCAAACTTCCAGACAACAGTACCTTGGCACCCTCCTGCCTTTTCCAGTCACCTTAACATTCCAAGAGGAGGAGTTCTGGACAAATGTCTTCAGCTTCTTGCTTAAAGCTCTTGCAGAGCTCCGTGCAACTTCTAGAACAAGCTCGGGCCCGTTTTCTGTACTGCCACGGTTGCTCTTGACGAGATAGAGTGGAAAAAACTTTTTGCTCCCATTTAGGCGCCAAGAGAAGCCGAAGACAGAGACACGGTGCTTTGCCGAAGCTAAGCGCCTGTCCCGGGCGTCTTGCGGCAGAAGCCACTCTCCGGAGCACACGGCGACCGGCGAAATGCCCTGTGCGCCAAGAAGCGGTTTCTTCGCCTCCGGGAGAAGGAGAGCGCGGCAGCCTCCGGAAGGCGACCAATTGCGCCGCACTACACCGGCATTGTGCGTGCAACCTCGAAACGGAGATGACACAGTATCTTACCACTCTGCCGTCTCCGCCACTCAGATCAACATGCGAAAGGAAGGGTTTGTGGACATCTTGGTTTGCTTCTTCCAAAACACTCTGCAGACCTCCGTGCAACATCTAGAACAAGATCCGGGATGTTCTCTGTACTGGCACAGTTGTCCCTCGCTAGAAAGGTCGGAAAAGCATTTTGCTGATACGTAGGCGACAATGGGACGCCGACTACGGACCTACGGAGCTCTCTGAAGCTTAGCGCCAGCCCCGTGTGTGTCTCAGCAGAAGTTGCTCTCCAGAGCACGGTGCAACCGGGACAATGCTCTGTGCGCAAAGAAGGGGCTTCTTCGCTTCCGAGAGACGGAGAGAGCGGCAGCTTCCAGGAGGTGAAGAACCAAGCCGCATAACACCGGCATTGTCTGCGCAGCTTTCGAACTTGTATGAACCCATACCTCACCTCTCTCATGCCATTTCCAGTCCCATTAACATGCGCGTAAGAAGGCGTTCTGCACAACTTTCTTTTGCTTCGCGCTAAACACCCTGCAGACTCTCCGTGCAACATCTAGAACTAGACCGAGGAGGTTTTCTGTACTGGCTGAGTTGCTCCTTGCAAGACAGATTGGAGAAGCTTTTCACTAACATCTAGGCCACAAGAGACGCAGATAGACAGAGATGCAGGGCTCTCCGATGCAGCTCACCGCCGGTCCCCTGCATCTTTCGGCAGAAGACTCACTCCGCAGCGCACAGCGACCGGCCAACTGCTCTGTGCGCGAAGAAGCCGCTTCTTCCCCTCCGGGAGACGGAGAGAGCGGCAGCTTCCGAAAGTCGAAGAAGCAACCTGCACAGCACCTGCCATTGTCTGCGCAGCTTTCAAACTTCCAGACAACAGTACCTTGGCACCCTCCTGCCTTTTCCAGTCACCTTAACATTCCAAGAGGAGGAGTTCTGGACAAATGTCTTCAGCTTCTTGCTTAAAGCTCTTGCAGAGCTCCGTGCAACTTCTAGAACAAGCTCGGGCCCGTTTTCTGTACTGCCACGGTTGCTCTTGACGAGATAGAGTGGAAAAAACTTTTTGCTCCCATTTAGGCGCCAAGAGAAGCCGAAGACAGAGACACGGTGCTTTGCCGAAGCTAAGCGCCTGTCCCGGGCGTCTTGCGGCAGAAGCCACTCTCCGGAGCACACGGCGACCGGCGAAATGCCCTGTGCGCCAAGAAGCGGTTTCTTCGCCTCCGGGAGAAGGAGAGCGCGGCAGCCTCCGGAAGGCGACCAATTGCGCCGCACTACACCGGCATTGTGCGTGCAACCTCGAAACGGAGATGACACAGTATCTTACCACTCTGCCGTCTCCGCCACTCAGATCAACATGCGAAAGGAAGGGTTTGTGGACATCTTGGTTTGCTTCTTCCAAAACACTCTGCAGACCTCCGTGCAACATCTAGAACAAGATCCGGGATGTTCTCTGTACTGGCACAGTTGTCCCTCGCTAGAAAGGTCGGAAAAGCATTTTGCTGATACGTAGGCGACAATGGGACGCCGACTACGGACCTACGGAGCTCTCTGAAGCTTAGCGCCAGCCCCGTGTGTGTCTCAGCAGAAGTTGCTCTCCAGAGCACGGTGCAACCGGGACAATGCTCTGTGCGCAAAGAAGGGGCTTCTTCGCTTCCGAGAGACGGAGAGAGCGGCAGCTTCCAGGAGGTGAAGAACCAAGCCGCATAACACCGGCATTGTCTGCGCAGCTTTCGAACTTGTATGAACCCATACCTCACCTCTCTCATGCCATTTCCAGTCCCATTAACATGCGCGTAAGAAGGCGTTCTGCACAACTTTCTTTTGCTTCGCGCTAAACACCCTGCAGACTCTCCGTGCAACATCTAGAACTAGACCGAGGAGGTTTTCTGTACTGGCTGAGTTGCTCCTTGCAAGACAGATTGGAGAAGCTTTTCACTAACATCTAGGCCACAAGAGACGCAGATAGACGGAGATGCAGGGCTCTCCGATGCAGCTCACCGCCGGTCCCCTGCATCTTTCGGCAGAAGACTCACTCCGCAGCGCACAGCGACCGGCCAACTGCTCTGTGCGCGAAGAAGCCGCTTCTTCCCCTCCGGGAGACGGAGAGAGCGGCAGCTTCCGAAAGTCGAAGAAGCAACCTGCACAGCACCTGCCATTGTCTGCGCAGCTTTCAAACTTCCAGACAACAGTACCTTGGCACCCTCCTGCCTTTTCCAGTCACCTTAACATTCCAAGAGGAGGAGTTCTGGACAAATGTCTTCAGCTTCTTGCTTAAAGCTCTTGCAGAGCTCCGTGCAACTTCTAGAACAAGCTCGGGCCCGTTTGCTGTACTGCCACGGTTGCTCTTGACGAGATAGAGTGGAAAAAACTTTTTGCTCCCATTTAGGCGCCAAGAGAAGCCGAAGACAGAGACACGGTGCTTTGCCGAAGCTAAGCGCCTGTCCCGGGCGTCTTGCGGCAGAAGCCACTCTCCGGAGCACACGGCGACCGGCGAAATGCCCTGTGCGCCAAGAAGCGGTTTCTTCGCCTCCGGGAGAAGGAGAGCGCGGCAGCCTCCGGAAGGCGACCAATTGCGCCGCACTACACCGGCATTGTGCGTGCAGCCTCGAAACGGAGATGACACAGTATCTTACCACTCTGCCGTCTCCGCCATTCAGATCAACATGCGAAAGGAAGGGTTTGTGGACATCTTGGTTTGCTTCTTCCAAAACACTCTGCAGACCTCCGTGCAACATCTAGAACAAGATCCGGGATGTTCTCTGTACTGGCACAGTTGTCCCTCGCTAGAAAGGTCGGAAAAGCATTTTGCTGATACGTAGGCGACAATGGGACGCCGACTACGGACCTACGGAGCTCTCTGAAGCTTAGCGCCAGCCCCGTGTGTGTCTCAGCAGAAGTTGCTCTCCAGAGCACGGTGCAACCGGGACAATGCTCTGTGCGCAAAGAAGGGGCTTCTTCGCTTCCGAGAGACGGAGAGAGCGGCAGCTTCCAGGAGGTGAAGAACCAAGCCGCATAACACCGGCATTGTCTGCGCAGCTTTCGAACTTGTATGAACCCATACCTCACCTCTCTCATGCCATTTCCAGTCCCATTAACATGCGCGTAAGAAGGCGTTCTGCACAACTTTCTTTTGCTTCGCGCTAAACACCCTGCAGACTCTCCGTGCAACATCTAGAACTAGACCGAGGAGGTTTTCTGTACTGGCTGAGTTGCTCCTTGCAAGACAGATTGGAGAAGCTTTTCACTAACATCTAGGCCACAAGAGACGCAGATAGACGGAGATGCAGGGCTCTCCGATGCAGCTCACCGCCGGTCCCCTGCATCTTTCGGCAGAAGACTCACTCCGCAGCGCACAGCGACCGGCCAACTGCTCTGTGCGCGAAGAAGCCGCTTCTTCCCCTCCGGGAGACGGAGAGAGCGGCAGCTTCCGAAAGTCGAAGAAGCAACCTGCACAGCACCTGCCATTGTCTGCGCAGCTTTCAAACTTCCAGACAACAGTACCTTGGCACCCTCCTGCCTTTTCCAGTCACCTTAACATTCCAAGAGGAGGAGTTCTGGACAAATGTCTTCAGCTTCTTGCTTAAAGCTCTTGCAGAGCTCCGTGCAACTTCTAGAACAAGCTCGGGCCCGTTTGCTGTACTGCCACGGTTGCTCTTGACGAGATAGAGTGGAAAAAACTTTTTGCTCCCATTTAGGCGCCAAGAGAAGCCGAAGACAGAGACACGGTGCTTTGCCGAAGCTAAGCGCCTGTCCCGGGCGTCTTGCGGCAGAAGCCACTCTCCGGAGCACACGGCGACCGGCGAAATGCCCTGTGCGCCAAGAAGCGGTTTCTTCGCCTCCGGGAGAAGGAGAGCGCGGCAGCCTCCGGAAGGCGACCAATTGCGCCGCACTACACCGGCATTGTGCGTGCAGCCTCGAAACGGAGATGACACAGTATCTTACCACTCTGCCGTCTCCGCCATTCAGATCAACATGCGAAAGGAAGGGTTTGTGGACATCTTGGTTTGCTTCTTCCAAAACACTCTGCAGACCTCCGTGCAACATCTAGAACAAGATCCGGGATGTTCTCTGTACTGGCACAGTTGTCCCTCGCTAGAAAGGTCGGAAAAGCATTTTGCTGATACGTAGGCGACAATGGGACGCCGACTACGGACCTACGGAGCTCTCTGAAGCTTAGCGCCAGCCCCGTGTGTGTCTCAGCAGAAGTTGCTCTCCAGAGCACGGTGCAACCGGGACAATGCTCTGTGCGCAAAGAAGGGGCTTCTTCGCTTCCGAGAGACGGAGAGAGCGGCAGCTTCCAGGAGGTGAAGAACCAAGCCGCATAACACCGGCATTGTCTGCGCAGCTTTCGAACTTGTATGAACCCATACCTCACCTCTCTCATGCCATTTCCAGTCCCATTAACATGCGCGTAAGAAGGCGTTCTGCACAACTTTCTTTTGCTTCGCGCTAAACACCCTGCAGACTCTCCGTGCAACATCTAGAACTAGACCGAGGAGGTTTTCTGTACTGGCTGAGTTGCTCCTTGCAAGACAGATTGGAGAAGCTTTTCACTAACATCTAGGCCACAAGAGACGCAGATAGACGGAGATGCAGGGCTCTCCGATGCAGCTCACCGCCGGTCCCCTGCATCTTTCGGCAGAAGACTCACTCCGCAGCGCACAGCGACCGGCCAACTGCTCTGTGCGCGAAGAAGCCGCTTCTTCCCCTCCGGGAGACGGAGAGAGCGGCAGCTTCCGAAAGTCGAAGAAGCAACCTGCACAGCACCTGCCATTGTCTGCGCAGCTTTCAAACTTCCAGACAACAGTACCTTAGCACCCTCCTGCCTTTTCCAGTCACCTTAACATTCCAAGAGGAGGAGTTCTGGACAAATGTCTTCAGCTTCTTGCTTAAAGCTCTTGCAGAGCTCCGTGCAACTTCTAGAACAAGCTCGGGCCCGTTTTCTGTACTGCCACGGTTGCTCTTGACGAGATAGAGTGGAAAAAACTTTTTGCTCCCATTTAGGCGCCAAGAGAAGCCGAAGACAGAGACACGGTGCTTTGCCGAAGCTAAGCGCCTGTCCCGGGCGTCTTGCGGCAGAAGCCACTCTCCGGAGCACACGGCGACCGGCGAAATGCCCTGTGCGCCAAGAAGCGGTTTCTTCGCCTCCGGGAGAAGGAGAGCGCGGCAGCCTCCGCAAGGCGACCAATTGCGCCGCACTACACCGGCATTGTGCGTGCAACCTTGAAACGGAGATGACACAGTATCTTACCACTCTGCCGTCTCCGCCATTCAGATCAACATGCGAAAGGAAGGGTTTGTGGACATCTTGGTTTGCTTCTTCCAAAACACTCTGCAGACCTCCGTGCAACATCTAGAACAAGATCCGGGATGTTCTCTGTACTGGCACAGTTGTCCCTCGCTAGAAAGGTCGGAAAAGCATTTTGCTGATACGTAGGCGACAATGGGACGCCGACTACGGACCTACGGAGCTCTCTGAAGCTTAGCGCCAGCCCCGTGTGTGTCTCAGCAGAAGTTGCTCTCCAGAGCACGGTGCAACCGGGACAATGCTCTGTGCGCAAAGAAGGGGCTTCTTCGCTTCCGAGAGACGGAGAGAGCGGCAGCTTCCAGGAGGTGAAGAACCAAGCCGCATAACACCGGCATTGTCTGCGCAGCTTTCGAACTTGTATGAACCCATACCTCACCTCTCTCATGCCATTTCCAGTCCCATTAACATGCGCGTAAGAAGGCGTTCTGCACAACTTTCTTTTGCTTCGCGCTAAACACCCTGCAGACTCTCCGTGCAACATCTAGAACTAGACCGAGGAGGTTTTCTGTACTGGCTGAGTTGCTCCTTGCAAGACAGATTGGAGAAGCTTTTCACTAACATCTAGGCCACAAGAGACGCAGATAGACGGAGATGCAGGGCTCTCCGATGCAGCTCACCGCCGGTCCCCTGCATCTTTCGGCAGAAGACTCACTCCGCAGCGCACAGCGACCGGCCAACTGCTCTGTGCGCGAAGAAGCCGCTTCTTCCCCTCCGGGAGACGGAGAGAGCGGCAGCTTCCGAAAGTCGAAGAAGCAACCTGCACAGCACCTGCCATTGTCTGCGCAGCTTTCAAACTTCCAGACAACAGTACCTTAGCACCCTCCTGCCTTTTCCAGTCACCTTAACATTCCAAGAGGAGGAGTTCTGGACAAATGTCTTCAGCTTCTTGCTTAAAGCTCTTGCAGAGCTCCGTGCAACTTCTAGAACAAGCTCGGGCCCGTTTTCTGTACTGCCACGGTTGCTCTTGACGAGATAGAGTGGAAAAAACTTTTTGCTCCCATTTAGGCGCCAAGAGAAGCCGAAGACAGAGACAGGGTGCTTTGCCGAAGCTAAGCGCCTGTCCCGGGCGTCTTGCGGCAGAAGCCACTCTCCGGAGCACACGGCGACCGGCGAAACGCCCTGTGCGCCAAGAAGCGGTTTCTTCGCCTCCGGGAGAAGGAGAGCGCGGCAGCCTCCGGAAGGCGACCAATTGCGCCGCACTACACCGGCATTGTGCGTGCAACCTCGAAACGGAGATGACACAGTATCTTACCACTCTGCCGTCTCCGCCATTCAGATCAACATGCGAAAGGAAGGGTTTGTGGACATCTTGGTTTGCTTCTTCCAAAACACTCTGCAGACCTCCGTGCAACATCTAGAACAAGATCCGGGATGTTCTCTGTACTGGCACAGTTGTCCCTCGCTAGAAAGGTCGGAAAAGCATTTTGCTGATACGTAGGCGACAATGGGACGCCGACTACGGACCTACGGAGCTCTCTGAAGCTTAGCGCCAGCCCCGTGTGTGTCTCAGCAGAAGTTGCTCTCCAGAGCACGGTGCAACCGGGACAATGCTCTGTGCGCAAAGAAGGGGCTTCTTCGCTTCCGAGAGACGGAGAGAGCGGCAGCTTCCAGGAGGTGAAGAACCAAGCCGCATAACACCGGCATTGTCTGCGCAGCTTTCGAACTTGTATGAACCCATACCTCACCTCTCTCATGCCATTTCCAGTCCCATTAACATGCGCGTAAGAAGGCGTTCTGCACAACTTTCTTTTGCTTCGCGCTAAACACCCTGCAGACTCTCCGTGCAACATCTAGAACTAGACCGAGGAGGTTTTCTGTACTGGCTGAGTTGCTCCTTGCAAGACAGATTGGAGAAGCTTTTCACTAACATCTAGGCCACAAGAGACGCAGATAGACGGAGATGCAGGGCTCTCCGATGCAGCTCACCGCCGGTCCCCTGCATCTTTCGGCAGAAGACTCACTCCGCAGCGCACAGCGACCGGCCAACTGCTCTGTGCGCGAAGAAGCCGCTTCTTCCCCTCCGGGAGACGGAGAGAGCGGCAGCTTCCGAAAGTCGAAGAAGCAACCTGCACAGCACCTGCCATTGTCTGCGCAGCTTTCAAACTTCCAGACAACAGTACCTTGGCACCCTCCTGCCTTTTCCAGTCACCTTAACATTCCAAGAGGAGGAGTTCTGGACAAATGTCTTCAGCTTCTTGCTTAAAGCTCTTGCAGAGCTCCGTGCAACTTCTAGAACAAGCTCGGGCCCGTTTGCTGTACTGCCACGGTTGCTCTTGACGAGATAGAGTGGAAAAAACTTTTTGCTCCCATTTAGGCGCCAAGAGAAGCCGAAGACAGAGACACGGTGCTTTGCCGAAGCTAAGCGCCTGTCCCGGGCGTCTTGCGGCAGAAGCCACTCTCCGGAGCACACGGCGACCGGCGAAATGCCCTGTGCGCCAAGAAGCGGTTTCTTCGCCTCCGGGAGAAGGAGAGCGCGGCAGCCTCCGGAAGGCGACCAATTGCGCCGCACTACACCGGCATTGTGCGTGCAACCTCGAAACGGAGATGACACAGTATCTTACCACTCTGCCGTCTCCGCCACTCAGATCAACATGCGAAAGGAAGGGTTTGTGGACATCTTGGTTTGCTTCTTCCAAAAAACTCTGCAGACCTCCGTGCAACATCTAGAACAAGATCCGGGATGTTCTCTGTACTGGCACAGTTGTCCCTCGCTAGAAAGGTCGGAAAAGCATTTTGCTGATACGTAGGCGACAATGGGACGCCGACTACGGACCTACGGAGCTCTCTGAAGCTTAGCGCCAGCCCCGTGTGTGTCTCAGCAGAAGTTGCTCTCCAGAGCACGGTGCAACCGGGACAATGCTCTGTGCGCAAAGAAGGGGCTTCTTCGCTTCCGAGAGACGGAGAGAGCGGCAGCTTCCAGGAGGTGAAGAACCAAGCCGCATAACACCGGCATTGTCTGCGCAGCTTTCGAACTTGTATGAACCCATACCTCACCTCTCTCATGCCATTTCCAGTCCCATTAACATGCGCGTAAGAAGGCGTTCTGCACAACTTTCTTTTGCTTCGCGCTAAACACCCTGCAGACTCTCCGTGCAACATCTAGAACTAGACCGAGGAGGTTTTCTGTACTGGCTGAGTTGCTCCTTGCAAGACAGATTGGAGAAGCTTTTCACTAACATCTAGGCCACAAGAGACGCAGATAGACGGAGATGCAGGGCTCTCCGATGCAGCTCACCGCCGGTCCCCTGCATCTTTCGGCAGAAGACTCACTCCGCAGCGCACAGCGACCGGCCAACTGCTCTGTGCGCGAAGAAGCCGCTTCTTCCCCTCCGGGAGACGGAGAGAGCGGCAGCTTCCGAAAGTCGAAGAAGCAACCTGCACAGCACCTGCCATTGTCTGCGCAGCTTTCAAACTTCCAGACAACAGTACCTTGGCACCCTCCTGCCTTTTCCAGTCACCTTAACATTCCAAGAGGAGGAGTTCTGGACAAATGTCTTCAGCTTCTTGCTTAAAGCTCTTGCAGAGCTCCGTGCAACTTCTAGAACAAGCTCGGGCCCGTTTGCTGTACTGCCACGGTTGCTCTTGACGAGATAGAGTGGAAAAAACTTTTTGCTCCCATTTAGGCGCCAAGAGAAGCCGAAGACAGAGACACGGTGCTTTGCCGAAGCTAAGCGCCTGTCCCGGGCGTCTTGCGGCAGAAGCCACTCTCCGGAGCACACGGCGACCGGCGAAATGCCCTGTGCGCCAAGAAGCGGTTTCTTCGCCTCCGGGAGAAGGAGAGCGCGGCAGCCTCCGGAAGGCGACCAATTGCGCCGCACTACACCGGCATTGTGCGTGCAACCTCGAAACGGAGATGACACAGTATCTTACCACTCTGCCGTCTCCGCCACTCAGATCAACATGCGAAAGGAAGGGTTTGTGGACATCTTGGTTTGCTTCTTCCAAAACACTCTGCAGACCTCCGTGCAACATCTAGAACAAGATCCGGGATGTTCTCTGTACTGGCACAGTTGTCCCTCGCTAGAAAGGTCGGAAAAGCATTTTGCTGATACGTAGGCGACAATGGGACGCCGACTACGGACCTACGGAGCTCTCTGAAGCTTAGCGCCAGCCCCGTGTGTGTCTCAGCAGAAGTTGCTCTCCAGAGCACGGTGCAACCGGGACAATGCTCTGTGCGCAAAGAAGGGGCTTCTTCGCTTCCGAGAGACGGAGAGAGCGGCAGCTTCCAGGAGGTGAAGAACCAAGCCGCATAACACCGGCATTGTCTGCGCAGCTTTCGAACTTGTATGAACCCATACCTCACCTCTCTCATGCCATTTCCAGTCCCATTAACATGCGCGTAAGAAGGCGTTCTGCACAACTTTCTTTTGCTTCGCGCTAAACACCCTGCAGACTCTCCGTGCAACATCTAGAACTAGACCGAGGAGGTTTTCTGTACTGGCTGAGTTGCTCCTTGCAAGACAGATTGGAGAAGCTTTTCACTAACATCTAGGCCACAAGAGACGCAGATAGACGGAGATGCAGGGCTCTCCGATGCAGCTCACCGCCGGTCCCCTGCATCTTTCGGCAGAAGACTCACTCCGCAGCGCACAGCGACCGGCCAACTGCTCTGTGCGCGAAGAAGCCGCTTCTTCCCCTCCGGGAGACGGAGAGAGCGGCAGCTTCCGAAAGTCGAAGAAGCAACCTGCACAGCACCTGCCATTGTCTGCGCAGCTTTCAAACTTCCAGACAACAGTACCTTGGCACCCTCCTGCCTTTTCCAGTCACCTTAACATTCCAAGAGGAGGAGTTCTGGACAAATGTCTTCAGCTTCTTGCTTAAAGCTCTTGCAGAGCTCCGTGCAACTTCTAGAACAAGCTCGGGCCCGTTTTCTGTACTGCCACGGTTGCTCTTGACGAGATAGAGTGGAAAAAACTTTTTGCTCCCATTTAGGCGCCAAGAGAAGCCGAAGACAGAGACACGGTGCTTTGCCGAAGCTAAGCGCCTGTCCCGGGCGTCTTGCGGCAGAAGCCACTCTCCGGAGCACACGGCGACCGGCGAAATGCCCTGTGCGCCAAGAAGCGGTTTCTTCGCCTCCGGGAGAAGGAGAGCGCGGCAGCCTCCGCAAGGCGACCAATTGCGCCGCACTACACCGGCATTGTGCGTGCAACCTCGAAACGGAGATGACACAGTATCTTACCACTCTGCCGTCTCCGCCATTCAGATCAACATGCGAAAGGAAGGGTTTGTGGACATCTTGGTTTGCTTCTTCCAAAACACTCTGCAGACCTCCGTGCAACATCTAGAACAAGATCCGGGATGTTCTCTGTACTGGCACAGTTGTCCCTCGCTAGAAAGGTCGGAAAAGCATTTTGCTGATACGTAGGCGACAATGGGACGCCGACTACGGACCTACGGAGCTCTCTGAAGCTTAGCGCCAGCCCCGTGTGTGTCTCAGCAGAAGTTGCTCTCCAGAGCACGGTGCAACCGGGACAATGCTCTGTGCGCAAAGAAGGGGCTTCTTCGCTTCCGAGAGACGGAGAGAGCGGCAGCTTCCAGGAGGTGAAGAACCAAGCCGCATAACACCGGCATTGTCTGCGCAGCTTTCGAACTTGTATGAACCCATACCTCACCTCTCTCATGCCATTTCCAGTCCCATTAACATGCGCGTAAGAAGGCGTTCTGCACAACTTTCTTTTGCTTCGCGCTAAACACCCTGCAGACTCTCCGTGCAACATCTAGAACTAGACCGAGGAGGTTTTCTGTACTGGCTGAGTTGCTCCTTGCAAGACAGATTGGAGAAGCTTTTCACTAACATCTAGGCCACAAGAGACGCAGATAGACGGAGATGCAGGGCTCTCCGATGCAGCTCACCGCCGGTCCCCTGCATCTTTCGGCAGAAGACTCACTCCGCAGCGCACAGCGACCGGCCAACTGCTCTGTGCGCGAAGAAGCCGCTTCTTCCCCTCCGGGAGACGGAGAGAGCGGCAGCTTCCGAAAGTCGAAGAAGCAACCTGCACAGCACCTGCCATTGTCTGCGCAGCTTTCAAACTTCCAGACAACAGTACCTTAGCACCCTCCTGCCTTTTCCAGTCACCTTAACATTCCAAGAGGAGGAGTTCTGGACAAATGTCTTCAGCTTCTTGCTTAAAGCTCTTGCAGAGCTCCGTGCAACTTCTAGAACAAGCTCGGGCCCGTTTTCTGTACTGCCACGGTTGCTCTTGACGAGATAGAGTGGAAAAAACTTTTTGCTCCCATTTAGGCGCCAAGAGAAGCCGAAGACAGAGACACGGTGCTTTGCCGAAGCTAAGCGCCTGTCCCGGGCGTCTTGCGGCAGAAGCCACTCTCCGGAGCACACGGCGACCGGCGAAATGCCCTGTGCGCCAAGAAGCGGTTTCTTCGCCTCCGGGAGAAGGAGAGCGCGGCAGCCTCCGGAAGGCGACCAATTGCGCCGCACTACACCGGCATTGTGCGTGCAACCTCGAAACGGAGATGACACAGTATCTTACCACTCTGCCGTCTCCGCCACTCAGATCAACATGCGAAAGGAAGGGTTTGTGGACATCTTGGTTTGCTTCTTCCAAAACACTCTGCAGACCTCCGTGCAACATCTAGAACAAGATCCGGGATGTTCTCTGTACTGGCACAGTTGTCCCTCGCTAGAAAGGTCGGAAAAGCATTTTGCTGATACGTAGGCGACAATGGGACGCCGACTACGGACCTACGGAGCTCTCTGAAGCTTAGCGCCAGCCCCGTGTGTGTCTCAGCAGAAGTTGCTCTCCAGAGCACGGTGCAACCGGGACAATGCTCTGTGCGCAAAGAAGGGGCTTCTTCGCTTCCGAGAGACGGAGAGAGCGGCAGCTTCCAGGAGGTGAAGAACCAAGCCGCATAACACCGGCATTGTCTGCGCAGCTTTCGAACTTGTATGAACCCATACCTCACCTCTCTCATGCCATTTCCAGTCCCATTAACATGCGCGTAAGAAGGCGTTCTGCACAACTTTCTTTTGCTTCGCGCTAAACACCCTGCAGACTCTCCGTGCAACATCTAGAACTAGACCGAGGAGGTTTTCTGTACTGGCTGAGTTGCTCCTTGCAAGACAGATTGGAGAAGCTTTTCACTAACATCTAGGCCACAAGAGACGCAGATAGACGGAGATGCAGGGCTCTCCGATGCAGCTCACCGCCGGTCCCCTGCATCTTTCGGCAGAAGACTCACTCCGCAGCGCACAGCGACCGGCCAACTGCTCTGTGCGCGAAGAAGCCGCTTCTTCCCCTCCGGGAGACGGAGAGAGCGGCAGCTTCCGAAAGTCGAAGAAGCAACCTGCACAGCACCTGCCATTGTCTGCGCAGCTTTCAAACTTCCAGACAACAGTACCTTGGCACCCTCCTGCCTTTTCCAGTCACCTTAACATTCCAAGAGGAGGAGTTCTGGACAAATGTCTTCAGCTTCTTGCTTAAAGCTCTTGCAGAGCTCCGTGCAACTTCTAGAACAAGCTCGGGCCCGTTTGCTGTACTGCCACGGTTGCTCTTGACGAGATAGAGTGGAAAAAACTTTTTGCTCCCATTTAGGCGCCAAGAGAAGCCGAAGACAGAGACACGGTGCTTTGCCGAAGCTAAGCGCCTGTCCCGGGCGTCTTGCGGCAGAAGCCACTCTCCGGAGCACACGGCGACCGGCGAAATGCCCTGTGCGCCAAGAAGCGGTTTCTTCGCCTCCGGGAGAAGGAGAGCGCGGCAGCCTCCGGAAGGCGACCAATTGCGCCGCACTACACCGGCATTGTGCGTGCAACCTCGAAACGGAGATGACACAGTATCTTACCACTCTGCCGTCTCCGCCACTCAGATCAACATGCGAAAGGAAGGGTTTGTGGACATCTTGGTTTGCTTCTTCCAAAACACTCTGCAGACCTCCGTGCAACATCTAGAACAAGATCCGGGATGTTCTCTGTACTGGCACAGTTGTCCCTCGCTAGAAAGGTCGGAAAAGCATTTTGCTGATACGTAGGCGACAATGGGACGCCGACTACGGACCTACGGAGCTCTCTGAAGCTTAGCGCCAGCCCCGTGTGTGTCTCAGCAGAAGTTGCTCTCCAGAGCACGGTGCAACCGGGACAATGCTCTGTGCGCAAAGAAGGGGCTTCTTCGCTTCCGAGAGACGGAGAGAGCGGCAGCTTCCAGGAGGTGAAGAACCAAGCCGCATAACACCGGCATTGTCTGCGCAGCTTTCGAACTTGTATGAACCCATACCTCACCTCTCTCATGCCATTTCCAGTCCCATTAACATGCGCGTAAGAAGGCGTTCTGCACAACTTTCTTTTGCTTCGCGCTAAACACCCTGCAGACTCTCCGTGCAACATCTAGAACTAGACCGAGGAGGTTTTCTGTACTGGCTGAGTTGCTCCTTGCAAGACAGATTGGAGAAGCTTTTCACTAACATCTAGGCCACAAGAGACGCAGATAGACGGAGATGCAGGGCTCTCCGATGCAGCTCACCGCCGGTCCCCTGCATCTTTCGGCAGAAGACTCACTCCGCAGCGCACAGCGACCGGCCAACTGCTCTGTGCGCGAAGAAGCCGCTTCTTCCCCTCCGGGAGACGGAGAGAGCGGCAGCTTCCGAAAGTCGAAGAAGCAACCTGCACAGCACCTGCCATTGTCTGCGCAGCTTTCAAACTTCCAGACAACAGTACCTTAGCACCCTCCTGCCTTTTCCAGTCACCTTAACATTCCAAGAGGAGGAGTTCTGGACAAATGTCTTCAGCTTCTTGCTTAAAGCTCTTGCAGAGCTCCGTGCAACTTCTAGAACAAGCTCGGGCCCGTTTTCTGTACTGCCACGGTTGCTCTTGACGAGATAGAGTGGAAAAAACTTTTTGCTCCCATTTAGGCGCCAAGAGAAGCCGAAGACAGAGACACGGTGCTTTGCCGAAGCTAAGCGCCTGTCCCGGGCGTCTTGCGGCAGAAGCCACTCTCCGGAGCACACGGCGACCGGCGAAATGCCCTGTGCGCCAAGAAGCGGTTTCTTCGCCTCCGGGAGAAGGAGAGCGCGGCAGCCTCCGCAAGGCGACCAATTGCGCCGCACTACACCGGCATTGTGCGTGCAACCTCGAAACGGAGATGACACAGTATCTTACCACTCTGCCGTCTCCGCCATTCAGATCAACATGCGAAAGGAAGGGTTTGTGGACATCTTGGTTTGCTTCTTCCAAAACACTCTGCAGACCTCCGTGCAACATCTAGAACAAGATCCGGGATGTTCTCTGTACTGGCACAGTTGTCCCTCGCTAGAAAGGTCGGAAAAGCATTTTGCTGATACGTAGGCGACAATGGGACGCCGACTACGGACCTACGGAGCTCTCTGAAGCTTAGCGCCAGCCCCGTGTGTGTCTCAGCAGAAGTTGCTCTCCAGAGCACGGTGCAACCGGGACAATGCTCTGTGCGCAAAGAAGGGGCTTCTTCGCTTCCGAGAGACGGAGAGAGCGGCAGCTTCCAGGAGGTGAAGAACCAAGCCGCATAACACCGGCATTGTCTGCGCAGCTTTCGAACTTGTATGAACCCATACCTCACCTCTCTCATGCCATTTCCAGTCCCATTAACATGCGCGTAAGAAGGCGTTCTGCACAACTTTCTTTTGCTTCGTGCTAAACACCCTGCAGACTCTCCGTGCAACATCTAGAACTAGACCGAGGAGGTTTTCTGTACTGGCTGAGTTGCTCCTTGCAAGACAGATTGGAGAAGCTTTTCACTAACATCTAGGCCACAAGAGACGCAGATAGACGGAGATGCAGGGCTCTCCGATGCAGCTCACCGCCGGTCCCCTGCATCTTTCGGCAGAAGACTCACTCCGCAGCGCACAGCGACCGGCCAACTGCTCTGTGCGCGAAGAAGCCGCTTCTTCCCCTCCGGGAGACGGAGAGAGCGGCAGCTTCCGAAAGTCGAAGAAGCAACCTGCACAGCACCTGCCATTGTCTGCGCAGCTTTCAAACTTCCAGACAACAGTACCTTAGCACCCTCCTGCCTTTTCCAGTCACCTTAACATTCCAAGAGGAGGAGTTCTGGACAAATGTCTTCAGCTTCTTGCTTAAAGCTCTTGCAGAGCTCCGTGCAACTTCTAGAACAAGCTCGGGCCCGTTTGCTGTACTGCCACGGTTGCTCTTGACGAGATAGAGTGGAAAAAACTTTTTGCTCCCATTTAGGCGCCAAGAGAAGCCGAAGACAGAGACACGGTGCTTTGCCGAAGCTAAGCGCCTGTCCCGGGCGTCTTGCGGCAGAAGCCACTCTCCGGAGCACACGGCGACCGGCGAAATGCCCTGTGCGCCAAGAAGCGGTTTCTTCGCCTCCGGGAGAAGGAGAGCGCGGCAGCCTCCGGAAGGCGACCAATTGCGCCGCACTACACCGGCATTGTGCGTGCAGCCTCGAAACGGAGATGACACAGTATCTTACCACTCTGCCGTCTCCGCCATTCAGATCAACATGCGAAAGGAAGGGTTTGTGGACATCTTGGTTTGCTTCTTCCAAAACACTCTGCAGACCTCCGTGCAACATCTAGAACAAGATCCGGGATGTTCTCTGTACTGGCACAGTTGTCCCTCGCTAGAAAGGTCGGAAAAGCATTTTGCTGATACGTAGGCGACAATGGGACGCCGACTACGGACCTACGGAGCTCTCTGAAGCTTAGCGCCAGCCCCGTGTGTGTCTCAGCAGAAGTTGCTCTCCAGAGCACGGTGCAACCGGGACAATGCTCTGTGCGCAAAGAAGGGGCTTCTTCGCTTCCGAGAGACGGAGAGAGCGGCAGCTTCCAGGAGGTGAAGAACCAAGCCGCATAACACCGGCATTGTCTGCGCAGCTTTCGAACTTGTATGAACCCATACCTCACCTCTCTCATGCCATTTCCAGTCCCATTAACATGCGCGTAAGAAGGCGTTCTGCACAACTTTCTTTTGCTTCGTGCTAAACACCCTGCAGACTCTCCGTGCAACATCTAGAACTAGACCGAGGAGGTTTTCTGTACTGGCTGAGTTGCTCCTTGCAAGACAGATTGGAGAAGCTTTTCACTAACATCTAGGCCACAAGAGACGCAGATAGACGGAGATGCAGGGCTCTCCGATGCAGCTCACCGCCGGTCCCCTGCATCTTTCGGCAGAAGACTCACTCCGCAGCGCACAGCGACCGGCCAACTGCTCTGTGCGCGAAGAAGCCGCTTCTTCCCCTCCGGGAGACGGAGAGAGCGGCAGCTTCCGAAAGTCGAAGAAGCAACCTGCACAGCACCTGCCATTGTCTGCGCAGCTTTCAAACTTCCAGACAACAGTACCTTGGCACCCTCCTGCCTTTTCCAGTCACCTTAACATTCCAAGAGGAGGAGTTCTGGACAAATGTCTTCAGCTTCTTGCTTAAAGCTCTTGCAGAGCTCCGTGCAACTTCTAGAACAAGCTCGGGCCCGTTTGCTGTACTGCCACGGTTGCTCTTGACGAGATAGAGTGGAAAAAACTTTTTGCTCCCATTTAGGCGCCAAGAGAAGCCGAAGACAGAGACACGGTGCTTTGCCGAAGCTAAGCGCCTGTCCCGGGCGTCTTGCGGCAGAAGCCACTCTCCGGAGCACACGGCGACCGGCGAAACGCCCTGTGCGCCAAGAAGCGGTTTCTTCGCCTCCGGGAGAAGGAGAGCGCGGCAGCCTCCGGAAGGCGACCAATTGCGCCGCACTACACCGGCATTGTGCGTGCAGCCTCGAAACGGAGATGACACAGTATCTTACCACTCTGCCGTCTCCGCCATTCAGATCAACATGCGAAAGGAAGGGTTTGTGGACATCTTGGTTTGCTTCTTCCAAAACACTCTGCAGACCTCCGTGCAACATCTAGAACAAGATCCGGGATGTTCTCTGTACTGGCACAGTTGTCCCTCGCTAGAAAGGTCGGAAAAGCATTTTGCTGATACGTAGGCGACAATGGGACGCCGACTACGGACCTACGGAGCTCTCTGAAGCTTAGCGCCAGCCCCGTGTGTGTCTCAGCAGAAGTTGCTCTCCAGAGCACGGTGCAACCGGGACAATGCTCTGTGCGCAAAGAAGGGGCTTCTTCGCTTCCGAGAGACGGAGAGAGCGGCAGCTTCCAGGAGGTGAAGAACCAAGCCGCATAACACCGGCATTGTCTGCGCAGCTTTCGAACTTGTATGAACCCATACCTCACCTCTCTCATGCCATTTCCAGTCCCATTAACATGCGCGTAAGAAGGCGTTCTGCACAACTTTCTTTTGCTTCGCGCTAAACACCCTGCAGACTCTCCGTGCAACATCTAGAACTAGACCGAGGAGGTTTTCTGTACTGGCTGAGTTGCTCCTTGCAAGACAGATTGGAGAAGCTTTTCACTAACATCTAGGCCACAAGAGACGCAGATAGACGGAGATGCAGGGCTCTCCGATGCAGCTCACCGCCGGTCCCCTGCATCTTTCGGCAGAAGACTCACTCCGCAGCGCACAGCGACCGGCCAACTGCTCTGTGCGCGAAGAAGCCGCTTCTTCCCCTCCGGGAGACGGAGAGAGCGGCAGCTTCCGAAAGTCGAAGAAGCAACCTGCACAGCACCTGCCATTGTCTGCGCAGCTTTCAAACTTCCAGACAACAGTACCTTAGCACCCTCCTGCCTTTTCCAGTCACCTTAACATTCCAAGAGGAGGAGTTCTGGACAAATGTCTTCAGCTTCTTGCTTAAAGCTCTTGCAGAGCTCCGTGCAACTTCTAGAACAAGCTCGGGCCCGTTTGCTGTACTGCCACGGTTGCTCTTGACGAGATAGAGTGGAAAAAACTTTTTGCTCCCATTTAGGCGCCAAGAGAAGCCGAAGACAGAGACACGGTGCTTTGCCGAAGCTAAGCGCCTGTCCCGGGCGTCTTGCGGCAGAAGCCACTCTCCGGAGCACACGGCGACCGGCGAAATGCCCTGTGCGCCAAGAAGCGGTTTCTTCGCCTCCGGGAGAAGGAGAGCGCGGCAGCCTCCGCAAGGCGACCAATTGCGCCGCACTACACCGGCATTGTGCGTGCAACCTCGAAACGGAGATGACACAGTATCTTACCACTCTGCCGTCTCCGCCATTCAGATCAACATGCGAAAGGAAGGGTTTGTGGACATCTTGGTTTGCTTCTTCCAAAACACTCTGCAGACCTCCGTGCAACATCTAGAACAAGATCCGGGATGTTCTCTGTACTGGCACAGTTGTCCCTCGCTAGAAAGGTCGGAAAAGCATTTTGCTGATACGTAGGCGACAATGGGACGCCGACTACGGACCTACGGAGCTCTCTGAAGCTTAGCGCCAGCCCCGTGTGTGTCTCAGCAGAAGTTGCTCTCCAGAGCACGGTGCAACCGGGACAATGCTCTGTGCGCAAAGAAGGGGCTTCTTCGCTTCCGAGAGACGGAGAGAGCGGCAGCTTCCAGGAGGTGAAGAACCAAGCCGCATAACACCGGCATTGTCTGCGCAGCTTTCGAACTTGTATGAACCCATACCTCACCTCTCTCATGCCATTTCCAGTCCCATTAACATGCGCGTAAGAAGGCGTTCTGCACAACTTTCTTTTGCTTCGCGCTAAACACCCTGCAGACTCTCCGTGCAACATCTAGAACTAGACCGAGGAGGTTTTCTGTACTGGCTGAGTTGCTCCTTGCAAGACAGATTGGAGAAGCTTTTCACTAACATCTAGGCCACAAGAGATGCAGATAGACGGAGATGCAGGGCTCTCCGATGCAGCTCACCGCCGGTCCCCTGCATCTTTCGGCAGAAGACTCACTCCGCAGCGCACAGCGACCGGCCAACTGCTCTGTGCGCGAAGAAGCCGCTTCTTCCCCTCCGGGAGACGGAGAGAGCGGCAGCTTCCGAAAGTCGAAGAAGCAACCTGCACAGCACCTGCCATTGTCTGCGCAGCTTTCAAACTTCCAGACAACAGTACCTTAGCACCCTCCTGCCTTTTCCAGTCACCTTAACATTCCAAGAGGAGGAGTTCTGGACAAATGTCTTCAGCTTCTTGCTTAAAGCTCTTGCAGAGCTCCGTGCAACTTCTAGAACAAGCTCGGGCCCGTTTGCTGTACTGCCACGGTTGCTCTTGACGAGATAGAGTGGAAAAAACTTTTTGCTCCCATTTAGGCGCCAAGAGAAGCCGAAGACAGAGACACGGTGCTTTGCCGAAGCTAAGCGCCTGTCCCGGGCGTCTTGCGGCAGAAGCCACTCTCCGGAGCACACGGCGACCGGCGAAATGCCCTGTGCGCCAAGAAGCGGTTTCTTCGCCTCCGGGAGAAGGAGAGCGCGGCAGCCTCCGCAAGGCGACCAATTGCGCCGCACTACACCGGCATTGTGCGTGCAACCTCGAAACGGAGATGACACAGTATCTTACCACTCTGCCGTCTCCGCCATTCAGATCAACATGCGAAAGGAAGGGTTTGTGGACATCTTGGTTTGCTTCTTCCAAAACACTCTGCAGACCTCCGTGCAACATCTAGAACAAGATCCGGGATGTTCTCTGTACTGGCACAGTTGTCCCTCGCTAGAAAGGTCGGAAAAGCATTTTGCTGATACGTAGGCGACAATGGGACGCCGACTACGGACCTACGGAGCTCTCTGAAGCTTAGCGCCAGCCCCGTGTGTGTCTCAGCAGAAGTTGCTCTCCAGAGCACGGTGCAACCGGGACAATGCTCTGTGCGCAAAGAAGGGGCTTCTTCGCTTCCGAGAGACGGAGAGAGCGGCAGCTTCCAGGAGGTGAAGAACCAAGCCGCATAACACCGGCATTGTCTGCGCAGCTTTCGAACTTGTATGAACCCATACCTCACCTCTCTCATGCCATTTCCAGTCCCATTAACATGCGCGTAAGAAGGCGTTCTGCACAACTTTCTTTTGCTTCGCGCTAAACACCCTGCAGACTCTCCGTGCAACATCTAGAACTAGACCGAGGAGGTTTTCTGTACTGGCTGAGTTGCTCCTTGCAAGACAGATTGGAGAAGCTTTTCACTAACATCTAGGCCACAAGAGACGCAGATAGACGGAGATGCAGGGCTCTCCGATGCAGCTCACCGCCGGTCCCCTGCATCTTTCGGCAGAAGACTCACTCCGCAGCGCACAGCGACCGGCCAACTGCTCTGTGCGCGAAGAAGCCGCTTCTTCCCCTCCGGGAGACGGAGAGAGCGGCAGCTTCCGAAAGTCGAAGAAGCAACCTGCACAGCACCTGCCATTGTCTGCGCAGCTTTCAAACTTCCAGACAACAGTACCTTAGCACCCTCCTGCCTTTTCCAGTCACCTTAACATTCCAAGAGGAGGAGTTCTGGACAAATGTCTTCAGCTTCTTGCTTAAAGCTCTTGCAGAGCTCCGTGCAACTTCTAGAACAAGCTCGGGCCCGTTTGCTGTACTGCCACGGTTGCTCTTGACGAGATAGAGTGGAAAAAACTTTTTGCTCCCATTTAGGCGCCAAGAGAAGCCGAAGACAGAGACACGGTGCTTTGCCGAAGCTAAGCGCCTGTCCCGGGCGTCTTGCGGCAGAAGCCACTCTCCGGAGCACACGGCGACCGGCGAAATGCCCTGTGCGCCAAGAAGCGGTTTCTTCGCCTCCGGGAGAAGGAGAGCGCGGCAGCCTCCGGAAGGCGACCAATTGCGCCGCACTACACCGGCATTGTGCGTGCAACCTCGAAACGGAGATGACACAGTATCTTACCACTCTGCCGTCTCCGCCATTCAGATCAACATGCGAAAGGAAGGGTTTGTGGACATCTTGGTTTGCTTCTTCCAAAACACTCTGCAGACCTCCGTGCAACATCTAGAACAAGATCCGGGATGTTCTCTGTACTGGCACAGTTGTCCCTCGCTAGAAAGGTCGGAAAAGCATTTTGCTGATACGTAGGCGACAATGGGACGCCGACTACGGACCTACGGAGCTCTCTGAAGCTTAGCGCCAGCCCCGTGTGTGTCTCAGCAGAAGTTGCTCTCCAGAGCACGGTGCAACCGGGACAATGCTCTGTGCGCAAAGAAGGGGCTTCTTCGCTTCCGAGAGACGGAGAGAGCGGCAGCTTCCAGGAGGTGAAGAACCAAGCCGCATAACACCGGCATTGTCTGCGCAGCTTTCGAACTTGTATGAACCCATACCTCACCTCTCTCATGCCATTTCCAGTCCCATTAACATGCGCGTAAGAAGGCGTTCTGCACAACTTTCTTTTGCTTCGCGCTAAACACCCTGCAGACTCTCCGTGCAACATCTAGAACTAGACCGAGGAGGTTTTCTGTACTGGCTGAGTTGCTCCTTGCAAGACAGATTGGAGAAGCTTTTCACTAACATCTAGGCCACAAGAGACGCAGATAGACGGAGATGCAGGGCTCTCCGATGCAGCTCACCGCCGGTCCCCTGCATCTTTCGGCAGAAGACTCACTCCGCAGCGCACAGCGACCGGCCAACTGCTCTGTGCGCGAAGAAGCCGCTTCTTCCCCTCCGGGAGACGGAGAGAGCGGCAGCTTCCGAAAGTCGAAGAAGCAACCTGCACAGCACCTGCCATTGTCTGCGCAGCTTTCAAACTTCCAGACAACAGTACCTTAGCACCCTCCTGCCTTTTCCAGTCACCTTAACATTCCAAGAGGAGGAGTTCTGGACAAATGTCTTCAGCTTCTTGCTTAAAGCTCTTGCAGAGCTCCGTGCAACTTCTAGAACAAGCTCGGGCCCGTTTTCTGTACTGCCACGGTTGCTCTTGACGAGATAGAGTGGAAAAAACTTTTTGCTCCCATTTAGGCGCCAAGAGAAGCCGAAGACAGAGACACGGTGCTTTGCCGAAGCTAAGCGCCTGTCCCGGGCGTCTTGCGGCAGAAGCCACTCTCCGGAGCACACGGCGACCGGCGAAATGCCCTGTGCGCCAAGAAGCGGTTTCTTCGCCTCCGGGAGAAGGAGAGCGCGGCAGCCTCCGCAAGGCGACCAATTGCGCCGCACTACACCGGCATTGTGCGTGCAACCTCGAAACGGAGATGACACAGTATCTTACCACTCTGCCGTCTCCGCCATTCAGATCAACATGCGAAAGGAAGGGTTTGTGGACATCTTGGTTTGCTTCTTCCAAAACACTCTGCAGACCTCCGTGCAACATCTAGAACAAGATCCGGGATGTTCTCTGTACTGGCACAGTTGTCCCTCGCTAGAAAGGTCGGAAAAGCATTTTGCTGATACGTAGGCGACAATGGGACGCCGACTACGGACCTACGGAGCTCTCTGAAGCTTAGCGCCAGCCCCGTGTGTGTCTCAGCAGAAGTTGCTCTCCAGAGCACGGTGCAACCGGGACAATGCTCTGTGCGCAAAGAAGGGGCTTCTTCGCTTCCGAGAGACGGAGAGAGCGGCAGCTTCCAGGAGGTGAAGAACCAAGCCGCATAACACCGGCATTGTCTGCGCAGCTTTCGAACTTGTATGAACCCATACCTCACCTCTCTCATGCCATTTCCAGTCCCATTAACATGCGCGTAAGAAGGCGTTCTGCACAACTTTCTTTTGCTTCGCGCTAAACACCCTGCAGACTCTCCGTGCAACATCTAGAACTAGACCGAGGAGGTTTTCTGTACTGGCTGAGTTGCTCCTTGCAAGACAGATTGGAGAAGCTTTTCACTAACATCTAGGCCACAAGAGACGCAGATAGACGGAGATGCAGGGCTCTCCGATGCAGCTCACCGCCGGTCCCCTGCATCTTTCGGCAGAAGACTCACTCCGCAGCGCACAGCGACCGGCCAACTGCTCTGTGCGCGAAGAAGCCGCTTCTTCCCCTCCGGGAGACGGAGAGAGCGGCAGCTTCCGAAAGTCGAAGAAGCAACCTGCACAGCACCTGCCATTGTCTGCGCAGCTTTCAAACTTCCAGACAACAGTACCTTGGCACCCTCCTGCCTTTTCCAGTCACCTTAACATTCCAAGAGGAGGAGTTCTGGACAAATGTCTTCAGCTTCTTGCTTAAAGCTCTTGCAGAGCTCCGTGCAACTTCTAGAACAAGCTCGGGCCCGTTTGCTGTACTGCCACGGTTGCTCTTGACGAGATAGAGTGGAAAAAACTTTTTGCTCCCATTTAGGCGCCAAGAGAAGCCGAAGACAGAGACACGGTGCTTTGCCGAAGCTAAGCGCCTGTCCCGGGCGTCTTGCGGCAGAAGCCACTCTCCGGAGCACACGGCGACCGGCGAAATGCCCTGTGCGCCAAGAAGCGGTTTCTTCGCCTCCGGGAGAAGGAGAGCGCGGCAGCCTCCGCAAGGCGACCAATTGCGCCGCACTACACCGGCATTGTGCGTGCAACCTCGAAACGGAGATGACACAGTATCTTACCACTCTGCCGTCTCCGCCACTCAGATCAACATGCGAAAGGAAGGGTTTGTGGACATCTTGGTTTGCTTCTTCCAAAACACTCTGCAGACCTCCGTGCAACATCTAGAACAAGATCCGGGATGTTCTCTGTACTGGCACAGTTGTCCCTCGCTAGAAAGGTCGGAAAAGCATTTTGCTGATACGTAGGCGACAATGGGACGCCGACTACGGACCTACGGAGCTCTCTGAAGCTTAGCGCCAGCCCCGTGTGTGTCTCAGCAGAAGTTGCTCTCCAGAGCACGGTGCAACCGGGACAATGCTCTGTGCGCAAAGAAGGGGCTTCTTCGCTTCCGAGAGACGGAGAGAGCGGCAGCTTCCAGGAGGTGAAGAACCAAGCCGCATAACACCGGCATTGTCTGCGCAGCTTTCGAACTTGTATGAACCCATACCTCACCTCTCTCATGCCATTTCCAGTCCCATTAACATGCGCGTAAGAAGGCGTTCTGCACAACTTTCTTTTGCTTCGCGCTAAACACCCTGCAGACTCTCCGTGCAACATCTAGAACTAGACCGAGGAGGTTTTCTGTACTGGCTGAGTTGCTCCTTGCAAGACAGATTGGAGAAGCTTTTCACTAACATCTAGGCCACAAGAGACGCAGATAGACGGAGATGCAGGGCTCTCCGATGCAGCTCACCGCCGGTCCCCTGCATCTTTCGGCAGAAGACTCACTCCGCAGCGCACAGCGACCGGCCAACTGCTCTGTGCGCGAAGAAGCCGCTTCTTCCCCTCCGGGAGACGGAGAGAGCGGCAGCTTCCGAAAGTCGAAGAAGCAACCTGCACAGCACCTGCCATTGTCTGCGCAGCTTTCAAACTTCCAGACAACAGTACCTTGGCACCCTCCTGCCTTTTCCAGTCACCTTAACATTCCAAGAGGAGGAGTTCTGGACAAATGTCTTCAGCTTCTTGCTTAAAGCTCTTGCAGAGCTCCGTGCAACTTCTAGAACAAGCTCGGGCCCGTTTTCTGTACTGCCACGGTTGCTCTTGACGAGATAGAGTGGAAAAAACTTTTTGCTCCCATTTAGGCGCCAAGAGAAGCCGAAGACAGAGACACGGTGCTTTGCCGAAGCTAAGCGCCTGTCCCGGGCGTCTTGCGGCAGAAGCCACTCTCCGGAGCACACGGCGACCGGCGAAATGCCCTGTGCGCCAAGAAGCGGTTTCTTCGCCTCCGGGAGAAGGAGAGCGCGGCAGCCTCCGCAAGGCGACCAATTGCGCCGCACTACACCGGCATTGTGCGTGCAACCTCGAAACGGAGATGACACAGTATCTTACCACTCTGCCGTCTCCGCCATTCAGATCAACATGCGAAAGGAAGGGTTTGTGGACATCTTGGTTTGCTTCTTCCAAAACACTCTGCAGACCTCCGTGCAACATCTAGAACAAGATCCGGGATGTTCTCTGTACTGGCACAGTTGTCCCTCGCTAGAAAGGTCGGAAAAGCATTTTGCTGATACGTAGGCGACAATGGGACGCCGACTACGGACCTACGGAGCTCTCTGAAGCTTAGCGCCAGCCCCGTGTGTGTCTCAGCAGAAGTTGCTCTCCAGAGCACGGTGCAACCGGGACAATGCTCTGTGCGCAAAGAAGGGGCTTCTTCGCTTCCGAGAGACGGAGAGAGCGGCAGCTTCCAGGAGGTGAAGAACCAAGCCGCATAACACCGGCATTGTCTGCGCAGCTTTCGAACTTGTATGAACCCATACCTCACCTCTCTCATGCCATTTCCAGTCCCATTAACATGCGCGTAAGAAGGCGTTCTGCACAACTTTCTTTTGCTTCGCGCTAAACACCCTGCAGACTCTCCGTGCAACATCTAGAACTAGACCGAGGAGGTTTTCTGTACTGGCTGAGTTGCTCCTTGCAAGACAGATTGGAGAAGCTTTTCACTAACATCTAGGCCACAAGAGACGCAGATAGACGGAGATGCAGGGCTCTCCGATGCAGCTCACCGCCGGTCCCCTGCATCTTTCGGCAGAAGACTCACTCCGCAGCGCACAGCGACCGGCCAACTGCTCTGTGCGCGAAGAAGCCGCTTCTTCCCCTCCGGGAGACGGAGAGAGCGGCAGCTTCCGAAAGTCGAAGAAGCAACCTGCACAGCACCTGCCATTGTCTGCGCAGCTTTCAAACTTCCAGACAACAGTACCTTGGCACCCTCCTGCCTTTTCCAGTCACCTTAACATTCCAAGAGGAGGAGTTCTGGACAAATGTCTTCAGCTTCTTGCTTAAAGCTCTTGCAGAGCTCCGTGCAACTTCTAGAACAAGCTCGGGCCCGTTTTCTGTACTGCCACGGTTGCTCTTGACGAGATAGAGTGGAAAAAACTTTTTGCTCCCATTTAGGCGCCAAGAGAAGCCGAAGACAGAGACACGGTGCTTTGCCGAAGCTAAGCGCCTGTCCCGGGCGTCTTGCGGCAGAAGCCACTCTCCGGAGCACACGGCGACCGGCGAAATGCCCTGTGCGCCAAGAAGCGGTTTCTTCGCCTCCGGGAGAAGGAGAGCGCGGCAGCCTCCGCAAGGCGACCAATTGCGCCGCACTACACCGGCATTGTGCGTGCAACCTCGAAACGGAGATGACACAGTATCTTACCACTCTGCCGTCTCCGCCATTCAGATCAACATGCGAAAGGAAGGGTTTGTGGACATCTTGGTTTGCTTCTTCCAAAACACTCTGCAGACCTCCGTGCAACATCTAGAACAAGATCCGGGATGTTCTCTGTACTGGCACAGTTGTCCCTCGCTAGAAAGGTCGGAAAAGCATTTTGCTGATACGTAGGCGACAATGGGACGCCGACTACGGACCTACGGAGCTCTCTGAAGCTTAGCGCCAGCCCCGTGTGTGTCTCAGCAGAAGTTGCTCTCCAGAGCACGGTGCAACCGGGACAATGCTCTGTGCGCAAAGAAGGGGCTTCTTCGCTTCCGAGAGACGGAGAGAGCGGCAGCTTCCAGGAGGTGAAGAACCAAGCCGCATAACACCGGCATTGTCTGCGCAGCTTTCGAACTTGTATGAACCCATACCTCACCTCTCTCATGCCATTTCCAGTCCCATTAACATGCGCGTAAGAAGGCGTTCTGCACAACTTTCTTTTGCTTCGCGCTAAACACCCTGCAGACTCTCCGTGCAACATCTAGAACTAGACCGAGGAGGTTTTCTGTACTGGCTGAGTTGCTCCTTGCAAGACAGATTGGAGAAGCTTTTCACTAACATCTAGGCCACAAGAGACGCAGATAGACGGAGATGCAGGGCTCTCCGATGCAGCTCACCGCCGGTCCCCTGCATCTTTCGGCAGAAGACTCACTCCGCAGCGCACAGCGACCGGCCAACTGCTCTGTGCGCGAAGAAGCCGCTTCTTCCCCTCCGGGAGACGGAGAGAGCGGCAGCTTCCGAAAGTCGAAGAAGCAACCTGCACAGCACCTGCCATTGTCTGCGCAGCTTTCAAACTTCCAGACAACAGTACCTTAGCACCCTCCTGCCTTTTCCAGTCACCTTAACATTCCAAGAGGAGGAGTTCTGGACAAATGTCTTCAGCTTCTTGCTTAAAGCTCTTGCAGAGCTCCGTGCAACTTCTAGAACAAGCTCGGGCCCGTTTGCTGTACTGCCACGGTTGCTCTTGACGAGATAGAGTGGAAAAAACTTTTTGCTCCCATTTAGGTGCCAAGAGAAGCCGAAGACAGAGACACGGTGCTTTGCCGAAGCTAAGCGCCTGTCCCGGGCGTCTTGCGGCAGAAGCCACTCTCCGGAGCACACGGCGACCGGCGAAACGCCCTGTGCGCCAAGAAGCGGTTTCTTCGCCTCCGGGAGAAGGAGAGCGCGGCAGCCTCCGCAAGGCGACCAATTGCGCCGCACTACACCGGCATTGTGCGTGCAACCTCGAAACGGAGATGACACAGTATCTTACCACTCTGCCGTCTCCGCCATTCAGATCAACATGCGAAAGGAAGGGTTTGTGGACATCTTGGTTTGCTTCTTCCAAAACACTCTGCAGACCTCCGTGCAACATCTAGAACAAGATCCGGGATGTTCTCTGTACTGGCACAGTTGTCCCTCGCTAGAAAGGTCGGAAAAGCATTTTGCTGATACGTAGGCGACAATGGGACGCCGACTACGGACCTACGGAGCTCTCTGAAGCTTAGCGCCAGCCCCGTGTGTGTCTCAGCAGAAGTTGCTCTCCAGAGCACGGTGCAACCGGGACAATGCTCTGTGCGCAAAGAAGGGGCTTCTTCGCTTCCGAGAGACGGAGAGAGCGGCAGCTTCCAGGAGGTGAAGAACCAAGCCGCATAACACCGGCATTGTCTGCGCAGCTTTCGAACTTGTATGAACCCATACCTCACCTCTCTCATGCCATTTCCAGTCCCATTAACATGCGCGTAAGAAGGCGTTCTGCACAACTTTCTTTTGCTTCGTGCTAAACACCCTGCAGACTCTCCGTGCAACATCTAGAACTAGACCGAGGAGGTTTTCTGTACTGGCTGAGTTGCTCCTTGCAAGACAGATTGGAGAAGCTTTTCACTAACATCTAGGCCACAAGAGACGCAGATAGACGGAGATGCAGGGCTCTCCGATGCAGCTCACCGCCGGTCCCCTGCATCTTTCGGCAGAAGACTCACTCCGCAGCGCACAGCGACCGGCCAACTGCTCTGTGCGCGAAGAAGCCGCTTCTTCCCCTCCGGGAGACGGAGAGAGCGGCAGCTTCCGAAAGTCGAAGAAGCAACCTGCACAGCACCTGCCATTGTCTGCGCAGCTTTCAAACTTCCAGACAACAGTACCTTAGCACCCTCCTGCCTTTTCCAGTCACCTTAACATTCCAAGAGGAGGAGTTCTGGACAAATGTCTTCAGCTTCTTGCTTAAAGCTCTTGCAGAGCTCCGTGCAACTTCTAGAACAAGCTCGGGCCCGTTTGCTGTACTGCCACGGTTGCTCTTGACGAGATAGAGTGGAAAAAACTTTTTGCTCCCATTTAGGTGCCAAGAGAAGCCGAAGACAGAGACACGGTGCTTTGCCGAAGCTAAGCGCCTGTCCCGGGCGTCTTGCGGCAGAAGCCACTCTCCGGAGCACACGGCGACCGGCGAAACGCCCTGTGCGCCAAGAAGCGGTTTCTTCGCCTCCGGGAGAAGGAGAGCGCGGCAGCCTCCGCAAGGCGACCAATTGCGCCGCACTACACCGGCATTGTGCGTGCAACCTCGAAACGGAGATGACACAGTATCTTACCACTCTGCCGTCTCCGCCATTCAGATCAACATGCGAAAGGAAGGGTTTGTGGACATCTTGGTTTGCTTCTTCCAAAACACTCTGCAGACCTCCGTGCAACATCTAGAACAAGATCCGGGATGTTCTCTGTACTGGCACAGTTGTCCCTCGCTAGAAAGGTCGGAAAAGCATTTTGCTGATACGTAGGCGACAATGGGACGCCGACTACGGACCTACGGAGCTCTCTGAAGCTTAGCGCCAGCCCCGTGTGTGTCTCAGCAGAAGTTGCTCTCCAGAGCACGGTGCAACCGGGACAATGCTCTGTGCGCAAAGAAGGGGCTTCTTCGCTTCCGAGAGACGGAGAGAGCGGCAGCTTCCAGGAGGTGAAGAACCAAGCCGCATAACACCGGCATTGTCTGCGCAGCTTTCGAACTTGTATGAACCCATACCTCACCTCTCTCATGCCATTTCCAGTCCCATTAACATGCGCGTAAGAAGGCGTTCTGCACAACTTTCTTTTGCTTCGCGCTAAACACCCTGCAGACTCTCCGTGCAACATCTAGAACTAGACCGAGGAGGTTTTCTGTACTGGCTGAGTTGCTCCTTGCAAGACAGATTGGAGAAGCTTTTCACTAACATCTAGGCCACAAGAGACGCAGATAGACGGAGATGCAGGGCTCTCCGATGCAGCTCACCGCCGGTCCCCTGCATCTTTCGGCAGAAGACTCACTCCGCAGCGCACAGCGACCGGCCAACTGCTCTGTGCGCGAAGAAGCCGCTTCTTCCCCTCCGGGAGACGGAGAGAGCGGCAGCTTCCGAAAGTCGAAGAAGCAACCTGCACAGCACCTGCCATTGTCTGCGCAGCTTTCAAACTTCCAGACAACAGTACCTTAGCACCCTCCTGCCTTTTCCAGTCACCTTAACATTCCAAGAGGAGGAGTTCTGGACAAATGTCTTCAGCTTCTTGCTTAAAGCTCTTGCAGAGCTCCGTGCAACTTCTAGAACAAGCTCGGGCCCGTTTTCTGTACTGCCACGGTTGCTCTTGACGAGATAGAGTGGAAAAAACTTTTTGCTCCCATTTAGGCGCCAAGAGAAGCCGAAGACAGAGACACGGTGCTTTGCCGAAGCTAAGCGCCTGTCCCGGGCGTCTTGCGGCAGAAGCCACTCTCCGGAGCACACGGCGACCGGCGAAATGCCCTGTGCGCCAAGAAGCGGTTTCTTCGCCTCCGGGAGAAGGAGAGCGCGGCAGCCTCCGCAAGGCGACCAATTGCGCCGCACTACACCGGCATTGTGCGTGCAACCTCGAAACGGAGATGACACAGTATCTTACCACTCTGCCGTCTCCGCCATTCAGATCAACATGCGAAAGGAAGGGTTTGTGGACATCTTGGTTTGCTTCTTCCAAAACACTCTGCAGACCTCCGTGCAACATCTAGAACAAGATCCGGGATGTTCTCTGTACTGGCACAGTTGTCCCTCGCTAGAAAGGTCGGAAAAGCATTTTGCTGATACGTAGGCGACAATGGGACGCCGACTACGGACCTACGGAGCTCTCTGAAGCTTAGCGCCAGCCCCGTGTGTGTCTCAGCAGAAGTTGCTCTCCAGAGCACGGTGCAACCGGGACAATGCTCTGTGCGCAAAGAAGGGGCTTCTTCGCTTCCGAGAGACGGAGAGAGCGGCAGCTTCCAGGAGGTGAAGAACCAAGCCGCATAACACCGGCATTGTCTGCGCAGCTTTCGAACTTGTATGAACCCATACCTCACCTCTCTCATGCCATTTCCAGTCCCATTAACATGCGCGTAAGAAGGCGTTCTGCACAACTTTCTTTTGCTTCGCGCTAAACACCCTGCAGACTCTCCGTGCAACATCTAGAACTAGACCGAGGAGGTTTTCTGTACTGGCTGAGTTGCTCCTTGCAAGACAGATTGGAGAAGCTTTTCACTAACATCTAGGCCACAAGAGACGCAGATAGACGGAGATGCAGGGCTCTCCGATGCAGCTCACCGCCGGTCCCCTGCATCTTTCGGCAGAAGACTCACTCCGCAGCGCACAGCGACCGGCCAACTGCTCTGTGCGCGAAGAAGCCGCTTCTTCCCCTCCGGGAGACGGAGAGAGCGGCAGCTTCCGAAAGTCGAAGAAGCAACCTGCACAGCACCTGCCATTGTCTGCGCAGCTTTCAAACTTCCAGACAACAGTACCTTGGCACCCTCCTGCCTTTTCCAGTCACCTTAACATTCCAAGAGGAGGAGTTCTGGACAAATGTCTTCAGCTTCTTGCTTAAAGCTCTTGCAGAGCTCCGTGCAACTTCTAGAACAAGCTCGGGCCCGTTTGCTGTACTGCCACGGTTGCTCTTGACGAGATAGAGTGGAAAAAACTTTTTGCTCCCATTTAGGCGCCAAGAGAAGCCGAAGACAGAGACACGGTGCTTTGCCGAAGCTAAGCGCCTGTCCCGGGCGTCTTGCGGCAGAAGCCACTCTCCGGAGCACACGGCGACCGGCGAAATGCCCTGTGCGCCAAGAAGCGGTTTCTTCGCCTCCGGGAGAAGGAGAGCGCGGCAGCCTCCGGAAGGCGACCAATTGCGCCGCACTACACCGGCATTGTGCGTGCAACCTCGAAACGGAGATGACACAGTATCTTACCACTCTGCCGTCTCCGCCATTCAGATCAACATGCGAAAGGAAGGGTTTGTGGACATCTTGGTTTGCTTCTTCCAAAACACTCTGCAGACCTCCGTGCAACATCTAGAACAAGATCCGGGATGTTCTCTGTACTGGCACAGTTGTCCCTCGCTAGAAAGGTCGGAAAAGCATTTTGCTGATACGTAGGCGACAATGGGACGCCGACTACGGACCTACGGAGCTCTCTGAAGCTTAGCGCCAGCCCCGTGTGTGTCTCAGCAGAAGTTGCTCTCCAGAGCACGGTGCAACCGGGACAATGCTCTGTGCGCAAAGAAGGGGCTTCTTCGCTTCCGAGAGACGGAGAGAGCGGCAGCTTCCAGGAGGTGAAGAACCAAGCCGCATAACACCGGCATTGTCTGCGCAGCTTTCGAACTTGTATGAACCCATACCTCACCTCTCTCATGCCATTTCCAGTCCCATTAACATGCGCGTAAGAAGGCGTTCTGCACAACTTTCTTTTGCTTCGCGCTAAACACCCTGCAGACTCTCCGTGCAACATCTAGAACTAGACCGAGGAGGTTTTCTGTACTGGCTGAGTTGCTCCTTGCAAGACAGATTGGAGAAGCTTTTCACTAACATCTAGGCCACAAGAGACGCAGATAGACGGAGATGCAGGGCTCTCCGATGCAGCTCACCGCCGGTCCCCTGCATCTTTCGGCAGAAGACTCACTCCGCAGCGCACAGCGACCGGCCAACTGCTCTGTGCGCGAAGAAGCCGCTTCTTCCCCTCCGGGAGACGGAGAGAGCGGCAGCTTCCGAAAGTCGAAGAAGCAACCTGCACAGCACCTGCCATTGTCTGCGCAGCTTTCAAACTTCCAGACAACAGTACCTTGGCACCCTCCTGCCTTTTCCAGTCACCTTAACATTCCAAGAGGAGGAGTTCTGGACAAATGTCTTCAGCTTCTTGCTTAAAGCTCTTGCAGAGCTCCGTGCAACTTCTAGAACAAGCTCGGGCCCGTTTTCTGTACTGCCACGGTTGCTCTTGACGAGATAGAGTGGAAAAAACTTTTTGCTCCCATTTAGGCGCCAAGAGAAGCCGAAGACAGAGACACGGTGCTTTGCCGAAGCTAAGCGCCTGTCCCGGGCGTCTTGCGGCAGAAGCCACTCTCCGGAGCACACGGCGACCGGCGAAACGCCCTGTGCGCCAAGAAGCGGTTTCTTCGCCTCCGGGAGAAGGAGAGCGCGGCAGCCTCCGCAAGGCGACCAATTGCGCCGCACTACACCGGCATTGTGCGTGCAACCTCGAAACGGAGATGACACAGTATCTTACCACTCTGCCGTCTCCGCCACTCAGATCAACATGCGAAAGGAAGGGTTTGTGGACATCTTGGTTTGCTTCTTCCAAAACACTCTGCAGACCTCCGTGCAACATCTAGAACAAGATCCGGGATGTTCTCTGTACTGGCACAGTTGTCCCTCGCTAGAAAGGTCGGAAAAGCATTTTGCTGATACGTAGGCGACAATGGGACGCCGACTACGGACCTACGGAGCTCTCTGAAGCTTAGCGCCAGCCCCGTGTGTGTCTCAGCAGAAGTTGCTCTCCAGAGCACGGTGCAACCGGGACAATGCTCTGTGCGCAAAGAAGGGGCTTCTTCGCTTCCGAGAGACGGAGAGAGCGGCAGCTTCCAGGAGGTGAAGAACCAAGCCGCATAACACCGGCATTGTCTGCGCAGCTTTCGAACTTGTATGAACCCATACCTCACCTCTCTCATGCCATTTCCAGTCCCATTAACATGCGCGTAAGAAGGCGTTCTGCACAACTTTCTTTTGCTTCGCGCTAAACACCCTGCAGACTCTCCGTGCAACATCTAGAACTAGACCGAGGAGGTTTTCTGTACTGGCTGAGTTGCTCCTTGCAAGACAGATTGGAGAAGCTTTTCACTAACATCTAGGCCACAAGAGACGCAGATAGACGGAGATGCAGGGCTCTCCGATGCAGCTCACCGCCGGTCCCCTGCATCTTTCGGCAGAAGACTCACTCCGCAGCGCACAGCGACCGGCCAACTGCTCTGTGCGCGAAGAAGCCGCTTCTTCCCCTCCGGGAGACGGAGAGAGCGGCAGCTTCCGAAAGTCGAAGAAGCAACCTGCACAGCACCTGCCATTGTCTGCGCAGCTTTCAAACTTCCAGACAACAGTACCTTGGCACCCTCCTGCCTTTTCCAGTCACCTTAACATTCCAAGAGGAGGAGTTCTGGACAAATGTCTTCAGCTTCTTGCTTAAAGCTCTTGCAGAGCTCCGTGCAACTTCTAGAACAAGCTCGGGCCCGTTTGCTGTACTGCCACGGTTGCTCTTGACGAGATAGAGTGGAAAAAACTTTTTGCTCCCATTTAGGCGCCAAGAGAAGCCGAAGACAGAGACACGGTGCTTTGCCGAAGCTAAGCGCCTGTCCCGGGCGTCTTGCGGCAGAAGCCACTCTCCGGAGCACACGGCGACCGGCGAAATGCCCTGTGCGCCAAGAAGCGGTTTCTTCGCCTCCGGGAGAAGGAGAGCGCGGCAGCCTCCGCAAGGCGACCAATTGCGCCGCACTACACCGGCATTGTGCGTGCAGCCTCGAAACGGAGATGACACAGTATCTTACCACTCTGCCGTCTCCGCCACTCAGATCAACATGCGAAAGGAAGGGTTTGTGGACATCTTGGTTTGCTTCTTCCAAAACACTCTGCAGACCTCCGTGCAACATCTAGAACAAGATCCGGGATGTTCTCTGTACTGGCACAGTTGTCCCTCGCTAGAAAGGTCGGAAAAGCATTTTGCTGATACGTAGGCGACAATGGGACGCCGACTACGGACCTACGGAGCTCTCTGAAGCTTAGCGCCAGCCCCGTGTGTGTCTCAGCAGAAGTTGCTCTCCAGAGCACGGTGCAACCGGGACAATGCTCTGTGCGCAAAGAAGGGGCTTCTTCGCTTCCGAGAGACGGAGAGAGCGGCAGCTTCCAGGAGGTGAAGAACCAAGCCGCATAACACCGGCATTGTCTGCGCAGCTTTCGAACTTGTATGAACCCATACCTCACCTCTCTCATGCCATTTCCAGTCCCATTAACATGCGCGTAAGAAGGCGTTCTGCACAACTTTCTTTTGCTTCGCGCTAAACACCCTGCAGACTCTCCGTGCAACATCTAGAACTAGACCGAGGAGGTTTTCTGTACTGGCTGAGTTGCTCCTTGCAAGACAGATTGGAGAAGCTTTTCACTAACATCTAGGCCACAAGAGACGCAGATAGACGGAGATGCAGGGCTCTCCGATGCAGCTCACCGCCGGTCCCCTGCATCTTTCGGCAGAAGACTCACTCCGCAGCGCACAGCGACCGGCCAACTGCTCTGTGCGCGAAGAAGCCGCTTCTTCCCCTCCGGGAGACGGAGAGAGCGGCAGCTTCCGAAAGTCGAAGAAGCAACCTGCACAGCACCTGCCATTGTCTGCGCAGCTTTCAAACTTCCAGACAACAGTACCTTGGCACCCTCCTGCCTTTTCCAGTCACCTTAACATTCCAAGAGGAGGAGTTCTGGACAAATGTCTTCAGCTTCTTGCTTAAAGCTCTTGCAGAGCTCCGTGCAACTTCTAGAACAAGCTCGGGCCCGTTTGCTGTACTGCCACGGTTGCTCTTGACGAGATAGAGTGGAAAAAACTTTTTGCTCCCATTTAGGCGCCAAGAGAAGCCGAAGACAGAGACACGGTGCTTTGCCGAAGCTAAGCGCCTGTCCCGGGCGTCTTGCGGCAGAAGCCACTCTCCGGAGCACACGGCGACCGGCGAAATGCCCTGTGCACCAAGAAGCGGTTTCTTCGCCTCCGGGAGAAGGAGAGCGCGGCAGCCTCCGCAAGGCGACCAATTGCGCCGCACTACACCGGCATTGTGCGTGCAACCTCGAAACGGAGATGACACAGTATCTTACCACTCTGCCGTCTCCGCCATTCAGATCAACATGCGAAAGGAAGGGTTTGTGGACATCTTGGTTTGCTTCTTCCAAAACACTCTGCAGACCTCCGTGCAACATCTAGAACAAGATCCGGGATGTTCTCTGTACTGGCACAGTTGTCCCTCGCTAGAAAGGTCGGAAAAGCATTTTGCTGATACGTAGGCGACAATGGGACGCCGACTACGGACCTACGGAGCTCTCTGAAGCTTAGCGCCAGCCCCGTGTGTGTCTCAGCAGAAGTTGCTCTCCAGAGCACGGTGCAACCGGGACAATGCTCTGTGCGCAAAGAAGGGGCTTCTTCGCTTCCGAGAGACGGAGAGAGCGGCAGCTTCCAGGAGGTGAAGAACCAAGCCGCATAACACCGGCATTGTCTGCGCAGCTTTCGAACTTGTATGAACCCATACCTCACCTCTCTCATGCCATTTCCAGTCCCATTAACATGCGCGTAAGAAGGCGTTCTGCACAACTTTCTTTTGCTTCGCGCTAAACACCCTGCAGACTCTCCGTGCAACATCTAGAACTAGACCGAGGAGGTTTTCTGTACTGGCTGAGTTGCTCCTTGCAAGACAGATTGGAGAAGCTTTTCACTAACATCTAGGCCACAAGAGACGCAGATAGACGGAGATGCAGGGCTCTCCGATGCAGCTCACCGCCGGTCCCCTGCATCTTTCGGCAGAAGACTCACTCCGCAGCGCACAGCGACCGGCCAACTGCTCTGTGCGCGAAGAAGCCGCTTCTTCCCCTCCGGGAGACGGAGAGAGCGGCAGCTTCCGAAAGTCGAAGAAGCAACCTGCACAGCACCTGCCATTGTCTGCGCAGCTTTCAAACTTCCAGACAACAGTACCTTGGCACCCTCCTGCCTTTTCCAGTCACCTTAACATTCCAAGAGGAGGAGTTCTGGACAAATGTCTTCAGCTTCTTGCTTAAAGCTCTTGCAGAGCTCCGTGCAACTTCTAGAACAAGCTCGGGCCCGTTTGCTGTACTGCCACGGTTGCTCTTGACGAGATAGAGTGGAAAAAACTTTTTGCTCCCATTTAGGCGCCAAGAGAAGCCGAAGACAGAGACACGGTGCTTTGCCGAAGCTAAGCGCCTGTCCCGGGCGTCTTGCGGCAGAAGCCACTCTCCGGAGCACACGGCGACCGGCGAAACGCCCTGTGCGCCAAGAAGCGGTTTCTTCGCCTCCGGGAGAAGGAGAGCACGGCAGCCTCCGCAAGGCGACCAATTGCGCCGCACTACACCGGCATTGTGCGTGCAACCTCGAAACGGAGATGACACAGTATCTTACCACTCTGCCGTCTCCGCCACTCAGAGCAACATGCGAAAGGAAGGGTTTGTGGACATCTTGGTTTGCTTCTTCCAAAACACTCTGCAGACCTCCGTGCAACATCTAGAACAAGATCCGGGATGTTCTCTGTACTGGCACAGTTGTCCCTCGCTAGAAAGGTCGGAAAAGCATTTTGCTGATACGTAGGCGACAATGGGACACCGACTACGGACCTACGGAGCTCTCTGAAGCTTAGCGCCAGCCCCGTGTGTGTCTCAGCAGAAGTTGCTCTCCAGAGCACGGTGCAACCGGGACAATGCTCTGTGCGCAAAGAAGGGGCTTCTTCGCTTCCGAGAGACGGAGAGAGCGGCAGCTTCCAGGAGGTGAAGAACCAAGCCGCATAACACCGGCATTGTCTGCGCAGCTTTCGAACTTGTATGAACCCATACCTCACCTCTCTCATGCCATTTCCAGTCCCATTAACATGCGCGTAAGAAGGCGTTCTGCACAACTTTCTTTTGCTTCGCGCTAAACACCCTGCAGACTCTCCGTGCAACATCTAGAACTAGACCGAGGAGGTTTTCTGTACTGGCTGAGTTGCTCCTTGCAAGACAGATTGGAGAAGCTTTTCACTAACATCTAGGCCACAAGAGACGCAGATAGACGGAGATGCAGGGCTCTCCGATGCAGCTCACCGCCGGTCCCCTGCATCTTTCGGCAGAAGACTCACTCCGCAGCGCACAGCGACCGGCCAACTGCTCTGTGCGCGAAGAAGCCGCTTCTTCCCCTCCGGGAGACGGAGAGAGCGGCAGCTTCCGAAAGTCGAAGAAGCAACCTGCACAGCACCTGCCATTGTCTGCGCAGCTTTCAAACTTCCAGACAACAGTACCTTGGCACCCTCCTGCCTTTTCCAGTCACCTTAACATTCCAAGAGGAGGAGTTCTGGACAAATGTCTTCAGCTTCTTGCTTAAAGCTCTTGCAGAGCTCCGTGCAACTTCTAGAACAAGCTCGGGCCCGTTTGCTGTACTGCCACGGTTGCTCTTGACGAGATAGAGTGGAAAAAACTTTTTGCTCCCATTTAGGCGCCAAGAGAAGCCGAAGACAGAGACACGGTGCTTTGCCGAAGCTAAGCGCCTGTCCCGGGCGTCTTGCGGCAGAAGCCACTCTCCGGAGCACACGGCGACCGGCGAAACGCCCTGTGCGCCAAGAAGCGGTTTCTTCGCCTCCGGGAGAAGGAGAGCGCGGCAGCCTCCGCAAGGCGACCAATTGCGCCGCACTACACCGGCATTGTGCGTGCAACCTCGAAACGGAGATGACACAGTATCTTACCACTCTGCCGTCTCCGCCATTCAGATCAACATGCGAAAGGAAGGGTTTGTGGACATCTTGGTTTGCTTCTTCCAAAACACTCTGCAGACCTCCGTGCAACATCTAGAACAAGATCCGGGATGTTCTCTGTACTGGCACAGTTGTCCCTCGCTAGAAAGGTCGGAAAAGCATTTTGCTGATACGTAGGCGACAATGGGACGCCGACTACGGACCTACGGAGCTCTCTGAAGCTTAGCGCCAGCCCCGTGTGTGTCTCAGCAGAAGTTGCTCTCCAGAGCACGGTGCAACCGGGACAATGCTCTGTGCGCAAAGAAGGGGCTTCTTCGCTTCCGAGAGACGGAGAGAGCGGCAGCTTCCAGGAGGTGAAGAACCAAGCCGCATAACACCGGCATTGTCTGCGCAGCTTTCGAACTTGTATGAACCCATACCTCACCTCTCTCATGCCATTTCCAGTCCCATTAACATGCGCGTAAGAAGGCGTTCTGCACAACTTTCTTTTGCTTCGCGCTAAACACCCTGCAGACTCTCCGTGCAACATCTAGAACTAGACCGAGGAGGTTTTCTGTACTGGCTGAGTTGCTCCTTGCAAGACAGATTGGAGAAGCTTTTCACTAACATCTAGGCCACAAGAGACGCAGATAGACGGAGATGCAGGGCTCTCCGATGCAGCTCACCGCCGGTCCCCTGCATCTTTCGGCAGAAGACTCACTCCGCAGCGCACAGCGACCGGCCAACTGCTCTGTGCGCGAAGAAGCCGCTTCTTCCCCTCCGGGAGACGGAGAGAGCGGCAGCTTCCGAAAGTCGAAGAAGCAACCTGCACAGCACCTGCCATTGTCTGCGCAGCTTTCAAACTTCCAGACAACAGTACCTTGGCACCCTCCTGCCTTTTCCAGTCACCTTAACATTCCAAGAGGAGGAGTTCTGGACAAATGTCTTCAGCTTCTTGCTTCAAGCTCTTGCAGAGCTCCGTGCAACTTCTAGAACAAGCTCGGGCCCGTTTGCTGTACTGCCACGGTTGCTCTTGACGAGATAGAGTGGAAAAAACTTTTTGCTCCCATTTAGGCGCCAAGAGAAGCCGAAGACAGAGACACGGTGCTTTGCCGAAGCTAAGCGCCTGTCCCGGGCGTCTTGCGGCAGAAGCCACTCTCCGGAGCACACGGCGACCGGCGAAATGCCCTGTGCGCCAAGAAGCGGTTTCTTCGCCTCCGGGAGAAGGAGAGCGCGGCAGCCTCCGGAAGGCGACCAATTGCGCCGCACTACACCGGCATTGTGCGTGCAACCTCGAAACGGAGATGACACAGTATCTTACCACTCTGCCGTCTCCGCCATTCAGATCAACATGCGAAAGGAAGGGTTTGTGGACATCTTGGTTTGCTTCTTCCAAAACACTCTGCAGACCTCCGTGCAACATCTAGAACAAGATCCGGGATGTTCTCTGTACTGGCACAGTTGTCCCTCGCTAGAAAGGTCGGAAAAGCATTTTGCTGATACGTAGGCGACAATGGGACGCCGACTACGGACCTACGGAGCTCTCTGAAGCTTAGCGCCAGCCCCGTGTGTGTCTCAGCAGAAGTTGCTCTCCAGAGCACGGTGCAACCGGGACAATGCTCTGTGCGCAAAGAAGGGGCTTCTTCGCTTCCGAGAGACGGAGAGAGCGGCAGCTTCCAGGAGGTGAAGAACCAAGCCGCATAACACCGGCATTGTCTGCGCAGCTTTCGAACTTGTATGAACCCATACCTCACCTCTCTCATGCCATTTCCAGTCCCATTAACATGCGCGTAAGAAGGCGTTCTGCACAACTTTCTTTTGCTTCGCGCTAAACACCCTGCAGACTCTCCGTGCAACATCTAGAACTAGACCGAGGAGGTTTTCTGTACTGGCTGAGTTGCTCCTTGCAAGACAGATTGGAGAAGCTTTTCACTAACATCTAGGCCACAAGAGACGCAGATAGACGGAGATGCAGGGCTCTCCGATGCAGCTCACCGCCGGTCCCCTGCATCTTTCGGCAGAAGACTCACTCCGCAGCGCACAGCGACCGGCCAACTGCTCTGTGCGCGAAGAAGCCGCTTCTTCCCCTCCGGGAGACGGAGAGAGCGGCAGCTTCCGAAAGTCGAAGAAGCAACCTGCACAGCACCTGCCATTGTCTGCGCAGCTTTCAAACTTCCAGACAACAGTACCTTGGCACCCTCCTGCCTTTTCCAGTCACCTTAACATTCCAAGAGGAGGAGTTCTGGACAAATGTCTTCAGCTTCTTGCTTAAAGCTCTTGCAGAGCTCCGTGCAACTTCTAGAACAAGCTCGGGCCCGTTTGCTGTACTGCCACGGTTGCTCTTGACGAGATAGAGTGGAAAAAACTTTTTGCTCCCATTTAGGCGCCAAGAGAAGCCGAAGACAGAGACACGGTGCTCTGCCGAAGCTAAGCGCCTGTCCCGGGCGTCTTGCGGCAGAAGCCACTCTCCGGAGCACACGGCGACCGGCGAAATGCCCTGTGCGCCAAGAAGCGGTTTCTTCGCCTCCGGGAGAAGGAGAGCGCGGCAGCCTCCGCAAGGCGACCAATTGCGCCACACTACACCGGCATTGTGCGTGCAACCTCGAAACGGAGATGACACAGTATCTTACCACTCTGCCGTCTCCGCCACTCAGATCAACATGCGAAAGGAAGGGTTTGTGGACATCTTGGTTTGCTTCTTCCAAAACACTCTGCAGACCTCCGTGCAACATCTAGAACAAGATCCGGGATGTTCTCTGTACTGGCACAGTTGTCCCTCGCTAGAAAGGTCGGAAAAGCATTTTGCTGATACGTAGGCGACAATGGGACACCGACTACGGACCTACGGAGCTCTCTGAAGCTTAGCGCCAGCCCCGTGTGTGTCTCAGCAGAAGTTGCTCTCCAGAGCACGGTGCAACCGGGACAATGCTCTGTGCGCAAAGAAGGGGCTTCTTCGCTTCCGAGAGACGGAGAGAGCGGCAGCTTCCAGGAGGTGAAGAACCAAGCCGCATAACACCGGCATTGTCTGCGCAGCTTTCGAACTTGTATGAACCCATACCTCACCTCTCTCATGCCATTTCCAGTCCCATTAACATGCGCGTAAGAAGGCGTTCTGCACAACTTTCTTTTGCTTCGCGCTAAACACCCTGCAGACTCTCCGTGCAACATCTAGAACTAGACCGAGGAGGTTTTCTGTACTGGCTGAGTTGCTCCTTGCAAGACAGATTGGAGAAGCTTTTCACTAACATCTAGGCCACAAGAGACGCAGATAGACGGAGATGCAGGGCTCTCCGATGCAGCTCACCGCCGGTCCCCTGCATCTTTCGGCAGAAGACTCACTCCGCAGCGCACAGCGACCGGCCAACTGCTCTGTGCGCGAAGAAGCCGCTTCTTCCCCTCCGGGAGACGGAGAGAGCGGCAGCTTCCGAAAGTCGAAGAAGCAACCTGCACAGCACCTGCCATTGTCTGCGCAGCTTTCAAACTTCCAGACAACAGTACCTTGGCACCCTCCTGCCTTTTCCAGTCACCTTAACATTCCAAGAGGAGGAGTTCTGGACAAATGTCTTCAGCTTCTTGCTTCAAGCTCTTGCAGAGCTCCGTGCAACTTCTAGAACAAGCTCGGGCCCGTTTGCTGTACTGCCACGGTTGCTCTTGACGAGATAGAGTGGAAAAAACTTTTTGCTCCCATTTAGGCGCCAAGAGAAGCCGAAGACAGAGACACGGTGCTCTGCCGAAGCTAAGCGCCTGTCCCGGGCGTCTTGCGGCAGAAGCCACTCTCCGGAGCACACGGCGACCGGCGAAATGCCCTGTGCGCCAAGAAGCGGTTTCTTCGCCTCCGGGAGAAGGAGAGCGCGGCAGCCTCCGCAAGGCGACCAATTGCGCCGCACTACACCGGCATTGTGCGTGCAACCTCGAAACGGAGATGACACAGTATCTTACCACTCTGCCGTCTCCGCCACTCAGATCAACATGCGAAAGGAAGGGTTTGTGGACATCTTGGTTTGCTTCTTCCAAAACACTCTGCAGACCTCCGTGCAACATCTAGAACAAGATCCGGGATGTTCTCTGTACTGGCACAGTTGTCCCTCGCTAGAAAGGTCGGAAAAGCATTTTGCTGATACGTAGGCGACAATGGGACACCGACTACGGACCTACGGAGCTCTCTGAAGCTTAGCGCCAGCCCCGTGTGTGTCTCAGCAGAAGTTGCTCTCCAGAGCACGGTGCAACCGGGACAATGCTCTGTGCGCAAAGAAGGGGCTTCTTCGCTTCCGAGAGACGGAGAGAGCGGCAGCTTCCAGGAGGTGAAGAACCAAGCCGCATAACACCGGCATTGTCTGCGCAGCTTTCGAACTTGTATGAACCCATACCTCACCTCTCTCATGCCATTTCCAGTCCCATTAACATGCGCGTAAGAAGGCGTTCTGCACAACTTTCTTTTGCTTCGCGCTAAACACCCTGCAGACTCTCCGTGCAACATCTAGAACTAGACCGAGGAGGTTTTCTGTACTGGCTGAGTTGCTCCTTGCAAGACAGATTGGAGAAGCTTTTCACTAACATCTAGGCCACAAGAGACGCAGATAGACGGAGATGCAGGGCTCTCCGATGCAGCTCACCGCCGGTCCCCTGCATCTTTCGGCAGAAGACTCACTCCGCAGCGCACAGCGACCGGCCAACTGCTCTGTGCGCGAAGAAGCCGCTTCTTCCCCTCCGGGAGACGGAGAGAGCGGCAGCTTCCGAAAGTCGAAGAAGCAACCTGCACAGCACCTGCCATTGTCTGCGCAGCTTTCAAACTTCCAGACAACAGTACCTTGGCACCCTCCTGCCTTTTCCAGTCACCTTAACATTCCAAGAGGAGGAGTTCTGGACAAATGTCTTCAGCTTCTTGCTTCAAGCTCTTGCAGAGCTCCGTGCAACTTCTAGAACAAGCTCGGGCCCGTTTGCTGTACTGCCACGGTTGCTCTTGACGAGATAGAGTGGAAAAAACTTTTTGCTCCCATTTAGGCGCCAAGAGAAGCCGAAGACAGAGACATGGTGCTTTGCCGAAGCTAAGCGCCTGTCCCGGGCGTCTTGCGGCAGAAGCCACTCTCCGGAGCACATGGCGACCGGCGAAATGCCCTGTGCGCCAAGAAGCGGTTTCTTCGCCTCCGGGAGAAGGAGAGCGCGGCAGCCTCCGCAAGGCGACCAATTGCGCCGCACTACACCGGCATTGTGCGTGCAACCTCGAAACGGAGATGACACAGTATCTTACCACTCTGCCGTCTCCGCCATTCAGATCAACATGCGAAAGGAAGGGTTTGTGGACATCTTGGTTTGCTTCTTCCAAAACACTCTGCAGACCTCCGTGCAACATCTAGAACAAGATCCGGGATGTTCTCTGTACTGGCACAGTTGTCCCTCGCTAGAAAGGTCGGAAAAGCATTTTGCTGATACGTAGGCGACAATGGGACGCCGACTACGGACCTACGGAGCTCTCTGAAGCTTAGCGCCAGCCCCGTGTGTGTCTCAGCAGAAGTTGCTCTCCAGAGCACGGTGCAACCGGGACAATGCTCTGTGCGCAAAGAAGGGGCTTCTTCGCTTCCGAGAGACGGAGAGAGCGGCAGCTTCCAGGAGGTGAAGAACCAAGCCGCATAACACCGGCATTGTCTGCGCAGCTTTCGAACTTGTATGAACCCATACCTCACCTCTCTCATGCCATTTCCAGTCCCATTAACATGCGCGTAAGAAGGCGTTCTGCACAACTTTCTTTTGCTTCGCGCTAAACACCCTGCAGACTCTCCGTGCAACATCTAGAACTAGACCGAGGAGGTTTTCTGTACTGGCTGAGTTGCTCCTTGCAAGACAGATTGGAGAAGCTTTTCACTAACATCTAGGCCACAAGAGACGCAGATAGACGGAGATGCAGGGCTCTCCGATGCAGCTCACCGCCGGTCCCCTGCATCTTTCGGCAGAAGACTCACTCCGCAGCGCACAGCGACCGGCCAACTGCTCTGTGCGCGAAGAAGCCGCTTCTTCCCCTCCGGGAGACGGAGAGAGCGGCAGCTTCCGAAAGTCGAAGAAGCAACCTGCACAGCACCTGCCATTGTCTGCGCAGCTTTCAAACTTCCAGACAACAGTACCTTGGCACCCTCCTGCCTTTTCCAGTCACCTTAACATTCCAAGAGGAGGAGTTCTGGACAAATGTCTTCAGCTTCTTGCTTAAAGCTCTTGCAGAGCTCCGTGCAACTTCTAGAACAAGCTCGGGCCCGTTTGCTGTACTGCCACGGTTGCTCTTGACGAGATAGAGTGGAAAAAACTTTTTGCTCCCATTTAGGCGCCAAGAGAAGCCGAAGACAGAGACACGGTGCTCTGCCGAAGCTAAGCGCCTGTCCCGGGCGTCTTGCGGCAGAAGCCACTCTCCGGAGCACACGGCGACCGGCGAAATGCCCTGTGCGCCAAGAAGCGGTTTCTTCGCCTCCGGGAGAAGGAGAGCGCGGCAGCCTCCGCAAGGCGACCAATTGCGCCGCACTACACCGGCATTGTGCGTGCAACCTCGAAACGGAGATGACACAGTATCTTACCACTCTGCCGTCTCCGCCACTCAGATCAACATGCGAAAGGAAGGGTTTGTGGACATCTTGGTTTGCTTCTTCCAAAACACTCTGCAGACCTCCGTGCAACATCTAGAACAAGATCCGGGATGTTCTCTGTACTGGCACAGTTGTCCCTCGCTAGAAAGGTCGGAAAAGCATTTTGCTGATACGTAGGCGACAATGGGACACCGACTACGGACCTACGGAGCTCTCTGAAGCTTAGCGCCAGCCCCGTGTGTGTCTCAGCAGAAGTTGCTCTCCAGAGCACGGTGCAACCGGGACAATGCTCTGTGCGCAAAGAAGGGGCTTCTTCGCTTCCGAGAGACGGAGAGAGCGGCAGCTTCCAGGAGGTGAAGAACCAAGCCGCATAACACCGGCATTGTCTGCGCAGCTTTCGAACTTGTATGAACCCATACCTCACCTCTCTCATGCCATTTCCAGTCCCATTAACATGCGCGTAAGAAGGCGTTCTGCACAACTTTCTTTTGCTTCGCGCTAAACACCCTGCAGACTCTCCGTGCAACATCTAGAACTAGACCGAGGAGGTTTTCTGTACTGGCTGAGTTGCTCCTTGCAAGACAGATTGGAGAAGCTTTTCACTAACATCTAGGCCACAAGAGACGCAGATAGACGGAGATGCAGGGCTCTCCGATGCAGCTCACCGCCGGTCCCCTGCATCTTTCGGCAGAAGACTCACTCCGCAGCGCACAGCGACCGGCCAACTGCTCTGTGCGCGAAGAAGCCGCTTCTTCCCCTCCGGGAGACGGAGAGAGCGGCAGCTTCCGAAAGTCGAAGAAGCAACCTGCACAGCACCTGCCATTGTCTGCGCAGCTTTCAAACTTCCAGACAACAGTACCTTGGCACCCTCCTGCCTTTTCCAGTCACCTTAACATTCCAAGAGGAGGAGTTCTGGACAAATGTCTTCAGCTTCTTGCTTAAAGCTCTTGCAGAGCTCCGTGCAACTTCTAGAACAAGCTCGGGCCCGTTTGCTGTACTGCCACGGTTGCTCTTGACGAGATAGAGTGGAAAAAACTTTTTGCTCCCATTTAGGCGCCAAGAGAAGCCGAAGACAGAGACACGGTGCTTTGCCGAAGCTAAGCGCCTGTCCCGGGCGTCTTGCGGCAGAAGCCACTCTCCGGAGCACACGGCGACCGGCGAAATGCCCTGTGCGCCAAGAAGCGGTTTCTTCGCCTCCGGGAGAAGGAGAGCGCGGCAGCCTCCGCAAGGCGACCAATTGCGCCGCACTACACCGGCATTGTGCGTGCAACCTCGAAACGGAGATGACACAGTATCTTACCACTCTGCCGTCTCCGCCACTCAGATCAACATGCGAAAGGAAGGGTTTGTGGACATCTTGGTTTGCTTCTTCCAAAACACTCTGCAGACCTCCGTGCAACATCTAGAACAAGATCCGGGATGTTCTCTGTACTGGCACAGTTGTCCCTCGCTAGAAAGGTCGGAAAAGCATTTTGCTGATACGTAGGCGACAATGGGACACCGACTACGGACCTACGGAGCTCTCTGAAGCTTAGCGCCAGCCCCGTGTGTGTCTCAGCAGAAGTTGCTCTCCAGAGCACGGTGCAACCGGGACAATGCTCTGTGCGCAAAGAAGGGGCTTCTTCGCTTCCGAGAGACGGAGAGAGCGGCAGCTTCCAGGAGGTGAAGAACCAAGCCGCATAACACCGGCATTGTCTGCGCAGCTTTCGAACTTGTATGAACCCATACCTCACCTCTCTCATGCCATTTCCAGTCCCATTAACATGCGCGTAAGAAGGCGTTCTGCACAACTTTCTTTTGCTTCGCGCTAAACACCCTGCAGACTCTCCGTGCAACATCTAGAACTAGACCGAGGAGGTTTTCTGTACTGGCTGAGTTGCTCCTTGCAAGACAGATTGGAGAAGCTTTTCACTAACATCTAGGCCACAAGAGACGCAGATAGACGGAGATGCAGGGCTCTCCGATGCAGCTCACCGCCGGTCCCCTGCATCTTTCGGCAGAAGACTCACTCCGCAGCGCACAGCGACCGGCCAACTGCTCTGTGCGCGAAGAAGCCGCTTCTTCCCCTCCGGGAGACGGAGAGAGCGGCAGCTTCCGAAAGTCGAAGAAGCAACCTGCACAGCACCTGCCATTGTCTGCGCAGCTTTCAAACTTCCAGACAACAGTACCTTGGCACCCTCCTGCCTTTTCCAGTCACCTTAACATTCCAAGAGGAGGAGTTCTGGACAAATGTCTTCAGCTTCTTGCTTAAAGCTCTTGCAGAGCTCCGTGCAACTTCTAGAACAAGCTCGGGCCCGTTTGCTGTACTGCCACGGTTGCTCTTGACGAGATAGAGTGGAAAAAACTTTTTGCTCCCATTTAGGCGCCAAGAGAAGCCGAAGACAGAGACACGGTGCTTTGCCGAAGCTAAGCGCCTGTCCCGGGCGTCTTGCGGCAGAAGCCACTCTCCGGAGCACACGGCGACCGGCGAAACGCCCTGTGCGCCAAGAAGCGGTTTCTTCGCCTCCGGGAGAAGGAGAGCGCGGCAGCCTCCGGAAGGCGACCAATTGCGCCGCACTACACCGGCATTGTGCGTGCAACCTCGAAACGGAGATGACACAGTATCTTACCACTCTGCCGTCTCCGCCACTCAGAGCAACATGCGAAAGGAAGGGTTTGTGGACATCTTGGTTTGCTTCTTCCAAAACACTCTGCAGACCTCCGTGCAACATCTAGAACAAGATCCGGGATGTTCTCTGTACTGGCACAGTTGTCCCTCGCTAGAAAGGTCGGAAAAGCATTTTGCTGATACGTAGGCGACAATGGGACGCCGACTACGGACCTACGGAGCTCTCTGAAGCTTAGCGCCAGCCCCGTGTGTGTCTCAGCAGAAGTTGCTCTCCAGAGCACGGTGCAACCGGGACAATGCTCTGTGCGCAAAGAAGGGGCTTCTTCGCTTCCGAGAGACGGAGAGAGCGGCAGCTTCCAGGAGGTGAAGAACCAAGCCGCATAACACCGGCATTGTCTGCGCAGCTTTCGAACTTGTATGAACCCATACCTCACCTCTCTCATGCCATTTCCAGTCCCATTAACATGCGCGTAAGAAGGCGTTCTGCACAACTTTCTTTTGCTTCGCGCTAAACACCCTGCAGACTCTCCGTGCAACATCTAGAACTAGACCGAGGAGGTTTTCTGTACTGGCTGAGTTGCTCCTTGCAAGACAGATTGGAGAAGCTTTTCACTAACATCTAGGCCACAAGAGACGCAGATAGACGGAGATGCAGGGCTCTCCGATGCAGCTCACCGCCGGTCCCCTGCATCTTTCGGCAGAAGACTCACTCCGCAGCGCACAGCGACCGGCCAACTGCTCTGTGCGCGAAGAAGCCGCTTCTTCCCCTCCGGGAGACGGAGAGAGCGGCAGCTTCCGAAAGTCGAAGAAGCAACCTGCACAGCACCTGCCATTGTCTGCGCAGCTTTCAAACTTCCAGACAACAGTACCTTGGCACCCTCCTGCCTTTTCCAGTCACCTTAACATTCCAAGAGGAGGAGTTCTGGACAAATGTCTTCAGCTTCTTGCTTAAAGCTCTTGCAGAGCTCCGTGCAACTTCTAGAACAAGCTCGGGCCCGTTTGCTGTACTGCCACGGTTGCTCTTGACGAGATAGAGTGGAAAAAACTTTTTGCTCCCATTTAGGCGCCAAGAGAAGCCGAAGACAGAGACACGGTGCTTTGCCGAAGCTAAGCGCCTGTCCCGGGCGTCTTGCGGCAGAAGCCACTCTCCGGAGCACACGGCGACCGGCGAAACGCCCTGTGCGCCAAGAAGCGGTTTCTTCGCCTCCGGGAGAAGGAGAGCGCGGCAGCCTCCGCAAGGCGACCAATTGCGCCGCACTACACCGGCATTGTGCGTGCAACCTCGAAACGGAGATGACACAGTATCTTACCACTCTGCCGTCTCCGCCACTCAGATCAACATGCGAAAGGAAGGGTTTGTGGACATCTTGGTTTGCTTCTTCCAAAACACTCTGCAGACCTCCGTGCAACATCTAGAACAAGATCCGGGATGTTCTCTGTACTGGCACAGTTGTCCCTCGCTAGAAAGGTCGGAAAAGCATTTTGCTGATACGTAGGCGACAATGGGACGCCGACTACGGACCTACGGAACTCTCTGAAGCTTAGCGCCAGCCCCGTGTGTGTCTCAGCAGAAGTTGCTCTCCAGAGCACGGTGCAACCGGGACAATGCTCTGTGCGCAAAGAAGGGGCTTCTTCGCTTCCGAGAGACGGAGAGAGCGGCAGCTTCCAGGAGGTGAAGAACCAAGCCGCATAACACCGGCATTGTCTGCGCAGCTTTCGAACTTGTATGAACCCATACCTCACCTCTCTCATGCCATTTCCAGTCCCATTAACATGCGCGTAAGAAGGCGTTCTGCACAACTTTCTTTTGCTTCGCGCTAAACACCCTGCAGACTCTCCGTGCAACATCTAGAACTAGACCGAGGAGGTTTTCTGTACTGGCTGAGTTGCTCCTTGCAAGACAGATTGGAGAAGCTTTTCACTAACATCTAGGCCACAAGAGACGCAGATAGACGGAGATGCAGGGCTCTCCGATGCAGCTCACCGCCGGTCCCCTGCATCTTTCGGCAGAAGACTCACTCCGCAGCGCACAGCGACCGGCCAACTGCTCTGTGCGCGAAGAAGCCGCTTCTTCCCCTCCGGGAGACGGAGAGAGCGGCAGCTTCCGAAAGTCGAAGAAGCAACCTGCACAGCACCTGCCATTGTCTGCGCAGCTTTCAAACTTCCAGACAACAGTACCTTGGCACCCTCCTGCCTTTTCCAGTCACCTTAACATTCCAAGAGGAGGAGTTCTGGACAAATGTCTTCAGCTTCTTGCTTCAAGCTCTTGCAGAGCTCCGTGCAACTTCTAGAACAAGCTCGGGCCCGTTTGCTGTACTGCCACGGTTGCTCTTGACGAGATAGAGTGGAAAAAACTTTTTGCTCCCATTTAGGCGCCAAGAGAAGCCGAAGACAGAGACACGGTGCTTTGCCGAAGCTAAGCGCCTGTCCCGGGCGTCTTGCGGCAGAAGCCACTCTCCGGAGCACACGGCGACCGGCGAAACGCCCTGTGCGCCAAGAAGCGGTTTCTTCGCCTCCGGGAGAAGGAGAGCGCGGCAGCCTCCGCAAGGCGACCAATTGCGCCGCACTACACCGGCATTGTGCGTGCAACCTCGAAACGGAGATGACACAGTATCTTACCACTCTGCCGTCTCCGCCACTCAGATCAACATGCGAAAGGAAGGGTTTGTGGACATCTTGGTTTGCTTCTTCCAAAACACTCTGCAGACCTCCGTGCAACATCTAGAACAAGATCCGGGATGTTCTCTGTACTGGCACAGTTGTCCCTCGCTAGAAAGGTCGGAAAAGCATTTTGCTGATACGTAGGCGACAATGGGACGCCGACTACGGACCTACGGAGCTCTCTGAAGCTTAGCGCCAGCCCCGTGTGTGTCTCAGCAGAAGTTGCTCTCCAGAGCACGGTGCAACCGGGACAATGCTCTGTGCGCAAAGAAGGGGCTTCTTCGCTTCCGAGAGACGGAGAGAGCGGCAGCTTCCAGGAGGTGAAGAACCAAGCCGCATAACACCGGCATTGTCTGCGCAGCTTTCGAACTTGTATGAACCCATACCTCACCTCTCTCATGCCATTTCCAGTCCCATTAACATGCGCGTAAGAAGGCGTTCTGCACAACTTTCTTTTGCTTCGCGCTAAACACCCTGCAGACTCTCCGTGCAACATCTAGAACTAGACCGAGGAGGTTTTCTGTACTGGCTGAGTTGCTCCTTGCAAGACAGATTGGAGAAGCTTTTCACTAACATCTAGGCCACAAGAGACGCAGATAGACGGAGATGCAGGGCTCTCCGATGCAGCTCACCGCCGGTCCCCTGCATCTTTCGGCAGAAGACTCACTCCGCAGCGCACAGCGACCGGCCAACTGCTCTGTGCGCGAAGAAGCCGCTTCTTCCCCTCCGGGAGACGGAGAGAGCGGCAGCTTCCGAAAGTCGAAGAAGCAACCTGCACAGCACCTGCCATTGTCTGCGCAGCTTTCAAACTTCCAGACAACAGTACCTTGGCACCCTCCTGCCTTTTCCAGTCACCTTAACATTCCAAGAGGAGGAGTTCTGGACAAATGTCTTCAGCTTCTTGCTTAAAGCTCTTGCAGAGCTCCGTGCAACTTCTAGAACAAGCTCGGGCCCGTTTGCTGTACTGCCACGGTTGCTCTTGACGAGATAGAGTGGAAAAAACTTTTTGCTCCCATTTAGGCGCCAAGAGAAGCCGAAGACAGAGACACGGTGCTCTGCCGAAGCTAAGCGCCTGTCCCGGGCGTCTTGCGGCAGAAGCCACTCTCCGGAGCACACGGCGACCGGCGAAACGCCCTGTGCGCCAAGAAGCGGTTTCTTCGCCTCCGGGAGAAGGAGAGCGCGGCAGCCTCCGCAAGGCGACCAATTGCGCCGCACTACACCGGCATTGTGCGTGCAACCTCGAAACGGAGATGACACAGTATCTTACCACTCTGCCGTCTCCGCCACTCAGATCAACATGCGAAAGGAAGGGTTTGTGGACATCTTGGTTTGCTTCTTCCAAAACACTCTGCAGACCTCCGTGCAACATCTAGAACAAGATCCGGGATGTTCTCTGTACTGGCACAGTTGTCCCTCGCTAGAAAGGTCGGAAAAGCATTTTGCTGATACGTAGGCGACAATGGGACGCCGACTACGGACCTACGGAGCTCTCTGAAGCTTAGCGCCAGCCCCGTGTGTGTCTCAGCAGAAGTTGCTCTCCAGAGCACGGTGCAACCGGGACAATGCTCTGTGCGCAAAGAAGGGGCTTCTTCGCTTCCGAGAGACGGAGAGAGCGGCAGCTTCCAGGAGGTGAAGAACCAAGCCGCATAACACCGGCATTGTCTGCGCAGCTTTCGAACTTGTATGAACCCATACCTCACCTCTCTCATGCCATTTCCAGTCCCATTAACATGCGCGTAAGAAGGCGTTCTGCACAACTTTCTTTTGCTTCGCGCTAAACACCCTGCAGACTCTCCGTGCAACATCTAGAACTAGACCGAGGAGGTTTTCTGTACTGGCTGAGTTGCTCCTTGCAAGACAGATTGGAGAAGCTTTTCACTAACATCTAGGCCACAAGAGACGCAGATAGACGGAGATGCAGGGCTCTCCGATGCAGCTCACCGCCGGTCCCCTGCATCTTTCGGCAGAAGACTCACTCCGCAGCGCACAGCGACCGGCCAACTGCTCTGTGCGCGAAGAAGCCGCTTCTTCCCCTCCGGGAGACGGAGAGAGCGGCAGCTTCCGAAAGTCGAAGAAGCAACCTGCACAGCACCTGCCATTGTCTGCGCAGCTTTCAAACTTCCAGACAACAGTACCTTGGCACCCTCCTGCCTTTTCCAGTCACCTTAACATTCCAAGAGGAGGAGTTCTGGACAAATGTCTTCAGCTTCTTGCTTAAAGCTCTTGCAGAGCTCCGTGCAACTTCTAGAACAAGCTCGGGCCCGTTTGCTGTACTGCCACGGTTGCTCTTGACGAGATAGAGTGGAAAAAACTTTTTGCTCCCATTTAGGCGCCAAGAGAAGCCGAAGACAGAGACACGGTGCTCTGCCGAAGCTAAGCGCCTGTCCCGGGCGTCTTGCGGCAGAAGCCACTCTCCGGAGCACACGGCGACCGGCGAAATGCCCTGTGCGCCAAGAAGCGGTTTCTTCGCCTCCGGGAGAAGGAGAGCGCGGCAGCCTCCGCAAGGCGACCAATTGCGCCGCACTACACCGGCATTGTGCGTGCAACCTCGAAACGGAGATGACACAGTATCTTACCACTCTGCCGTCTCCGCCACTCAGATCAACATGCGAAAGGAAGGGTTTGTGGACATCTTGGTTTGCTTCTTCCAAAACACTCTGCAGACCTCCGTGCAACATCTAGAACAAGATCCGGGATGTTCTCTGTACTGGCACAGTTGTCCCTCGCTAGAAAGGTCGGAAAAGCATTTTGCTGATACGTAGGCGACAATGGGACGCCGACTACGGACCTACGGAGCTCTCTGAAGCTTAGCGCCAGCCCCGTGTGTGTCTCAGCAGAAGTTGCTCTCCAGAGCACGGTGCAACCGGGACAATGCTCTGTGCGCAAAGAAGGGGCTTCTTCGCTTCCGAGAGACGGAGAGAGCGGCAGCTTCCAGGAGGTGAAGAACCAAGCCGCATAACACCGGCATTGTCTGCGCAGCTTTCGAACTTGTATGAACCCATACCTCACCTCTCTCATGCCATTTCCAGTCCCATTAACATGCGCGTAAGAAGGCGTTCTGCACAACTTTCTTTTGCTTCGCGCTAAACACCCTGCAGACTCTCCGTGCAACATCTAGAACTAGACCGAGGAGGTTTTCTGTACTGGCTGAGTTGCTCCTTGCAAGACAGATTGGAGAAGCTTTTCACTAACATCTAGGCCACAAGAGACGCAGATAGACGGAGATGCAGGGCTCTCCGATGCAGCTCACCGCCGGTCCCCTGCATCTTTCGGCAGAAGACTCACTCCGCAGCGCACAGCGACCGGCCAACTGCTCTGTGCGCGAAGAAGCCGCTTCTTCCCCTCCGGGAGACGGAGAGAGCGGCAGCTTCCGAAAGTCGAAGAAGCAACCTGCACAGCACCTGCCATTGTCTGCGCAGCTTTCAAACTTCCAGACAACAGTACCTTGGCACCCTCCTGCCTTTTCCAGTCACCTTAACATTCCAAGAGGAGGAGTTCTGGACAAATGTCTTCAGCTTCTTGCTTAAAGCTCTTGCAGAGCTCCGTGCAACTTCTAGAACAAGCTCGGGCCCGTTTGCTGTACTGCCACGGTTGCTCTTGACGAGATAGAGTGGAAAAAACTTTTTGCTCCCATTTAGGCGCCAAGAGAAGCCGAAGACAGAGACACGGTGCTTTGCCGAAGCTAAGCGCCTGTCCCGGGCGTCTTGCGGCAGAAGCCACTCTCCGGAGCACACGGCGACCGGCGAAACGCCCTGTGCGCCAAGAAGCGGTTTCTTCGCCTCCGGGAGAAGGAGAGCGCGGCAGCCTCCGCAAGGCGACCAATTGCGCCGCACTACACCGGCATTGTGCGTGCAACCTCGAAACGGAGATGACACAGTATCTTACCACTCTGCCGTCTCCGCCACTCAGAGCAACATGCGAAAGGAAGGGTTTGTGGACATCTTGGTTTGCTTCTTCCAAAACACTCTGCAGACCTCCGTGCAACATCTAGAACAAGATCCGGGATGTTCTCTGTACTGGCACAGTTGTCCCTCGCTAGAAAGGTCGGAAAAGCATTTTGCTGATACGTAGGCGACAATGGGACGCCGACTACGGACCTACGGAGCTCTCTGAAGCTTAGCGCCAGCCCCGTGTGTGTCTCAGCAGAAGTTGCTCTCCAGAGCACGGTGCAACCGGGACAATGCTCTGTGCGCAAAGAAGGGGCTTCTTCGCTTCCGAGAGACGGAGAGAGCGGCAGCTTCCAGGAGGTGAAGAACCAAGCCGCATAACACCGGCATTGTCTGCGCAGCTTTCGAACTTGTATGAACCCATACCTCACCTCTCTCATGCCATTTCCAGTCCCATTAACATGCGCGTAAGAAGGCGTTCTGCACAACTTTCTTTTGCTTCGCGCTAAACACCCTGCAGACTCTCCGTGCAACATCTAGAACTAGACCGAGGAGGTTTTCTGTACTGGCTGAGTTGCTCCTTGCAAGACAGATTGGAGAAGCTTTTCACTAACATCTAGGCCACAAGAGACGCAGATAGACGGAGATGCAGGGCTCTCCGATGCAGCTCACCGCCGGTCCCCTGCATCTTTCGGCAGAAGACTCACTCCGCAGCGCACAGCGACCGGCCAACTGCTCTGTGCGCGAAGAAGCCGCTTCTTCCCCTCCGGGAGACGGAGAGAGCGGCAGCTTCCGAAAGTCGAAGAAGCAACCTGCACAGCACCTGCCATTGTCTGCGCAGCTTTCAAACTTCCAGACAACAGTACCTTGGCACCCTCCTGCCTTTTCCAGTCACCTTAACATTCCAAGAGGAGGAGTTCTGGACAAATGTCTTCAGCTTCTTGCTTAAAGCTCTTGCAGAGCTCCGTGCAACTTCTAGAACAAGCTCGGGCCCGTTTGCTGTACTGCCACGGTTGCTCTTGACGAGATAGAGTGGAAAAAACTTTTTGCTCCCATTTAGGCGCCAAGAGAAGCCGAAGACAGAGACACGGTGCTCTGCCGAAGCTAAGCGCCTGTCCCGGGCGTCTTGCGGCAGAAGCCACTCTCCGGAGCACACGGCGACCGGCGAAATGCCCTGTGCGCCAAGAAGCGGTTTCTTCGCCTCCGGGAGAAGGAGAGCGCGGCAGCCTCCGCAAGGCGACCAATTGCGCCGCACTACACCGGCATTGTGCGTGCAACCTCGAAACGGAGATGACACAGTATCTTACCACTCTGCCGTCTCCGCCACTCAGATCAACATGCGAAAGGAAGGGTTTGTGGACATCTTGGTTTGCTTCTTCCAAAACACTCTGCAGACCTCCGTGCAACATCTAGAACAAGATCCGGGATGTTCTCTGTACTGGCACAGTTGTCCCTCGCTAGAAAGGTCGGAAAAGCATTTTGCTGATACGTAGGCGACAATGGGACGCCGACTACGGACCTACGGAGCTCTCTGAAGCTTAGCGCCAGCCCCGTGTGTGTCTCAGCAGAAGTTGCTCTCCAGAGCACGGTGCAACCGGGACAATGCTCTGTGCGCAAAGAAGGGGCTTCTTCGCTTCCGAGAGACGGAGAGAGCGGCAGCTTCCAGGAGGTGAAGAACCAAGCCGCATAACACCGGCATTGTCTGCGCAGCTTTCGAACTTGTATGAACCCATACCTCACCTCTCTCATGCCATTTCCAGTCCCATTAACATGCGCGTAAGAAGGCGTTCTGCACAACTTTCTTTTGCTTCGCGCTAAACACCCTGCAGACTCTCCGTGCAACATCTAGAACTAGACCGAGGAGGTTTTCTGTACTGGCTGAGTTGCTCCTTGCAAGACAGATTGGAGAAGCTTTTCACTAACATCTAGGCCACAAGAGACGCAGATAGACGGAGATGCAGGGCTCTCCGATGCAGCTCACCGCCGGTCCCCTGCATCTTTCGGCAGAAGACTCACTCCGCAGCGCACAGCGACCGGCCAACTGCTCTGTGCGCGAAGAAGCCGCTTCTTCCCCTCCGGGAGACGGAGAGAGCGGCAGCTTCCGAAAGTCGAAGAAGCAACCTGCACAGCACCTGCCATTGTCTGCGCAGCTTTCAAACTTCCAGACAACAGTACCTTGGCACCCTCCTGCCTTTTCCAGTCACCTTAACATTCCAAGAGGAGGAGTTCTGGACAAATGTCTTCAGCTTCTTGCTTAAAGCTCTTGCAGAGCTCCGTGCAACTTCTAGAACAAGCTCGGGCCCGTTTGCTGTACTGCCACGGTTGCTCTTGACGAGATAGAGTGGAAAAAACTTTTTGCTCCCATTTAGGCGCCAAGAGAAGCCGAAGACAGAGACACGGTGCTTTGCCGAAGCTAAGCGCCTGTCCCGGGCGTCTTGCGGCAGAAGCCACTCTCCGGAGCACACGGCGACCGGCGAAACGCCCTGTGCGCCAAGAAGCGGTTTCTTCGCCTCCGGGAGAAGGAGAGCGCGGCAGCCTCCGCAAGGCGACCAATTGCGCCGCACTACACCGGCATTGTGCGTGCAACCTCGAAACGGAGATGACACAGTATCTTACCACTCTGCCGTCTCCGCCACTCAGATCAACATGCGAAAGGAAGGGTTTGTGGACATCTTGGTTTGCTTCTTCCAAAACACTCTGCAGACCTCCGTGCAACATCTAGAACAAGATCCGGGATGTTCTCTGTACTGGCACAGTTGTCCCTCGCTAGAAAGGTCGGAAAAGCATTTTGCTGATACGTAGGCGACAATGGGACGCCGACTACGGACCTACGGAGCTCTCTGAAGCTTAGCGCCAGCCCCGTGTGTGTCTCAGCAGAAGTTGCTCTCCAGAGCATGGTGCAACCGGGACAATGCTCTGTGCGCAAAGAAGGGGCTTCTTCGCTTCCGAGAGACGGAGAGAGCGGCAGCTTCCAGGAGGTGAAGAACCAAGCCGCATAACACCGGCATTGTCTGCGCAGCTTTCGAACTTGTATGAACCCATACCTCACCTCTCTCATGCCATTTCCAGTCCCATTAACATGCGCGTAAGAAGGCGTTCTGCACAACTTTCTTTTGCTTCGCGCTAAACACCCTGCAGACTCTCCGTGCAACATCTAGAACTAGACCGAGGAGGTTTTCTGTACTGGCTGAGTTGCTCCTTGCAAGACAGATTGGAGAAGATTTTCACTAACATCTAGGCCACAAGAGACGCAGATAGACGGAGATGCAGGGCTCTCCGATGCAGCTCACCGCCGGTCCCCTGCATCTTTCGGCAGAAGACTCACTCCGCAGCGCACAGCGACCGGCCAACTGCTCTGTGCGCGAAGAAGCCGCTTCTTCCCCTCCGGGAGACGGAGAGAGCGGCAGCTTCCGAAAGTCGAAGAAGCAACCTGCACAGCACCTGCCATTGTCTGCGCAGCTTTCAAACTTCCAGACAACAGTACCTTGGCACCCTCCTGCCTTTTCCAGTCACCTTAACATTCCAAGAGGAGGAGTTCTGGACAAATGTCTTCAGCTTCTTGCTTAAAGCTCTTGCAGAGCTCCGTGCAACTTCTAGAACAAGCTCGGGCCCGTTTGCTGTACTGCCACGGTTGCTCTTGACGAGATAGAGTGGAAAAAACTTTTTGCTCCCATTTAGGCGCCAAGAGAAGCCGAAGACAGAGACACGGTGCTTTGCCGAAGCTAAGCGCCTGTCCCGGGCGTCTTGCGGCAGAAGCCACTCTCCGGAGCACACGGCGACCGGCGAAACGCCCTGTGCGCCAAGAAGCGGTTTCTTCGCCTCCGGGAGAAGGAGAGCGCGGCAGCCTCCGCAAGGCGACCAATTGCGCCGCACTACACCGGCATTGTGCGTGCAACCTCGAAACGGAGATGACACAGTATCTTACCACTCTGCCGTCTCCGCCACTCAGAGCAACATGCGAAAGGAAGGGTTTGTGGACATCTTGGTTTGCTTCTTCCAAAACACTCTGCAGACCTCCGTGCAACATCTAGAACAAGATCCGGGATGTTCTCTGTACTGGCACAGTTGTCCTTCGCTAGAAAGGTCGGAAAAGCATTTTGCTGATACGTAGGCGACAATGGGACGCCGACTACGGACCTACGGAGCTCTCTGAAGCTTAGCGCCAGCCCCGTGTGTGTCTCAGCAGAAGTTGCTCTCCAGAGCACGGTGCAACCGGGACAATGCTCTGTGCGCAAAGAAGGGGCTTCTTCGCTTCCGAGAGACGGAGAGAGCGGCAGCTTCCAGGAGGTGAAGAACCAAGCCGCATAACACCGGCATTGTCTGCGCAGCTTTCGAACTTGTATGAACCCATACCTCACCTCTCTCATGCCATTTCCAGTCCCATTAACATGCGCGTAAGAAGGCGTTCTGCACAACTTTCTTTTGCTTCGCGCTAAACACCCTGCAGACTCTCCGTGCAACATCTAGAACTAGACCGAGGAGGTTTTCTGTACTGGCTGAGTTGCTCCTTGCAAGACAGATTGGAGAAGCTTTTCACTAACATCTAGGCCACAAGAGACGCAGATAGACGGAGATGCAGGGCTCTCCGATGCAGCTCACCGCCGGTCCCCTGCATCTTTCGGCAGAAGACTCACTCCGCAGCGCACAGCGACCGGCCAACTGCTCTGTGCGCGAAGAAGCCGCTTCTTCCCCTCCGGGAGACGGAGAGAGCGGCAGCTTCCGAAAGTCGAAGAAGCAACCTGCACAGCACCTGCCATTGTCTGCGCAGCTTTCAAACTTCCAGACAACAGTACCTTGGCACCCTCCTGCCTTTTCCAGTCACCTTAACATTCCAAGAGGAGGAGTTCTGGACAAATGTCTTCAGCTTCTTGCTTCAAGCTCTTGCAGAGCTCCGTGCAACTTCTAGAACAAGCTCGGGCCCGTTTGCTGTACTGCCACGGTTGCTCTTGACGAGATAGAGTGGAAAAAACTTTTTGCTCCCATTTAGGCGCCAAGAGAAGCCGAAGACAGAGACACGGTGCTTTGCCGAAGCTAAGCGCCTGTCCCGGGCGTCTTGCGGCAGAAGCCACTCTCCGGAGCACACGGCGACCGGCGAAACGCCCTGTGCGCCAAGAAGCGGTTTCTTCGCCTCCGGGAGAAGGAGAGCGCGGCAGCCTCCGCAAGGCGACCAATTGCGCCGCACTACACCGGCATTGTGCGTGCAACCTCGAAACGGAGATGACACAGTATCTTACCACTCTGCCGTCTCCGCCACTCAGATCAACATGCGAAAGGAAGGGTTTGTGGACATCTTGGTTTGCTTCTTCCAAAACACTCTGCAGACCTCCGTGCAACATCTAGAACAAGATCCGGGATGTTCTCTGTACTGGCACAGTTGTCCCTCGCTAGAAAGGTCGGAAAAGCATTTTGCTGATACGTAGGCGACAATGGGACGCCGACTACGGACCTACGGAGCTCTCTGAAGCTTAGCGCCAGCCCCGTGTGTGTCTCAGCAGAAGTTGCTCTCCAGAGCACGGTGCAACCGGGACAATGCTCTGTGCGCAAAGAAGGGGCTTCTTCGCTTCCGAGAGACGGAGAGAGCGGCAGCTTCCAGGAGGTGAAGAACCAAGCCGCATAACACCGGCATTGTCTGCGCAGCTTTCGAACTTGTATGAACCCATACCTCACCTCTCTCATGCCATTTCCAGTCCCATTAACATGCGCGTAAGAAGGCGTTCTGCACAACTTTCTTTTGCTTCGCGCTAAACACCCTGCAGACTCTCCGTGCAACATCTAGAACTAGACCGAGGAGGTTTTCTGTACTGGCTGAGTTGCTCCTTGCAAGACAGATTGGAGAAGCTTTTCACTAACATCTAGGCCACAAGAGACGCAGATAGACGGAGATGCAGGGCTCTCCGATGCAGCTCACCGCCGGTCCCCTGCATCTTTCGGCAGAAGACTCACTCCGCAGCGCACAGCGACCGGCCAACTGCTCTGTGCGCGAAGAAGCCGCTTCTTCCCCTCCGGGAGACGGAGAGAGCGGCAGCTTCCGAAAGTCGAAGAAGCAACCTGCACAGCACCTGCCATTGTCTGCGCAGCTTTCAAACTTCCAGACAACAGTACCTTGGCACCCTCCTGCCTTTTCCAGTCACCTTAACATTCCAAGAGGAGGAGTTCTGGACAAATGTCTTCAGCTTCTTGCTTCAAGCTCTTGCAGAGCTCCGTGCAACTTCTAGAACAAGCTCGGGCCCGTTTGCTGTACTGCCACGGTTGCTCTTGACGAGATAGAGTGGAAAAAACTTTTTGCTCCCATTTAGGCGCCAAGAGAAGCCGAAGACAGAGACACGGTGCTTTGCCGAAGCTAAGCGCCTGTCCCGGGCGTCTTGCGGCAGAAGCCACTCTCCGGAGCACACGGCGACCGGCGAAACGCCCTGTGCGCCAAGAAGCGGTTTCTTCGCCTCCGGGAGAAGGAGAGCGCGGCAGCCTCCGCAAGGCGACCAATTGCGCCGCACTACACCGGCATTGTGCGTGCAACCTCGAAACGGAGATGACACAGTATCTTACCACTCTGCCGTCTCCGCCACTCAGAGCAACATGCGAAAGGAAGGGTTTGTGGACATCTTGGTTTGCTTCTTCCAAAACACTCTGCAGACCTCCGTGCAACATCTAGAACAAGATCCGGGATGTTCTCTGTACTGGCACAGTTGTCCCTCGCTAGAAAGGTCGGAAAAGCATTTTGCTGATACGTAGGCGACAATGGGACGCCGACTACGGACCTACGGAGCTCTCTGAAGCTTAGCGCCAGCCCCGTGTGTGTCTCAGCAGAAGTTGCTCTCCAGAGCACGGTGCAACCGGGACAATGCTCTGTGCGCAAAGAAGGGGCTTCTTCGCTTCCGAGAGACGGAGAGAGCGGCAGCTTCCAGGAGGTGAAGAACCAAGCCGCATAACACCGGCATTGTCTGCGCAGCTTTCGAACTTGTATGAACCCATACCTCACCTCTCTCATGCCATTTCCAGTCCCATTAACATGCGCGTAAGAAGGCGTTCTGCACAACTTTCTTTTGCTTCGCGCTAAACACCCTGCAGACTCTCCGTGCAACATCTAGAACTAGACCGAGGAGGTTTTCTGTACTGGCTGAGTTGCTCCTTGCAAGACAGATTGGAGAAGCTTTTCACTAACATCTAGGCCACAAGAGACGCAGATAGACGGAGATGCAGGGCTCTCCGATGCAGCTCACCGCCGGTCCCCTGCATCTTTCGGCAGAAGACTCACTCCGCAGCGCACAGCGACCGGCCAACTGCTCTGTGCGCGAAGAAGCCGCTTCTTCCCCTCCGGGAGACGGAGAGAGCGGCAGCTTCCGAAAGTCGAAGAAGCAACCTGCACAGCACCTGCCATTGTCTGCGCAGCTTTCAAACTTCCAGACAACAGTACCTTGGCACCCTCCTGCCTTTTCCAGTCACCTTAACATTCCAAGAGGAGGAGTTCTGGACAAATGTCTTCAGCTTCTTGCTTCAAGCTCTTGCAGAGCTCCGTGCAACTTCTAGAACAAGCTCGGGCCCGTTTGCTGTACTGCCACGGTTGCTCTTGACGAGATAGAGTGGAAAAAACTTTTTGCTCCCATTTAGGCGCCAAGAGAAGCCGAAGACAGAGACACGGTGCTTTGCCGAAGCTAAGCGCCTGTCCCGGGCGTCTTGCGGCAGAAGCCACTCTCCGGAGCACACGGCGACCGGCGAAATGCCCTGTGCGCCAAGAAGCGGTTTCTTCGCCTCCGGGAGAAGGAGAGCGCGGCAGCCTCCGCAAGGCGACCAATTGCGCCGCACTACACCGGCATTGTGCGTGCAACCTCGAAACGGAGATGACACAGTATCTTACCACTCTGCCGTCTCCGCCACTCAGAGCAACATGCGAAAGGAAGGGTTTGTGGACATCTTGGTTTGCTTCTTCCAAAACACTCTGCAGACCTCCGTGCAACATCTAGAACAAGATCCGGGATGTTCTCTGTACTGGCACAGTTGTCCCTCGCTAGAAAGGTCGGAAAAGCATTTTGCTGATACGTAGGCGACAATGGGACGCCGACTACGGACCTACGGAGCTCTCTGAAGCTTAGCGCCAGCCCCGTGTGTGTCTCAGCAGAAGTTGCTCTCCAGAGCACGGTGCAACCGGGACAATGCTCTGTGCGCAAAGAAGGGGCTTCTTCGCTTCCGAGAGACGGAGAGAGCGGCAGCTTCCAGGAGGTGAAGAACCAAGCCGCATAACACCGGCATTGTCTGCGCAGCTTTCGAACTTGTATGAACCCATACCTCACCTCTCTCATGCCATTTCCAGTCCCATTAACATGCGCGTAAGAAGGCGTTCTGCACAACTTTCTTTTGCTTCGCGCTAAACACCCTGCAGACTCTCCGTGCAACATCTAGAACTAGACCGAGGAGGTTTTCTGTACTGGCTGAGTTGCTCCTTGCAAGACAGATTGGAGAAGCTTTTCACTAACATCTAGGCCACAAGAGACGCAGATAGACGGAGATGCAGGGCTCTCCGATGCAGCTCACCGCCGGTCCCCTGCATCTTTCGGCAGAAGACTCACTCCGCAGCGCACAGCGACCGGCCAACTGCTCTGTGCGCGAAGAAGCCGCTTCTTCCCCTCCGGGAGACGGAGAGAGCGGCAGCTTCCGAAAGTCGAAGAAGCAACCTGCACAGCACCTGCCATTGTCTGCGCAGCTTTCAAACTTCCAGACAACAGTACCTTGGCACCCTCCTGCCTTTTCCAGTCACCTTAACATTCCAAGAGGAGGAGTTCTGGACAAATGTCTTCAGCTTCTTGCTTCAAGCTCTTGCAGAGCTCCGTGCAACTTCTAGAACAAGCTCGGGCCCGTTTGCTGTACTGCCACGGTTGCTCTTGACGAGATAGAGTGGAAAAAACTTTTTGCTCCCATTTAGGCGCCAAGAGAAGCCGAAGACAGAGACACGGTGCTTTGCCGAAGCTAAGCGCCTGTCCCGGGCGTCTTGCGGCAGAAGCCACTCTCCGGAGCACACGGCGACCGGCGAAACGCCCTGTGCGCCAAGAAGCGGTTTCTTCGCCTCCGGGAGAAGGAGAGCGCGGCAGCCTCCGCAAGGCGACCAATTGCGCCGCACTACACCGGCATTGTGCGTGCAACCTCGAAACGGAGATGACACAGTATCTTACCACTCTGCCGTCTCCGCCACTCAGAGCAACATGCGAAAGGAAGGGTTTGTGGACATCTTGGTTTGCTTCTTCCAAAACACTCTGCAGACCTCCGTGCAACATCTAGAACAAGATCCGGGATGTTCTCTGTACTGGCACAGTTGTCCCTCGCTAGAAAGGTCGGAAAAGCATTTTGCTGATACGTAGGCGACAATGGGACGCCGACTACGGACCTATGGAGCTCTCTGAAGCTTAGCGCCAGCCCCGTGTGTGTCTCAGCAGAAGTTGCTCTCCAGAGCACGGTGCAACCGGGACAATGCTCTGTGCGCAAAGAAGGGGCTTCTTCGCTTCCGAGAGACGGAGAGAGCGGCAGCTTCCAGGAGGTGAAGAACCAAGCCGCATAACACCGGCATTGTCTGCGCAGCTTTCGAACTTGTATGAACCCATACCTCACCTCTCTCATGCCATTTCCAGTCCCATTAACATGCGCGTAAGAAGGCGTTCTGCACAACTTTCTTTTGCTTCGCGCTAAACACCCTGCAGACTCTCCGTGCAACATCTAGAACTAGACCGAGGAGGTTTTCTGTACTGGCTGAGTTGCTCCTTGCAAGACAGATTGGAGAAGCTTTTCACTAACATCTAGGCCACAAGAGACGCAGATAGACGGAGATGCAGGGCTCTCCGATGCAGCTCACCGCCGGTCCCCTGCATCTTTCGGCAGAAGACTCACTCCGCAGCGCACAGCGACCGGCCAACTGCTCTGTGCGCGAAGAAGCCGCTTCTTCCCCTCCGGGAGACGGAGAGAGCGGCAGCTTCCGAAAGTCGAAGAAGCAACCTGCACAGCACCTGCCATTGTCTGCGCAGCTTTCAAACTTCCAGACAACAGTACCTTGGCACCCTCCTGCCTTTTCCAGTCACCTTAACATTCCAAGAGGAGGAGTTCTGGACAAATGTCTTCAGCTTCTTGCTTCAAGCTCTTGCAGAGCTCCGTGCAACTTCTAGAACAAGCTCGGGCCCGTTTGCTGTACTGCCACGGTTGCTCTTGACGAGATAGAGTGGAAAAAACTTTTTGCTCCCATTTAGGCGCCAAGAGAAGCCGAAGACAGAGACACGGTGCTTTGCCGAAGCTAAGCGCCTGTCCCGGGCGTCTTGCGGCAGAAGCCACTCTCCGGAGCACACGGCGACCGGCGAAATGCCCTGTGCGCCAAGAAGCGGTTTCTTCGCCTCCGGGAGAAGGAGAGCGCGGCAGCCTCCGCAAGGCGACCAATTGCGCCGCACTACACCGGCATTGTGCGTGCAACCTCGAAACGGAGATGACACAGTATCTTACCACTCTGCCGTCTCCGCCACTCAGAGCAACATGCGAAAGGAAGGGTTTGTGGACATCTTGGTTTGCTTCTTCCAAAACACTCTGCAGACCTCCGTGCAACATCTAGAACAAGATCCGGGATGTTCTCTGTACTGGCACAGTTGTCCCTCGCTAGAAAGGTCGGAAAAGCATTTTGCTGATACGTAGGCGACAATGGGACGCCGACTACGGACCTACGGAGCTCTCTGAAGCTTAGCGCCAGCCCCGTGTGTGTCTCAGCAGAAGTTGCTCTCCAGAGCACGGTGCAACCGGGACAATGCTCTGTGCGCAAAGAAGGGGCTTCTTCGCTTCCGAGAGACGGAGAGAGCGGCAGCTTCCAGGAGGTGAAGAACCAAGCCGCATAACACTGGCATTGTCTGCGCAGCTTTCGAACTTGTATGAACCCATACCTCACCTCTCTCATGCCATTTCCAGTCCCATTAACATGCGCGTAAGAAGGCGTTCTGCACAACTTTCTTTTGCTTCGCGCTAAACACCCTGCAGACTCTCCGTGCAACATCTAGAACTAGACCGAGGAGGTTTTCTGTACTGGCTGAGTTGCTCCTTGCAAGACAGATTGGAGAAGCTTTTCACTAACATCTAGGCCACAAGAGACGCAGATAGACGGAGATGCAGGGCTCTCCGATGCAGCTCACCGCCGGTCCCCTGCATCTTTCGGCAGAAGACTCACTCCGCAGCGCACAGCGACCGGCCAACTGCTCTGTGCGCGAAGAAGCCGCTTCTTCCCCTCCGGGAGACGGAGAGAGCGGCAGCTTCCGAAAGTCGAAGAAGCAACCTGCACAGCACCTGCCATTGTCTGCGCAGCTTTCAAACTTCCAGACAACAGTACCTTGGCACCCTCCTGCCTTTTCCAGTCACCTTAACATTCCAAGAGGAGGAGTTCTGGACAAATGTCTTCAGCTTCTTGCTTCAAGCTCTTGCAGAGCTCCGTGCAACTTCTAGAACAAGCTCGGGCCCGTTTGCTGTACTGCCACGGTTGCTCTTGACGAGATAGAGTGGAAAAAACTTTTTGCTCCCATTTAGGCGCCAAGAGAAGCCGAAGACAGAGACACGGTGCTTTGCCGAAGCTAAGCGCCTGTCCCGGGCGTCTTGCGGCAGAAGCCACTCTCCGGAGCACACGGCGACCGGCGAAATGCCCTGTGCGCCAAGAAGCGGTTTCTTCGCCTCCGGGAGAAGGAGAGCGCGGCAGCCTCCGCAAGGCGACCAATTGCGCCGCACTACACCGGCATTGTGCGTGCAACCTCGAAACGGAGATGACACAGTATCTTACCACTCTGCCGTCTCCGCCACTCAGAGCAACATGCGAAAGGAAGGGTTTGTGGACATCTTGGTTTGCTTCTTCCAAAACACTCTGCAGACCTCCGTGCAACATCTAGAACAAGATCCGGGATGTTCTCTGTACTGGCACAGTTGTCCCTCGCTAGAAAGGTCGGAAAAGCATTTTGCTGATACGTAGGCGACAATGGGACGCCGACTACGGACCTACGGAGCTCTCTGAAGCTTAGCGCCAGCCCCGTGTGTGTCTCAGCAGAAGTTGCTCTCCAGAGCACGGTGCAACCGGGACAATGCTCTGTGCGCAAAGAAGGGGCTTCTTCGCTTCCGAGAGACGGAGAGAGCGGCAGCTTCCAGGAGGTGAAGAACCAAGCCGCATAACACCGGCATTGTCTGCGCAGCTTTCGAACTTGTATGAACCCATACCTCACCTCTCTCATGCCATTTCCAGTCCCATTAACATGCGCGTAAGAAGGCGTTCTGCACAACTTTCTTTTGCTTCGCGCTAAACACCCTGCAGACTCTCCGTGCAACATCTAGAACTAGACCGAGGAGGTTTTCTGTACTGGCTGAGTTGCTCCTTGCAAGACAGATTGGAGAAGCTTTTCACTAACATCTAGGCCACAAGAGACGCAGATAGACGGAGATGCAGGGCTCTCCGATGCAGCTCACCGCCGGTCCCCTGCATCTTTCGGCAGAAGACTCACTCCGCAGCGCACAGCGACCGGCCAACTGCTCTGTGCGCGAAGAAGCCGCTTCTTCCCCTCCGGGAGACGGAGAGAGCGGCAGCTTCCGAAAGTCGAAGAAGCAACCTGCACAGCACCTGCCATTGTCTGCGCAGCTTTCAAACTTCCAGACAACAGTACCTTGGCACCCTCCTGCCTTTTCCAGTCACCTTAACATTCCAAGAGGAGGAGTTCTGGACAAATGTCTTCAGCTTCTTGCTTCAAGCTCTTGCAGAGCTCCGTGCAACTTCTAGAACAAGCTCGGGCCCGTTTGCTGTACTGCCACGGTTGCTCTTGACGAGATAGAGTGGAAAAAACTTTTTGCTCCCATTTAGGCGCCAAGAGAAGCCGAAGACAGAGACACGGTGCTTTGCCGAAGCTAAGCGCCTGTCCCGGGCGTCTTGCGGCAGAAGCCACTCTCCGGAGCACACGGCGACCGGCGAAACGCCCTGTGCGCCAAGAAGCGGTTTCTTCGCCTCCGGGAGAAGGAGAGCGCGGCAGCCTCCGCAAGGCGACCAATTGCGCCGCACTACACCGGCATTGTGCGTGCAACCTCGAAACGGAGATGACACAGTATCTTACCACTCTGCCGTCTCCGCCACTCAGAGCAACATGCGAAAGGAAGGGTTTGTGGACATCTTGGTTTGCTTCTTCCAAAACACTCTGCAGACCTCCGTGCAACATCTAGAACAAGATCCGGGATGTTCTCTGTACTGGCACAGTTGTCCCTCGCTAGAAAGGTCGGAAAAGCATTTTGCTGATACGTAGGCGACAATGGGACGCCGACTACGGACCTATGGAGCTCTCTGAAGCTTAGCGCCAGCCCCGTGTGTGTCTCAGCAGAAGTTGCTCTCCAGAGCACGGTGCAACCGGGACAATGCTCTGTGCGCAAAGAAGGGGCTTCTTCGCTTCCGAGAGACGGAGAGAGCGGCAGCTTCCAGGAGGTGAAGAACCAAGCCGCATAACACCGGCATTGTCTGCGCAGCTTTCGAACTTGTATGAACCCATACCTCACCTCTCTCATGCCATTTCCAGTCCCATTAACATGCGCGTAAGAAGGCGTTCTGCACAACTTTCTTTTGCTTCGCGCTAAACACCCTGCAGACTCTCCGTGCAACATCTAGAACTAGACCGAGGAGGTTTTCTGTACTGGCTGAGTTGCTCCTTGCAAGACAGATTGGAGAAGCTTTTCACTAACATCTAGGCCACAAGAGACGCAGATAGACGGAGATGCAGGGCTCTCCGATGCAGCTCACCGCCGGTCCCCTGCATCTTTCGGCAGAAGACTCACTCCGCAGCGCACAGCGACCGGCCAACTGCTCTGTGCGCGAAGAAGCCGCTTCTTCCCCTCCGGGAGACGGAGAGAGCGGCAGCTTCCGAAAGTCGAAGAAGCAACCTGCACAGCACCTGCCATTGTCTGCGCAGCTTTCAAACTTCCAGACAACAGTACCTTGGCACCCTCCTGCCTTTTCCAGTCACCTTAACATTCCAAGAGGAGGAGTTCTGGACAAATGTCTTCAGCTTCTTGCTTCAAGCTCTTGCAGAGCTCCGTGCAACTTCTAGAACAAGCTCGGGCCCGTTTGCTGTACTGCCACGGTTGCTCTTGACGAGATAGAGTGGAAAAAACTTTTTGCTCCCATTTAGGCGCCAAGAGAAGCCGAAGACAGAGACACGGTGCTTTGCCGAAGCTAAGCGCCTGTCCCGGGCGTCTTGCGGCAGAAGCCACTCTCCGGAGCACACGGCGACCGGCGAAACGCCCTGTGCGCCAAGAAGCGGTTTCTTCGCCTCCGGGAGAAGGAGAGCGCGGCAGCCTCCGCAAGGCGACCAATTGCGCCGCACTACACCGGCATTGTGCGTGCAACCTCGAAACGGAGATGACACAGTATCTTACCACTCTGCCGTCTCCGCCACTCAGAGCAACATGCGAAAGGAAGGGTTTGTGGACATCTTGGTTTGCTTCTTCCAAAACACTCTGCAGACCTCCGTGCAACATCTAGAACAAGATCCGGGATGTTCTCTGTACTGGCACAGTTGTCCCTCGCTAGAAAGGTCGGAAAAGCATTTTGCTGATACGTAGGCGACAATGGGACGCCGACTACGGACCTATGGAGCTCTCTGAAGCTTAGCGCCAGCCCCGTGTGTGTCTCAGCAGAAGTTGCTCTCCAGAGCACGGTGCAACCGGGACAATGCTCTGTGCGCAAAGAAGGGGCTTCTTCGCTTCCGAGAGACGGAGAGAGCGGCAGCTTCCAGGAGGTGAAGAACCAAGCCGCATAACACCGGCATTGTCTGCGCAGCTTTCGAACTTGTATGAACCCATACCTCACCTCTCTCATGCCATTTCCAGTCCCATTAACATGCGCGTAAGAAGGCGTTCTGCACAACTTTCTTTTGCTTCGCGCTAAACACCCTGCAGACTCTCCGTGCAACATCTAGAACTAGACCGAGGAGGTTTTCTGTACTGGCTGAGTTGCTCCTTGCAAGACAGATTGGAGAAGCTTTTCACTAACATCTAGGCCACAAGAGACGCAGATAGACGGAGATGCAGGGCTCTCCGATGCAGCTCACCGCCGGTCCCCTGCATCTTTCGGCAGAAGACTCACTCCGCAGCGCACAGCGACCGGCCAACTGCTCTGTGCGCGAAGAAGCCGCTTCTTCCCCTCCGGGAGACGGAGAGAGCGGCAGCTTCCGAAAGTCGAAGAAGCAACCTGCACAGCACCTGCCATTGTCTGCGCAGCTTTCAAACTTCCAGACAACAGTACCTTGGCACCCTCCTGCCTTTTCCAGTCACCTTAACATTCCAAGAGGAGGAGTTCTGGACAAATGTCTTCAGCTTCTTGCTTAAAGCTCTTGCAGAGCTCCGTGCAACTTCTAGAACAAGCTCGGGCCCGTTTGCTGTACTGCCACGGTTGCTCTTGACGAGATAGAGTGGAAAAAACTTTTTGCTCCCATTTAGGCGCCAAGAGAAGCCGAAGACAGAGACACGGTGCTTTGCCGAAGCTAAGCGCCTGTCCCGGGCGTCTTGCGGCAGAAGCCACTCTCCGGAGCACACGGCGACCGGCGAAACGCCCTGTGCGCCAAGAAGCGGTTTCTTCGCCTCCGGGAGAAGGAGAGCGCGGCAGCCTCCGCAAGGCGACCAATTGCGCCGCACTACACCGGCATTGTGCGTGCAACCTCGAAACGGAGATGACACAGTATCTTACCACTCTGCCGTCTCCGCCACTCAGATCAACATGCGAAAGGAAGGGTTTGTGGACATCTTGGTTTGCTTCTTCCAAAACACTCTGCAGACCTCCGTGCAACATCTAGAACAAGATCCGGGATGTTCTCTGTACTGGCACAGTTGTCCCTCGCTAGAAAGGTCGGAAAAGCATTTTGCTGATACGTAGGCGACAATGGGACGCCGACTACGGACCTACGGAGCTCTCTGAAGCTTAGCGCCAGCCCCGTGTGTGTCTCAGCAGAAGTTGCTCTCCAGAGCACGGTGCAACCGGGACAATGCTCTGTGCGCAAAGAAGGGGCTTCTTCGCTTCCGAGAGACGGAGAGAGCGGCAGCTTCCAGGAGGTGAAGAACCAAGCCGCATAACACCGGCATTGTCTGCGCAGCTTTCGAACTTGTATGAACCCATACCTCACCTCTCTCATGCCATTTCCAGTCCCATTAACATGCGCGTAAGAAGGCGTTCTGCACAACTTTCTTTTGCTTCGCGCTAAACACCCTGCAGACTCTCCGTGCAACATCTAGAACTAGACCGAGGAGGTTTTCTGTACTGGCTGAGTTGCTCCTTGCAAGACAGATTGGAGAAGCTTTTCACTAACATCTAGGCCACAAGAGACGCAGATAGACGGAGATGCAGGGCTCTCCGATGCAGCTCACCGCCGGTCCCCTGCATCTTTCGGCAGAAGACTCACTCCGCAGCGCACAGCGACCGGCCAACTGCTCTGTGCGCGAAGAAGCCGCTTCTTCCCCTCCGGGAGACGGAGAGAGCGGCAGCTTCCGAAAGTCGAAGAAGCAACCTGCACAGCACCTGCCATTGTCTGCGCAGCTTTCAAACTTCCAGACAACAGTACCTTGGCACCCTCCTGCCTTTTCCAGTCACCTTAACATTCCAAGAGGAGGAGTTCTGGACAAATGTCTTCAGCTTCTTGCTTAAAGCTCTTGCAGAGCTCCGTGCAACTTCTAGAACAAGCTCGGGCCCGTTTGCTGTACTGCCACGGTTGCTCTTGACGAGATAGAGTGGAAAAAACTTTTTGCTCCCATTTAGGCGCCAAGAGAAGCCGAAGACAGAGACACGGTGCTTTGCCGAAGCTAAGCGCCTGTCCCGGGCGTCTTGCGGCAGAAGCCACTCTCCGGAGCACACGGCGACCGGCGAAACGCCCTGTGCGCCAAGAAGCGGTTTCTTCGCCTCCGGGAGAAGGAGAGCGCGGCAGCCTCCGCAAGGCGACCAATTGCGCCGCACTACACCGGCATTGTGCGTGCAACCTCGAAACGGAGATGACACAGTATCTTACCACTCTGCCGTCTCCGCCACTCAGAGCAACATGCGAAAGGAAGGGTTTGTGGACATCTTGGTTTGCTTCTTCCAAAACACTCTGCAGACCTCCGTGCAACATCTAGAACAAGATCCGGGATGTTCTCTGTACTGGCACAGTTGTCCCTCGCTAGAAAGGTCGGAAAAGCATTTTGCTGATACGTAGGCGACAATGGGACGCCGACTACGGACCTACGGAGCTCTCTGAAGCTTAGCGCCAGCCCCGTGTGTGTCTCAGCAGAAGTTGCTCTCCAGAGCACGGTGCAACCGGGACAATGCTCTGTGCGCAAAGAAGGGGCTTCTTCGCTTCCGAGAGACGGAGAGAGCGGCAGCTTCCAGGAGGTGAAGAACCAAGCCGCATAACACCGGCATTGTCTGCGCAGCTTTCGAACTTGTATGAACCCATACCTCACCTCTCTCATGCCATTTCCAGTCCCATTAACATGCGCGTAAGAAGGCGTTCTGCACAACTTTCTTTTGCTTCGCGCTAAACACCCTGCAGACTCTCCGTGCAACATCTAGAACTAGACCGAGGAGGTTTTCTGTACTGGCTGAGTTGCTCCTTGCAAGACAGATTGGAGAAGCTTTTCACTAACATCTAGGCCACAAGAGACGCAGATAGACGGAGATGCAGGGCTCTCCGATGCAGCTCACCGCCGGTCCCCTGCATCTTTCGGCAGAAGACTCACTCCGCAGCGCACAGCGACCGGCCAACTGCTCTGTGCGCGAAGAAGCCGCTTCTTCCCCTCCGGGAGACGGAGAGAGCGGCAGCTTCCGAAAGTCGAAGAAGCAACCTGCACAGCACCTGCCATTGTCTGCGCAGCTTTCAAACTTCCAGACAACAGTACCTTGGCACCCTCCTGCCTTTTCCAGTCACCTTAACATTCCAAGAGGAGGAGTTCTGGACAAATGTCTTCAGCTTCTTGCTTCAAGCTCTTGCAGAGCTCCGTGCAACTTCTAGAACAAGCTCGGGCCCGTTTGCTGTACTGCCACGGTTGCTCTTGACGAGATAGAGTGGAAAAAACTTTTTGCTCCCATTTAGGCGCCAAGAGAAGCCGAAGACAGAGACACGGTGCTTTGCCGAAGCTAAGCGCCTGTCCCGGGCGTCTTGCGGCAGAAGCCACTCTCCGGAGCACACGGCGACCGGCGAAACGCCCTGTGCGCCAAGAAGCGGTTTCTTCGCCTCCGGGAGAAGGAGAGCGCGGCAGCCTCCGCAAGGCGACCAATTGCGCCGCACTACACCGGCATTGTGCGTGCAACCTCGAAACGGAGATGACACAGTATCTTACCACTCTGCCGTCTCCGCCACTCAGAGCAACATGCGAAAGGAAGGGTTTGTGGACATCTTGGTTTGCTTCTTCCAAAACACTCTGCAGACCTCCGTGCAACATCTAGAACAAGATCCGGGATGTTCTCTGTACTGGCACAGTTGTCCCTCGCTAGAAAGGTCGGAAAAGCATTTTGCTGATACGTAGGCGACAATGGGACGCCGACTACGGACCTACGGAGCTCTCTGAAGCTTAGCGCCAGCCCCGTGTGTGTCTCAGCAGAAGTTGCTCTCCAGAGCACGGTGCAACCGGGACAATGCTCTGTGCGCAAAGAAGGGGCTTCTTCGCTTCCGAGAGACGGAGAGAGCGGCAGCTTCCAGGAGGTGAAGAACCAAGCCGCATAACACCGGCATTGTCTGCGCAGCTTTCGAACTTGTATGAACCCATACCTCACCTCTCTCATGCCATTTCCAGTCCCATTAACATGCGCGTAAGAAGGCGTTCTGCACAACTTTCTTTTGCTTCGCGCTAAACACCCTGCAGACTCTCCGTGCAACATCTAGAACTAGACCGAGGAGGTTTTCTGTACTGGCTGAGTTGCTCCTTGCAAGACAGATTGGAGAAGCTTTTCACTAACATCTAGGCCACAAGAGACGCAGATAGACGGAGATGCAGGGCTCTCCGATGCAGCTCACCGCCGGTCCCCTGCATCTTTCGGCAGAAGACTCACTCCGCAGCGCACAGCGACCGGCCAACTGCTCTGTGCGCGAAGAAGCCGCTTCTTCCCCTCCGGGAGACGGAGAGAGCGGCAGCTTCCGAAAGTCGAAGAAGCAACCTGCACAGCACCTGCCATTGTCTGCGCAGCTTTCAAACTTCCAGACAACAGTACCTTGGCACCCTCCTGCCTTTTCCAGTCACCTTAACATTCCAAGAGGAGGAGTTCTGGACAAATGTCTTCAGCTTCTTGCTTCAAGCTCTTGCAGAGCTCCGTGCAACTTCTAGAACAAGCTCGGGCCCGTTTGCTGTACTGCCACGGTTGCTCTTGACGAGATAGAGTGGAAAAAACTTTTTGCTCCCATTTAGGCGCCAAGAGAAGCCGAAGACAGAGACACGGTGCTTTGCCGAAGCTAAGCGCCTGTCCCGGGCGTCTTGCGGCAGAAGCCACTCTCCGGAGCACACGGCGACCGGCGAAATGCCCTGTGCGCCAAGAAGCGGTTTCTTCGCCTCCGGGAGAAGGAGAGCGCGGCAGCCTCCGCAAGGCGACCAATTGCGCCGCACTACACCGGCATTGTGCGTGCAACCTCGAAACGGAGATGACACAGTATCTTACCACTCTGCCGTCTCCGCCACTCAGAGCAACATGCGAAAGGAAGGGTTTGTGGACATCTTGGTTTGCTTCTTCCAAAACACTCTGCAGACCTCCGTGCAACATCTAGAACAAGATCCGGGATGTTCTCTGTACTGGCACAGTTGTCCCTCGCTAGAAAGGTCGGAAAAGCATTTTGCTGATACGTAGGCGACAATGGGACGCCGACTACGGACCTACGGAGCTCTCTGAAGCTTAGCGCCAGCCCCGTGTGTGTCTCAGCAGAAGTTGCTCTCCAGAGCACGGTGCAACCGGGACAATGCTCTGTGCGCAAAGAAGGGGCTTCTTCGCTTCCGAGAGACGGAGAGAGCGGCAGCTTCCAGGAGGTGAAGAACCAAGCCGCATAACACCGGCATTGTCTGCGCAGCTTTCGAACTTGTATGAACCCATACCTCACCTCTCTCATGCCATTTCCAGTCCCATTAACATGCGCGTAAGAAGGCGTTCTGCACAACTTTCTTTTGCTTCGCGCTAAACACCCTGCAGACTCTCCGTGCAACATCTAGAACTAGACCGAGGAGGTTTTCTGTACTGGCTGAGTTGCTCCTTGCAAGACAGATTGGAGAAGCTTTTCACTAACATCTAGGCCACAAGAGACGCAGATAGACGGAGATGCAGGGCTCTCCGATGCAGCTCACCGCCGGTCCCCTGCATCTTTCGGCAGAAGACTCACTCCGCAGCGCACAGCGACCGGCCAACTGCTCTGTGCGCGAAGAAGCCGCTTCTTCCCCTCCGGGAGACGGAGAGAGCGGCAGCTTCCGAAAGTCGAAGAAGCAACCTGCACAGCACCTGCCATTGTCTGCGCAGCTTTCAAACTTCCAGACAACAGTACCTTGGCACCCTCCTGCCTTTTCCAGTCACCTTAACATTCCAAGAGGAGGAGTTCTGGACAAATGTCTTCAGCTTCTTGCTTCAAGCTCTTGCAGAGCTCCGTGCAACTTCTAGAACAAGCTCGGGCCCGTTTGCTGTACTGCCACGGTTGCTCTTGACGAGATAGAGTGGAAAAAACTTTTTGCTCCCATTTAGGCGCCAAGAGAAGCCGAAGACAGAGACACGGTGCTTTGCCGAAGCTAAGCGCCTGTCCCGGGCGTCTTGCGGCAGAAGCCACTCTCCGGAGCACACGGCGACCGGCGAAACGCCCTGTGCGCCAAGAAGCGGTTTCTTCGCCTCCGGGAGAAGGAGAGCGCGGCAGCCTCCGCAAGGCGACCAATTGCGCCGCACTACACCGGCATTGTGCGTGCAACCTCGAAACGGAGATGACACAGTATCTTACCACTCTGCCGTCTCCGCCACTCAGAGCAACATGCGAAAGGAAGGGTTTGTGGACATCTTGGTTTGCTTCTTCCAAAACACTCTGCAGACCTCCGTGCAACATCTAGAACAAGATCCGGGATGTTCTCTGTACTGGCACAGTTGTCCCTCGCTAGAAAGGTCGGAAAAGCATTTTGCTGATACGTAGGCGACAATGGGACGCCGACTACGGACCTACGGAGCTCTCTGAAGCTTAGCGCCAGCCCCGTGTGTGTCTCAGCAGAAGTTGCTCTCCAGAGCACGGTGCAACCGGGACAATGCTCTGTGCGCAAAGAAGGGGCTTCTTCGCTTCCGAGAGACGGAGAGAGCGGCAGCTTCCAGGAGGTGAAGAACCAAGCCGCATAACACCGGCATTGTCTGCGCAGCTTTCGAACTTGTATGAACCCATACCTCACCTCTCTCATGCCATTTCCAGTCCCATTAACATGCGCGTAAGAAGGCGTTCTGCACAACTTTCTTTTGCTTCGCGCTAAACACCCTGCAGACTCTCCGTGCAACATCTAGAACTAGACCGAGGAGGTTTTCTGTACTGGCTGAGTTGCTCCTTGCAAGACAGATTGGAGAAGCTTTTCACTAACATCTAGGCCACAAGAGACGCAGATAGACGGAGATGCAGGGCTCTCCGATGCAGCTCACCGCCGGTCCCCTGCATCTTTCGGCAGAAGACTCACTCCGCAGCGCACAGCGACCGGCCAACTGCTCTGTGCGCGAAGAAGCCGCTTCTTCCCCTCCGGGAGACGGAGAGAGCGGCAGCTTCCGAAAGTCGAAGAAGCAACCTGCACAGCACCTGCCATTGTCTGCGCAGCTTTCAAACTTCCAGACAACAGTACCTTGGCACCCTCCTGCCTTTTCCAGTCACCTTAACATTCCAAGAGGAGGAGTTCTGGACAAATGTCTTCAGCTTCTTGCTTCAAGCTCTTGCAGAGCTCCGTGCAACTTCTAGAACAAGCTCGGGCCCGTTTGCTGTACTGCCACGGTTGCTCTTGACGAGATAGAGTGGAAAAAACTTTTTGCTCCCATTTAGGCGCCAAGAGAAGCCGAAGACAGAGACACGGTGCTTTGCCGAAGCTAAGCGCCTGTCCCGGGCGTCTTGCGGCAGAAGCCACTCTCCGGAGCACACGGCGACCGGCGAAACGCCCTGTGCGCCAAGAAGCGGTTTCTTCGCCTCCGGGAGAAGGAGAGCGCGGCAGCCTCCGCAAGGCGACCAATTGCGCCGCACTACACCGGCATTGTGCGTGCAACCTCGAAACGGAGATGACACAGTATCTTACCACTCTGCCGTCTCCGCCACTCAGAGCAACATGCGAAAGGAAGGGTTTGTGGACATCTTGGTTTGCTTCTTCCAAAACACTCTGCAGACCTCCGTGCAACATCTAGAACAAGATCCGGGATGTTCTCTGTACTGGCACAGTTGTCCCTCGCTAGAAAGGTCGGAAAAGCATTTTGCTGATACGTAGGCGACAATGGGACGCCGACTACGGACCTACGGAGCTCTCTGAAGCTTAGCGCCAGCCCCGTGTGTGTCTCAGCAGAAGTTGCTCTCCAGAGCACGGTGCAACCGGGACAATGCTCTGTGCGCAAAGAAGGGGCTTCTTCGCTTCCGAGAGACGGAGAGAGCGGCAGCTTCCAGGAGGTGAAGAACCAAGCCGCATAACACCGGCATTGTCTGCGCAGCTTTCGAACTTGTATGAACCCATACCTCACCTCTCTCATGCCATTTCCAGTCCCATTAACATGCGCGTAAGAAGGCGTTCTGCACAACTTTCTTTTGCTTCGCGCTAAACACCCTGCAGACTCTCCGTGCAACATCTAGAACTAGACCGAGGAGGTTTTCTGTACTGGCTGAGTTGCTCCTTGCAAGACAGATTGGAGAAGCTTTTCACTAACATCTAGGCCACAAGAGACGCAGATAGACGGAGATGCAGGGCTCTCCGATGCAGCTCACCGCCGGTCCCCTGCATCTTTCGGCAGAAGACTCACTCCGCAGCGCACAGCGACCGGCCAACTGCTCTGTGCGCGAAGAAGCCGCTTCTTCCCCTCCGGGAGACGGAGAGAGCGGCAGCTTCCGAAAGTCGAAGAAGCAACCTGCACAGCACCTGCCATTGTCTGCGCAGCTTTCAAACTTCCAGACAACAGTACCTTGGCACCCTCCTGCCTTTTCCAGTCACCTTAACATTCCAAGAGGAGGAGTTCTGGACAAATGTCTTCAGCTTCTTGCTTCAAGCTCTTGCAGAGCTCCGTGCAACTTCTAGAACAAGCTCGGGCCCGTTTGCTGTACTGCCACGGTTGCTCTTGACGAGATAGAGTGGAAAAAACTTTTTGCTCCCATTTAGGCGCCAAGAGAAGCCGAAGACAGAGACACGGTGCTTTGCCGAAGCTAAGCGCCTGTCCCGGGCGTCTTGCGGCAGAAGCCACTCTCCGGAGCACACGGCGACCGGCGAAACGCCCTGTGCGCCAAGAAGCGGTTTCTTCGCCTCCGGGAGAAGGAGAGCGCGGCAGCCTCCGCAAGGCGACCAATTGCGCCGCACTACACCGGCATTGTGCGTGCAACCTCGAAACGGAGATGACACAGTATCTTACCACTCTGCCGTCTCCGCCACTCAGAGCAACATGCGAAAGGAAGGGTTTGTGGACATCTTGGTTTGCTTCTTCCAAAACACTCTGCAGACCTCCGTGCAACATCTAGAACAAGATCCGGGATGTTCTCTGTACTGGCACAGTTGTCCCTCGCTAGAAAGGTCGGAAAAGCATTTTGCTGATACGTAGGCGACAATGGGACGCCGACTACGGACCTACGGAGCTCTCTGAAGCTTAGCGCCAGCCCCGTGTGTGTCTCAGCAGAAGTTGCTCTCCAGAGCACGGTGCAACCGGGACAATGCTCTGTGCGCAAAGAAGGGGCTTCTTCGCTTCCGAGAGACGGAGAGAGCGGCAGCTTCCAGGAGGTGAAGAACCAAGCCGCATAACACCGGCATTGTCTGCGCAGCTTTCGAACTTGTATGAACCCATACCTCACCTCTCTCATGCCATTTCCAGTCCCATTAACATGCGCGTAAGAAGGCGTTCTGCACAACTTTCTTTTGCTTCGCGCTAAACACCCTGCAGACTCTCCGTGCAACATCTAGAACTAGACCGAGGAGGTTTTCTGTACTGGCTGAGTTGCTCCTTGCAAGACAGATTGGAGAAGCTTTTCACTAACATCTAGGCCACAAGAGACGCAGATAGACGGAGATGCAGGGCTCTCCGATGCAGCTCACCGCCGGTCCCCTGCATCTTTCGGCAGAAGACTCACTCCGCAGCGCACAGCGACCGGCCAACTGCTCTGTGCGCGAAGAAGCCGCTTCTTCCCCTCCGGGAGACGGAGAGAGCGGCAGCTTCCGAAAGTCGAAGAAGCAACCTGCACAGCACCTGCCATTGTCTGCGCAGCTTTCAAACTTCCAGACAACAGTACCTTGGCACCCTCCTGCCTTTTCCAGTCACCTTAACATTCCAAGAGGAGGAGTTCTGGACAAATGTCTTCAGCTTCTTGCTTCAAGCTCTTGCAGAGCTCCGTGCAACTTCTAGAACAAGCTCGGGCCCGTTTGCTGTACTGCCACGGTTGCTCTTGACGAGATAGAGTGGAAAAAACTTTTTGCTCCCATTTAGGCGCCAAGAGAAGCCGAAGACAGAGACACGGTGCTTTGCCGAAGCTAAGCGCCTGTCCCGGGCGTCTTGCGGCAGAAGCCACTCTCCGGAGCACACGGCGACCGGCGAAATGCCCTGTGCGCCAAGAAGCGGTTTCTTCGCCTCCGGGAGAAGGAGAGCGCGGCAGCCTCCGCAAGGCGACCAATTGCGCCGCACTACACCGGCATTGTGCGTGCAACCTCGAAACGGAGATGACACAGTATCTTACCACTCTGCCGTCTCCGCCACTCAGAGCAACATGCGAAAGGAAGGGTTTGTGGACATCTTGGTTTGCTTCTTCCAAAACACTCTGCAGACCTCCGTGCAACATCTAGAACAAGATCCGGGATGTTCTCTGTACTGGCACAGTTGTCCCTCGCTAGAAAGGTCGGAAAAGCATTTTGCTGATACGTAGGCGACAATGGGACGCCGACTACGGACCTACGGAGCTCTCTGAAGCTTAGCGCCAGCCCCGTGTGTGTCTCAGCAGAAGTTGCTCTCCAGAGCACGGTGCAACCGGGACAATGCTCTGTGCGCAAAGAAGGGGCTTCTTCGCTTCCGAGAGACGGAGAGAGCGGCAGCTTCCAGGAGGTGAAGAACCAAGCCGCATAACACCGGCATTGTCTGCGCAGCTTTCGAACTTGTATGAACCCATACCTCACCTCTCTCATGCCATTTCCAGTCCCATTAACATGCGCGTAAGAAGGCGTTCTGCACAACTTTCTTTTGCTTCGCGCTAAACACCCTGCAGACTCTCCGTGCAACATCTAGAACTAGACCGAGGAGGTTTTCTGTACTGGCTGAGTTGCTCCTTGCAAGACAGATTGGAGAAGCTTTTCACTAACATCTAGGCCACAAGAGACGCAGATAGACGGAGATGCAGGGCTCTCCGATGCAGCTCACCGCCGGTCCCCTGCATCTTTCGGCAGAAGACTCACTCCGCAGCGCACAGCGACCGGCCAACTGCTCTGTGCGCGAAGAAGCCGCTTCTTCCCCTCCGGGAGACGGAGAGAGCGGCAGCTTCCGAAAGTCGAAGAAGCAACCTGCACAGCACCTGCCATTGTCTGCGCAGCTTTCAAACTTCCAGACAACAGTACCTTGGCACCCTCCTGCCTTTTCCAGTCACCTTAACATTCCAAGAGGAGGAGTTCTGGACAAATGTCTTCAGCTTCTTGCTTCAAGCTCTTGCAGAGCTCCGTGCAACTTCTAGAACAAGCTCGGGCCCGTTTGCTGTACTGCCACGGTTGCTCTTGACGAGATAGAGTGGAAAAAACTTTTTGCTCCCATTTAGGCGCCAAGAGAAGCCGAAGACAGAGACACGGTGCTTTGCCGAAGCTAAGCGCCTGTCCCGGGCGTCTTGCGGCAGAAGCCACTCTCCGGAGCACACGGCGACCGGCGAAACGCCCTGTGCGCCAAGAAGCGGTTTCTTCGCCTCCGGGAGAAGGAGAGCGCGGCAGCCTCCGCAAGGCGACCAATTGCGCCGCACTACACCGGCATTGTGCGTGCAACCTCGAAACGGAGATGACACAGTATCTTACCACTCTGCCGTCTCCGCCACTCAGAGCAACATGCGAAAGGAAGGGTTTGTGGACATCTTGGTTTGCTTCTTCCAAAACACTCTGCAGACCTCCGTGCAACATCTAGAACAAGATCCGGGATGTTCTCTGTACTGGCACAGTTGTCCCTCGCTAGAAAGGTCGGAAAAGCATTTTGCTGATACGTAGGCGACAATGGGACGCCGACTACGGACCTATGGAGCTCTCTGAAGCTTAGCGCCAGCCCCGTGTGTGTCTCAGCAGAAGTTGCTCTCCAGAGCACGGTGCAACCGGGACAATGCTCTGTGCGCAAAGAAGGGGCTTCTTCGCTTCCGAGAGACGGAGAGAGCGGCAGCTTCCAGGAGGTGAAGAACCAAGCCGCATAACACCGGCATTGTCTGCGCAGCTTTCGAACTTGTATGAACCCATACCTCACCTCTCTCATGCCATTTCCAGTCCCATTAACATGCGCGTAAGAAGGCGTTCTGCACAACTTTCTTTTGCTTCGCGCTAAACACCCTGCAGACTCTCCGTGCAACATCTAGAACTAGACCGAGGAGGTTTTCTGTACTGGCTGAGTTGCTCCTTGCAAGACAGATTGGAGAAGCTTTTCACTAACATCTAGGCCACAAGAGACGCAGATAGACGGAGATGCAGGGCTCTCCGATGCAGCTCACCGCCGGTCCCCTGCATCTTTCGGCAGAAGACTCACTCCGCAGCGCACAGCGACCGGCCAACTGCTCTGTGCGCGAAGAAGCCGCTTCTTCCCCTCCGGGAGACGGAGAGAGCGGCAGCTTCCGAAAGTCGAAGAAGCAACCTGCACAGCACCTGCCATTGTCTGCGCAGCTTTCAAACTTCCAGACAACAGTACCTTGGCACCCTCCTGCCTTTTCCAGTCACCTTAACATTCCAAGAGGAGGAGTTCTGGACAAATGTCTTCAGCTTCTTGCTTAAAGCTCTTGCAGAGCTCCGTGCAACTTCTAGAACAAGCTCGGGCCCGTTTGCTGTACTGCCACGGTTGCTCTTGACGAGATAGAGTGGAAAAAACTTTTTGCTCCCATTTAGGCGCCAAGAGAAGCCGAAGACAGAGACACGGTGCTTTGCCGAAGCTAAGCGCCTGTCCCGGGCGTCTTGCGGCAGAAGCCACTCTCCGGAGCACACGGCGACCGGCGAAATGCCCTGTGCGCCAAGAAGCGGTTTCTTCGCCTCCGGGAGAAGGAGAGCGCGGCAGCCTCCGCAAGGCGACCAATTGCGCCGCACTACACCGGCATTGTGCGTGCAACCTCGAAACGGAGATGACACAGTATCTTACCACTCTGCCGTCTCCGCCACTCAGAGCAACATGCGAAAGGAAGGGTTTGTGGACATCTTGGTTTGCTTCTTCCAAAACACTCTGCAGACCTCCGTGCAACATCTAGAACAAGATCCGGGATGTTCTCTGTACTGGCACAGTTGTCCCTCGCTAGAAAGGTCGGAAAAGCATTTTGCTGATACGTAGGCGACAATGGGACGCCGACTACGGACCTACGGAGCTCTCTGAAGCTTAGCGCCAGCCCCGTGTGTGTCTCAGCAGAAGTTGCTCTCCAGAGCACGGTGCAACCGGGACAATGCTCTGTGCGCAAAGAAGGGGCTTCTTCGCTTCCGAGAGACGGAGAGAGCGGCAGCTTCCAGGAGGTGAAGAACCAAGCCGCATAACACCGGCATTGTCTGCGCAGCTTTCGAACTTGTATGAACCCATACCTCACCTCTCTCATGCCATTTCCAGTCCCATTAACATGCGCGTAAGAAGGCGTTCTGCACAACTTTCTTTTGCTTCGCGCTAAACACCCTGCAGACTCTCCGTGCAACATCTAGAACTAGACCGAGGAGGTTTTCTGTACTGGCTGAGTTGCTCCTTGCAAGACAGATTGGAGAAGCTTTTCACTAACATCTAGGCCACAAGAGACGCAGATAGACGGAGATGCAGGGCTCTCCGATGCAGCTCACCGCCGGTCCCCTGCATCTTTCGGCAGAAGACTCACTCCGCAGCGCACAGCGACCGGCCAACTGCTCTGTGCGCGAAGAAGCCGCTTCTTCCCCTCCGGGAGACGGAGAGAGCGGCAGCTTCCGAAAGTCGAAGAAGCAACCTGCACAGCACCTGCCATTGTCTGCGCAGCTTTCAAACTTCCAGACAACAGTACCTTGGCACCCTCCTGCCTTTTCCAGTCACCTTAACATTCCAAGAGGAGGAGTTCTGGACAAATGTCTTCAGCTTCTTGCTTCAAGCTCTTGCAGAGCTCCGTGCAACTTCTAGAACAAGCTCGGGCCCGTTTGCTGTACTGCCACGGTTGCTCTTGACGAGATAGAGTGGAAAAAACTTTTTGCTCCCATTTAGGCGCCAAGAGAAGCCGAAGACAGAGACACGGTGCTTTGCCGAAGCTAAGCGCCTGTCCCGGGCGTCTTGCGGCAGAAGCCACTCTCCGGAGCACACGGCGACCGGCGAAACGCCCTGTGCGCCAAGAAGCGGTTTCTTCGCCTCCGGGAGAAGGAGAGCGCGGCAGCCTCCGCAAGGCGACCAATTGCGCCGCACTACACCGGCATTGTGCGTGCAACCTCGAAACGGAGATGACACAGTATCTTACCACTCTGCCGTCTCCGCCACTCAGAGCAACATGCGAAAGGAAGGGTTTGTGGACATCTTGGTTTGCTTCTTCCAAAACACTCTGCAGACCTCCGTGCAACATCTAGAACAAGATCCGGGATGTTCTCTGTACTGGCACAGTTGTCCCTCGCTAGAAAGGTCGGAAAAGCATTTTGCTGATACGTAGGCGACAATGGGACGCCGACTACGGACCTATGGAGCTCTCTGAAGCTTAGCGCCAGCCCCGTGTGTGTCTCAGCAGAAGTTGCTCTCCAGAGCACGGTGCAACCGGGACAATGCTCTGTGCGCAAAGAAGGGGCTTCTTCGCTTCCGAGAGACGGAGAGAGCGGCAGCTTCCAGGAGGTGAAGAACCAAGCCGCATAACACCGGCATTGTCTGCGCAGCTTTCGAACTTGTATGAACCCATACCTCACCTCTCTCATGCCATTTCCAGTCCCATTAACATGCGCGTAAGAAGGCGTTCTGCACAACTTTCTTTTGCTTCGCGCTAAACACCCTGCAGACTCTCCGTGCAACATCTAGAACTAGACCGAGGAGGTTTTCTGTACTGGCTGAGTTGCTCCTTGCAAGACAGATTGGAGAAGCTTTTCACTAACATCTAGGCCACAAGAGACGCAGATAGACGGAGATGCAGGGCTCTCCGATGCAGCTCACCGCCGGTCCCCTGCATCTTTCGGCAGAAGACTCACTCCGCAGCGCACAGCGACCGGCCAACTGCTCTGTGCGCGAAGAAGCCGCTTCTTCCCCTCCGGGAGACGGAGAGAGCGGCAGCTTCCGAAAGTCGAAGAAGCAACCTGCACAGCACCTGCCATTGTCTGCGCAGCTTTCAAACTTCCAGACAACAGTACCTTGGCACCCTCCTGCCTTTTCCAGTCACCTTAACATTCCAAGAGGAGGAGTTCTGGACAAATGTCTTCAGCTTCTTGCTTAAAGCTCTTGCAGAGCTCCGTGCAACTTCTAGAACAAGCTCGGGCCCGTTTGCTGTACTGCCACGGTTGCTCTTGACGAGATAGAGTGGAAAAAACTTTTTGCTCCCATTTAGGTGCCAAGAGAAGCCGAAGACAGAGACACGGTGCTTTGCCGAAGCTAAGCGCCTGTCCCGGGCGTCTTGCGGCAGAAGCCACTCTCCGGAGCACACGGCGACCGGCGAAACGCCCTGTGCGCCAAGAAGCGGTTTCTTCGCCTCCGGGAGAAGGAGAGCGCGGCAGCCTCCGCAAGGCGACCAATTGCGCCGCACTACACCGGCATTGTGCGTGCAACCTCGAAACGGAGATGACACAGTATCTTACCACTCTGCCGTCTCCGCCACTCAGATCAACATGCGAAAGGAAGGGTTTGTGGACATCTTGGTTTGCTTCTTCCAAAACACTCTGCAGACCTCCGTGCAACATCTAGAACAAGATCCGGGATGTTCTCTGTACTGGCACAGTTGTCCCTCGCTAGAAAGGTCGGAAAAGCATTTTGCTGATACGTAGGCGACAATGGGACGCCGACTACGGACCTACGGAGCTCTCTGAAGCTTAGCGCCAGCCCCGTGTGTGTCTCAGCAGAAGTTGCTCTCCAGAGCACGGTGCAACCGGGACAATGCTCTGTGCGCAAAGAAGGGGCTTCTTCGCTTCCGAGAGACGGAGAGAGCGGCAGCTTCCAGGAGGTGAAGAACCAAGCCGCATAACACCGGCATTGTCTGCGCAGCTTTCGAACTTGTATGAACCCATACCTCACCTCTCTCATGCCATTTCCAGTCCCATTAACATGCGCGTAAGAAGGCGTTCTGCACAACTTTCTTTTGCTTCGCGCTAAACACCCTGCAGACTCTCCGTGCAACATCTAGAACTAGACCGAGGAGGTTTTCTGTACTGGCTGAGTTGCTCCTTGCAAGACAGATTGGAGAAGCTTTTCACTAACATCTAGGCCACAAGAGACGCAGATAGACGGAGATGCAGGGCTCTCCGATGCAGCTCACCGCCGGTCCCCTGCATCTTTCGGCAGAAGACTCACTCCGCAGCGCACAGCGACCGGCCAACTGCTCTGTGCGCGAAGAAGCCGCTTCTTCCCCTCCGGGAGACGGAGAGAGCGGCAGCTTCCGAAAGTCGAAGAAGCAACCTGCACAGCACCTGCCATTGTCTGCGCAGCTTTCAAACTTCCAGACAACAGTACCTTGGCACCCTCCTGCCTTTTCCAGTCACCTTAACATTCCAAGAGGAGGAGTTCTGGACAAATGTCTTCAGCTTCTTGCTTAAAGCTCTTGCAGAGCTCCGTGCAACTTCTAGAACAAGCTCGGGCCCGTTTGCTGTACTGCCACGGTTGCTCTTGACGAGATAGAGTGGAAAAAACTTTTTGCTCCCATTTAGGCGCCAAGAGAAGCCGAAGACAGAGACACGGTGCTTTGCCGAAGCTAAGCGCCTGTCCCGGGCGTCTTGCGGCAGAAGCCACTCTCCGGAGCACACGGCGACCGGCGAAACGCCCTGTGCGCCAAGAAGCGGTTTCTTCGCCTCCGGGAGAAGGAGAGCGCGGCAGCCTCCGCAAGGCGACCAATTGCGCCGCACTACACCGGCATTGTGCGTGCAACCTCGAAACGGAGATGACACAGTATCTTACCACTCTGCCGTCTCCGCCACTCAGAGCAACATGCGAAAGGAAGGGTTTGTGGACATCTTGGTTTGCTTCTTCCAAAACACTCTGCAGACCTCCGTGCAACATCTAGAACAAGATCCGGGATGTTCTCTGTACTGGCACAGTTGTCCCTCGCTAGAAAGGTCGGAAAAGCATTTTGCTGATACGTAGGCGACAATGGGACGCCGACTACGGACCTACGGAGCTCTCTGAAGCTTAGCGCCAGCCCCGTGTGTGTCTCAGCAGAAGTTGCTCTCCAGAGCACGGTGCAACCGGGACAATGCTCTGTGCGCAAAGAAGGGGCTTCTTCGCTTCCGAGAGACGGAGAGAGCGGCAGCTTCCAGGAGGTGAAGAACCAAGCCGCATAACACCGGCATTGTCTGCGCAGCTTTCGAACTTGTATGAACCCATACCTCACCTCTCTCATGCCATTTCCAGTCCCATTAACATGCGCGTAAGAAGGTGTTCTGCACAACTTTCTTTTGCTTCGCGCTAAACACCCTGCAGACTCTCCGTGCAACATCTAGAACTAGACCGAGGAGGTTTTCTGTACTGGCTGAGTTGCTCCTTGCAAGACAGATTGGAGAAGCTTTTCACTAACATCTAGGCCACAAGAGACGCAGATAGACGGAGATGCAGGGCTCTCCGATGCAGCTCACCGCCGGTCCCCTGCATCTTTCGGCAGAAGACTCACTCCGCAGCGCACAGCGACCGGCCAACTGCTCTGTGCGCGAAGAAGCCGCTTCTTCCCCTCCGGGAGACGGAGAGAGCGGCAGCTTCCGAAAGTCGAAGAAGCAACCTGCACAGCACCTGCCATTGTCTGCGCAGCTTTCAAACTTCCAGACAACAGTACCTTGGCACCCTCCTGCCTTTTCCAGTCACCTTAACATTCCAAGAGGAGGAGTTCTGGACAAATGTCTTCAGCTTCTTGCTTCAAGCTCTTGCAGAGCTCCGTGCAACTTCTAGAACAAGCTCGGGCCCGTTTGCTGTACTGCCACGGTTGCTCTTGACGAGATAGAGTGGAAAAAACTTTTTGCTCCCATTTAGGCGCCAAGAGAAGCCGAAGACAGAGACACGGTGCTTTGCCGAAGCTAAGCGCCTGTCCCGGGCGTCTTGCGGCAGAAGCCACTCTCCGGAGCACACGGCGACCGGCGAAACGCCCTGTGCGCCAAGAAGCGGTTTCTTCGCCTCCGGGAGAAGGAGAGCGCGGCAGCCTCCGCAAGGCGACCAATTGCGCCGCACTACACCGGCATTGTGCGTGCAACCTCGAAACGGAGATGACACAGTATCTTACCACTCTGCCGTCTCCGCCACTCAGAGCAACATGCGAAAGGAAGGGTTTGTGGACATCTTGGTTTGCTTCTTCCAAAACACTCTGCAGACCTCCGTGCAACATCTAGAACAAGATCCGGGATGTTCTCTGTACTGGCACAGTTGTCCCTCGCTAGAAAGGTCGGAAAAGCATTTTGCTGATACGTAGGCGACAATGGGACGCCGACTACGGACCTACGGAGCTCTCTGAAGCTTAGCGCCAGCCCCGTGTGTGTCTCAGCAGAAGTTGCTCTCCAGAGCACGGTGCAACCGGGACAATGCTCTGTGCGCAAAGAAGGGGCTTCTTCGCTTCCGAGAGACGGAGAGAGCGGCAGCTTCCAGGAGGTGAAGAACCAAGCCGCATAACACCGGCATTGTCTGCGCAGCTTTCGAACTTGTATGAACCCATACCTCACCTCTCTCATGCCATTTCCAGTCCCATTAACATGCGCGTAAGAAGGCGTTCTGCACAACTTTCTTTTGCTTCGCGCTAAACACCCTGCAGACTCTCCGTGCAACATCTAGAACTAGACCGAGGAGGTTTTCTGTACTGGCTGAGTTGCTCCTTGCAAGACAGATTGGAGAAGCTTTTCACTAACATCTAGGCCACAAGAGACGCAGATAGACGGAGATGCAGGGCTCTCCGATGCAGCTCACCGCCGGTCCCCTGCATCTTTCGGCAGAAGACTCACTCCGCAGCGCACAGCGACCGGCCAACTGCTCTGTGCGCGAAGAAGCCGCTTCTTCCCCTCCGGGAGACGGAGAGAGCGGCAGCTTCCGAAAGTCGAAGAAGCAACCTGCACAGCACCTGCCATTGTCTGCGCAGCTTTCAAACTTCCAGACAACAGTACCTTGGCACCCTCCTGCCTTTTCCAGTCACCTTAACATTCCAAGAGGAGGAGTTCTGGACAAATGTCTTCAGCTTCTTGCTTAAAGCTCTTGCAGAGCTCCGTGCAACTTCTAGAACAAGCTCGGGCCCGTTTGCTGTACTGCCACGGTTGCTCTTGACGAGATAGAGTGGAAAAAACTTTTTGCTCCCATTTAGGCGCCAAGAGAAGCCGAAGACAGAGACACGGTGCTTTGCCGAAGCTAAGCGCCTGTCCCGGGCGTCTTGCGGCAGAAGCCACTCTCCGGAGCACACGGCGACCGGCGAAACGCCCTGTGCGCCAAGAAGCGGTTTCTTCGCCTCCGGGAGAAGGAGAGCGCGGCAGCCTCCGCAAGGCGACCAATTGCGCCGCACTACACCGGCATTGTGCGTGCAACCTCGAAACGGAGATGACACAGTATCTTACCACTCTGCCGTCTCCGCCACTCAGAGCAACATGCGAAAGGAAGGGTTTGTGGACATCTTGGTTTGCTTCTTCCAAAACACTCTGCAGACCTCCGTGCAACATCTAGAACAAGATCCGGGATGTTCTCTGTACTGGCACAGTTGTCCCTCGCTAGAAAGGTCGGAAAAGCATTTTGCTGATACGTAGGCGACAATGGGACGCCGACTACGGACCTACGGAGCTCTCTGAAGCTTAGCGCCAGCCCCGTGTGTGTCTCAGCAGAAGTTGCTCTCCAGAGCACGGTGCAACCGGGACAATGCTCTGTGCGCAAAGAAGGGGCTTCTTCGCTTCCGAGAGACGGAGAGAGCGGCAGCTTCCAGGAGGTGAAGAACCAAGCCGCATAACACCGGCATTGTCTGCGCAGCTTTCGAACTTGTATGAACCCATACCTCACCTCTCTCATGCCATTTCCAGTCCCATTAACATGCGCGTAAGAAGGCGTTCTGCACAACTTTCTTTTGCTTCGCGCTAAACACCCTGCAGACTCTCCGTGCAACATCTAGAACTAGACCGAGGAGGTTTTCTGTACTGGCTGAGTTGCTCCTTGCAAGACAGATTGGAGAAGCTTTTCACTAACATCTAGGCCACAAGAGACGCAGATAGACGGAGATGCAGGGCTCTCCGATGCAGCTCACCGCCGGTCCCCTGCATCTTTCGGCAGAAGACTCACTCCGCAGCGCACAGCGACCGGCCAACTGCTCTGTGCGCGAAGAAGCCGCTTCTTCCCCTCCGGGAGACGGAGAGAGCGGCAGCTTCCGAAAGTCGAAGAAGCAACCTGCACAGCACCTGCCATTGTCTGCGCAGCTTTCAAACTTCCAGACAACAGTACCTTGGCACCCTCCTGCCTTTTCCAGTCACCTTAACATTCCAAGAGGAGGAGTTCTGGACAAATGTCTTCAGCTTCTTGCTTCAAGCTCTTGCAGAGCTCCGTGCAACTTCTAGAACAAGCTCGGGCCCGTTTGCTGTACTGCCACGGTTGCTCTTGACGAGATAGAGTGGAAAAAACTTTTTGCTCCCATTTAGGCGCCAAGAGAAGCCGAAGACAGAGACACGGTGCTTTGCCGAAGCTAAGCGCCTGTCCCGGGCGTCTTGCGGCAGAAGCCACTCTCCGGAGCACACGGCGACCGGCGAAACGCCCTGTGCGCCAAGAAGCGGTTTCTTCGCCTCCGGGAGAAGGAGAGCGCGGCAGCCTCCGCAAGGCGACCAATTGCGCCGCACTACACCGGCATTGTGCGTGCAACCTCGAAACGGAGATGACACAGTATCTTACCACTCTGCCGTCTCCGCCACTCAGAGCAACATGCGAAAGGAAGGGTTTGTGGACATCTTGGTTTGCTTCTTCCAAAACACTCTGCAGACCTCCGTGCAACATCTAGAACAAGATCCGGGATGTTCTCTGTACTGGCACAGTTGTCCCTCGCTAGAAAGGTCGGAAAAGCATTTTGCTGATACGTAGGCGACAATGGGACGCCGACTACGGACCTACGGAGCTCTCTGAAGCTTAGCGCCAGCCCCGTGTGTGTCTCAGCAGAAGTTGCTCTCCAGAGCACGGTGCAACCGGGACAATGCTCTGTGCGCAAAGAAGGGGCTTCTTCGCTTCCGAGAGACGGAGAGAGCGGCAGCTTCCAGGAGGTGAAGAACCAAGCCGCATAACACCGGCATTGTCTGCGCAGCTTTCGAACTTGTATGAACCCATACCTCACCTCTCTCATGCCATTTCCAGTCCCATTAACATGCGCGTAAGAAGGCGTTCTGCACAACTTTCTTTTGCTTCGCGCTAAACACCCTGCAGACTCTCCGTGCAACATCTAGAACTAGACCGAGGAGGTTTTCTGTACTGGCTGAGTTGCTCCTTGCAAGACAGATTGGAGAAGCTTTTCACTAACATCTAGGCCACAAGAGACGCAGATAGACGGAGATGCAGGGCTCTCCGATGCAGCTCACCGCCGGTCCCCTGCATCTTTCGGCAGAAGACTCACTCCGCAGCGCACAGCGACCGGCCAACTGCTCTGTGCGCGAAGAAGCCGCTTCTTCCCCTCCGGGAGACGGAGAGAGCGGCAGCTTCCGAAAGTCGAAGAAGCAACCTGCACAGCACCTGCCATTGTCTGCGCAGCTTTCAAACTTCCAGACAACAGTACCTTGGCACCCTCCTGCCTTTTCCAGTCACCTTAACATTCCAAGAGGAGGAGTTCTGGACAAATGTCTTCAGCTTCTTGCTTCAAGCTCTTGCAGAGCTCCGTGCAACTTCTAGAACAAGCTCGGGCCCGTTTGCTGTACTGCCACGGTTGCTCTTGACGAGATAGAGTGGAAAAAACTTTTTGCTCCCATTTAGGCGCCAAGAGAAGCCGAAGACAGAGACACGGTGCTTTGCCGAAGCTAAGCGCCTGTCCCGGGCGTCTTGCGGCAGAAGCCACTCTCCGGAGCACACGGCGACCGGCGAAACGCCCTGTGCGCCAAGAAGCGGTTTCTTCGCCTCCGGGAGAAGGAGAGCGCGGCAGCCTCCGCAAGGCGACCAATTGCGCCGCACTACACCGGCATTGTGCGTGCAACCTCGAAACGGAGATGACACAGTATCTTACCACTCTGCCGTCTCCGCCACTCAGAGCAACATGCGAAAGGAAGGGTTTGTGGACATCTTGGTTTGCTTCTTCCAAAACACTCTGCAGACCTCCGTGCAACATCTAGAACAAGATCCGGGATGTTCTCTGTACTGGCACAGTTGTCCCTCGCTAGAAAGGTCGGAAAAGCATTTTGCTGATACGTAGGCGACAATGGGACGCCGACTACGGACCTACGGAGCTCTCTGAAGCTTAGCGCCAGCCCCGTGTGTGTCTCAGCAGAAGTTGCTCTCCAGAGCACGGTGCAACCGGGACAATGCTCTGTGCGCAAAGAAGGGGCTTCTTCGCTTCCGAGAGACGGAGAGAGCGGCAGCTTCCAGGAGGTGAAGAACCAAGCCGCATAACACCGGCATTGTCTGCGCAGCTTTCGAACTTGTATGAACCCATACCTCACCTCTCTCATGCCATTTCCAGTCCCATTAACATGCGCGTAAGAAGGTGTTCTGCACAACTTTCTTTTGCTTCGCGCTAAACACCCTGCAGACTCTCCGTGCAACATCTAGAACTAGACCGAGGAGGTTTTCTGTACTGGCTGAGTTGCTCCTTGCAAGACAGATTGGAGAAGCTTTTCACTAACATCTAGGCCACAAGAGACGCAGATAGACGGAGATGCAGGGCTCTCCGATGCAGCTCACCGCCGGTCCCCTGCATCTTTCGGCAGAAGACTCACTCCGCAGCGCACAGCGACCGGCCAACTGCTCTGTGCGCGAAGAAGCCGCTTCTTCCCCTCCGGGAGACGGAGAGAGCGGCAGCTTCCGAAAGTCGAAGAAGCAACCTGCACAGCACCTGCCATTGTCTGCGCAGCTTTCAAACTTCCAGACAACAGTACCTTGGCACCCTCCTGCCTTTTCCAGTCACCTTAACATTCCAAGAGGAGGAGTTCTGGACAAATGTCTTCAGCTTCTTGCTTCAAGCTCTTGCAGAGCTCCGTGCAACTTCTAGAACAAGCTCGGGCCCGTTTGCTGTACTGCCACGGTTGCTCTTGACGAGATAGAGTGGAAAAAACTTTTTGCTCCCATTTAGGCGCCAAGAGAAGCCGAAGACAGAGACACGGTGCTTTGCCGAAGCTAAGCGCCTGTCCCGGGCGTCTTGCGGCAGAAGCCACTCTCCGGAGCACACGGCGACCGGCGAAACGCCCTGTGCGCCAAGAAGCGGTTTCTTCGCCTCCGGGAGAAGGAGAGCGCGGCAGCCTCCGCAAGGCGACCAATTGCGCCGCACTACACCGGCATTGTGCGTGCAACCTCGAAACGGAGATGACACAGTATCTTACCACTCTGCCGTCTCCGCCACTCAGAGCAACATGCGAAAGGAAGGGTTTGTGGACATCTTGGTTTGCTTCTTCCAAAACACTCTGCAGACCTCCGTGCAACATCTAGAACAAGATCCGGGATGTTCTCTGTACTGGCACAGTTGTCCCTCGCTAGAAAGGTCGGAAAAGCATTTTGCTGATACGTAGGCGACAATGGGACGCCGACTACGGACCTACGGAGCTCTCTGAAGCTTAGCGCCAGCCCCGTGTGTGTCTCAGCAGAAGTTGCTCTCCAGAGCACGGTGCAACCGGGACAATGCTCTGTGCGCAAAGAAGGGGCTTCTTCGCTTCCGAGAGACGGAGAGAGCGGCAGCTTCCAGGAGGTGAAGAACCAAGCCGCATAACACCGGCATTGTCTGCGCAGCTTTCGAACTTGTATGAACCCATACCTCACCTCTCTCATGCCATTTCCAGTCCCATTAACATGCGCGTAAGAAGGCGTTCTGCACAACTTTCTTTTGCTTCGCGCTAAACACCCTGCAGACTCTCCGTGCAACATCTAGAACTAGACCGAGGAGGTTTTCTGTACTGGCTGAGTTGCTCCTTGCAAGACAGATTGGAGAAGCTTTTCACTAACATCTAGGCCACAAGAGACGCAGATAGACGGAGATGCAGGGCTCTCCGATGCAGCTCACCGCCGGTCCCCTGCATCTTTCGGCAGAAGACTCACTCCGCAGCGCACAGCGACCGGCCAACTGCTCTGTGCGCGAAGAAGCCGCTTCTTCCCCTCCGGGAGACGGAGAGAGCGGCAGCTTCCGAAAGTCGAAGAAGCAACCTGCACAGCACCTGCCATTGTCTGCGCAGCTTTCAAACTTCCAGACAACAGTACCTTGGCACCCTCCTGCCTTTTCCAGTCACCTTAACATTCCAAGAGGAGGAGTTCTGGACAAATGTCTTCAGCTTCTTGCTTAAAGCTCTTGCAGAGCTCCGTGCAACTTCTAGAACAAGCTCGGGCCCGTTTGCTGTACTGCCACGGTTGCTCTTGACGAGATAGAGTGGAAAAAACTTTTTGCTCCCATTTAGGCGCCAAGAGAAGCCGAAGACAGAGACACGGTGCTTTGCCGAAGCTAAGCGCCTGTCCCGGGCGTCTTGCGGCAGAAGCCACTCTCCGGAGCACACGGCGACCGGCGAAACGCCCTGTGCGCCAAGAAGCGGTTTCTTCGCCTCCGGGAGAAGGAGAGCGCGGCAGCCTCCGCAAGGCGACCAATTGCGCCGCACTACACCGGCATTGTGCGTGCAACCTCGAAACGGAGATGACACAGTATCTTACCACTCTGCCGTCTCCGCCACTCAGAGCAACATGCGAAAGGAAGGGTTTGTGGACATCTTGGTTTGCTTCTTCCAAAACACTCTGCAGACCTCCGTGCAACATCTAGAACAAGATCCGGGATGTTCTCTGTACTGGCACAGTTGTCCCTCGCTAGAAAGGTCGGAAAAGCATTTTGCTGATACGTAGGCGACAATGGGACGCCGACTACGGACCTACGGAGCTCTCTGAAGCTTAGCGCCAGCCCCGTGTGTGTCTCAGCAGAAGTTGCTCTCCAGAGCACGGTGCAACCGGGACAATGCTCTGTGCGCAAAGAAGGGGCTTCTTCGCTTCCGAGAGACGGAGAGAGCGGCAGCTTCCAGGAGGTGAAGAACCAAGCCGCATAACACCGGCATTGTCTGCGCAGCTTTCGAACTTGTATGAACCCATACCTCACCTCTCTCATGCCATTTCCAGTCCCATTAACATGCGCGTAAGAAGGCGTTCTGCACAACTTTCTTTTGCTTCGCGCTAAACACCCTGCAGACTCTCCGTGCAACATCTAGAACTAGACCGAGGAGGTTTTCTGTACTGGCTGAGTTGCTCCTTGCAAGACAGATTGGAGAAGCTTTTCACTAACATCTAGGCCACAAGAGACGCAGATAGACGGAGATGCAGGGCTCTCCGATGCAGCTCACCGCCGGTCCCCTGCATCTTTCGGCAGAAGACTCACTCCGCAGCGCACAGCGACCGGCCAACTGCTCTGTGCGCGAAGAAGCCGCTTCTTCCCCTCCGGGAGACGGAGAGAGCGGCAGCTTCCGAAAGTCGAAGAAGCAACCTGCACAGCACCTGCCATTGTCTGCGCAGCTTTCAAACTTCCAGACAACAGTACCTTGGCACCCTCCTGCCTTTTCCAGTCACCTTAACATTCCAAGAGGAGGAGTTCTGGACAAATGTCTTCAGCTTCTTGCTTAAAGCTCTTGCAGAGCTCCGTGCAACTTCTAGAACAAGCTCGGGCCCGTTTGCTGTACTGCCACGGTTGCTCTTGACGAGATAGAGTGGAAAAAACTTTTTGCTCCCATTTAGGCGCCAAGAGAAGCCGAAGACAGAGACACGGTGCTTTGCCGAAGCTAAGCGCCTGTCCCGGGCGTCTTGCGGCAGAAGCCACTCTCCGGAGCACACGGCGACCGGCGAAACGCCCTGTGCGCCAAGAAGCGGTTTCTTCGCCTCCGGGAGAAGGAGAGCGCGGCAGCCTCCGCAAGGCGACCAATTGCGCCGCACTACACCGGCATTGTGCGTGCAACCTCGAAACGGAGATGACACAGTATCTTACCACTCTGCCGTCTCCGCCACTCAGAGCAACATGCGAAAGGAAGGGTTTGTGGACATCTTGGTTTGCTTCTTCCAAAACACTCTGCAGACCTCCGTGCAACATCTAGAACAAGATCCGGGATGTTCTCTGTACTGGCACAGTTGTCCCTCGCTAGAAAGGTCGGAAAAGCATTTTGCTGATACGTAGGCGACAATGGGACGCCGACTACGGACCTACGGAGCTCTCTGAAGCTTAGCGCCAGCCCCGTGTGTGTCTCAGCAGAAGTTGCTCTCCAGAGCACGGTGCAACCGGGACAATGCTCTGTGCGCAAAGAAGGGGCTTCTTCGCTTCCGAGAGACGGAGAGAGCGGCAGCTTCCAGGAGGTGAAGAACCAAGCCGCATAACACCGGCATTGTCTGCGCAGCTTTCGAACTTGTATGAACCCATACCTCACCTCTCTCATGCCATTTCCAGTCCCATTAACATGCGCGTAAGAAGGCGTTCTGCACAACTTTCTTTTGCTTCGCGCTAAACACCCTGCAGACTCTCCGTGCAACATCTAGAACTAGACCGAGGAGGTTTTCTGTACTGGCTGAGTTGCTCCTTGCAAGACAGATTGGAGAAGCTTTTCACTAACATCTAGGCCACAAGAGACGCAGATAGACGGAGATGCAGGGCTCTCCGATGCAGCTCACCGCCGGTCCCCTGCATCTTTCGGCAGAAGACTCATTCCGCAGCGCACAGCGACCGGCCAACTGCTCTGTGCGCGAAGAAGCCGCTTCTTCCCCTCCGGGAGACGGAGAGAGCGGCAGCTTCCGAAAGTCGAAGAAGCAACCTGCACAGCACCTGCCATTGTCTGCGCAGCTTTCAAACTTCCAGACAACAGTACCTTGGCACCCTCCTGCCTTTTCCAGTCACCTTAACATTCCAAGAGGAGGAGTTCTGGACAAATGTCTTCAGCTTCTTGCTTCAAGCTCTTGCAGAGCTCCGTGCAACTTCTAGAACAAGCTCGGGCCCGTTTGCTGTACTGCCACGGTTGCTCTTGACGAGATAGAGTGGAAAAAACTTTTTGCTCCCATTTAGGCGCCAAGAGAAGCCGAAGACAGAGACACGGTGCTTTGCCGAAGCTAAGCGCCTGTCCCGGGCGTCTTGCGGCAGAAGCCACTCTCCGGAGCACACGGCGACCGGCGAAATGCCCTGTGCGCCAAGAAGCGGTTTCTTCGCCTCCGGGAGAAGGAGAGCGCGGCAGCCTCCGCAAGGCGACCAATTGCGCCGCACTACACCGGCATTGTGCGTGCAACCTCGAAACGGAGATGACACAGTATCTTACCACTCTGCCGTCTCCGCCACTCAGAGCAACATGCGAAAGGAAGGGTTTGTGGACATCTTGGTTTGCTTCTTCCAAAACACTCTGCAGACCTCCGTGCAACATCTAGAACAAGATCCGGGATGTTCTCTGTACTGGCACAGTTGTCCCTCGCTAGAAAGGTCGGAAAAGCATTTTGCTGATACGTAGGCGACAATGGGACGCCGACTACGGACCTACGGAGCTCTCTGAAGCTTAGCGCCAGCCCCGTGTGTGTCTCAGCAGAAGTTGCTCTCCAGAGCACGGTGCAACCGGGACAATGCTCTGTGCGCAAAGAAGGGGCTTCTTCGCTTCCGAGAGACGGAGAGAGCGGCAGCTTCCAGGAGGTGAAGAACCAAGCCGCATAACACCGGCATTGTCTGCGCAGCTTTCGAACTTGTATGAACCCATACCTCACCTCTCTCATGCCATTTCCAGTCCCATTAACATGCGCGTAAGAAGGCGTTCTGCACAACTTTCTTTTGCTTCGCGCTAAACACCCTGCAGACTCTCCGTGCAACATCTAGAACTAGACCGAGGAGGTTTTCTGTACTGGCTGAGTTGCTCCTTGCAAGACAGATTGGAGAAGCTTTTCACTAACATCTAGGCCACAAGAGACGCAGATAGACGGAGATGCAGGGCTCTCCGATGCAGCTCACCGCCGGTCCCCTGCATCTTTCGGCAGAAGACTCACTCCGCAGCGCACAGCGACCGGCCAACTGCTCTGTGCGCGAAGAAGCCGCTTCTTCCCCTCCGGGAGACGGAGAGAGCGGCAGCTTCCGAAAGTCGAAGAAGCAACCTGCACAGCACCTGCCATTGTCTGCGCAGCTTTCAAACTTCCAGACAACAGTACCTTGGCACCCTCCTGCCTTTTCCAGTCACCTTAACATTCCAAGAGGAGGAGTTCTGGACAAATGTCTTCAGCTTCTTGCTTAAAGCTCTTGCAGAGCTCCGTGCAACTTCTAGAACAAGCTCGGGCCCGTTTGCTGTACTGCCACGGTTGCTCTTGACGAGATAGAGTGGAAAAAACTTTTTGCTCCCATTTAGGCGCCAAGAGAAGCCGAAGACAGAGACACGGTGCTTTGCCGAAGCTAAGCGCCTGTCCCGGGCGTCTTGTGGCAGAAGCCACTCTCCGGAGCACACGGCGACCGGCGAAACGCCCTGTGCGCCAAGAAGCGGTTTCTTCGCCTCCGGGAGAAGGAGAGCGCGGCAGCCTCCGCAAGGCGACCAATTGCGCCGCACTACACCGGCATTGTGCGTGCAACCTCGAAACGGAGATGACACAGTATCTTACCACTCTGCCGTCTCCGCCACTCAGAGCAACATGCGAAAGGAAGGGTTTGTGGACATCTTGGTTTGCTTCTTCCAAAACACTCTGCAGACCTCCGTGCAACATCTAGAACAAGATCCGGGATGTTCTCTGTACTGGCACAGTTGTCCCTCGCTAGAAAGGTCGGAAAAGCATTTTGCTGATACGTAGGCGACAATGGGACGCCGACTACGGACCTATGGAGCTCTCTGAAGCTTAGCGCCAGCCCCGTGTGTGTCTCAGCAGAAGTTGCTCTCCAGAGCACGGTGCAACCGGGACAATGCTCTGTGCGCAAAGAAGGGGCTTCTTCGCTTCCGAGAGACGGAGAGAGCGGCAGCTTCCAGGAGGTGAAGAACCAAGCCGCATAACACCGGCATTGTCTGCGCAGCTTTCGAACTTGTATGAACCCATACCTCACCTCTCTCATGCCATTTCCAGTCCCATTAACATGCGCGTAAGAAGGCGTTCTGCACAACTTTCTTTTGCTTCGCGCTAAACACCCTGCAGACTCTCCGTGCAACATCTAGAACTAGACCGAGGAGGTTTTCTGTACTGGCTGAGTTGCTCCTTGCAAGACAGATTGGAGAAGCTTTTCACTAACATCTAGGCCACAAGAGACGCAGATAGACGGAGATGCAGGGCTCTCCGATGCAGCTCACCGCCGGTCCCCTGCATCTTTCGGCAGAAGACTCACTCCGCAGCGCACAGCGACCGGCCAACTGCTCTGTGCGCGAAGAAGCCGCTTCTTCCCCTCCGGGAGACGGAGAGAGCGGCAGCTTCCGAAAGTCGAAGAAGCAACCTGCACAGCACCTGCCATTGTCTGCGCAGCTTTCAAACTTCCAGACAACAGTACCTTGGCACCCTCCTGCCTTTTCCAGTCACCTTAACATTCCAAGAGGAGGAGTTCTGGACAAATGTCTTCAGCTTCTTGCTTAAAGCTCTTGCAGAGCTCCGTGCAACTTCTAGAACAAGCTCGGGCCCGTTTGCTGTACTGCCACGGTTGCTCTTGACGAGATAGAGTGGAAAAAACTTTTTGCTCCCATTTAGGCGCCAAGAGAAGCCGAAGACAGAGACACGGTGCTTTGCCGAAGCTAAGCGCCTGTCCCGGGCGTCTTGCGGCAGAAGCCACTCTCCGGAGCACACGGCGACCGGCGAAATGCCCTGTGCGCCAAGAAGCGGTTTCTTCGCCTCCGGGAGAAGGAGAGCGCGGCAGCCTCCGCAAGGCGACCAATTGCGCCGCACTACACCGGCATTGTGCGTGCAACCTCGAAACGGAGATGACACAGTATCTTACCACTCTGCCGTCTCCGCCACTCAGAGCAACATGCGAAAGGAAGGGTTTGTGGACATCTTGGTTTGCTTCTTCCAAAACACTCTGCAGACCTCCGTGCAACATCTAGAACAAGATCCGGGATGTTCTCTGTACTGGCACAGTTGTCCCTCGCTAGAAAGGTCGGAAAAGCATTTTGCTGATACGTAGGCGACAATGGGACGCCGACTACGGACCTACGGAGCTCTCTGAAGCTTAGCGCCAGCCCCGTGTGTGTCTCAGCAGAAGTTGCTCTCCAGAGCACGGTGCAACCGGGACAATGCTCTGTGCGCAAAGAAGGGGCTTCTTCGCTTCCGAGAGACGGAGAGAGCGGCAGCTTCCAGGAGGTGAAGAACCAAGCCGCATAACACCGGCATTGTCTGCGCAGCTTTCGAACTTGTATGAACCCATACCTCACCTCTCTCATGCCATTTCCAGTCCCATTAACATGCGCGTAAGAAGGCGTTCTGCACAACTTTCTTTTGCTTCGCGCTAAACACCCTGCAGACTCTCCGTGCAACATCTAGAACTAGACCGAGGAGGTTTTCTGTACTGGCTGAGTTGCTCCTTGCAAGACAGATTGGAGAAGCTTTTCACTAACATCTAGGCCACAAGAGACGCAGATAGACGGAGATGCAGGGCTCTCCGATGCAGCTCACCGCCGGTCCCCTGCATCTTTCGGCAGAAGACTCACTCCGCAGCGCACAGCGACCGGCCAACTGCTCTGTGCGCGAAGAAGCCGCTTCTTCCCCTCCGGGAGACGGAGAGAGCGGCAGCTTCCGAAAGTCGAAGAAGCAACCTGCACAGCACCTGCCATTGTCTGCGCAGCTTTCAAACTTCCAGACAACAGTACCTTGGCACCCTCCTGCCTTTTCCAGTCACCTTAACATTCCAAGAGGAGGAGTTCTGGACAAATGTCTTCAGCTTCTTGCTTCAAGCTCTTGCAGAGCTCCGTGCAACTTCTAGAACAAGCTCGGGCCCGTTTGCTGTACTGCCACGGTTGCTCTTGACGAGATAGAGTGGAAAAAACTTTTTGCTCCCATTTAGGCGCCAAGAGAAGCCGAAGACAGAGACACGGTGCTTTGCCGAAGCTAAGCGCCTGTCCCGGGCGTCTTGTGGCAGAAGCCACTCTCCGGAGCACACGGCGACCGGCGAAACGCCCTGTGCGCCAAGAAGCGGTTTCTTCGCCTCCGGGAGAAGGAGAGCGCGGCAGCCTCCGCAAGGCGACCAATTGCGCCGCACTACACCGGCATTGTGCGTGCAACCTCGAAACGGAGATGACACAGTATCTTACCACTCTGCCGTCTCCGCCACTCAGAGCAACATGCGAAAGGAAGGGTTTGTGGACATCTTGGTTTGCTTCTTCCAAAACACTCTGCAGACCTCCGTGCAACATCTAGAACAAGATCCGGGATGTTCTCTGTACTGGCACAGTTGTCCCTCGCTAGAAAGGTCGGAAAAGCATTTTGCTGATACGTAGGCGACAATGGGACGCCGACTACGGACCTATGGAGCTCTCTGAAGCTTAGCGCCAGCCCCGTGTGTGTCTCAGCAGAAGTTGCTCTCCAGAGCACGGTGCAACCGGGACAATGCTCTGTGCGCAAAGAAGGGGCTTCTTCGCTTCCGAGAGACGGAGAGAGCGGCAGCTTCCAGGAGGTGAAGAACCAAGCCGCATAACACCGGCATTGTCTGCGCAGCTTTCGAACTTGTATGAACCCATACCTCACCTCTCTCATGCCATTTCCAGTCCCATTAACATGCGCGTAAGAAGGCGTTCTGCACAACTTTCTTTTGCTTCGCGCTAAACACCCTGCAGACTCTCCGTGCAACATCTAGAACTAGACCGAGGAGGTTTTCTGTACTGGCTGAGTTGCTCCTTGCAAGACAGATTGGAGAAGCTTTTCACTAACATCTAGGCCACAAGAGACGCAGATAGACGGAGATGCAGGGCTCTCCGATGCAGCTCACCGCCGGTCCCCTGCATCTTTCGGCAGAAGACTCACTCCGCAGCGCACAGCGACCGGCCAACTGCTCTGTGCGCGAAGAAGCCGCTTCTTCCCCTCCGGGAGACGGAGAGAGCGGCAGCTTCCGAAAGTCGAAGAAGCAACCTGCACAGCACCTGCCATTGTCTGCGCAGCTTTCAAACTTCCAGACAACAGTACCTTGGCACCCTCCTGCCTTTTCCAGTCACCTTAACATTCCAAGAGGAGGAGTTCTGGACAAATGTCTTCAGCTTCTTGCTTAAAGCTCTTGCAGAGCTCCGTGCAACTTCTAGAACAAGCTCGGGCCCGTTTGCTGTACTGCCACGGTTGCTCTTGACGAGATAGAGTGGAAAAAACTTTTTGCTCCCATTTAGGCGCCAAGAGAAGCCGAAGACAGAGACACGGTGCTTTGCCGAAGCTAAGCGCCTGTCCCGGGCGTCTTGCGGCAGAAGCCACTCTCCGGAGCACACGGCGACCGGCGAAACGCCCTGTGCGCCAAGAAGCGGTTTCTTCGCCTCCGGGAGAAGGAGAGCGCGGCAGCCTCCGCAAGGCGACCAATTGCGCCGCACTACACCGGCATTGTGCGTGCAACCTCGAAACGGAGATGACACAGTATCTTACCACTCTGCCGTCTCCGCCACTCAGAGCAACATGCGAAAGGAAGGGTTTGTGGACATCTTGGTTTGCTTCTTCCAAAACACTCTGCAGACCTCCGTGCAACATCTAGAACAAGATCCGGGATGTTCTCTGTACTGGCACAGTTGTCCCTCGCTAGAAAGGTCGGAAAAGCATTTTGCTGATACGTAGGCGACAATGGGACGCCGACTACGGACCTATGGAGCTCTCTGAAGCTTAGCGCCAGCCCCGTGTGTGTCTCAGCAGAAGTTGCTCTCCAGAGCACGGTGCAACCGGGACAATGCTCTGTGCGCAAAGAAGGGGCTTCTTCGCTTCCGAGAGACGGAGAGAGCGGCAGCTTCCAGGAGGTGAAGAACCAAGCCGCATAACACCGGCATTGTCTGCGCAGCTTTCGAACTTGTATGAACCCATACCTCACCTCTCTCATGCCATTTCCAGTCCCATTAACATGCGCGTAAGAAGGCGTTCTGCACAACTTTCTTTTGCTTCGCGCTAAACACCCTGCAGACTCTCCGTGCAACATCTAGAACTAGACCGAGGAGGTTTTCTGTACTGGCTGAGTTGCTCCTTGCAAGACAGATTGGAGAAGCTTTTCACTAACATCTAGGCCACAAGAGACGCAGATAGACGGAGATGCAGGGCTCTCCGATGCAGCTCACCGCCGGTCCCCTGCATCTTTCGGCAGAAGACTCACTCCGCAGCGCACAGCGACCGGCCAACTGCTCTGTGCGCGAAGAAGCCGCTTCTTCCCCTCCGGGAGACGGAGAGAGCGGCAGCTTCCGAAAGTCGAAGAAGCAACCTGCACAGCACCTGCCATTGTCTGCGCAGCTTTCAAACTTCCAGACAACAGTACCTTGGCACCCTCCTGCCTTTTCCAGTCACCTTAACATTCCAAGAGGAGGAGTTCTGGACAAATGTCTTCAGCTTCTTGCTTCAAGCTCTTGCAGAGCTCCGTGCAACTTCTAGAACAAGCTCGGGCCCGTTTGCTGTACTGCCACGGTTGCTCTTGACGAGATAGAGTGGAAAAAACTTTTTGCTCCCATTTAGGCGCCAAGAGAAGCCGAAGACAGAGACACGGTGCTTTGCCGAAGCTAAGCGCCTGTCCCGGGCGTCTTGCGGCAGAAGCCACTCTCCGGAGCACACGGCGACCGGCGAAACGCCCTGTGCGCCAAGAAGCGGTTTCTTCGCCTCCGGGAGAAGGAGAGCGCGGCAGCCTCCGCAAGGCGACCAATTGCGCCGCACTACACCGGCATTGTGCGTGCAACCTCGAAACGGAGATGACACAGTATCTTACCACTCTGCCGTCTCCGCCACTCAGAGCAACATGCGAAAGGAAGGGTTTGTGGACATCTTGGTTTGCTTCTTCCAAAACACTCTGCAGACCTCCGTGCAACATCTAGAACAAGATCCGGGATGTTCTCTGTACTGGCACAGTTGTCCCTCGCTAGAAAGGTCGGAAAAGCATTTTGCTGATACGTAGGCGACAATGGGACGCCGACTACGGACCTATGGAGCTCTCTGAAGCTTAGCGCCAGCCCCGTGTGTGTCTCAGCAGAAGTTGCTCTCCAGAGCACGGTGCAACCGGGACAATGCTCTGTGCGCAAAGAAGGGGCTTCTTCGCTTCCGAGAGACGGAGAGAGCGGCAGCTTCCAGGAGGTGAAGAACCAAGCCGCATAACACCGGCATTGTCTGCGCAGCTTTCGAACTTGTATGAACCCATACCTCACCTCTCTCATGCCATTTCCAGTCCCATTAACATGCGCGTAAGAAGGCGTTCTGCACAACTTTCTTTTGCTTCGCGCTAAACACCCTGCAGACTCTCCGTGCAACATCTAGAACTAGACCGAGGAGGTTTTCTGTACTGGCTGAGTTGCTCCTTGCAAGACAGATTGGAGAAGCTTTTCACTAACATCTAGGCCACAAGAGACGCAGATAGACGGAGATGCAGGGCTCTCCGATGCAGCTCACCGCCGGTCCCCTGCATCTTTCGGCAGAAGACTCACTCCGCAGCGCACAGCGACCGGCCAACTGCTCTGTGCGCGAAGAAGCCGCTTCTTCCCCTCCGGGAGACGGAGAGAGCGGCAGCTTCCGAAAGTCGAAGAAGCAACCTGCACAGCACCTGCCATTGTCTGCGCAGCTTTCAAACTTCCAGACAACAGTACCTTGGCACCCTCCTGCCTTTTCCAGTCACCTTAACATTCCAAGAGGAGGAGTTCTGGACAAATGTCTTCAGCTTCTTGCTTAAAGCTCTTGCAGAGCTCCGTGCAACTTCTAGAACAAGCTCGGGCCCGTTTGCTGTACTGCCACGGTTGCTCTTGACGAGATAGAGTGGAAAAAACTTTTTGCTCCCATTTAGGCGCCAAGAGAAGCCGAAGACAGAGACACGGTGCTTTGCCGAAGCTAAGCGCCTGTCCCGGGCGTCTTGCGGCAGAAGCCACTCTCCGGAGCACACGGCGACCGGCGAAACGCCCTGTGCGCCAAGAAGCGGTTTCTTCGCCTCCGGGAGAAGGAGAGCGCGGCAGCCTCCGCAAGGCGACCAATTGCGCCGCACTACACCGGCATTGTGCGTGCAACCTCGAAACGGAGATGACACAGTATCTTACCACTCTGCCGTCTCCGCCACTCAGAGCAACATGCGAAAGGAAGGGTTTGTGGACATCTTGGTTTGCTTCTTCCAAAACACTCTGCAGACCTCCGTGCAACATCTAGAACAAGATCCGGGATGTTCTCTGTACTGGCACAGTTGTCCCTCGCTAGAAAGGTCGGAAAAGCATTTTGCTGATACGTAGGCGACAATGGGACGCCGACTACGGACCTACGGAGCTCTCTGAAGCTTAGCGCCAGCCCCGTGTGTGTCTCAGCAGAAGTTGCTCTCCAGAGCACGGTGCAACCGGGACAATGCTCTGTGCGCAAAGAAGGGGCTTCTTCGCTTCCGAGAGACGGAGAGAGCGGCAGCTTCCAGGAGGTGAAGAACCAAGCCGCATAACACCGGCATTGTCTGCGCAGCTTTCGAACTTGTATGAACCCATACCTCACCTCTCTCATGCCATTTCCAGTCCCATTAACATGCGCGTAAGAAGGCGTTCTGCACAACTTTCTTTTGCTTCGCGCTAAACACCCTGCAGACTCTCCGTGCAACATCTAGAACTAGACCGAGGAGGTTTTCTGTACTGGCTGAGTTGCTCCTTGCAAGACAGATTGGAGAAGCTTTTCACTAACATCTAGGCCACAAGAGACGCAGATAGACGGAGATGCAGGGCTCTCCGATGCAGCTCACCGCCGGTCCCCTGCATCTTTCGGCAGAAGACTCACTCCGCAGCGCACAGCGACCGGCCAACTGCTCTGTGCGCGAAGAAGCCGCTTCTTCCCCTCCGGGAGACGGAGAGAGCGGCAGCTTCCGAAAGTCGAAGAAGCAACCTGCACAGCACCTGCCATTGTCTGCGCAGCTTTCAAACTTCCAGACAACAGTACCTTGGCACCCTCCTGCCTTTTCCAGTCACCTTAACATTCCAAGAGGAGGAGTTCTGGACAAATGTCTTCAGCTTCTTGCTTAAAGCTCTTGCAGAGCTCCGTGCAACTTCTAGAACAAGCTCGGGCCCGTTTGCTGTACTGCCACGGTTGCTCTTGACGAGATAGAGTGGAAAAAACTTTTTGCTCCCATTTAGGCGCCAAGAGAAGCCGAAGACAGAGACACGGTGCTTTGCCGAAGCTAAGCGCCTGTCCCGGGCGTCTTGCGGCAGAAGCCACTCTCCGGAGCACACGGCGACCGGCGAAACGCCCTGTGCGCCAAGAAGCGGTTTCTTCGCCTCCGGGAGAAGGAGAGCGCGGCAGCCTCCGCAAGGCGACCAATTGCGCCGCACTACACCGGCATTGTGCGTGCAACCTCGAAACGGAGATGACACAGTATCTTACCACTCTGCCGTCTCCGCCACTCAGAGCAACATGCGAAAGGAAGGGTTTGTGGACATCTTGGTTTGCTTCTTCCAAAACACTCTGCAGACCTCCGTGCAACATCTAGAACAAGATCCGGGATGTTCTCTGTACTGGCACAGTTGTCCCTCGCTAGAAAGGTCGGAAAAGCATTTTGCTGATACGTAGGCGACAATGGGACGCCGACTACGGACCTACGGAGCTCTCTGAAGCTTAGCGCCAGCCCCGTGTGTGTCTCAGCAGAAGTTGCTCTCCAGAGCACGGTGCAACCGGGACAATGCTCTGTGCGCAAAGAAGGGGCTTCTTCGCTTCCGAGAGACGGAGAGAGCGGCAGCTTCCAGGAGGTGAAGAACCAAGCCGCATAACACCGGCATTGTCTGCGCAGCTTTCGAACTTGTATGAACCCATACCTCACCTCTCTCATGCCATTTCCAGTCCCATTAACATGCGCGTAAGAAGGCGTTCTGCACAACTTTCTTTTGCTTCGCGCTAAACACCCTGCAGACTCTCCGTGCAACATCTAGAACTAGACCGAGGAGGTTTTCTGTACTGGCTGAGTTGCTCCTTGCAAGACAGATTGGAGAAGCTTTTCACTAACATCTAGGCCACAAGAGACGCAGATAGACGGAGATGCAGGGCTCTCCGATGCAGCTCACCGCCGGTCCCCTGCATCTTTCGGCAGAAGACTCACTCCGCAGCGCACAGCGACCGGCCAACTGCTCTGTGCGCGAAGAAGCCGCTTCTTCCCCTCCGGGAGACGGAGAGAGCGGCAGCTTCCGAAAGTCGAAGAAGCAACCTGCACAGCACCTGCCATTGTCTGCGCAGCTTTCAAACTTCCAGACAACAGTACCTTGGCACCCTCCTGCCTTTTCCAGTCACCTTAACATTCCAAGAGGAGGAGTTCTGGACAAATGTCTTCAGCTTCTTGCTTAAAGCTCTTGCAGAGCTCCGTGCAACTTCTAGAACAAGCTCGGGCCCGTTTGCTGTACTGCCACGGTTGCTCTTGACGAGATAGAGTGGAAAAAACTTTTTGCTCCCATTTAGGCGCCAAGAGAAGCCGAAGACAGAGACACGGTGCTTTGCCGAAGCTAAGCGCCTGTCCCGGGCGTCTTGCGGCAGAAGCCACTCTCCGGAGCACACGGCGACCGGCGAAACGCCCTGTGCGCCAAGAAGCGGTTTCTTCGCCTCCGGGAGAAGGAGAGCGCGGCAGCCTCCGGAAGGCGACCAATTGCGCCGCACTACACCGGCATTGTGCGTGCAACCTCGAAACGGAGATGACACAGTATCTTACCACTCTGCCGTCTCCGCCATTCAGAGCAACATGCGAAAGGAAGGGTTTGTGGACATCTTGGTTTGCTTCTTCCAAAACACTCTGCAGACCTCCGTGCAACATCTAGAACAAGATCCGGGATGTTCTCTGTACTGGCACAGTTGTCCCTCGCTAGAAAGGTCGGAAAAGCATTTTGCTGATACGTAGGCGACAATGGGACGCCGACTACGGACCTACGGAGCTCTCTGAAGCTTAGCGCCAGCCCCGTGTGTGTCTCAGCAGAAGTTGCTCTCCAGAGCACGGTGCAACCGGGACAATGCTCTGTGCGCAAAGAAGGGGCTTCTTCGCTTCCGAGAGACGGAGAGAGCGGCAGCTTCCAGGAGGTGAAGAACCAAGCCGCATAACACCGGCATTGTCTGCGCAGCTTTCGAACTTGTATGAACCCATACCTCACCTCTCTCATGCCATTTCCAGTCCCATTAACATGCGCGTAAGAAGGCGTTCTGCACAACTTTCTTTTGCTTCGCGCTAAACACCCTGCAGACTCTCCGTGCAACATCTAGAACTAGACCGAGGAGGTTTTCTGTACTGGCTGAGTTGCTCCTTGCAAGACAGATTGGAGAAGCTTTTCACTAACATCTAGGCCACAAGAGACGCAGATAGACGGAGATGCAGGGCTCTCCGATGCAGCTCACCGCCGGTCCCCTGCATCTTTCGGCAGAAGACTCACTCCGCAGCGCACAGCGACCGGCCAACTGCTCTGTGCGCGAAGAAGCCGCTTCTTCCCCTCCGGGAGACGGAGAGAGCGGCAGCTTCCGAAAGTCGAAGAAGCAACCTGCACAGCACCTGCCATTGTCTGCGCAGCTTTCAAACTTCCAGACAACAGTACCTTGGCACCCTCCTGCCTTTTCCAGTCACCTTAACATTCCAAGAGGAGGAGTTCTGGACAAATGTCTTCAGCTTCTTGCTTAAAGCTCTTGCAGAGCTCCGTGCAACTTCTAGAACAAGCTCGGGCCCGTTTGCTGTACTGCCACGGTTGCTCTTGACGAGATAGAGTGGAAAAAACTTTTTGCTCCCATTTAGGCGCCAAGAGAAGCCGAAGACAGAGACACGGTGCTTTGCCGAAGCTAAGCGCCTGTCCCGGGCGTCTTGCGGCAGAAGCCACTCTCCGGAGCACACGGCGACCGGCGAAACGCCCTGTGCGCCAAGAAGCGGTTTCTTCGCCTCCGGGAGAAGGAGAGCGCGGCAGCCTCCGCAAGGCGACCAATTGCGCCGCACTACACCGGCATTGTGCGTGCAACCTCGAAACGGAGATGACACAGTATCTTACCACTCTGCCGTCTCCGCCACTCAGAGCAACATGCGAAAGGAAGGGTTTGTGGACATCTTGGTTTGCTTCTTCCAAAACACTCTGCAGACCTCCGTGCAACATCTAGAACAAGATCCGGGATGTTCTCTGTACTGGCACAGTTGTCCCTCGCTAGAAAGGTCGGAAAAGCATTTTGCTGATACGTAGGCGACAATGGGACGCCGACTACGGACCTACGGAGCTCTCTGAAGCTTAGCGCCAGCCCCGTGTGTGTCTCAGCAGAAGTTGCTCTCCAGAGCACGGTGCAACCGGGACAATGCTCTGTGCGCAAAGAAGGGGCTTCTTCGCTTCCGAGAGACGGAGAGAGCGGCAGCTTCCAGGAGGTGAAGAACCAAGCCGCATAACACCGGCATTGTCTGCGCAGCTTTCGAACTTGTATGAACCCATACCTCACCTCTCTCATGCCATTTCCAGTCCCATTAACATGCGCGTAAGAAGGCGTTCTGCACAACTTTCTTTTGCTTCGCGCTAAACACCCTGCAGACTCTCCGTGCAACATCTAGAACTAGACCGAGGAGGTTTTCTGTACTGGCTGAGTTGCTCCTTGCAAGACAGATTGGAGAAGCTTTTCACTAACATCTAGGCCACAAGAGACGCAGATAGACGGAGATGCAGGGCTCTCCGATGCAGCTCACCGCCGGTCCCCTGCATCTTTCGGCAGAAGACTCACTCCGCAGCGCACAGCGACCGGCCAACTGCTCTGTGCGCGAAGAAGCCGCTTCTTCCCCTCCGGGAGACGGAGAGAGCGGCAGCTTCCGAAAGTCGAAGAAGCAACCTGCACAGCACCTGCCATTGTCTGCGCAGCTTTCAAACTTCCAGACAACAGTACCTTGGCACCCTCCTGCCTTTTCCAGTCACCTTAACATTCCAAGAGGAGGAGTTCTGGACAAATGTCTTCAGCTTCTTGCTTAAAGCTCTTGCAGAGCTCCGTGCAACTTCTAGAACAAGCTCGGGCCCGTTTGCTGTACTGCCACGGTTGCTCTTGACGAGATAGAGTGGAAAAAACTTTTTGCTCCCATTTAGGCGCCAAGAGAAGCCGAAGACAGAGACACGGTGCTCTGCCGAAGCTAAGCGCCTGTCCCGGGCGTCTTGCGGCAGAAGCCACTCTCCGGAGCACACGGCGACCGGCGAAACGCCCTGTGCGCCAAGAAGCGGTTTCTTCGCCTCCGGGAGAAGGAGAGCGCGGCAGCCTCCGCAAGGCGACCAATTGCGCCGCACTACACCGGCATTGTGCGTGCAACCTCGAAACGGAGATGACACAGTATCTTACCACTCTGCCGTCTCCGCCACTCAGAGCAACATGCGAAAGGAAGGGTTTGTGGACATCTTGGTTTGCTTCTTCCAAAACACTCTGCAGACCTCCGTGCAACATCTAGAACAAGATCCGGGATGTTCTCTGTACTGGCACAGTTGTCCCTCGCTAGAAAGGTCGGAAAAGCATTTTGCTGATACGTAGGCGACAATGGGACGCCGACTACGGACCTACGGAGCTCTCTGAAGCTTAGCGCCAGCCCCGTGTGTGTCTCAGCAGAAGTTGCTCTCCAGAGCACGGTGCAACCGGGACAATGCTCTGTGCGCAAAGAAGGGGCTTCTTCGCTTCCGAGAGACGGAGAGAGCGGCAGCTTCCAGGAGGTGAAGAACCAAGCCGCATAACACCGGCATTGTCTGCGCAGCTTTCGAACTTGTATGAACCCATACCTCACCTCTCTCATGCCATTTCCAGTCCCATTAACATGCGCGTAAGAAGGCGTTCTGCACAACTTTCTTTTGCTTCGCGCTAAACACCCTGCAGACTCTCCGTGCAACATCTAGAACTAGACCGAGGAGGTTTTCTGTACTGGCTGAGTTGCTCCTTGCAAGACAGATTGGAGAAGCTTTTCACTAACATCTAGGCCACAAGAGACGCAGATAGACGGAGATGCAGGGCTCTCCGATGCAGCTCACCGCCGGTCCCCTGCATCTTTCGGCAGAAGACTCACTCCGCAGCGCACAGCGACCGGCCAACTGCTCTGTGCGCGAAGAAGCTGCTTCTTCCCCTCCGGGAGACGGAGAGAGCGGCAGCTTCCGAAAGTCGAAGAAGCAACCTGCACAGCACCTGCCATTGTCTGCGCAGCTTTCAAACTTCCAGACAACAGTACCTTGGCACCCTCCTGCCTTTTCCAGTCACCTTAACATTCCAAGAGGAGGAGTTCTGGACAAATGTCTTCAGCTTCTTGCTTAAAGCTCTTGCAGAGCTCCGTGCAACTTCTAGAACAAGCTCGGGCCCGTTTGCTGTACTGCCACGGTTGCTCTTGACGAGATAGAGTGGAAAAAACTTTTTGCTCCCATTTAGGCGCCAAGAGAAGCCGAAGACAGAGACACGGTGCTTTGCCGAAGCTAAGCGCCTGTCCCGGGCGTCTTGCGGCAGAAGCCACTCTCCGGAGCACACGGCGACCGGCGAAACGCCCTGTGCGCCAAGAAGCGGTTTCTTCGCCTCCGGGAGAAGGAGAGCGCGGCAGCCTCCGCAAGGCGACCAATTGCGCCGCACTACACCGGCATTGTGCGTGCAACCTCGAAACGGAGATGACACAGTATCTTACCACTCTGCCGTCTCCGCCACTCAGAGCAACATGCGAAAGGAAGGGTTTGTGGACATCTTGGTTTGCTTCTTCCAAAACACTCTGCAGACCTCCGTGCAACATCTAGAACAAGATCCGGGATGTTCTCTGTACTGGCACAGTTGTCCCTCGCTAGAAAGGTCGGAAAAGCATTTTGCTGATACGTAGGCGACAATGGGACGCCGACTACGGACCTACGGAGCTCTCTGAAGCTTAGCGCCAGCCCCGTGTGTGTCTCAGCAGAAGTTGCTCTCCAGAGCACGGTGCAACCGGGACAATGCTCTGTGCGCAAAGAAGGGGCTTCTTCGCTTCCGAGAGACGGAGAGAGCGGCAGCTTCCAGGAGGTGAAGAACCAAGCCGCATAACACCGGCATTGTCTGCGCAGCTTTCGAACTTGTATGAACCCATACCTCACCTCTCTCATGCCATTTCCAGTCCCATTAACATGCGCGTAAGAAGGCGTTCTGCACAACTTTCTTTTGCTTCGCGCTAAACACCCTGCAGACTCTCCGTGCAACATCTAGAACTAGACCGAGGAGGTTTTCTGTACTGGCTGAGTTGCTCCTTGCAAGACAGATTGGAGAAGCTTTTCACTAACATCTAGGCCACAAGAGACGCAGATAGACGGAGATGCAGGGCTCTCCGATGCAGCTCACCGCCGGTCCCCTGCATCTTTCGGCAGAAGACTCACTCCGCAGCGCACAGCGACCGGCCAACTGCTCTGTGCGCGAAGAAGCCGCTTCTTCCCCTCCGGGAGACGGAGAGAGCGGCAGCTTCCGAAAGTCGAAGAAGCAACCTGCACAGCACCTGCCATTGTCTGCGCAGCTTTCAAACTTCCAGACAACAGTACCTTGGCACCCTCCTGCCTTTTCCAGTCACCTTAACATTCCAAGAGGAGGAGTTCTGGACAAATGTCTTCAGCTTCTTGCTTCAAGCTCTTGCAGAGCTCCGTGCAACTTCTAGAACAAGCTCGGGCCCGTTTGCTGTACTGCCACGGTTGCTCTTGACGAGATAGAGTGGAAAAAACTTTTTGCTCCCATTTAGGCGCCAAGAGAAGCCGAAGACAGAGACACGGTGCTTTGCCGAAGCTAAGCGCCTGTCCCGGGCGTCTTGCGGCAGAAGCCACTCTCCGGAGCACACGGCGACCGGCGAAATGCCCTGTGCGCCAAGAAGCGGTTTCTTCGCCTCCGGGAGAAGGAGAGCGCGGCAGCCTCCGCAAGGCGACCAATTGCGCCGCACTACACCGGCATTGTGCGTGCAACCTCGAAACGGAGATGACACAGTATCTTACCACTCTGCCGTCTCCGCCACTCAGAGCAACATGCGAAAGGAAGGGTTTGTGGACATCTTGGTTTGCTTCTTCCAAAACACTCTGCAGACCTCCGTGCAACATCTAGAACAAGATCCGGGATGTTCTCTGTACTGGCACAGTTGTCCCTCGCTAGAAAGGTCGGAAAAGCATTTTGCTGATACGTAGGCGACAATGGGACGCCGACTACGGACCTACGGAGCTCTCTGAAGCTTAGCGCCAGCCCCGTGTGTGTCTCAGCAGAAGTTGCTCTCCAGAGCACGGTGCAACCGGGACAATGCTCTGTGCGCAAAGAAGGGGCTTCTTCGCTTCCGAGAGACGGAGAGAGCGGCAGCTTCCAGGAGGTGAAGAACCAAGCCGCATAACACCGGCATTGTCTGCGCAGCTTTCGAACTTGTATGAACCCATACCTCACCTCTCTCATGCCATTTCCAGTCCCATTAACATGCGCGTAAGAAGGCGTTCTGCACAACTTTCTTTTGCTTCGCGCTAAACACCCTGCAGACTCTCCGTGCAACATCTAGAACTAGACCGAGGAGGTTTTCTGTACTGGCTGAGTTGCTCCTTGCAAGACAGATTGGAGAAGCTTTTCACTAACATCTAGGCCACAAGAGACGCAGATAGACGGAGATGCAGGGCTCTCCGATGCAGCTCACCGCCGGTCCCCTGCATCTTTCGGCAGAAGACTCACTCCGCAGCGCACAGCGACCGGCCAACTGCTCTGTGCGCGAAGAAGCCGCTTCTTCCCCTCCGGGAGACGGAGAGAGCGGCAGCTTCCGAAAGTCGAAGAAGCAACCTGCACAGCACCTGCCATTGTCTGCGCAGCTTTCAAACTTCCAGACAACAGTACCTTGGCACCCTCCTGCCTTTTCCAGTCACCTTAACATTCCAAGAGGAGGAGTTCTGGACAAATGTCTTCAGCTTCTTGCTTAAAGCTCTTGCAGAGCTCCGTGCAACTTCTAGAACAAGCTCGGGCCCGTTTGCTGTACTGCCACGGTTGCTCTTGACGAGATAGAGTGGAAAAAACTTTTTGCTCCCATTTAGGCGCCAAGAGAAGCCGAAGACAGAGACACGGTGCTTTGCCGAAGCTAAGCGCCTGTCCCGGGCGTCTTGCGGCAGAAGCCACTCTCCGGAGCACACGGCGACCGGCGAAACGCCCTGTGCGCCAAGAAGCGGTTTCTTCGCCTCCGGGAGAAGGAGAGCGCGGCAGCCTCCGCAAGGCGACCAATTGCGCCGCACTACACCGGCATTGTGCGTGCAACCTCGAAACGGAGATGACACAGTATCTTACCACTCTGCCGTCTCCGCCACTCAGATCAACATGCGAAAGGAAGGGTTTGTGGACATCTTGGTTTGCTTCTTCCAAAACACTCTGCAGACCTCCGTGCAACATCTAGAACAAGATCCGGGATGTTCTCTGTACTGGCACAGTTGTCCCTCGCTAGAAAGGTCGGAAAAGCATTTTGCTGATACGTAGGCGACAATGGGACGCCGACTACGGACCTACGGAGCTCTCTGAAGCTTAGCGCCAGCCCCGTGTGTGTCTCAGCAGAAGTTGCTCTCCAGAGCACGGTGCAACCGGGACAATGCTCTGTGCGCAAAGAAGGGGCTTCTTCGCTTCCGAGAGACGGAGAGAGCGGCAGCTTCCAGGAGGTGAAGAACCAAGCCGCATAACACCGGCATTGTCTGCGCAGCTTTCGAACTTGTATGAACCCATACCTCACCTCTCTCATGCCATTTCCAGTCCCATTAACATGCGCGTAAGAAGGCGTTCTGCACAACTTTCTTTTGCTTCGCGCTAAACACCCTGCAGACTCTCCGTGCAACATCTAGAACTAGACCGAGGAGGTTTTCTGTACTGGCTGAGTTGCTCCTTGCAAGACAGATTGGAGAAGCTTTTCACTAACATCTAGGCCACAAGAGACGCAGATAGACGGAGATGCAGGGCTCTCCGATGCAGCTCACCGCCGGTCCCCTGCATCTTTCGGCAGAAGACTCACTCCGCAGCGCACAGCGACCGGCCAACTGCTCTGTGCGCGAAGAAGCCGCTTCTTCCCCTCCGGGAGACGGAGAGAGCGGCAGCTTCCGAAAGTCGAAGAAGCAACCTGCACAGCACCTGCCATTGTCTGCGCAGCTTTCAAACTTCCAGACAACAGTACCTTGGCACCCTCCTGCCTTTTCCAGTCACCTTAACATTCCAAGAGGAGGAGTTCTGGACAAATGTCTTCAGCTTCTTGCTTAAAGCTCTTGCAGAGCTCCGTGCAACTTCTAGAACAAGCTCGGGCCCGTTTGCTGTACTGCCACGGTTGCTCTTGACGAGATAGAGTGGAAAAAACTTTTTGCTCCCATTTAGGCGCCAAGAGAAGCCGAAGACAGAGACACGGTGCTTTGCCGAAGCTAAGCGCCTGTCCCGGGCGTCTTGCGGCAGAAGCCACTCTCCGGAGCACACGGCGACCGGCGAAACGCCCTGTGCGCCAAGAAGCGGTTTCTTCGCCTCCGGGAGAAGGAGAGCGCGGCAGCCTCCGCAAGGCGACCAATTGCGCCGCACTACACCGGCATTGTGCGTGCAACCTCGAAACGGAGATGACACAGTATCTTACCACTCTGCCGTCTCCGCCACTCAGAGCAACATGCGAAAGGAAGGGTTTGTGGACATCTTGGTTTGCTTCTTCCAAAACACTCTGCAGACCTCCGTGCAACATCTAGAACAAGATCCGGGATGTTCTCTGTACTGGCACAGTTGTCCCTCGCTAGAAAGGTCGGAAAAGCATTTTGCTGATACGTAGGCGACAATGGGACGCCGACTACGGACCTACGGAGCTCTCTGAAGCTTAGCGCCAGCCCCGTGTGTGTCTCAGCAGAAGTTGCTCTCCAGAGCACGGTGCAACCGGGACAATGCTCTGTGCGCAAAGAAGGGGCTTCTTCGCTTCCGAGAGACGGAGAGAGCGGCAGCTTCCAGGAGGTGAAGAACCAAGCCGCATAACACCGGCATTGTCTGCGCAGCTTTCGAACTTGTATGAACCCATACCTCACCTCTCTCATGCCATTTCCAGTCCCATTAACATGCGCGTAAGAAGGCGTTCTGCACAACTTTCTTTTGCTTCGCGCTAAACACCCTGCAGACTCTCCGTGCAACATCTAGAACTAGACCGAGGAGGTTTTCTGTACTGGCTGAGTTGCTCCTTGCAAGACAGATTGGAGAAGCTTTTCACTAACATCTAGGCCACAAGAGACGCAGATAGACGGAGATGCAGGGCTCTCCGATGCAGCTCACCGCCGGTCCCCTGCATCTTTCGGCAGAAGACTCACTCCGCAGCGCACAGCGACCGGCCAACTGCTCTGTGCGCGAAGAAGCCGCTTCTTCCCCTCCGGGAGACGGAGAGAGCGGCAGCTTCCGAAAGTCGAAGAAGCAACCTGCACAGCACCTGCCATTGTCTGCGCAGCTTTCAAACTTCCAGACAACAGTACCTTGGCACCCTCCTGCCTTTTCCAGTCACCTTAACATTCCAAGAGGAGGAGTTCTGGACAAATGTCTTCAGCTTCTTGCTTAAAGCTCTTGCAGAGCTCCGTGCAACTTCTAGAACAAGCTCGGGCCCGTTTGCTGTACTGCCACGGTTGCTCTTGACGAGATAGAGTGGAAAAAACTTTTTGCTCCCATTTAGGCGCCAAGAGAAGCCGAAGACAGAGACACGGTGCTTTGCCGAAGCTAAGCGCCTGTCCCGGGCGTCTTGCGGCAGAAGCCACTCTCCGGAGCACACGGCGACCGGCGAAACGCCCTGTGCGCCAAGAAGCGGTTTCTTCGCCTCCGGGAGAAGGAGAGCGCGGCAGCCTCCGCAAGGCGACCAATTGCGCCGCACTACACCGGCATTGTGCGTGCAACCTCGAAACGGAGATGACACAGTATCTTACCACTCTGCCGTCTCCGCCACTCAGAGCAACATGCGAAAGGAAGGGTTTGTGGACATCTTGGTTTGCTTCTTCCAAAACACTCTGCAGACCTCCGTGCAACATCTAGAACAAGATCCGGGATGTTCTCTGTACTGGCACAGTTGTCCCTCGCTAGAAAGGTCGGAAAAGCATTTTGCTGATACGTAGGCGACAATGGGACGCCGACTACGGACCTACGGAGCTCTCTGAAGCTTAGCGCCAGCCCCGTGTGTGTCTCAGCAGAAGTTGCTCTCCAGAGCACGGTGCAACCGGGACAATGCTCTGTGCGCAAAGAAGGGGCTTCTTCGCTTCCGAGAGACGGAGAGAGCGGCAGCTTCCAGGAGGTGAAGAACCAAGCCGCATAACACCGGCATTGTCTGCGCAGCTTTCGAACTTGTATGAACCCATACCTCACCTCTCTCATGCCATTTCCAGTCCCATTAACATGCGCGTAAGAAGGCGTTCTGCACAACTTTCTTTTGCTTCGCGCTAAACACCCTGCAGACTCTCCGTGCAACATCTAGAACTAGACCGAGGAGGTTTTCTGTACTGGCTGAGTTGCTCCTTGCAAGACAGATTGGAGAAGCTTTTCACTAACATCTAGGCCACAAGAGACGCAGATAGACGGAGATGCAGGGCTCTCCGATGCAGCTCACCGCCGGTCCCCTGCATCTTTCGGCAGAAGACTCACTCCGCAGCGCACAGCGACCGGCCAACTGCTCTGTGCGCGAAGAAGCCGCTTCTTCCCCTCCGGGAGACGGAGAGAGCGGCAGCTTCCGAAAGTCGAAGAAGCAACCTGCACAGCACCTGCCATTGTCTGCGCAGCTTTCAAACTTCCAGACAACAGTACCTTGGCACCCTCCTGCCTTTTCCAGTCACCTTAACATTCCAAGAGGAGGAGTTCTGGACAAATGTCTTCAGCTTCTTGCTTAAAGCTCTTGCAGAGCTCCGTGCAACTTCTAGAACAAGCTCGGGCCCGTTTGCTGTACTGCCACGGTTGCTCTTGACGAGATAGAGTGGAAAAAACTTTTTGCTCCCATTTAGGCGCCAAGAGAAGCCGAAGACAGAGACACGGTGCTTTGCCGAAGCTAAGCGCCTGTCCCGGGCGTCTTGCGGCAGAAGCCACTCTCCGGAGCACACGGCGACCGGCGAAATGCCCTGTGCGCCAAGAAGCGGTTTCTTCGCCTCCGGGAGAAGGAGAGCGCGGCAGCCTCCGCAAGGCGACCAATTGCGCCGCACTACACCGGCATTGTGCGTGCAACCTCGAAACGGAGATGACACAGTATCTTACCACTCTGCCGTCTCCGCCACTCAGAGCAACATGCGAAAGGAAGGGTTTGTGGACATCTTGGTTTGCTTCTTCCAAAACACTCTGCAGACCTCCGTGCAACATCTAGAACAAGATCCGGGATGTTCTCTGTACTGGCACAGTTGTCCCTCGCTAGAAAGGTCGGAAAAGCATTTTGCTGATACGTAGGCGACAATGGGACGCCGACTACGGACCTACGGAGCTCTCTGAAGCTTAGCGCCAGCCCCGTGTGTGTCTCAGCAGAAGTTGCTCTCCAGAGCACGGTGCAACCGGGACAATGCTCTGTGCGCAAAGAAGGGGCTTCTTCGCTTCCGAGAGACGGAGAGAGCGGCAGCTTCCAGGAGGTGAAGAACCAAGCCGCATAACACCGGCATTGTCTGCGCAGCTTTCGAACTTGTATGAACCCATACCTCACCTCTCTCATGCCATTTCCAGTCCCATTAACATGCGCGTAAGAAGGCGTTCTGCACAACTTTCTTTTGCTTCGCGCTAAACACCCTGCAGACTCTCCGTGCAACATCTAGAACTAGACCGAGGAGGTTTTCTGTACTGGCTGAGTTGCTCCTTGCAAGACAGATTGGAGAAGCTTTTCACTAACATCTAGGCCACAAGAGACGCAGATAGACGGAGATGCAGGGCTCTCCGATGCAGCTCACCGCCGGTCCCCTGCATCTTTCGGCAGAAGACTCACTCCGCAGCGCACAGCGACCGGCCAACTGCTCTGTGCGCGAAGAAGCCGCTTCTTCCCCTCCGGGAGACGGAGAGAGCGGCAGCTTCCGAAAGTCGAAGAAGCAACCTGCACAGCACCTGCCATTGTCTGCGCAGCTTTCAAACTTCCAGACAACAGTACCTTGGCACCCTCCTGCCTTTTCCAGTCACCTTAACATTCCAAGAGGAGGAGTTCTGGACAAATGTCTTCAGCTTCTTGCTTAAAGCTCTTGCAGAGCTCCGTGCAACTTCTAGAACAAGCTCGGGCCCGTTTGCTGTACTGCCACGGTTGCTCTTGACGAGATAGAGTGGAAAAAACTTTTTGCTCCCATTTAGGCGCCAAGAGAAGCCGAAGACAGAGACACGGTGCTTTGCCGAAGCTAAGCGCCTGTCCCGGGCGTCTTGCGGCAGAAGCCACTCTCCGGAGCACACGGCGACCGGCGAAACGCCCTGTGCGCCAAGAAGCGGTTTCTTCGCCTCCGGGAGAAGGAGAGCGCGGCAGCCTCCGCAAGGCGACCAATTGCGCCGCACTACACCGGCATTGTGCGTGCAACCTCGAAACGGAGATGACACAGTATCTTACCACTCTGCCGTCTCCGCCACTCAGATCAACATGCGAAAGGAAGGGTTTGTGGACATCTTGGTTTGCTTCTTCCAAAACACTCTGCAGACCTCCGTGCAACATCTAGAACAAGATCCGGGATGTTCTCTGTACTGGCACAGTTGTCCCTCGCTAGAAAGGTCGGAAAAGCATTTTGCTGATACGTAGGCGACAATGGGACGCCGACTACGGACCTACGGAGCTCTCTGAAGCTTAGCGCCAGCCCCGTGTGTGTCTCAGCAGAAGTTGCTCTCCAGAGCACGGTGCAACCGGGACAATGCTCTGTGCGCAAAGAAGGGGCTTCTTCGCTTCCGAGAGACGGAGAGAGCGGCAGCTTCCAGGAGGTGAAGAACCAAGCCGCATAACACCGGCATTGTCTGCGCAGCTTTCGAACTTGTATGAACCCATACCTCACCTCTCTCATGCCATTTCCAGTCCCATTAACATGCGCGTAAGAAGGCGTTCTGCACAACTTTCTTTTGCTTCGCGCTAAACACCCTGCAGACTCTCCGTGCAACATCTAGAACTAGACCGAGGAGGTTTTCTGTACTGGCTGAGTTGCTCCTTGCAAGACAGATTGGAGAAGCTTTTCACTAACATCTAGGCCACAAGAGACGCAGATAGACGGAGATGCAGGGCTCTCCGATGCAGCTCACCGCCGGTCCCCTGCATCTTTCGGCAGAAGACTCACTCCGCAGCGCACAGCGACCGGCCAACTGCTCTGTGCGCGAAGAAGCCGCTTCTTCCCCTCCGGGAGACGGAGAGAGCGGCAGCTTCCGAAAGTCGAAGAAGCAACCTGCACAGCACCTGCCATTGTCTGCGCAGCTTTCAAACTTCCAGACAACAGTACCTTGGCACCCTCCTGCCTTTTCCAGTCACCTTAACATTCCAAGAGGAGGAGTTCTGGACAAATGTCTTCAGCTTCTTGCTTAAAGCTCTTGCAGAGCTCCGTGCAACTTCTAGAACAAGCTCGGGCCCGTTTGCTGTACTGCCACGGTTGCTCTTGACGAGATAGAGTGGAAAAAACTTTTTGCTCCCATTTAGGCGCCAAGAGAAGCCGAAGACAGAGACACGGTGCTCTGCCGAAGCTAAGCGCCTGTCCCGGGCGTCTTGCGGCAGAAGCCACTCTCCGGAGCACACGGCGACCGGCGAAATGCCCTGTGCGCCAAGAAGCGGTTTCTTCGCCTCCGGGAGAAGGAGAGCGCGGCAGCCTCCGCAAGGCGACCAATTGCGCCGCACTACACCGGCATTGTGCGTGCAACCTCGAAACGGAGATGACACAGTATCTTACCACTCTGCCGTCTCCGCCATTCAGATCAACATGCGAAAGGAAGGGTTTGTGGACATCTTGGTTTGCTTCTTCCAAAACACTCTGCAGACCTCCGTGCAACATCTAGAACAAGATCCGGGATGTTCTCTGTACTGGCACAGTTGTCCCTCGCTAGAAAGGTCGGAAAAGCATTTTGCTGATACGTAGGCGACAATGGGACGCCGACTACGGACCTACGGAGCTCTCTGAAGCTTAGCGCCAGCCCCGTGTGTGTCTCAGCAGAAGTTGCTCTCCAGAGCACGGTGCAACCGGGACAATGCTCTGTGCGCAAAGAAGGGGCTTCTTCGCTTCCGAGAGACGGAGAGAGCGGCAGCTTCCAGGAGGTGAAGAACCAAGCCGCATAACACCGGCATTGTCTGCGCAGCTTTCGAACTTGTATGAACCCATACCTCACCTCTCTCATGCCATTTCCAGTCCCATTAACATGCGCGTAAGAAGGCGTTCTGCACAACTTTCTTTTGCTTCGCGCTAAACACCCTGCAGACTCTCCGTGCAACATCTAGAACTAGACCGAGGAGGTTTTCTGTACTGGCTGAGTTGCTCCTTGCAAGACAGATTGGAGAAGCTTTTCACTAACATCTAGGCCACAAGAGACGCAGATAGACGGAGATGCAGGGCTCTCCGATGCAGCTCACCGCCGGTCCCCTGCATCTTTCGGCAGAAGACTCACTCCGCAGCGCACAGCGACCGGCCAACTGCTCTGTGCGCGAAGAAGCCGCTTCTTCCCCTCCGGGAGACGGAGAGAGCGGCAGCTTCCGAAAGTCGAAGAAGCAACCTGCACAGCACCTGCCATTGTCTGCGCAGCTTTCAAACTTCCAGACAACAGTACCTTGGCACCCTCCTGCCTTTTCCAGTCACCTTAACATTCCAAGAGGAGGAGTTCTGGACAAATGTCTTCAGCTTCTTGCTTAAAGCTCTTGCAGAGCTCCGTGCAACTTCTAGAACAAGCTCGGGCCCGTTTGCTGTACTGCCACGGTTGCTCTTGACGAGATAGAGTGGAAAAAACTTTTTGCTCCCATTTAGGCGCCAAGAGAAGCCGAAGACAGAGACACGGTGCTTTGCCGAAGCTAAGCGCCTGTCCCGGGCGTCTTGCGGCAGAAGCCACTCTCCGGAGCACACGGCGACCGGCGAAACGCCCTGTGCGCCAAGAAGCGGTTTCTTCGCCTCCGGGAGAAGGAGAGCGCGGCAGCCTCCGCAAGGCGACCAATTGCGCCGCACTACACCGGCATTGTGCGTGCAACCTCGAAACGGAGATGACACAGTATCTTACCACTCTGCCGTCTCCGCCACTCAGATCAACATGCGAAAGGAAGGGTTTGTGGACATCTTGGTTTGCTTCTTCCAAAACACTCTGCAGACCTCCGTGCAACATCTAGAACAAGATCCGGGATGTTCTCTGTACTGGCACAGTTGTCCCTCGCTAGAAAGGTCGGAAAAGCATTTTGCTGATACGTAGGCGACAATGGGACGCCGACTACGGACCTACGGAGCTCTCTGAAGCTTAGCGCCAGCCCCGTGTGTGTCTCAGCAGAAGTTGCTCTCCAGAGCACGGTGCAACCGGGACAATGCTCTGTGCGCAAAGAAGGGGCTTCTTCGCTTCCGAGAGACGGAGAGAGCGGCAGCTTCCAGGAGGTGAAGAACCAAGCCGCATAACACCGGCATTGTCTGCGCAGCTTTCGAACTTGTATGAACCCATACCTCACCTCTCTCATGCCATTTCCAGTCCCATTAACATGCGCGTAAGAAGGCGTTCTGCACAACTTTCTTTTGCTTCGCGCTAAACACCCTGCAGACTCTCCGTGCAACATCTAGAACTAGACCGAGGAGGTTTTCTGTACTGGCTGAGTTGCTCCTTGCAAGACAGATTGGAGAAGCTTTTCACTAACATCTAGGCCACAAGAGACGCAGATAGACGGAGATGCAGGGCTCTCCGATGCAGCTCACCGCCGGTCCCCTGCATCTTTCGGCAGAAGACTCACTCCGCAGCGCACAGCGACCGGCCAACTGCTCTGTGCGCGAAGAAGCCGCTTCTTCCCCTCCGGGAGACGGAGAGAGCGGCAGCTTCCGAAAGTCGAAGAAGCAACCTGCACAGCACCTGCCATTGTCTGCGCAGCTTTCAAACTTCCAGACAACAGTACCTTGGCACCCTCCTGCCTTTTCCAGTCACCTTAACATTCCAAGAGGAGGAGTTCTGGACAAATGTCTTCAGCTTCTTGCTTAAAGCTCTTGCAGAGCTCCGTGCAACTTCTAGAACAAGCTCGGGCCCGTTTGCTGTACTGCCACGGTTGCTCTTGACGAGATAGAGTGGAAAAAACTTTTTGCTCCCATTTAGGCGCCAAGAGAAGCCGAAGACAGAGACACGGTGCTCTGCCGAAGCTAAGCGCCTGTCCCGGGCGTCTTGCGGCAGAAGCCACTCTCCGGAGCACACGGCGACCGGCGAAATGCCCTGTGCGCCAAGAAGCGGTTTCTTCGCCTCCGGGAGAAGGAGAGCGCGGCAGCCTCCGCAAGGCGACCAATTGCGCCGCACTACACCGGCATTGTGCGTGCAACCTCGAAACGGAGATGACACAGTATCTTACCACTCTGCCGTCTCCGCCACTCAGATCAACATGCGAAAGGAAGGGTTTGTGGACATCTTGGTTTGCTTCTTCCAAAACACTCTGCAGACCTCCGTGCAACATCTAGAACAAGATCCGGGATGTTCTCTGTACTGGCACAGTTGTCCCTCGCTAGAAAGGTCGGAAAAGCATTTTGCTGATACGTAGGCGACAATGGGACGCCGACTACGGACCTACGGAGCTCTCTGAAGCTTAGCGCCAGCCCCGTGTGTGTCTCAGCAGAAGTTGCTCTCCAGAGCACGGTGCAACCGGGACAATGCTCTGTGCGCAAAGAAGGGGCTTCTTCGCTTCCGAGAGACGGAGAGAGCGGCAGCTTCCAGGAGGTGAAGAACCAAGCCGCATAACACCGGCATTGTCTGCGCAGCTTTCGAACTTGTATGAACCCATACCTCACCTCTCTCATGCCATTTCCAGTCCCATTAACATGCGCGTAAGAAGGCGTTCTGCACAACTTTCTTTTGCTTCGCGCTAAACACCCTGCAGACTCTCCGTGCAACATCTAGAACTAGACCGAGGAGGTTTTCTGTACTGGCTGAGTTGCTCCTTGCAAGACAGATTGGAGAAGCTTTTCACTAACATCTAGGCCACAAGAGACGCAGATAGACGGAGATGCAGGGCTCTCCGATGCAGCTCACCGCCGGTCCCCTGCATCTTTCGGCAGAAGACTCACTCCGCAGCGCACAGCGACCGGCCAACTGCTCTGTGCGCGAAGAAGCCGCTTCTTCCCCTCCGGGAGACGGAGAGAGCGGCAGCTTCCGAAAGTCGAAGAAGCAACCTGCACAGCACCTGCCATTGTCTGCGCAGCTTTCAAACTTCCAGACAACAGTACCTTGGCACCCTCCTGCCTTTTCCAGTCACCTTAACATTCCAAGAGGAGGAGTTCTGGACAAATGTCTTCAGCTTCTTGCTTCAAGCTCTTGCAGAGCTCCGTGCAACTTCTAGAACAAGCTCGGGCCCGTTTGCTGTACTGCCACGGTTGCTCTTGACGAGATAGAGTGGAAAAAACTTTTTGCTCCCATTTAGGCGCCAAGAGAAGCCGAAGACAGAGACACGGTGCTTTGCCGAAGCTAAGCGCCTGTCCCGGGCGTCTTGCGGCAGAAGCCACTCTCCGGAGCACACGGCGACCGGCGAAACGCCCTGTGCGCCAAGAAGCGGTTTCTTCGCCTCCGGGAGAAGGAGAGCGCGGCAGCCTCCGGAAGGCGACCAATTGCGCCGCACTACACCGGCATTGTGCGTGCAACCTCGAAACGGAGATGACACAGTATCTTACCACTCTGCCGTCTCCGCCACTCAGATCAACATGCGAAAGGAAGGGTTTGTGGACATCTTGGTTTGCTTCTTCCAAAACACTCTGCAGACCTCCGTGCAACATCTAGAACAAGATCCGGGATGTTCTCTGTACTGGCACAGTTGTCCCTCGCTAGAAAGGTCGGAAAAGCATTTTGCTGATACGTAGGCGACAATGGGACGCCGACTACGGACCTACGGAGCTCTCTGAAGCTTAGCGCCAGCCCCGTGTGTGTCTCAGCAGAAGTTGCTCTCCAGAGCACGGTGCAACCGGGACAATGCTCTGTGCGCAAAGAAGGGGCTTCTTCGCTTCCGAGAGACGGAGAGAGCGGCAGCTTCCAGGAGGTGAAGAACCAAGCCGCATAACACTGGCATTGTCTGCGCAGCTTTCGAACTTGTATGAACCCATACCTCACCTCTCTCATGCCATTTCCAGTCCCATTAACATGCGCGTAAGAAGGCGTTCTGCACAACTTTCTTTTGCTTCGCGCTAAACACCCTGCAGACTCTCCGTGCAACATCTAGAACTAGACCGAGGAGGTTTTCTGTACTGGCTGAGTTGCTCCTTGCAAGACAGATTGGAGAAGCTTTTCACTAACATCTAGGCCACAAGAGACGCAGATAGACGGAGATGCAGGGCTCTCCGATGCAGCTCACCGCCGGTCCCCTGCATCTTTCGGCAGAAGACTCACTCCGCAGCGCACAGCGACCGGCCAACTGCTCTGTGCGCGAAGAAGCCGCTTCTTCCCCTCCGGGAGACGGAGAGAGCGGCAGCTTCCGAAAGTCGAAGAAGCAACCTGCACAGCACCTGCCATTGTCTGCGCAGCTTTCAAACTTCCAGACAACAGTACCTTAGCACCCTCCTGCCTTTTCCAGTCACCTTAACATTCCAAGAGGAGGAGTTCTGGACAAATGTCTTCAGCTTCTTGCTTCAAGCTCTTGCAGAGCTCCGTGCAACTTCTAGAACAAGCTCGGGCCCGTTTGCTGTACTGCCACGGTTGCTCTTGACGAGATAGAGTGGAAAAAACTTTTTGCTCCCATTTAGGCGCCAAGAGAAGCCGAAGACAGAGACACGGTGCTTTGCCGAAGCTAAGCGCCTGTCCCGGGCGTCTTGCGGCAGAAGCCACTCTCCGGAGCACACGGCGACCGGCGAAATGCCCTGTGCGCCAAGAAGCGGTTTCTTCGCCTCCGGGAGAAGGAGAGCGCGGCAGCCTCCGCAAGGCGACCAATTGCGCCGCACTACACCGGCATTGTGCGTGCAACCTCGAAACGGAGATGACACAGTATCTTACCACTCTGCCGTCTCCGCCATTCAGATCAACATGCGAAAGGAAGGGTTTGTGGACATCTTGGTTTGCTTCTTCCAAAACACTCTGCAGACCTCCGTGCAACATCTAGAACAAGATCCGGGATGTTCTCTGTACTGGCACAGTTGTCCCTCGCTAGAAAGGTCGGAAAAGCATTTTGCTGATACGTAGGCGACAATGGGACGCCGACTACGGACCTACGGAGCTCTCTGAAGCTTAGCGCCAGCCCTGTGTGTGTCTCAGCAGAAGTTGCTCTCCAGAGCACGGTGCAACCGGGACAATGCTCTGTGCGCAAAGAAGGGGCTTCTTCGCTTCCGAGAGACGGAGAGAGCGGCAGCTTCCAGGAGGTGAAGAACCAAGCTGCATAACACCGGCATTGTCTGCGCAGCTTTCGAACTTGTATGAACCCATACCTCACCTCTCTCATGCCATTTCCAGTCCCATTAACATGCGCGTAAGAAGGCGTTCTGCACAACTTTCTTTTGCTTCGCGCTAAACACCCTGCAGACTCTCCGTGCAACATCTAGAACTAGACCGAGGAGGTTTTCTGTACTGGCTGAGTTGCTCCTTGCAAGACAGATTGGAGAAGCTTTTCACTAACATCTAGGCCACAAGAGACGCAGATAGACGGAGATGCAGGGCTCTCCGATGCAGCTCACCGCCGGTCCCCTGCATCTTTCGGCAGAAGACTCACTCCGCAGCGCACAGCGACCGGCCAACTGCTCTGTGCGCGAAGAAGCCGCTTCTTCCCCTCCGGGAGACGGAGAGAGCGGCAGCTTCCGAAAGTCGAAGAAGCAACCTGCACAGCACCTGCCATTGTCTGCGCAGCTTTCAAACTTCCAGACAACAGTACCTTAGCACCCTCCTGCCTTTTCCAGTCACCTTAACATTCCAAGAGGAGGAGTTCTGGACAAATGTCTTCAGCTTCTTGCTTAAAGCTCTTGCAGAGCTCCGTGCAACTTCTAGAACAAGCTCGGGCCCGTTTGCTGTACTGCCACGGTTGCTCTTGACGAGATAGAGTGGAAAAAACTTTTTGCTCCCATTTAGGCGCCAAGAGAAGCCGAAGACAGAGACACGGTGCTTTGCCGAAGCTAAGCGCCTGTCCCGGGCGTCTTGCGGCAGAAGCCACTCTCCGGAGCACACGGCGACCGGCGAAATGCCCTGTGCGCCAAGAAGCGGTTTCTTCGCCTCCGGGAGAAGGAGAGCGCGGCAGCCTCCGCAAGGCGACCAATTGCGCCGCACTACACCGGCATTGTGCGTGCAACCTCGAAACGGAGATGACACAGTATCTTACCACTCTGCCGTCTCCGCCATTCAGATCAACATGCGAAAGGAAGGGTTTGTGGACATCTTGGTTTGCTTCTTCCAAAACACTCTGCAGACCTCCGTGCAACATCTAGAACAAGATCCGGGATGTTCTCTGTACTGGCACAGTTGTCCCTCGCTAGAAAGGTCGGAAAAGCATTTTGCTGATACGTAGGCGACAATGGGACGCCGACTACGGACCTACGGAGCTCTCTGAAGCTTAGCGCCAGCCCCGTGTGTGTCTCAGCAGAAGTTGCTCTCCAGAGCACGGTGCAACCGGGACAATGCTCTGTGCGCAAAGAAGGGGCTTCTTCGCTTCCGAGAGACGGAGAGAGCGGCAGCTTCCAGGAGGTGAAGAACCAAGCCGCATAACACCGGCATTGTCTGCGCAGCTTTCGAACTTGTATGAACCCATACCTCACCTCTCTCATGCCATTTCCAGTCCCATTAACATGCGCGTAAGAAGGCGTTCTGCACAACTTTCTTTTGCTTCGCGCTAAACACCCTGCAGACTCTCCGTGCAACATCTAGAACTAGACCGAGGAGGTTTTCTGTACTGGCTGAGTTGCTCCTTGCAAGACAGATTGGAGAAGCTTTTCACTAACATCTAGGCCACAAGAGACGCAGATAGACGGAGATGCAGGGCTCTCCGATGCAGCTCACCGCCGGTCCCCTGCATCTTTCGGCAGAAGACTCACTCCGCAGCGCACAGCGACCGGCCAACTGCTCTGTGCGCGAAGAAGCCGCTTCTTCCCCTCCGGGAGACGGAGAGAGCGGCAGCTTCCGAAAGTCGAAGAAGCAACCTGCACAGCACCTGCCATTGTCTGCGCAGCTTTCAAACTTCCAGACAACAGTACCTTGGCACCCTCCTGCCTTTTCCAGTCACCTTAACATTCCAAGAGGAGGAGTTCTGGACAAATGTCTTCAGCTTCTTGCTTAAAGCTCTTGCAGAGCTCCGTGCAACTTCTAGAACAAGCTCGGGCCCGTTTGCTGTACTGCCACGGTTGCTCTTGACGAGATAGAGTGGAAAAAACTTTTTGCTCCCATTTAGGCGCCAAGAGAAGCCGAAGACAGAGACACGGTGCTTTGCCGAAGCTAAGCGCCTGTCCCGGGCGTCTTGCGGCAGAAGCCACTCTCCGGAGCACACGGCGACCGGCGAAATGCCCTGTGCGCCAAGAAGCGGTTTCTTCGCCTCCGGGAGAAGGAGAGCGCGGCAGCCTCCGCAAGGCGACCAATTGCGCCGCACTACACCGGCATTGTGCGTGCAACCTCGAAACGGAGATGACACAGTATCTTACCACTCTGCCGTCTCCGCCATTCAGATCAACATGCGAAAGGAAGGGTTTGTGGACATCTTGGTTTGCTTCTTCCAAAACACTCTGCAGACCTCCGTGCAACATCTAGAACAAGATCCGGGATGTTCTCTGTACTGGCACAGTTGTCCCTCGCTAGAAAGGTCGGAAAAGCATTTTGCTGATACGTAGGCGACAATGGGACGCCGACTACGGACCTACGGAGCTCTCTGAAGCTTAGCGCCAGCCCCGTGTGTGTCTCAGCAGAAGTTGCTCTCCAGAGCACGGTGCAACCGGGACAATGCTCTGTGCGCAAAGAAGGGGCTTCTTCGCTTCCGAGAGACGGAGAGAGCGGCAGCTTCCAGGAGGTGAAGAACCAAGCCGCATAACACCGGCATTGTCTGCGCAGCTTTCGAACTTGTATGAACCCATACCTCACCTCTCTCATGCCATTTCCAGTCCCATTAACATGCGCGTAAGAAGGCGTTCTGCACAACTTTCTTTTGCTTCGCGCTAAACACCCTGCAGACTCTCCGTGCAACATCTAGAACTAGACCGAGGAGGTTTTCTGTACTGGCTGAGTTGCTCCTTGCAAGACAGATTGGAGAAGCTTTTCACTAACATCTAGGCCACAAGAGACGCAGATAGACGGAGATGCAGGGCTCTCCGATGCAGCTCACCGCCGGTCCCCTGCATCTTTCGGCAGAAGACTCACTCCGCAGCGCACAGCGACCGGCCAACTGCTCTGTGCGCGAAGAAGCCGCTTCTTCCCCTCCGGGAGACGGAGAGAGCGGCAGCTTCCGAAAGTCGAAGAAGCAACCTGCACAGCACCTGCCATTGTCTGCGCAGCTTTCAAACTTCCAGACAACAGTACCTTGGCACCCTCCTGCCTTTTCCAGTCACCTTAACATTCCAAGAGGAGGAGTTCTGGACAAATGTCTTCAGCTTCTTGCTTAAAGCTCTTGCAGAGCTCCGTGCAACTTCTAGAACAAGCTCGGGCCCGTTTGCTGTACTGCCACGGTTGCTCTTGACGAGATAGAGTGGAAAAAACTTTTTGCTCCCATTTAGGCGCCAAGAGAAGCCGAAGACAGAGACACGGTGCTTTGCCGAAGCTAAGCGCCTGTCCCGGGCGTCTTGCGGCAGAAGCCACTCTCCGGAGCACACGGCGACCGGCGAAACGCCCTGTGCGCCAAGAAGCGGTTTCTTCGCCTCCGGGAGAAGGAGAGCACGGCAGCCTCCGCAAGGCGACCAATTGCGCCGCACTACACCGGCATTGTGCGTGCAACCTCGAAACGGAGATGACACAGTATCTTACCACTCTGCCGTCTCCGCCACTCAGAGCAACATGCGAAAGGAAGGGTTTGTGGACATCTTGGTTTGCTTCTTCCAAAACACTCTGCAGACCTCCGTGCAACATCTAGAACAAGATCCGGGATGTTCTCTGTACTGGCACAGTTGTCCCTCGCTAGAAAGGTCGGAAAAGCATTTTGCTGATACGTAGGCGACAATGGGACGCCGACTACGGACCTACGGAGCTCTCTGAAGCTTAGCGCCAGCCCCGTGTGTGTCTCAGCAGAAGTTGCTCTCCAGAGCACGGTGCAACCGGGACAATGCTCTGTGCGCAAAGAAGGGGCTTCTTCGCTTCCGAGAGACGGAGAGAGCGGCAGCTTCCAGGAGGTGAAGAACCAAGCCGCATAACACCGGCATTGTCTGCGCAGCTTTCGAACTTGTATGAACCCATACCTCACCTCTCTCATGCCATTTCCAGTCCCATTAACATGCGCGTAAGAAGGCGTTCTGCACAACTTTCTTTTGCTTCGCGCTAAACACCCTGCAGACTCTCCGTGCAACATCTAGAACTAGACCGAGGAGGTTTTCTGTACTGGCTGAGTTGCTCCTTGCAAGACAGATTGGAGAAGCTTTTCACTAACATCTAGGCCACAAGAGACGCAGATAGACGGAGATGCAGGGCTCTCCGATGCAGCTCACCGCCGGTCCCCTGCATCTTTCGGCAGAAGACTCACTCCGCAGCGCACAGCGACCGGCCAACTGCTCTGTGCGCGAAGAAGCCGCTTCTTCCCCTCCGGGAGACGGAGAGAGCGGCAGCTTCCGAAAGTCGAAGAAGCAACCTGCACAGCACCTGCCATTGTCTGCGCAGCTTTCAAACTTCCAGACAACAGTACCTTGGCACCCTCCTGCCTTTTCCAGTCACCTTAACATTCCAAGAGGAGGAGTTCTGGACAAATGTCTTCAGCTTCTTGCTTAAAGCTCTTGCAGAGCTCCGTGCAACTTCTAGAACAAGCTCGGGCCCGTTTGCTGTACTGCCACGGTTGCTCTTGACGAGATAGAGTGGAAAAAACTTTTTGCTCCCATTTAGGCGCCAAGAGAAGCCGAAGACAGAGACACGGTGCTTTGCCGAAGCTAAGCGCCTGTCCCGGGCGTCTTGCGGCAGAAGCCACTCTCCGGAGCACACGGCGACCGGCGAAATGCCCTGTGCGCCAAGAAGCGGTTTCTTCGCCTCCGGGAGAAGGAGAGCGCGGCAGCCTCCGCAAGGCGACCAATTGCGCCGCACTACACCGGCATTGTGCGTGCAACCTCGAAACGGAGATGACACAGTATCTTACCACTCTGCCGTCTCCGCCACTCAGATCAACATGCGAAAGGAAGGGTTTGTGGACATCTTGGTTTGCTTCTTCCAAAACACTCTGCAGACCTCCGTGCAACATCTAGAACAAGATCCGGGATGTTCTCTGTACTGGCACAGTTGTCCCTCGCTAGAAAGGTCGGAAAAGCATTTTGCTGATACGTAGGCGACAATGGGACACCGACTACGGACCTACGGAGCTCTCTGAAGCTTAGCGCCAGCCCCGTGTGTGTCTCAGCAGAAGTTGCTCTCCAGAGCACGGTGCAACCGGGACAATGCTCTGTGCGCAAAGAAGGGGCTTCTTCGCTTCCGAGAGACGGAGAGAGCGGCAGCTTCCAGGAGGTGAAGAACCAAGCCGCATAACACCGGCATTGTCTGCGCAGCTTTCGAACTTGTATGAACCCATACCTCACCTCTCTCATGCCATTTCCAGTCCCATTAACATGCGCGTAAGAAGGCGTTCTGCACAACTTTCTTTTGCTTCGCGCTAAACACCCTGCAGACTCTCCGTGCAACATCTAGAACTAGACCGAGGAGGTTTTCTGTACTGGCTGAGTTGCTCCTTGCAAGACAGATTGGAGAAGCTTTTCACTAACATCTAGGCCACAAGAGACGCAGATAGACGGAGATGCAGGGCTCTCCGATGCAGCTCACCGCCGGTCCCCTGCATCTTTCGGCAGAAGACTCACTCCGCAGCGCACAGCGACCGGCCAACTGCTCTGTGCGCGAAGAAGCCGCTTCTTCCCCTCCGGGAGACGGAGAGAGCGGCAGCTTCCGAAAGTCGAAGAAGCAACCTGCACAGCACCTGCCATTGTCTGCGCAGCTTTCAAACTTCCAGACAACAGTACCTTGGCACCCTCCTGCCTTTTCCAGTCACCTTAACATTCCAAGAGGAGGAGTTCTGGACAAATGTCTTCAGCTTCTTGCTTCAAGCTCTTGCAGAGCTCCGTGCAACTTCTAGAACAAGCTCGGGCCCGTTTGCTGTACTGCCACGGTTGCTCTTGACGAGATAGAGTGGAAAAAACTTTTTGCTCCCATTTAGGCGCCAAGAGAAGCCGAAGACAGAGACACGGTGCTTTGCCGAAGCTAAGCGCCTGTCCCGGGCGTCTTGCGGCAGAAGCCACTCTCCGGAGCACACGGCGACCGGCGAAACGCCCTGTGCGCCAAGAAGCGGTTTCTTCGCCTCCGGGAGAAGGAGAGCGCGGCAGCCTCCGCAAGGCGACCAATTGCGCCGCACTACACCGGCATTGTGCGTGCAACCTCGAAACGGAGATGACACAGTATCTTACCACTCTGCCGTCTCCGCCATTCAGATCAACATGCGAAAGGAAGGGTTTGTGGACATCTTGGTTTGCTTCTTCCAAAACACTCTGCAGACCTCCGTGCAACATCTAGAACAAGATCCGGGATGTTCTCTGTACTGGCACAGTTGTCCCTCGCTAGAAAGGTCGGAAAAGCATTTTGCTGATACGTAGGCGACAATGGGACGCCGACTACGGACCTACGGAGCTCTCTGAAGCTTAGCGCCAGCCCCGTGTGTGTCTCAGCAGAAGTTGCTCTCCAGAGCACGGTGCAACCGGGACAATGCTCTGTGCGCAAAGAAGGGGCTTCTTCGCTTCCGAGAGACGGAGAGAGCGGCAGCTTCCAGGAGGTGAAGAACCAAGCCGCATAACACCGGCATTGTCTGCGCAGCTTTCGAACTTGTATGAACCCATACCTCACCTCTCTCATGCCATTTCCAGTCCCATTAACATGCGCGTAAGAAGGCGTTCTGCACAACTTTCTTTTGCTTCGCGCTAAACACCCTGCAGACTCTCCGTGCAACATCTAGAACTAGACCGAGGAGGTTTTCTGTACTGGCTGAGTTGCTCCTTGCAAGACAGATTGGAGAAGCTTTTCACTAACATCTAGGCCACAAGAGACGCAGATAGACGGAGATGCAGGGCTCTCCGATGCAGCTCACCGCCGGTCCCCTGCATCTTTCGGCAGAAGACTCACTCCGCAGCGCACAGCGACCGGCCAACTGCTCTGTGCGCGAAGAAGCCGCTTCTTCCCCTCCGGGAGACGGAGAGAGCGGCAGCTTCCGAAAGTCGAAGAAGCAACCTGCACAGCACCTGCCATTGTCTGCGCAGCTTTCAAACTTCCAGACAACAGTACCTTGGCACCCTCCTGCCTTTTCCAGTCACCTTAACATTCCAAGAGGAGGAGTTCTGGACAAATGTCTTCAGCTTCTTGCTTAAAGCTCTTGCAGAGCTCCGTGCAACTTCTAGAACAAGCTCGGGCCCGTTTGCTGTACTGCCACGGTTGCTCTTGACGAGATAGAGTGGAAAAAACTTTTTGCTCCCATTTAGGCGCCAAGAGAAGCCGAAGACAGAGACACGGTGCTCTGCCGAAGCTAAGCGCCTGTCCCGGGCGTCTTGCGGCAGAAGCCACTCTCCGGAGCACACGGCGACCGGCGAAATGCCCTGTGCGCCAAGAAGCGGTTTCTTCGCCTCCGGGAGAAGGAGAGCGCGGCAGCCTCCGCAAGGCGACCAATTGCGCCGCACTACACCGGCATTGTGCGTGCAACCTCGAAACGGAGATGACACAGTATCTTACCACTCTGCCGTCTCCGCCATTCAGATCAACATGCGAAAGGAAGGGTTTGTGGACATCTTGGTTTGCTTCTTCCAAAACACTCTGCAGACCTCCGTGCAACATCTAGAACAAGATCCGGGATGTTCTCTGTACTGGCACAGTTGTCCCTCGCTAGAAAGGTCGGAAAAGCATTTTGCTGATACGTAGGCGACAATGGGACGCCGACTACGGACCTACGGAGCTCTCTGAAGCTTAGCGCCAGCCCCGTGTGTGTCTCAGCAGAAGTTGCTCTCCAGAGCACGGTGCAACCGGGACAATGCTCTGTGCGCAAAGAAGGGGCTTCTTCGCTTCCGAGAGACGGAGAGAGCGGCAGCTTCCAGGAGGTGAAGAACCAAGCCGCATAACACCGGCATTGTCTGCGCAGCTTTCGAACTTGTATGAACCCATACCTCACCTCTCTCATGCCATTTCCAGTCCCATTAACATGCGCGTAAGAAGGCGTTCTGCACAACTTTCTTTTGCTTCGCGCTAAACACCCTGCAGACTCTCCGTGCAACATCTAGAACTAGACCGAGGAGGTTTTCTGTACTGGCTGAGTTGCTCCTTGCAAGACAGATTGGAGAAGCTTTTCACTAACATCTAGGCCACAAGAGACGCAGATAGACGGAGATGCAGGGCTCTCCGATGCAGCTCACCGCCGGTCCCCTGCATCTTTCGGCAGAAGACTCACTCCGCAGCGCACAGCGACCGGCCAACTGCTCTGTGCGCGAAGAAGCCGCTTCTTCCCCTCCGGGAGACGGAGAGAGCGGCAGCTTCCGAAAGTCGAAGAAGCAACCTGCACAGCACCTGCCATTGTCTGCGCAGCTTTCAAACTTCCAGACAACAGTACCTTGGCACCCTCCTGCCTTTTCCAGTCACCTTAACATTCCAAGAGGAGGAGTTCTGGACAAATGTCTTCAGCTTCTTGCTTAAAGCTCTTGCAGAGCTCCGTGCAACTTCTAGAACAAGCTCGGGCCCGTTTGCTGTACTGCCACGGTTGCTCTTGACGAGATAGAGTGGAAAAAACTTTTTGCTCCCATTTAGGCGCCAAGAGAAGCCGAAGACAGAGACACGGTGCTTTGCCGAAGCTAAGCGCCTGTCCCGGGCGTCTTGCGGCAGAAGCCACTCTCCGGAGCACACGGCGACCGGCGAAACGCCCTGTGCGCCAAGAAGCGGTTTCTTCGCCTCCGGGAGAAGGAGAGCGCGGCAGCCTCCGCAAGGCGACCAATTGCGCCGCACTACACCGGCATTGTGCGTGCAACCTCGAAACGGAGATGACACAGTATCTTACCACTCTGCCGTCTCCGCCACTCAGATCAACATGCGAAAGGAAGGGTTTGTGGACATCTTGGTTTGCTTCTTCCAAAACACTCTGCAGACCTCCGTGCAACATCTAGAACAAGATCCGGGATGTTCTCTGTACTGGCACAGTTGTCCCTCGCTAGAAAGGTCGGAAAAGCATTTTGCTGATACGTAGGCGACAATGGGACGCCGACTACGGACCTACGGAGCTCTCTGAAGCTTAGCGCCAGCCCCGTGTGTGTCTCAGCAGAAGTTGCTCTCCAGAGCACGGTGCAACCGGGACAATGCTCTGTGCGCAAAGAAGGGGCTTCTTCGCTTCCGAGAGACGGAGAGAGCGGCAGCTTCCAGGAGGTGAAGAACCAAGCCGCATAACACCGGCATTGTCTGCGCAGCTTTCGAACTTGTATGAACCCATACCTCACCTCTCTCATGCCATTTCCAGTCCCATTAACATGCGCGTAAGAAGGCGTTCTGCACAACTTTCTTTTGCTTCGCGCTAAACACCCTGCAGACTCTCCGTGCAACATCTAGAACTAGACCGAGGAGGTTTTCTGTACTGGCTGAGTTGCTCCTTGCAAGACAGATTGGAGAAGCTTTTCACTAACATCTAGGCCACAAGAGACGCAGATAGACGGAGATGCAGGGCTCTCCGATGCAGCTCACCGCCGGTCCCCTGCATCTTTCGGCAGAAGACTCACTCCGCAGCGCACAGCGACCGGCCAACTGCTCTGTGCGCGAAGAAGCCGCTTCTTCCCCTCCGGGAGACGGAGAGAGCGGCAGCTTCCGAAAGTCGAAGAAGCAACCTGCACAGCACCTGCCATTGTCTGCGCAGCTTTCAAACTTCCAGACAACAGTACCTTGGCACCCTCCTGCCTTTTCCAGTCACCTTAACATTCCAAGAGGAGGAGTTCTGGACAAATGTCTTCAGCTTCTTGCTTAAAGCTCTTGCAGAGCTCCGTGCAACTTCTAGAACAAGCTCGGGCCCGTTTGCTGTACTGCCACGGTTGCTCTTGACGAGATAGAGTGGAAAAAACTTTTTGCTCCCATTTAGGCGCCAAGAGAAGCCGAAGACAGAGACACGGTGCTCTGCCGAAGCTAAGCGCCTGTCCCGGGCGTCTTGCGGCAGAAGCCACTCTCCGGAGCACACGGCAACCGGCGAAATGCCCTGTGCGCCAAGAAGCGGTTTCTTCGCCTCCGGGAGAAGGAGAGCGCGGCAGCCTCCGCAAGGCGACCAATTGCGCCGCACTACACCGGCATTGTGCGTGCAACCTCGAAACGGAGATGACACAGTATCTTACCACTCTGCCGTCTCCGCCACTCAGATCAACATGCGAAAGGAAGGGTTTGTGGACATCTTGGTTTGCTTCTTCCAAAACACTCTGCAGACCTCCGTGCAACATCTAGAACAAGATCCGGGATGTTCTCTGTACTGGCACAGTTGTCCCTCGCTAGAAAGGTCGGAAAAGCATTTTGCTGATACGTAGGCGACAATGGGACACCGACTACGGACCTACGGAGCTCTCTGAAGCTTAGCGCCAGCCCCGTGTGTGTCTCAGCAGAAGTTGCTCTCCAGAGCACGGTGCAACCGGGACAATGCTCTGTGCGCAAAGAAGGGGCTTCTTCGCTTCCGAGAGACGGAGAGAGCGGCAGCTTCCAGGAGGTGAAGAACCAAGCCGCATAACACCGGCATTGTCTGCGCAGCTTTCGAACTTGTATGAACCCATACCTCACCTCTCTCATGCCATTTCCAGTCCCATTAACATGCGCGTAAGAAGGCGTTCTGCACAACTTTCTTTTGCTTCGCGCTAAACACCCTGCAGACTCTCCGTGCAACATCTAGAACTAGACCGAGGAGGTTTTCTGTACTGGCTGAGTTGCTCCTTGCAAGACAGATTGGAGAAGCTTTTCACTAACATCTAGGCCACAAGAGACGCAGATAGACGGAGATGCAGGGCTCTCCGATGCAGCTCACCGCCGGTCCCCTGCATCTTTCGGCAGAAGACTCACTCCGCAGCGCACAGCGACCGGCCAACTGCTCTGTGCGCGAAGAAGCCGCTTCTTCCCCTCCGGGAGACGGAGAGAGCGGCAGCTTCCGAAAGTCGAAGAAGCAACCTGCACAGCACCTGCCATTGTCTGCGCAGCTTTCAAACTTCCAGACAACAGTACCTTGGCACCCTCCTGCCTTTTCCAGTCACCTTAACATTCCAAGAGGAGGAGTTCTGGACAAATGTCTTCAGCTTCTTGCTTCAAGCTCTTGCAGAGCTCCGTGCAACTTCTAGAACAAGCTCGGGCCCGTTTGCTGTACTGCCACGGTTGCTCTTGACGAGATAGAGTGGAAAAAACTTTTTGCTCCCATTTAGGCGCCAAGAGAAGCCGAAGACAGAGACACGGTGCTTTGCCGAAGCTAAGCGCCTGTCCCGGGCGTCTTGCGGCAGAAGCCACTCTCCGGAGCACACGGCGACCGGCGAAACGCCCTGTGCGCCAAGAAGCGGTTTCTTCGCCTCCGGGAGAAGGAGAGCGCGGCAGCCTCCGCAAGGCGACCAATTGCGCCGCACTACACCGGCATTGTGCGTGCAACCTCGAAACGGAGATGACACAGTATCTTACCACTCTGCCGTCTCCGCCACTCAGATCAACATGCGAAAGGAAGGGTTTGTGGACATCTTGGTTTGCTTCTTCCAAAACACTCTGCAGACCTCCGTGCAACATCTAGAACAAGATCCGGGATGTTCTCTGTACTGGCACAGTTGTCCCTCGCTAGAAAGGTCGGAAAAGCATTTTGCTGATACGTAGGCGACAATGGGACGCCGACTACGGACCTACGGAGCTCTCTGAAGCTTAGCGCCAGCCCCGTGTGTGTCTCAGCAGAAGTTGCTCTCCAGAGCACGGTGCAACCGGGACAATGCTCTGTGCGCAAAGAAGGGGCTTCTTCGCTTCCGAGAGACGGAGAGAGCGGCAGCTTCCAGGAGGTGAAGAACCAAGCCGCATAACACCGGCATTGTCTGCGCAGCTTTCGAACTTGTATGAACCCATACCTCACCTCTCTCATGCCATTTCCAGTCCCATTAACATGCGCGTAAGAAGGCGTTCTGCACAACTTTCTTTTGCTTCGCGCTAAACACCCTGCAGACTCTCCGTGCAACATCTAGAACTAGACCGAGGAGGTTTTCTGTACTGGCTGAGTTGCTCCTTGCAAGACAGATTGGAGAAGCTTTTCACTAACATCTAGGCCACAAGAGACGCAGATAGACGGAGATGCAGGGCTCTCCGATGCAGCTCACCGCCGGTCCCCTGCATCTTTCGGCAGAAGACTCACTCCGCAGCGCACAGCGACCGGCCAACTGCTCTGTGCGCGAAGAAGCCGCTTCTTCCCCTCCGGGAGACGGAGAGAGCGGCAGCTTCCGAAAGTCGAAGAAGCAACCTGCACAGCACCTGCCATTGTCTGCGCAGCTTTCAAACTTCCAGACAACAGTACCTTGGCACCCTCCTGCCTTTTCCAGTCACCTTAACATTCCAAGAGGAGGAGTTCTGGACAAATGTCTTCAGCTTCTTGCTTAAAGCTCTTGCAGAGCTCCGTGCAACTTCTAGAACAAGCTCGGGCCCGTTTGCTGTACTGCCACGGTTGCTCTTGACGAGATAGAGTGGAAAAAACTTTTTGCTCCCATTTAGGCGCCAAGAGAAGCCGAAGACAGAGACACGGTGCTTTGCCGAAGCTAAGCGCCTGTCCCGGGCGTCTTGCGGCAGAAGCCACTCTCCGGAGCACACGGCGACCGGCGAAATGCCCTGTGCGCCAAGAAGCGGTTTCTTCGCCTCCGGGAGAAGGAGAGCGCGGCAGCCTCCGCAAGGCGACCAATTGCGCCGCACTACACCGGCATTGTGCGTGCAACCTCGAAACGGAGATGACACAGTATCTTACCACTCTGCCGTCTCCGCCATTCAGATCAACATGCGAAAGGAAGGGTTTGTGGACATCTTGGTTTGCTTCTTCCAAAACACTCTGCAGACCTCCGTGCAACATCTAGAACAAGATCCGGGATGTTCTCTGTACTGGCACAGTTGTCCCTCGCTAGAAAGGTCGGAAAAGCATTTTGCTGATACGTAGGCGACAATGGGACGCCGACTACGGACCTACGGAGCTCTCTGAAGCTTAGCGCCAGCCCCGTGTGTGTCTCAGCAGAAGTTGCTCTCCAGAGCACGGTGCAACCGGGACAATGCTCTGTGCGCAAAGAAGGGGCTTCTTCGCTTCCGAGAGACGGAGAGAGCGGCAGCTTCCAGGAGGTGAAGAACCAAGCCGCATAACACCGGCATTGTCTGCGCAGCTTTCGAACTTGTATGAACCCATACCTCACCTCTCTCATGCCATTTCCAGTCCCATTAACATGCGCGTAAGAAGGCGTTCTGCACAACTTTCTTTTGCTTCGCGCTAAACACCCTGCAGACTCTCCGTGCAACATCTAGAACTAGACCGAGGAGGTTTTCTGTACTGGCTGAGTTGCTCCTTGCAAGACAGATTGGAGAAGCTTTTCACTAACATCTAGGCCACAAGAGACGCAGATAGACGGAGATGCAGGGCTCTCCGATGCAGCTCACCGCCGGTCCCCTGCATCTTTCGGCAGAAGACTCACTCCGCAGCGCACAGCGACCGGCCAACTGCTCTGTGCGCGAAGAAGCCGCTTCTTCCCCTCCGGGAGACGGAGAGAGCGGCAGCTTCCGAAAGTCGAAGAAGCAACCTGCACAGCACCTGCCATTGTCTGCGCAGCTTTCAAACTTCCAGACAACAGTACCTTGGCACCCTCCTGCCTTTTCCAGTCACCTTAACATTCCAAGAGGAGGAGTTCTGGACAAATGTCTTCAGCTTCTTGCTTAAAGCTCTTGCAGAGCTCCGTGCAACTTCTAGAACAAGCTCGGGCCCGTTTGCTGTACTGCCACGGTTGCTCTTGACGAGATAGAGTGGAAAAAACTTTTTGCTCCCATTTAGGCGCCAAGAGAAGCCGAAGACAGAGACACGGTGCTTTGCCGAAGCTAAGCGCCTGTCCCGGGCGTCTTGCGGCAGAAGCCACTCTCCGGAGCACACGGCGACCGGCGAAACGCCCTGTGCGCCAAGAAGCGGTTTCTTCGCCTCCGGGAGAAGGAGAGCACGGCAGCCTCCGCAAGGCGACCAATTGCGCCGCACTACACCGGCATTGTGCGTGCAACCTCGAAACGGAGATGACACAGTATCTTACCACTCTGCCGTCTCCGCCACTCAGAGCAACATGCGAAAGGAAGGGTTTGTGGACATCTTGGTTTGCTTCTTCCAAAACACTCTGCAGACCTCCGTGCAACATCTAGAACAAGATCCGGGATGTTCTCTGTACTGGCACAGTTGTCCCTCGCTAGAAAGGTCGGAAAAGCATTTTGCTGATACGTAGGCGACAATGGGACGCCGACTACGGACCTACGGAGCTCTCTGAAGCTTAGCGCCAGCCCCGTGTGTGTCTCAGCAGAAGTTGCTCTCCAGAGCACGGTGCAACCGGGACAATGCTCTGTGCGCAAAGAAGGGGCTTCTTCGCTTCCGAGAGACGGAGAGAGCGGCAGCTTCCAGGAGGTGAAGAACCAAGCCGCATAACACCGGCATTGTCTGCGCAGCTTTCGAACTTGTATGAACCCATACCTCACCTCTCTCATGCCATTTCCAGTCCCATTAACATGCGCGTAAGAAGGCGTTCTGCACAACTTTCTTTTGCTTCGCGCTAAACACCCTGCAGACTCTCCGTGCAACATCTAGAACTAGACCGAGGAGGTTTTCTGTACTGGCTGAGTTGCTCCTTGCAAGACAGATTGGAGAAGCTTTTCACTAACATCTAGGCCACAAGAGACGCAGATAGACGGAGATGCAGGGCTCTCCGATGCAGCTCACCGCCGGTCCCCTGCATCTTTCGGCAGAAGACTCACTCCGCAGCGCACAGCGACCGGCCAACTGCTCTGTGCGCGAAGAAGCCGCTTCTTCCCCTCCGGGAGACGGAGAGAGCGGCAGCTTCCGAAAGTCGAAGAAGCAACCTGCACAGCACCTGCCATTGTCTGCGCAGCTTTCAAACTTCCAGACAACAGTACCTTGGCACCCTCCTGCCTTTTCCAGTCACCTTAACATTCCAAGAGGAGGAGTTCTGGACAAATGTCTTCAGCTTCTTGCTTAAAGCTCTTGCAGAGCTCCGTGCAACTTCTAGAACAAGCTCGGGCCCGTTTGCTGTACTGCCACGGTTGCTCTTGACGAGATAGAGTGGAAAAAACTTTTTGCTCCCATTTAGGCGCCAAGAGAAGCCGAAGACAGAGACACGGTGCTTTGCCGAAGCTAAGCGCCTGTCCCGGGCGTCTTGCGGCAGAAGCCACTCTCCGGAGCACACGGCGACCGGCGAAATGCCCTGTGCGCCAAGAAGCGGTTTCTTCGCCTCCGGGAGAAGGAGAGCGCGGCAGCCTCCGCAAGGCGACCAATTGCGCCGCACTACACCGGCATTGTGCGTGCAACCTCGAAACGGAGATGACACAGTATCTTACCACTCTGCCGTCTCCGCCACTCAGATCAACATGCGAAAGGAAGGGTTTGTGGACATCTTGGTTTGCTTCTTCCAAAACACTCTGCAGACCTCCGTGCAACATCTAGAACAAGATCCGGGATGTTCTCTGTACTGGCACAGTTGTCCCTCGCTAGAAAGGTCGGAAAAGCATTTTGCTGATACGTAGGCGACAATGGGACACCGACTACGGACCTACGGAGCTCTCTGAAGCTTAGCGCCAGCCCCGTGTGTGTCTCAGCAGAAGTTGCTCTCCAGAGCACGGTGCAACCGGGACAATGCTCTGTGCGCAAAGAAGGGGCTTCTTCGCTTCCGAGAGACGGAGAGAGCGGCAGCTTCCAGGAGGTGAAGAACCAAGCCGCATAACACCGGCATTGTCTGCGCAGCTTTCGAACTTGTATGAACCCATACCTCACCTCTCTCATGCCATTTCCAGTCCCATTAACATGCGCGTAAGAAGGCGTTCTGCACAACTTTCTTTTGCTTCGCGCTAAACACCCTGCAGACTCTCCGTGCAACATCTAGAACTAGACCGAGGAGGTTTTCTGTACTGGCTGAGTTGCTCCTTGCAAGACAGATTGGAGAAGCTTTTCACTAACATCTAGGCCACAAGAGACGCAGATAGACGGAGATGCAGGGCTCTCCGATGCAGCTCACCGCCGGTCCCCTGCATCTTTCGGCAGAAGACTCACTCCGCAGCGCACAGCGACCGGCCAACTGCTCTGTGCGCGAAGAAGCCGCTTCTTCCCCTCCGGGAGACGGAGAGAGCGGCAGCTTCCGAAAGTCGAAGAAGCAACCTGCACAGCACCTGCCATTGTCTGCGCAGCTTTCAAACTTCCAGACAACAGTACCTTGGCACCCTCCTGCCTTTTCCAGTCACCTTAACATTCCAAGAGGAGGAGTTCTGGACAAATGTCTTCAGCTTCTTGCTTCAAGCTCTTGCAGAGCTCCGTGCAACTTCTAGAACAAGCTCGGGCCCGTTTGCTGTACTGCCACGGTTGCTCTTGACGAGATAGAGTGGAAAAAACTTTTTGCTCCCATTTAGGCGCCAAGAGAAGCCGAAGACAGAGACACGGTGCTTTGCCGAAGCTAAGCGCCTGTCCCGGGCGTCTTGCGGCAGAAGCCACTCTCCGGAGCACACGGCGACCGGCGAAACGCCCTGTGCGCCAAGAAGCGGTTTCTTCGCCTCCGGGAGAAGGAGAGCGCGGCAGCCTCCGCAAGGCGACCAATTGCGCCGCACTACACCGGCATTGTGCGTGCAACCTCGAAACGGAGATGACACAGTATCTTACCACTCTGCCGTCTCCGCCATTCAGATCAACATGCGAAAGGAAGGGTTTGTGGACATCTTGGTTTGCTTCTTCCAAAACACTCTGCAGACCTCCGTGCAACATCTAGAACAAGATCCGGGATGTTCTCTGTACTGGCACAGTTGTCCCTCGCTAGAAAGGTCGGAAAAGCATTTTGCTGATACGTAGGCGACAATGGGACGCCGACTACGGACCTACGGAGCTCTCTGAAGCTTAGCGCCAGCCCCGTGTGTGTCTCAGCAGAAGTTGCTCTCCAGAGCACGGTGCAACCGGGACAATGCTCTGTGCGCAAAGAAGGGGCTTCTTCGCTTCCGAGAGACGGAGAGAGCGGCAGCTTCCAGGAGGTGAAGAACCAAGCCGCATAACACCGGCATTGTCTGCGCAGCTTTCGAACTTGTATGAACCCATACCTCACCTCTCTCATGCCATTTCCAGTCCCATTAACATGCGCGTAAGAAGGCGTTCTGCACAACTTTCTTTTGCTTCGCGCTAAACACCCTGCAGACTCTCCGTGCAACATCTAGAACTAGACCGAGGAGGTTTTCTGTACTGGCTGAGTTGCTCCTTGCAAGACAGATTGGAGAAGCTTTTCACTAACATCTAGGCCACAAGAGACGCAGATAGACGGAGATGCAGGGCTCTCCGATGCAGCTCACCGCCGGTCCCCTGCATCTTTCGGCAGAAGACTCACTCCGCAGCGCACAGCGACCGGCCAACTGCTCTGTGCGCGAAGAAGCCGCTTCTTCCCCTCCGGGAGACGGAGAGAGCGGCAGCTTCCGAAAGTCGAAGAAGCAACCTGCACAGCACCTGCCATTGTCTGCGCAGCTTTCAAACTTCCAGACAACAGTACCTTGGCACCCTCCTGCCTTTTCCAGTCACCTTAACATTCCAAGAGGAGGAGTTCTGGACAAATGTCTTCAGCTTCTTGCTTAAAGCTCTTGCAGAGCTCCGTGCAACTTCTAGAACAAGCTCGGGCCCGTTTGCTGTACTGCCACGGTTGCTCTTGACGAGATAGAGTGGAAAAAACTTTTTGCTCCCATTTAGGCGCCAAGAGAAGCCGAAGACAGAGACACGGTGCTCTGCCGAAGCTAAGCGCCTGTCCCGGGCGTCTTGCGGCAGAAGCCACTCTCCGGAGCACACGGCGACCGGCGAAATGCCCTGTGCGCCAAGAAGCGGTTTCTTCGCCTCCGGGAGAAGGAGAGCGCGGCAGCCTCCGCAAGGCGACCAATTGCGCCGCACTACACCGGCATTGTGCGTGCAACCTCGAAACGGAGATGACACAGTATCTTACCACTCTGCCGTCTCCGCCATTCAGATCAACATGCGAAAGGAAGGGTTTGTGGACATCTTGGTTTGCTTCTTCCAAAACACTCTGCAGACCTCCGTGCAACATCTAGAACAAGATCCGGGATGTTCTCTGTACTGGCACAGTTGTCCCTCGCTAGAAAGGTCGGAAAAGCATTTTGCTGATACGTAGGCGACAATGGGACGCCGACTACGGACCTACGGAGCTCTCTGAAGCTTAGCGCCAGCCCCGTGTGTGTCTCAGCAGAAGTTGCTCTCCAGAGCACGGTGCAACCGGGACAATGCTCTGTGCGCAAAGAAGGGGCTTCTTCGCTTCCGAGAGACGGAGAGAGCGGCAGCTTCCAGGAGGTGAAGAACCAAGCCGCATAACACCGGCATTGTCTGCGCAGCTTTCGAACTTGTATGAACCCATACCTCACCTCTCTCATGCCATTTCCAGTCCCATTAACATGCGCGTAAGAAGGCGTTCTGCACAACTTTCTTTTGCTTCGCGCTAAACACCCTGCAGACTCTCCGTGCAACATCTAGAACTAGACCGAGGAGGTTTTCTGTACTGGCTGAGTTGCTCCTTGCAAGACAGATTGGAGAAGCTTTTCACTAACATCTAGGCCACAAGAGACGCAGATAGACGGAGATGCAGGGCTCTCCGATGCAGCTCACCGCCGGTCCCCTGCATCTTTCGGCAGAAGACTCACTCCGCAGCGCACAGCGACCGGCCAACTGCTCTGTGCGCGAAGAAGCCGCTTCTTCCCCTCCGGGAGACGGAGAGAGCGGCAGCTTCCGAAAGTCGAAGAAGCAACCTGCACAGCACCTGCCATTGTCTGCGCAGCTTTCAAACTTCCAGACAACAGTACCTTGGCACCCTCCTGCCTTTTCCAGTCACCTTAACATTCCAAGAGGAGGAGTTCTGGACAAATGTCTTCAGCTTCTTGCTTAAAGCTCTTGCAGAGCTCCGTGCAACTTCTAGAACAAGCTCGGGCCCGTTTGCTGTACTGCCACGGTTGCTCTTGACGAGATAGAGTGGAAAAAACTTTTTGCTCCCATTTAGGCGCCAAGAGAAGCCGAAGACAGAGACACGGTGCTCTGCCGAAGCTAAGCGCCTGTCCCGGGCGTCTTGCGGCAGAAGCCACTCTCCGGAGCACACGGCGACCGGCGAAATGCCCTGTGCGCCAAGAAGCGGTTTCTTCGCCTCCGGGAGAAGGAGAGCGCGGCAGCCTCCGCAAGGCGACCAATTGCGCCGCACTACACCGGCATTGTGCGTGCAACCTCGAAACGGAGATGACACAGTATCTTACCACTCTGCCGTCTCCGCCATTCAGATCAACATGCGAAAGGAAGGGTTTGTGGACATCTTGGTTTGCTTCTTCCAAAACACTCTGCAGACCTCCGTGCAACATCTAGAACAAGATCCGGGATGTTCTCTGTACTGGCACAGTTGTCCCTCGCTAGAAAGGTCGGAAAAGCATTTTGCTGATACGTAGGCGACAATGGGACGCCGACTACGGACCTACGGAGCTCTCTGAAGCTTAGCGCCAGCCCCGTGTGTGTCTCAGCAGAAGTTGCTCTCCAGAGCACGGTGCAACCGGGACAATGCTCTGTGCGCAAAGAAGGGGCTTCTTCGCTTCCGAGAGACGGAGAGAGCGGCAGCTTCCAGGAGGTGAAGAACCAAGCCGCATAACACCGGCATTGTCTGCGCAGCTTTCGAACTTGTATGAACCCATACCTCACCTCTCTCATGCCATTTCCAGTCCCATTAACATGCGCGTAAGAAGGCGTTCTGCACAACTTTCTTTTGCTTCGCGCTAAACACCCTGCAGACTCTCCGTGCAACATCTAGAACTAGACCGAGGAGGTTTTCTGTACTGGCTGAGTTGCTCCTTGCAAGACAGATTGGAGAAGCTTTTCACTAACATCTAGGCCACAAGAGACGCAGATAGACGGAGATGCAGGGCTCTCCGATGCAGCTCACCGCCGGTCCCCTGCATCTTTCGGCAGAAGACTCACTCCGCAGCGCACAGCGACCGGCCAACTGCTCTGTGCGCGAAGAAGCCGCTTCTTCCCCTCCGGGAGACGGAGAGAGCGGCAGCTTCCGAAAGTCGAAGAAGCAACCTGCACAGCACCTGCCATTGTCTGCGCAGCTTTCAAACTTCCAGACAACAGTACCTTGGCACCCTCCTGCCTTTTCCAGTCACCTTAACATTCCAAGAGGAGGAGTTCTGGACAAATGTCTTCAGCTTCTTGCTTAAAGCTCTTGCAGAGCTCCGTGCAACTTCTAGAACAAGCTCGGGCCCGTTTGCTGTACTGCCACGGTTGCTCTTGACGAGATAGAGTGGAAAAAACTTTTTGCTCCCATTTAGGCGCCAAGAGAAGCCGAAGACAGAGACACGGTGCTTTGCCGAAGCTAAGCGCCTGTCCCGGGCGTCTTGCGGCAGAAGCCACTCTCCGGAGCACACGGCGACCGGCGAAACGCCCTGTGCGCCAAGAAGCGGTTTCTTCGCCTCCGGGAGAAGGAGAGCGCGGCAGCCTCCGCAAGGCGACCAATTGCGCCGCACTACACCGGCATTGTGCGTGCAACCTCGAAACGGAGATGACACAGTATCTTACCACTCTGCCGTCTCCGCCACTCAGATCAACATGCGAAAGGAAGGGTTTGTGGACATCTTGGTTTGCTTCTTCCAAAACACTCTGCAGACCTCCGTGCAACATCTAGAACAAGATCCGGGATGTTCTCTGTACTGGCACAGTTGTCCCTCGCTAGAAAGGTCGGAAAAGCATTTTGCTGATACGTAGGCGACAATGGGACGCCGACTACGGACCTACGGAGCTCTCTGAAGCTTAGCGCCAGCCCCGTGTGTGTCTCAGCAGAAGTTGCTCTCCAGAGCACGGTGCAACCGGGACAATGCTCTGTGCGCAAAGAAGGGGCTTCTTCGCTTCCGAGAGACGGAGAGAGCGGCAGCTTCCAGGAGGTGAAGAACCAAGCCGCATAACACCGGCATTGTCTGCGCAGCTTTCGAACTTGTATGAACCCATACCTCACCTCTCTCATGCCATTTCCAGTCCCATTAACATGCGCGTAAGAAGGCGTTCTGCACAACTTTCTTTTGCTTCGCGCTAAACACCCTGCAGACTCTCCGTGCAACATCTAGAACTAGACCGAGGAGGTTTTCTGTACTGGCTGAGTTGCTCCTTGCAAGACAGATTGGAGAAGCTTTTCACTAACATCTAGGCCACAAGAGACGCAGATAGACGGAGATGCAGGGCTCTCCGATGCAGCTCACCGCCGGTCCCCTGCATCTTTCGGCAGAAGACTCACTCCGCAGCGCACAGCGACCGGCCAACTGCTCTGTGCGCGAAGAAGCCGCTTCTTCCCCTCCGGGAGACGGAGAGAGCGGCAGCTTCCGAAAGTCGAAGAAGCAACCTGCACAGCACCTGCCATTGTCTGCGCAGCTTTCAAACTTCCAGACAACAGTACCTTGGCACCCTCCTGCCTTTTCCAGTCACCTTAACATTCCAAGAGGAGGAGTTCTGGACAAATGTCTTCAGCTTCTTGCTTAAAGCTCTTGCAGAGCTCCGTGCAACTTCTAGAACAAGCTCGGGCCCGTTTGCTGTACTGCCACGGTTGCTCTTGACGAGATAGAGTGGAAAAAACTTTTTGCTCCCATTTAGGCGCCAAGAGAAGCCGAAGACAGAGACACGGTGCTCTGCCGAAGCTAAGCGCCTGTCCCGGGCGTCTTGCGGCAGAAGCCACTCTCCGGAGCACACGGCGACCGGCGAAACGCCCTGTGCGCCAAGAAGCGGTTTCTTCGCCTCCGGGAGAAGGAGAGCGCGGCAGCCTCCGCAAGGCGACCAATTGCGCCGCACTACACCGGCATTGTGCGTGCAACCTCGAAACGGAGATGACACAGTATCTTACCACTCTGCCGTCTCCGCCACTCAGATCAACATGCGAAAGGAAGGGTTTGTGGACATCTTGGTTTGCTTCTTCCAAAACACTCTGCAGACCTCCGTGCAACATCTAGAACAAGATCCGGGATGTTCTCTGTACTGGCACAGTTGTCCCTCGCTAGAAAGGTCGGAAAAGCATTTTGCTGATACGTAGGCGACAATGGGACGCCGACTACGGACCTACGGAGCTCTCTGAAGCTTAGCGCCAGCCCCGTGTGTGTCTCAGCAGAAGTTGCTCTCCAGAGCACGGTGCAACCGGGACAATGCTCTGTGCGCAAAGAAGGGGCTTCTTCGCTTCCGAGAGACGGAGAGAGCGGCAGCTTCCAGGAGGTGAAGAACCAAGCCGCATAACACCGGCATTGTCTGCGCAGCTTTCGAACTTGTATGAACCCATACCTCACCTCTCTCATGCCATTTCCAGTCCCATTAACATGCGCGTAAGAAGGCGTTCTGCACAACTTTCTTTTGCTTCGCGCTAAACACCCTGCAGACTCTCCGTGCAACATCTAGAACTAGACCGAGGAGGTTTTCTGTACTGGCTGAGTTGCTCCTTGCAAGACAGATTGGAGAAGCTTTTCACTAACATCTAGGCCACAAGAGACGCAGATAGACGGAGATGCAGGGCTCTCCGATGCAGCTCACCGCCGGTCCCCTGCATCTTTCGGCAGAAGACTCACTCCGCAGCGCACAGCGACCGGCCAACTGCTCTGTGCGCGAAGAAGCCGCTTCTTCCCCTCCGGGAGACGGAGAGAGCGGCAGCTTCCGAAAGTCGAAGAAGCAACCTGCACAGCACCTGCCATTGTCTGCGCAGCTTTCAAACTTCCAGACAACAGTACCTTGGCACCCTCCTGCCTTTTCCAGTCACCTTAACATTCCAAGAGGAGGAGTTCTGGACAAATGTCTTCAGCTTCTTGCTTAAAGCTCTTGCAGAGCTCCGTGCAACTTCTAGAACAAGCTCGGGCCCGTTTGCTGTACTGCCACGGTTGCTCTTGACGAGATAGAGTGGAAAAAACTTTTTGCTCCCATTTAGGCGCCAAGAGAAGCCGAAGACAGAGACACGGTGCTTTGCCGAAGCTAAGCGCCTGTCCCGGGCGTCTTGCGGCAGAAGCCACTCTCCGGAGCACACGGCGACCGGCGAAACGCCCTGTGCGCCAAGAAGCGGTTTCTTCGCCTCCGGGAGAAGGAGAGCGCGGCAGCCTCCGCAAGGCGACCAATTGCGCCGCACTACACCGGCATTGTGCGTGCAACCTCGAAACGGAGATGACACAGTATCTTACCACTCTGCCGTCTCCGCCACTCAGATCAACATGCGAAAGGAAGGGTTTGTGGACATCTTGGTTTGCTTCTTCCAAAACACTCTGCAGACCTCCGTGCAACATCTAGAACAAGATCCGGGATGTTCTCTGTACTGGCACAGTTGTCCCTCGCTAGAAAGGTCGGAAAAGCATTTTGCTGATACGTAGGCGACAATGGGACGCCGACTACGGACCTACGGAGCTCTCTGAAGCTTAGCGCCAGCCCCGTGTGTGTCTCAGCAGAAGTTGCTCTCCAGAGCACGGTGCAACCGGGACAATGCTCTGTGCGCAAAGAAGGGGCTTCTTCGCTTCCGAGAGACGGAGAGAGCGGCAGCTTCCAGGAGGTGAAGAACCAAGCCGCATAACACCGGCATTGTCTGCGCAGCTTTCGAACTTGTATGAACCCATACCTCACCTCTCTCATGCCATTTCCAGTCCCATTAACATGCGCGTAAGAAGGCGTTCTGCACAACTTTCTTTTGCTTCGCGCTAAACACCCTGCAGACTCTCCGTGCAACATCTAGAACTAGACCGAGGAGGTTTTCTGTACTGGCTGAGTTGCTCCTTGCAAGACAGATTGGAGAAGCTTTTCACTAACATCTAGGCCACAAGAGACGCAGATAGACGGAGATGCAGGGCTCTCCGATGCAGCTCACCGCCGGTCCCCTGCATCTTTCGGCAGAAGACTCACTCCGCAGCGCACAGCGACCGGCCAACTGCTCTGTGCGCGAAGAAGCCGCTTCTTCCCCTCCGGGAGACGGAGAGAGCGGCAGCTTCCGAAAGTCGAAGAAGCAACCTGCACAGCACCTGCCATTGTCTGCGCAGCTTTCAAACTTCCAGACAACAGTACCTTGGCACCCTCCTGCCTTTTCCAGTCACCTTAACATTCCAAGAGGAGGAGTTCTGGACAAATGTCTTCAGCTTCTTGCTTAAAGCTCTTGCAGAGCTCCGTGCAACTTCTAGAACAAGCTCGGGCCCGTTTGCTGTACTGCCACGGTTGCTCTTGACGAGATAGAGTGGAAAAAACTTTTTGCTCCCATTTAGGCGCCAAGAGAAGCCGAAGACAGAGACACGGTGCTTTGCCGAAGCTAAGCGCCTGTCCCGGGCGTCTTGCGGCAGAAGCCACTCTCCGGAGCACACGGCGACCGGCGAAACGCCCTGTGCGCCAAGAAGCGGTTTCTTC